>NC_139817.1:15347281-16547281 GCF_963457635.1 Microchirus variegatus | reverse complement strand
CGCTTCCAAGGGTGGTCTTGGAAAATCTCAATATTGAGGGCGATACACCCCTAAACTAAGGAAATTCAATTAAAATCTTCCCATAAGCATGAATTCAGAATGAATCCCACAGTCGTACAGTGGGATAAACACAGCTGCAGTCCTTATACATTTGCAGTATCAGGATGAGACGTTTTGAATCATTTATGGAAACAAGTCAGACAATCTTCTCTTCACCCACTCCATTAAAAAGTCCTGTCATCAGTGTCGGTGGAAGCAGAGAGAGGTTTTTTTTTTTTTTGATTCACCTGAGGAAAAATATTAACATTTTGGGGTTGAGTTTTCTGTCAGAATAATACGACAACAGCAGAACCCGCGCTGTAGTCCTTCACCCTGTACGCTGTTTTTCTTTCCTTTTTCTCACTCTATTCTCTCCACAATGTGCAATTAAAATGATGGAGTGCATAACAGGATGTGGTTATTTCCTGTATACAAATTTTCATTTATATATTTTAGGTCCCTGTGAGGTTAGAACAAATGGTTTAAAAATGTAAACAAAAGACACGCTCGCACATAAACACACGGTGTAATTGGTGTGAGAGCATTGTTAGGAGACCGCTGGTAAATGATGCACCAGCTCTGACGCTCTCCGTGTGTGTGTGTGTTTACATCTGTTGGAGAGCTACTGCCTCGTTAGGAGACAAAATCAAAAAAAGTAACCACATTTCCTCTCTCAGTTTCTACCTGTTTCTCCAGACTCCGTCTCATGCTGGGCGATATTTTGTGACATATTGGATTTTATGTGTCATTACAGCTTTGAAAAATCAAGAGTTTTGAAGAGTTATCACCTCTTTATGACGTTTTCTGGCATAAACACTCACCAATTGTCCTCATGGAGACCAAAACCTGGTCATTATATGAGGCAGAACCTCATTTCTGAAAGAACTGGTTAAATTTAGGGCTACAATCTGAACTGATGGCGGTTTGTTCAGGCTGTAAAAAATTAATGGAAGTCAGTGCCGTGTCCTCATAAGAATAGCTGCACAAACCTGTGTGTGTCTTGTTAGTTCACATCAGCGAACAATCCGAGGTGTGCAACAAATCCCGAGTAATGGCGAGTTCACTTCCACTCACCCTCTCACGAGACTCGGGATAAACAAAACCTACTCTCATTACAAATGAGTCGGTGTAAATGCGATAAATCCCCAGATTATTAATCACGTAACTACATTAGATAATTGTATTGGATATTTTCTGCACTTTACTAATGAGTGGAGCTAAAATATTTCACCTGCAGTGACTTGTATTAATCTTCTCATGTTTTTCAGTTCCCCCACTCGTCTGTGTCTATAGTGCTAATTTAGCAGCAGGTCACTTCATGTACTTTCATTAACGTCCACTTAGAGGAAAATTGCTGTTTGTTGTTGTTGTTTTTTTTCTCTCTAAATGTGAAAGCGAGGCTTTATGTCACACTCATGATATGTTAATGATGTTTTTGGCAAAGTGGTGTCGCTCTGTCCACATTTAAATCATCACTGTAGAGTCAATTCTAAATTTTTAATTTTTTTATGTATACACAGGCATAAATATAAAGATTTGTGGTAGGTTTTTTTTAACCTTGATATCTAAAAGAATGAGTGGAATATTACTACGGAGTATTAGAGGAAAACTGAAGAGAAAATAAATATTATAATATGACTATTCTCGATAGATTCCGACTTTATTCTGGAAAGATTGCGACTTTATTATAATTCTGTTCCGATTTTATTCTCGAATGATTACGACTTTATTCTCATAATATTATGACTTTCTTCTCAAAAGATTATGACTATTCTCGTTGACTTTATTCTCGTAATATTACGACTTTTGTTCTCAAAAGATTAAAAAAACACTGTCGTAGAATACGAATAATGACTAATCTGAAAAAATATGTTTAATTTAATCTCTCTGCACAAATAAAGTGAGCACTAATTCCAGCAGAAAAACCATTTGACTTAAAGAGGCTGATTTATGCTCTTACACTAAGAGCTTTATCAGGATACTTTAATACGTGAATTCACTTTTAATACTTTATTTTGCCTCACACGCCTTTAACATAAATGCATGAATTTACATTTTGGATATTTTAAACACCAATCTAATTAGAAACCTCATCTTTCTTTATATAATCCTCCTCTCCCCCCTCCCCCAGGGAGACGTCCGGTGCTTGTATGACTCATCAGTTTCAATGTTAATGATCAACATCATCGCCCACATTTCACTGCCGGGGATGAATCACATCTCTCTCTTGTAAATATTCTCTCTTTTTCTTTGTTCTGTCCATATGTCCTTGTATTTATCAAGAAGAAGAAGTAGTGAGCAGAGGAGGCAAAGTCCGAAAAAATCCAGCATCGTCTACTCGTATTTAAATAAGCAGCTGAACATGTATATTATGCAAGAATCAAGTGTTGGAGCCTGTGTGCGTGGTGGATGTGACTGTGCATGTGTTTAATTTCTCCACGGCTAATCTCCTTTCCTGCCACTTCAGCAGCTGGTGTGAGTGCGAGTGTCCTCGCCGCATTATACCAGGGGAAAGTTTGTCATTTTCTATAGTGTCACTTTTACAAGCAGGAGCTGCGCAATGAAGCATCTCCATCTCATTATTAGTTAAAAGCGTCCCCATGTTTGAGTGACAGGAGACAAACAAGAGCAAAGATAGAAAGGACACAGGTTTTTTACCTGGTTTTAAAGGTCCAGTGTGTCAGAGTTAGTGATATGAAAATGGTGAGGCCTTCTCCTCCTCTGCTCACCTCTTTCTCTCCATCCCGAGCACATTAGAGAACTTTGGTGGCCTTCACATACCGGAACACTCTCCCACTCGTTTTCCTACTTCTTTATCCATTACTTTTTATGTGGGCAGAACCAGTACATGGCTCACGAGTGGGCATGTGTTCTCAAGCTTACAGGTATTGAAATAATATGCGTAGTGAATTTTAATTTCAAATCCAGCACTGCATAACACAAACTATTGAAAGCATTAGGTTATTTTGTTTGTCTTGCACTATTAGGCAGTATTATGGTCAGTACACAATTTTACCCAAATATTTCAATCATTCATTAAATCATTTTTAAATTCCTAGTTGTTCAGAGTATTAGGGCCACGTGTAAGAGATTTTTTTGTCAGAAAAAATGAATTCTTAGATTAATGTCAGAAGAATTGTGACTTTTTTCCTCAGAATTATGACTTCTTTTCTCAGAATTCCCTGTGTATTATTTCCTATAATATAATAAAATAAATAAATATAATAAAAATAAAAACCCTACACTGCATTTCTGTCCAGTTTTATGAGGAAAAGATCAGAAAAGAACTGGTCAAATTTAATTCTGTAATAGAAACTTCCCATCCAATGCAACTTTATATGTAAAGCACCTTAAAAACACAGTTGGAACAAAGTGCTGCAGAGAACAATAAATAAGAGACACAATAAATAAAAAAAGGCACAGAAGCTCACGCAGAGGAGATAAGATACAACTTAAACAACTAAAATAAATGAAAAGGCATAAAAACATGGATAAAAAGCATAATAAAAACAGATCAAATATAATAAAACATTAAATTAAATGGAAATAAAATCCAACAACTTAAACAGTGTCAGAGGCCGATGAAAAGAGGTGAGCTCTAAGAAGATTTGCCAGTGTCAACGGCAAATGGTGGAGCAGACTCTACATCAGTAGTCTCAGACACGCGGCCCGCAGGACGATATTTTGTGGCCCCCCACTTGATATCAAAGTTTAATGTAAGTGCGGCCCGTAGAGCTGCAGTTTCTCCACCCACAGGTGCCAGGGAAATGATATCAGTCAACACTCGCTGCAACCAGGATCCTGCCGGCATCTGTACTGTACTGAAAATAATAAGAAATTAGACGCCCTACTTTTAGGCAGGAGGCCTCCCGTTTCCCCCGGTAACCACCAAAACGATGTTGTGATGACGCATGCAAAAACTGCCGCCAGCACGCGCCTCTCTATACCCGCTAAGAGTCTGTCCGCGATCAGTTTGGAACACGAATAAAACGATTCCAACAAGATGTGAGCACACGGTGGAACAGCACAAATAAATGCTGGAAAATCTCTGCGCAAAAGTGAAACTTGGCTGCAAACAGCGCAGATCATGAACTACCTGCGACAGAACTCTCTTCTCTCTCTCTCTTTGAGCAGTTAACTAAAGAGATCAGCTCATCTGATGCATCTGTTATTCCCTTAATTACAGCACTAAAGCCTCTTCTACAGAAAGAATGAGACCACGGAGCGAAAACAATGACAAGTGCGCTCTTGAGAATCTGTCAACATGTTTTACTAAGATCTACTTGGATCGCCTGTGTTTCATTGCGACAGTACTCGACCCTAAAGATCATTATGTATGTGTCATATATGGATGTTGGGATAAAACTGCGCATAGAGAAATTATCCATTCTGCGTTGGATATGCAGAGCGCGCTTGGAGCTGCGCACAATGCAGAACTTGATGAGTACTTTTGAGTACTTGATGCGGCCCAGCCTCGCCCAGACACTAACTCATGCGGCCCCCAGGCAAATTGAGTTTGAGACCCCTGCTCTACATTGAGTAGATTTTTGTCACTAAACCATCATAATGTTCCACACTGGACCTTTAAAGCTAAATTATGATTCATAAAAATATAATCACACACTAATGATTCATAACTGTATAATAACAAATAAAACATGACACAGAGAAACAGCCTTTGGGGCCTTTTCGTGTTCTTTTTACAGCTTTTCTTGCTTTCTTGTGCCATTTTTAACTGATGTGTTGTCCTTCCATCTTCCTCTTGACACTCTTGTACGCTGGCAAGGCCACTCATGACGTTACCTTTTTGCAAGTATGTTTTTCTTTCCATTTCTCCTGGGAAGCAGCTTCTCAGGTGCCCAACCAATTTATTTTGGTTGTGAACCTGCTGCTGGCTGCTTCAAATTTTGTTTCAGGAACCGGAACCCTGCCAGAGAATATGTTTCTGTGCTCCATGTGTGTGAGTGTAGATCCTCATTATTGTCAAAATACACATGGTGGTTTACTTTGCTGCCTGTCAGCAGTCTGAATTTTCATAAATCTGTCATTCTGTCTCTGCCAGCGTCTGCCGTCAAAAGGAGATACATGAAGGCTGATTTACAGCCTCAAGGTAAATAATGGAAGTAATGCACTGACATGAAAGGCAGCAGATACACACTCACACTCTCTCTCTCTCACACACACACACACACACACACACACACACACACACACACACACACACACACACACACACACACACACACACACACACACACACACACACACACACACACACACACACACACACACACACACACACACACACACACACACACACACACACACACACACACACTGGATGTCGATCCATAATACAAACCTGTATCTGACAGGTGAGTTCTTGGATTCTCTTTTAGCAGAGGGGGAAAAAAGGCTGATTTTGTGTACATCATGCAGTCACCAGTAAAAACTCACCAAAATATTGACAGCATTAGATTATTTGTATTTATTTTTTGTAAAATGCGATAGCTGTCTTGTACTGTGAGGATGGACGGACCACAGATTTACCCAAATATTTAAATAAATCATTTTAAAATTCCCAGTGGATTCATATTAAATATGAAACCACTGGGAATTTTATGGATATTCTGACTTTTATCTTGGAATTATGAGTTTTCTCAGAATTCCATCTTTTTGTTAGAATTTAGACTTTAATCTCAGAATTTTGACTTTGACCCTGTAAGACCCAAATTAAGAAAAACCTAAAAAAAAAATTATTTGACCATTCAGATGTTGTTGTAGGAGGCCTTAGATGCAGAAATCAAAGAGTTTTTGGAAAAAAAATGTTTATGTACATTTTTAGAGAAACGTTGTAATTTTACAACGTTGGGCTTTGGTGGTAGCAGAATTTCTGTCTTTGTACTCATTTGTCTGAACATCATTTCACAACAACTAAGGGTTCATTTGCAGGTTTGATTGCTAACTTAGCTCCATAAATGTATATAACATTTAAAAATAATCACACATTAGTCATATTTTTATGAAAGCATTTATTAAAAATAACTGAATAAATACATAAACAGGATAAAATTCTAGTTTTTTTCTATCAACTTTTTCATTCCTTTTTTCTTTTCATGACAAACTTTCATTGTTCATGAAAGCAGAAAAACAGTTGAAAAGCAAAGGCGAACATTACACTTGCTGCATTGTGTGTTGGTGAATCCTTTATTGCAACATCCTCTCCCTGTCTTCATGTCCTTGTGTTCATCCAATGGCAGGTGTGCACATCTCTTGGATGGTCTCTTCTGAGCATTCAGAGGCTTCATGATGTCACTGTCTGTGTTGCTGGGCTCTCTTTGCCTGAAGATGAAATCCAGACCAGAAAAATCTGTATTGTGACTGATGAAATATTTTTTCGGCCAGCGACACCTGTCACGGTGCATGGTGTGTTTGTTTGTTTTTGGCTCGATGTCCACATAATGATCAGCTGGACAGTCCATGGGTGGTTGGTTTACTTTGTCCACTTGTTGACAGACATCTTCATCTGAGTCTTCATCACTCTCATCAGTGTCATTGAGTTCCATCTCAACTTCACTCTCTCCAGTTTGGATGATATCAATCACATCCTGCACACTGTATCACGGCTCTTGCTGGTGGCATTCTGGAAAAAAAGCAATGAATTAACATGTATAAATATGCTTTTTATATTGTAGTACATAACCTGAAGGAACAGATAGGGTGGTGGACCAAGTTCTCTGGGTAGAAATGTTTTCAAGGCAGACAATACTGTCTGCTGATTGCAAGTCGCTTTGGACTAAAGCATCTGCTAAATGCCCTGAATGTAAATGTAATTGTCTGAGCCTATGGTCTCTACTTATCATACTAAAAGAAAAACATGCAAACCCCCACTTACATCCACACCCCACATTCAGGAACATTTACACCTTTCCCAGAACTGAATTGTCTGTTGATATCCTCTTTGTGGACAAAGACATGGGATTTTAGCTCAGTCTGATCAAATTAACTATGTATTTTTTTTCAAATTTGACCAGAACACAACACAAGGGTATAATGTATGTAATGTATACTGTTCATGTATAAAGAACATCCTGTTTCAGGCAGTGGTGTAGTGGAGTGAATATCACCTGTCTGTGCCCATTGAAACAAGCCTGCTATTTTTGCTACCACCAAGACCCAATGACTATGTACATGTGGTAAAAAACCAGATAAAATATAACAGATTATTTTTAGGGATGGCTAAAGTTAACGTTGTTATTTTACAACCGTGGGTCTTACAGGGTTAATCTTGAATCCTGACTTTTTCTAAATAAGCCGATTTCATCTCAGAATTCATGATATCCATACAGGTTATGAACAGAATTGGTGACAAAGGGCAACCTTGACGGAGTCCAACTCCCACCAGAAACGGAACCGACTTACTGCCAGAACCTCAACCAGAACCTCTTCGAAGCTGTCCAGAAGTCGTTCTCCATGGCCTCACCAAACTCCTTCCATGTCCAAGTTTTTTACGATAGTGACTGCCGAAGCCGTGTTGCGCTTGGCCTGCCGGTACCCATCAGCTGCCTCTGGAGTCCCACGAGCCAAAAAGGCCCAGTTGGACTGCTTCTTCAGCCGCCTCGACAATGGAGGCGTGAAACATGACCCATTTGGACTCAGTGTCTCCCGCCTCCCTCAGGACAGATGTCAGAGTTGAAACTCTCCCTGACAGAGTGGTCCTATCGCACATATATGTGAGTTATGGAGGTCTACTTACATACATTAACTTGTTTGTATGGTCAAAAACCTCCTAGTTGCTGTAAACAAGCCAAATCTCTCCTCACTGAATCTCTCGTCAGTTTCAGACTGAAATCTCACCCCCAGAAGACAGACTGTGCTGTGAATGGCAAGCCAGCGTGAGCTTTCCCAACTGTCGTTTGATTGGCCAATACCTGGAAGTGACATAATCAGGACACCAGCTCTCAGAAGCGCAGCTCCCCCCTCTGGTACGGTGGATGCACTGCTACTCATTATCAAAACATTGTTTTAACAATGTTTAAAAATAGCTTTGTTACGGCTCCCCGCCGCAGTCCCTTTCACGACTTTGACCCGCCTTTGACACAGAGTCAGAAGACACTGTCGCTCGTGAAACACCTCGACAACGGACGTTCTTCTTCTTCTGCGGTTCAATGTATACAGGACGATCCACTGTTCAGGAGAAATGCTGTTTACGTAACCAGAACGTTTTTTTTCAGAAATCTTGCTGAGCCCGAGATTACAAGACAACCCAACGTTCTCAGCAGTGGCTGAACTGTTTTTTTCAAACTTTCAGTGCTTCATAAACGAGGCAATGGCGCAGATACACACCAAAAAAACAGCGTTAATTGGTACTTCCGTTCTATGGGAGCTTTAATACTTTTAACTTGTAGAGCATTTGGTCTCCTCATTAGTACAACAATGCACTTATTCTTATTTTTTTTTGTCAGAATAACTCAATAATAAAGTTTTTTTCCCACATCATAATTGCACGTGTAATTTTTGTGTGCCCTATATACAACCCCATGTTGTTGCAATAGAAACATAGTTGAAATGAAGACATTATTATGCAGCCCAAACACACATATACATGTCAGCACTTCATCTGTCTCTGCCCTGAATCACTTCAATCTCCTCTCGTCTATAAGCCCCACACTCACACCCCTCCTGTGTTTCATTCATCCTTCTGTTCTGCCCTTCCCTGACTGGGACATCTTACTCATTCTGTTTCCCTTCCTCTAATTCCCCCCGCTCATCCATCCCCATCTTCCATCCTTAATTTACTTTTGTTTGCCTCCACTCTCTCTTTCTCTGAGTTAATCATTTTGATTGGATCGATCAGTATCGGGAAACGGGGGTTTGCACAACAAAGCGTTCTGTCTGTGCATGTTTCACCACCTGAGGACAGATTCAGCAAAGATATTAAACAAACGCTGCAATATTTGATTATATTCACTAATACATGAGCGTATGAGCATACAAACAGTGAGCGGAGATAAACTCCTGACAATAAAAGAGAGAAAGAAGAAAATCACTTGGAGATCAGGACCCTGCAAGCTCATCAAACTCTCTGCTGCAATGTCAGCTAAAGGTATATAATCCTATCAAGGGCTATTGGCTGATTTTATGTGAAGCAGGCCGCACATAATTAAGGAGTCTTCTGGTGGTGGTGTGAGTCACATGACAGTTTGACGAAGTCCCGTGGGAACGTGACGTCTGTTGCTAACCATGATTTGGTACGGAAGGACTTACACGCCCTCTGGAAGAATGAGTCGAGTTAGCAGTTATCTAACCGAGTGTACGTAGTACATACAGCACTAATTTGACACTTTTATTAAGATGGATTTTTACTGATGTGAGGTGTAGTTTTTGACTGTTTATCAATTTCAGAAGGCGGAAAGAGAAATTATTTAGCTGAAACCAGTTGTCTTTGTGATGTAGTCGTTTTTGGGACTTGTGTTTTCTCTGTTTATCTGTTCTTAAGAAAAAACTAAAAAAAACCTATAATAAAAAATCACTTCAGATAAAAATAGACAGAGAGGATCAGTCACTTCATCGTGAGCTTTCACTTCAGTCATTTGTTGCTTTAATTGACGGAGAGACACCCAGTACTAGCTTTAGTGGGATAGTAGCAGCTAAAAGTAGTAGCATCTAAAAATTTGTTCAGGTGTTTTTTGATACTTAAAGGGGACATATTATGCAAAATCAACTTTTTAATCATTTTAATCCTTATATTTGGGGCTCTGGGGGCCCTATCAGTCGACAAAACATGTCCATAAAACATGTGAGAGTTCTGGCGAGGGCAACGGTATCCGAAAATCGGAAATCCGCAAAAAGTTCTATTCTTGGCGGTGGGGTGGCTTATTCTGTTATCATTTCTTGTCCTTACACTCATGTAGTCATACAGTAAAAGT
Organism: Microchirus variegatus; assembly: GCF_963457635.1. NCBI lineage: Eukaryota > Metazoa > Chordata > Actinopteri > Pleuronectiformes > Soleidae > Microchirus > Microchirus variegatus. The sequence goes on along the minus strand of NC_139817.1, from coordinate 16,537,313 downwards.
TTGGACACCCCTGTAAATTTTCATGATTTTCCTTTATAAATCATTGGTTGTTTTAATAAGAAACTTCAGTTAAATATATCATATAGGAGACAAACACAGTGATATTTGTGAAATGAAATAAAGTTTATATGATTTACCGAAAGTGTACAAGACTTATTTAAACAAAATTATGTGCATAAGTTTAGACACCACAAAAGAAAAATGTTGTGCATCCTTCTTTTACAGAAATAACTGTCACGATCCACACTCTCATTCCACAAAATCTTCTGTTGTTTTCTCTGCTGCTCCGTGTTTTCTCCACCCTCTGCGACTGGCTCCTTGACTTTCTGACTGGCAGACCCCAGACTGTCAGGATCGGCAATAGGACATCAGCCAGCATCATAACAAACATTGGCACTCCACAAGGATGTGTCCTCAGCCCCATCCTCTACACCCTGTTCACACATGACTGTGTCGCCTCCCACAAAGACAACATGGACTGTTTACACTCCTGCCCTCAGGACGGAGGTACAGGAGTGCCAAATGCAGGACAACCCGTCTAAAGAACTCGTTCTACCCCACTGCCATCAGAATCCTGAACAGCTGAGCAGGACTACAATTGACACTTTAAACCTGACACATGTCACTTTAAATCTGTTGCACAACATCTTGCACAACCAGTGTGCACTTTATGTACAGTTTTTCTTACTCATGCACATGTTTATACTTATTTCATGCATATATATTATTTTAGTTTTTTTGGTAATATTTATTTACTATTTTTTCTTATGTATATTATACTTTTTAAAACATTTCTTTCTACTTTATGCTGGTATTTTTGAGTGGACAGCAAAGTAAGAATTTCATTGTACAGGGAAATGTGTTTCTTTACTGTGCATATGACAATAAACACTTTGAATCTTGAATCTTGAATCTTGAATCTTCTCTCGTGGTTGACCTACTTCCAGAGGACGCTGGTGATTGACCCCACCTGCACGGCTCCACCATCACCTGCTCCTGATCAGCGACGTAACTTACCTCACTACTATAAACTCTTTGACTCCTGCAAGATACTTACCTTACGCTTCTCCAGGTCACCACGTCTCCTGCCATTCGAGAGACACGGGGGCTCCAGTGGATTCCACCTTGTCCTGGGATCACTTCCGCCTTCTCGTCTGGTGTCCTCCTCTTCTCCAGCGGAGCTACCACTTCACTTCTCCGTCCGTCTCGTCTTGTCCTGCCGAGGCGATGTCTCTTCCTGCTCTTCTACGACGTCATCAGAGACTGTGCATTCGCTACGCACCAACGTCGTCTCGTCTTCTCCAACCGAGACGCTGTCTCCTCCTAAAGTCTCCATCAAGCGGATAGGCAGGTATTTTGGACCATTCTTCTTTACAAAACATCTCCAGTTCAGTCAGGTTTGATGGTTTTCCAGCATGGACAGCCCGCTTTAAATCATGCCACAAATGTTCAATAATATTGAGGTCTGGGGACTGAGATGGCCATTTCAGAACGTTGTATTTGTTCCTCTGCATGAATGCCTCAGTAGATTTTGAGCAGTGTTAAGGGTCGTTTTCTTGTTGAAATATCCAGCCCAACTTCAACTTTGTCACTGATTCCTGGACATGGTTCTCCAGAATCTGCTGATATTGCAGACTTTCTGTAAATCATATAAACTTTATTTCACTTCTCAAATATCACTGTGTTTGTCTCCTATATGATATATTCAACTGAAATGTCTTATCCAAACAACCAATGATATATAAAGGAAAATCATGAAAATTTACAGGGGTGCACAAACTTTTGCATACCACTGTATTTCCATCATCTGTTTTTGTTGTTTCATGAAAACAAAATATACTATATATACTTAAGAGAGAAGGATCAAAGATAGACACATATTTCTAATATCAAACTGCCTTGCCACAGCAGGCGCTAATTAAATACTTTGAAGTGGCTCTGTGGTGTAGTGTGGATGGATCAGTCTGTTAATGAATGAGCTGATGATGTGCTAACTCTCAGCTCATTGCTAAATCATTAGCATCACAGTCAATACTTCATACACAAAGCTGTGTCATTCACACATGATTCAAGCACATCATCACATGTTTCTAGCTAGTGAACAACAATGCAGCCACATAACGTTCTGAAATGCTAGCTTAAAATGCTAAAGTGTCCACTCAACAGCAGAAGTGAGATCTAAGTACAGCCACAGTTTAGTTATTGCACTGGGCCGACTTGCGCCGTCCTTGGCTGTTGTGGGTAGTGTTGTGTCGGTCAGGAGTGATTCGTTCGAAAGTACGAATCATTTGAGTGAACGAACTGACTGGGATCACTTCATGAACTGATTCGTTCCATTTTTAGTTCAGTTGAGCTCAGCAGCGAGCGTGGCGGCCGGAAGTGGAACTGCCGGGTCCTGTGAGTCACTCGCGAAGTCATTCGCAGACGCCGTCGCCGTCACTCACTCGTGAATCTTCGGCAAACGACGCCAGCCAACGTGCGCCGAGCGGGGAGGGAGAGGGAGTGACTGTGAACTGTGTCTGCCCGGCCGTGCTGCTGTGATTCGTACACTGTCAGTACACTGACTCACTCATGATTCGCGCGTACGAACGAACTGACACACAGAGAGCTGGTGAACTGACGCTGAGGTACGAACTGACACACAGAGAGCTGGTGAACTGACGCTGAGGTACGAACTGACACACAGAGAGCTGGTGAACTGACGCTTAGGTAAGAACTGACACAGAGAGCTGGTGAACTGACGCTGAGGTACAAACTGACACACAGAGAGCTGGTGAACTGACGCTGAGGGACGAACTGACACAGAGAGCTGGTGAACTGATGCTGAGGGACGAACTGACACACAGAGAGCTGGTGAACTGACGCTGAGGGACGAACTGACACAGAGAGCTGGTGAACTGACGCTGAGGTACGAACTGACACACAGAGAACTGGTGTACTGACGCTGAGGGACGAACTGACACACAGAGAGCTGGTGAACTGACGCTGAGGGACGAACTGACACACAGAGAACTGGTGTACTGACGCTGAGGTACGAACTGACACACTGACACAGAGAGCTGGTGAACTGACACTGAGGTACAAACTGACACACAGAGAACTGGTGTACTGACGCTGAGGGACGAACTGACACACAGAGAGCTGGTGAACTGACGCTGAGGGACGAACTGACACACAGACAGCTGGTGAACTGACGCTGAGGGACGAACTGACACAGAGAGCTGGTGAACTGACGCTGAGGGACGAACTGACACAGAGAGAGCTGGTGAACTGACGCTGAGGTACGAACTGACACACAGAGAGCTGGTGAACTGACGCTGAGGACATGAATCTCGTCCGCGATGTCACTCACTCACTCTATGACCCGAGGTGCGAACGTACTGCACTCAGGGAGGAGGTGAGTCACGTAGCGGGGCACTGGGCTCCTTCTTAGAACTGAACGATTCGGTGAACGAATCTTTTGAACAAATCATTTTAATGAACTGATTTAAGTGATTCAGTACACTCAAATGAACTGCCGATCCCATCACTAGTGGCGGGCCACATATTGTCATGCTTTTAAATGTCCAAAAAATAAATCTAAATGTTCTTTTCTTAAACCTCACATGTGAATTCATATGAATAAATGATTGGCGGTTCTGTTAAAGGCGTTCAAAATGTTTTTGAAACCATTTTAAACCTTGTATGTATGTATCATGCTCTTACATCGTCTGTCCATTTTTTGGTCATGCAGTATTTGACAGTTGTGTCAGTCTTTGTAATTTATACGTTGTGTTGACGTTTGACAGAACTGCCCCTTTAACGGCGGGCATTGGTATTGATGTGACAGAGGTGCAGGGAAAAATAGAAAACTAAGCACTTTTTTTCCCCCTCCACGTCTGGTCACACTCCTCATTATACCCGGATGGAATAGGTAAAAAGGGGGAAAAAAAGGAAAGGTTAAAAGGGAGAAGAGACTTAGAATATAAATGAAACATGGGATGAGATTGAGCCTCATGGGGTAAAGAGAGGTTTACATAAGGTAAAGGGGAAAAAAGATAGAGAGAGGGAGATGGGAGGAGGAGAGGATGGAGAGGAGAGGAGGAAGCACTAACTGAGTCAGAGAGAGCAGGTTGTTGGCTGAGCTCCAGCGAGCTCATTGAAGAAGACCCCGCTGTCAACTTATATCACCGTGACAGACAGTGGAGCTGCCACTCGGGGGGGCGGGGGGGGGTTGGGCTTGTTGAAGACACACACACACACACACACACATTTACAGAGAAAGACATGAAAGTCCAGATAAATACAGACATAATTACTGACATCATGTCACGTGACAACAGTACAGTTATATCTGAGATTATACATATATATATATATATATACATATGAGAGAGCAGAGGTGAGTGTGTGTGATCGAGCTGCAGCAGAGACGCACATGACTAACTGAACTAACTACGGTAATTTTTCTCTCTCTCCGTCTATTTGTCTATTTATTTATATCTGTGTGAGGTCCAAAAAAACTTAAAAAACGTACAAACTTATCTTAAAGGACTTTTTCAGACCTGTTTTCAAGGTTAGGCACTTAGTTGTGATGGTTTAGGTTATAGGGACTAGGGCAGGGGTCTTGCCCCTGAAACTTCGAAAGAAAACAGTGTGCACCTCTTATTTAGAGATCAAGGCTGTTTTAATATTTTGTCAACTAAAAAAAAAAATAGGCATCACATTCTATGTCTACGTCAAATGTGATATTTAAAAACCTCCCTAGACTCAACAGTCATTCCAAACACTTAGCTCTGTGTTTTGTAGTTTTTAAAACTATATACATGGTATTTGCAGCTCCAGATTAATTATATTCGACTAGAGACAGATCAAATATGACTTTTCTAATACTAGAGGTCACAAATCCCTGCACTTGGGTCCTCAGTAGGATATAAAAAGACATTTGTTTGTATGTCCCTGGTGTGTCCTCTCCTCTTTCTGCTCTCTCCCTTGTTCTTGACAGCCGCGACATCTCTGACCTCACACGTTTCCAGTTTGCCCTCCACAACTGTCAAAGCAATCATAGCATGCAGGAGTCTCCACCTGTATCCAACTGAAATCCCTTATCAAGTCATTAAAAAAGCCCACATGTGACAGGAAGCTTCTTGCTGCTGCTGCTGTGAGATGGAGGTTCCTCCTGTTCCCTTTCTTCATAACATCAGAGATAGAAATTGTGTTTTTTAATGGCTTGTGTGTGTGTGTGTGTGTGTGTGTGTGTGTGTGTGTGTGTGTGTATGGTGTGTGTGTGTGTGTGTGTGTGTGTGTGTGTGTGTGTGTGTGTGTGTGTGTGTGTGTGTGTGTGTGTGTGTGTGTGTGTGTGTGTGTGTGTGTTTCTGTGTGTTTCTGTCATGTGACAGCCAGGTTAAATGGAGACAGTAAAACCATTAAAGTGCAGCCGCCCGATCAATAAGCAAACCCTTTTCCCAGATCTCCCTCTCCTTGTCAAACTAGCTATCTGTCATGTAGCACTCACTCACTAACAGGTTCCCTGTTGCTCTGACCTGCCGTCAGAATTTCAATTTCCATCAAAGAAAAGTACAATATAGCTGTTTAAAGAATGCATTATGCCCAAATTATATGTATTTAAAGGTTATTTAAACCTATAGAAATGGAGGAATGGATAAAGGATATTACATTATACATTACATGAATGTTGGATAGCTCTTTTGCACAAGCACATGGATGGTAATTTGCACAGTAACCCAAATGTTTGGTGTAGGTTTTGTACTTTTTTGTGCAAGACAAATTTCTCACTGGGGAGACGAAAGTAACTTTGACTTTGACTATTCATATTCTCCATGGTCATTTGTGATCCCTGCAGGGAGTTTTTCCCAACTAAATATTTCCCATTGCATCCAAACTATTGATAAAGGAGTTCACACACAACTCTCAATGTACAGTATTTGTCAGTATAGTATAGCATAGCATTTAAATCTTATTTTATCTTATGTGATTAAGTATATCATGTCTGACTGTCATAGGGACATTGAGCTTGTAAAGAGAGACAACTACAAACCAGATGACTGAAAACACAAATAAGGAATCCTCGAATAAATGCCTGTTGGTCGGAAAACCATGTCGTACAACAGTTTAACAAGATACAGTAAATACTTCCTGCCCACGCCCATCCTCACTCAGGTCTGATAGTTTTGCCTGACAAAGTATGTAAAATAATATTACATTGTTTTTGTTCAAAAAGACCAAAAAGAAGCAGAATTAATAATAATAATAAAAAAACTTAAATACATAGTCACCCTTTACCTTTAGTCTGCTTATTTTTCTTGACAATGGCTCCTTACTTTAAAATAGCAGACAAACCCATCACAATGACCATAATATTATTTGTCTGCACTAGTGATGCAACGATGTGAAAATTGTGGCCAATACCAATATCCGATATTAATGTTGCTGTTATGGCCAATACCAATATTTACTGATATCGATGTAAAAAAAAATACAAAATTATAAAAAGGTTACTGGGCTACCATAAAATATAAGTAACCAACTAGAATGTTTCTAAAAACCTTTAGGTGGGTTGGTGTGGAGCATTTGAAAATTTGAGGTAAAAATGGGGCATTCTGAGGCTTTTTGAAGGACCATTATGGTGACTCAAGGCCAAGTAACTCAAAACATTACAGAACTCTGTATTACAGAAAACATCTACTTTGGGAAGCAGCTGGGGGAACACATGAACAAGAAATGTCTTTATTGGCAAGAGCAATATAACTAGGGATGCACCGAAAATCAGGAAACAGTTGGCCGAAACCGGAAAAAAACGAAATAAGTTATTGTGCTAATTCTGTACCATTGTTTTTTTTTTCTAATTTTGTTATGGCAGGGACTGTGTGTGCTTACCTCACTAAAGTCAAGGCATTGCAATTATAGTATATTATATTATAGAGTGCGCCCCCTCATCTGGTGCAGCGGGCCTTTTTTTCTGCGCACCGCACCTGCACTGTGGCTTCTCTCTCTCTGCAGCGCTCTGCGCTTTTCCTCCAAGCGATCTTTCCGTATCAGCACAGACTGGATTATTTCTCTACACGCATAGTATTGGTTCAATACGGGACGCGACATTTAATTGCCAAATAAAGGACGATTCCGTATTTTACGGGACGGGTGGCAACCCTAACTATCATACTCTCTCACAAACACTATCATACTGTCTTACTCTCAGAAATGTTGTCATACCTTTGCTGTTTATCAAATCAATGTATTTCCACCAGAACAAAACCACTTCGAATGAGAAACTAAACTTCCCAGCAGGCTTTGGGGACGAGATCTGAATGATCATTACTGGGCGAGACTAGTCGTTTATCTTTTTAGGCGAGAGAAAAAATCCTTCATTTATGCTATGTTCCATGTGTATTTACTCTGACACAGTGGCATCTACAGTGAAACTTACACCTCTGGTGGAATCTCACAAGTGTTATCTTTATTTTGTTTTGATACTAAGATAATCCACATAGAGCTTGTAAATGCAGAGATTTACTCAGACAGAAGAGGTTAATGTGAGAATTCTGTCTGATGAAGGTCTATCTTATACTGTGCGTTAACAACTTTTCTGCTGTTTGGGTTTACTGGCATTTTGTGCAATATAATGATTAATTGTGTCGTGCAATAGCGCCGATACTCAAATTATTTTTTTTGTCTCCACTGTTGTATTGTGTACAAGCCTTTATATAGCTCTGATGGTAGAGCTTGTGTTATAGGCAGTATTTTGCCTTCATTGCCTTTGTAATGCATAATATTACAAAATAAAATAGTCATTGTTTTTCCAGTTTGTCTATATTTGTAATTTTTCTAGTTCTAATATCTTTTTTTTCAGGCAAAGATGGCCCACCCACCATTGTACTGGCCCACCCAAAATATTTTTTCTGCCTATGCCACTGATCCAAACTTTCACACAGGAGTTTTGTGAGCTGAGGGAGTTAACTATGAGAGGGCGTTTGAGAAATAATTCAGTCTTATACTCACATGTTACATCATACTTTCTCACAAACACTATCACACTCTCTCACAAACACTATCACACTCTCTAACAAACACTATCATACTCTCTCACAAACACTATCATACTCTCTTACAAACACTTTCATACTCTCTTACAAACACTATCATACTCTCTCACAAACACTATCATACTCTCTTACAAACACTTTCATAGTCTCTCACAAACACTGCTATAGTCATGTGGATTTACTATCATACTCTCTTTCACGCTATTATGGATGCAACAACATGATAGTGAATGTATGAGAGAACGATATGCAATGTATGCAAGTATAGTGGTATGTGTGAGAGAGTTTGATTGAAACGGAAGTCAACTTGAATTTCCAGTTCCTAATTGACTTATCAGGATGTCATCCCACTCACATTCTGTGAAGAGCCGCTGCACTCATGCATCCCATGATTGGATACAATCACATGAGTTTGTTGTAAACTGTATCTGCGACTGCGAGTGTTTGATGTGGCCGACAGCTGCCAGATGTACAGCAGCCTCAGGAGAGTATCCGCTCCGCCCTGATACACCTGTTGCTCCAGGAAGGAAGGTCCGCTGCATTTCCTCATCGACCACATTCCAGAGGAGGCGGGACATTGTCCTTGAGATCCGGCTGGAGAGACATCCTGATAAGCCAATTAGGAACTGGCTGCAAATCAGGGAGGGAAACGTCGGAAAAGGAGCGCCTACTTTGCAGGTTGTAGCGGGGTTCAATATCCTGCTGCTTTCTTTTTTGCCTGTTGGCTAATGTTAGCAGTGTTAGCTTCCTGCCATTGTTTGTGTACCTCTTGGTGGCGGTTTTTCAAATGACATATCAAATTTGTGGTGTTGAACGACTTGACGCGGTATCTTCCTCGAATTACATCGACTGTTGCACACTGCTTTTCGTGTATCTTCTTTCGACACCGCGAAAAACCGCTGAAAAACTCATTGGACCGATGCCGATATGTTCAAAAATGATGATCATCGGCCGATACCGATATTAATGCCGATATATTGTGCATCACTAGTCTGCACGAGCACCATAAGTTATTCCTAACTAAATAAACCCAAACCCCGTAATATTATTTCAAGTTTCCTTTAAAAACTTTCCAAAGTGGCTTCTGATAAATAAATAAAAATAGAAAAAGGTGAAAGTGATGCTGATGGAATGGAGACATTAAACAAAACTCAAAAGCTTTGGTAAAAGAAAGCAGTGTGAATAATAAAGTGAAGAGAATAATTGACAATTTGGTCATATTCTGCTTTTAAGAGCCACTTTTAGCAGTGTTCACACACAAAAAAAAGAAGAAGAGGCATTTAATCATTGAATATCAACATCAAGCCCAACATTTAGGAACGGAAACTGCATTAACTTGCGAATCCATGAATGTATAAATATATGTACGGGTGCAGAGCAGGACATGGTTTATGAAAAATTTGTGTTGGTGGTGACTCATACTGTTTTTTCTTTTGTATATACAGCTCATTATCAAGAAGAAGAAATATATAAATGAAAAATATGAGAGGGAGTGGCTTCTGGATTCACTCGGGTCTATTATTGTTTTCTAGAGAGAACATCTGCTGCAAACAATAATTGGATTGTTTTACCAATCGCTGAATTCCCCTGTGTGCTAATTGAAATTCCCACTAGGTGTCTGCGTCCTCCGATAAATCACTTGCTTCTTATTCCTCTTCCACTTTTCCTTGTTGTTTTTGTTGTTGTTGTGCACTCTTCTCTGGTGCTTATCCAAGCACACATTCGCAGAGCATTCCTCTTCCTCGGTGTTCACAACAGCAGCAGTTTTCTTTAACAGCGATTTATAATAATAGCTGTCAGTCAAATCGAGGGATTGCATCTCATGTTGTCCGTCATTCTTCTGATTCTCGCGTCAGAGATGTTCAACAATCCGTCAGGAAACATTAACTCTCTGACAGTATATTTACATGGACACAAGTAGTCGGATTAAAAATATGTAATTTAAACATGCCAATCTGAAAACTCCAATCATGGCTTCCAGGTTTGGTGCCACACAACAAAATGACGTTTTTCCGTTTTGCTCTTACTGCTGTATTCATTCATTCATTCGTTCATTTGAAAAAATAGAAAAGATAGAATCGTAAGTCATAACAATTTGTTTTTTGGAATTAAGAAATTTAGCTCAAGATAACATCACAAATGACTTCCTCCTTCTTTACTGTCTTAATTCTCCAGCTCATTTGGAAATATGGACACGGTAGATAAGTTTGGGTCACTTTGGGTTTGTGGAGGGTATTACACCGTGGGCCAAATCACAAAAAAATAAGGTAATAAAGCCAGGTTGTGCAGTGAGAAACATGAACGGGAACAACCTCCCATTCCCTCCCACAGCATTTCCATTCAGGTGCCCTCAAGCAAGACATTAAATTAACAAACGCAAGTTCCTCAAAGGATGTCCGCTATCAGCAGAATGTGTGCTGGTTATTATGCAGCGACTGTGATCAGGTTTTATGTGGTTAAAAGCTTGTTTGAGCACATGTGGAACAACTTAGACAATGTCATACCACAGAGAGTTCAAACTCTCCTCATAGTTTTTACCTGGGAAACTGATACTGATACTTATAGATGCTCTTATTGATACAATTTGGTGATGAGGACGCCTGAACACAGTGGTTACCTCAGGTGCAGAAGCAGGGGAATTTGTGAATTCCACTGTCGTGAAGGGGCTTTAAATAATTTGGCAACAGCCATGTGACTTAATTATGCCGCCAGCATCTGGAGAACAGCGACACAATGTCAATCATATCGAACGAGGCTGCACTGAGAGGTGCTGCAGAAAAGCTGTCTCAGATTTAGTGCACTGGTGTTTTGTAGGACTGCGATTGTCACCCATTGTAACTACATTTTTACATATAGAAATCTATCAATGTGAGTCCAAACAGCATTATTAATTACTGTTTCAATCGTTGCAACACCATTACCGATAACGAAGCTATTCTCTTTTATTTGATGAAGGGGAGCAGGACAAGTACAAATAATGATGAAATTACAAAAACATTTAACATTTATTAGCTTGAGTGGGCTAGTAGCACCTAAAAGTAGCAGTTGTCAATTTAAGCTGCTACTAGCTTGATTGGGCTTGTATCAGCAATATTGCTCAGTTACCACTTGAAGCTGCTACTAGCTTGATTGGGCTAGTAGCAGCTAAAAGTAGTAGCAGCAAATTTGTTCAGGTGTTTTGTGATACTTAGTCTGAATCCCAATTCCACCTATGGAATGTTATTCAATGTTATTCAGCTGCAACAACAACAACTTTTTTTCTCTCTCGGACGCAGCTAAAAGTAGTAGCCCTTGAAATTTTAGCATTTTAATTACTATAGTCATGTGTAATGATACTATTGCGGTCTTCTTCAATTGTCAACGGTTTTTCTGAATCACTAGTCAAGTTTGTTTTGAATTACTTTCGTAAGTGATTAGCTAGCTGCTATCGCTATTTTTTTTTACATTTACAAATGGGTGAGTGAGTGCACAGTTACGTCTTCAGGACAGAACAGGAGATTCTGTCCCCGCTCTACCGCTCTGTCTGCGAGCTGTTTTCTCCCTCGGCACCGTGCGTGTGTGTGTGCATGCGTGCGTGTGTGTGTGGCTATGGTAATGCAGCGGGTCTGCAGTCGCTGTAACTGTGTTTGTGAACGCTCCTCACGTCAGCATCACCTCCGATGTCGTTGGTTAGCAGCTGACAGTCGTAAAACAGAAAAATAGCCCAGGCAACAGACATTACTTGTGAGGACGGCATTTTTGGATTGTTACATCAACAAGCATCGCATCGGCTTGTTGATGTAGCAGTCCGCGAGCGTCAAGTCCGGATGACGTGATGACGTAATGGAGGTGTGTCTCATTTCTTAGGGGAACGTTCTTACCCCTAGCTCCCTGAACTCTGTATTGAGGGCCAAGGGGAACTCTGACAAAGGGGAAGGAGTGGAATTGGGATTCAGCCTTAATACCTGTCACTGATCCATCTATTCATCCATTTATCCTGTCATAAGGCAAACAAAACGACTGCAGTTAAATTCACACACACACAAACAGTACATTTAAAAGAACATTTACGAGAATCATGGGATCCGACCCCGTTTTGAACCAGTAACTTTATTGCTGTCACCAGTGACATTACACTGCTCTAACGCCCCAATTGCAATTTAAAAAAGGAGATTGTGCAGATGTGTAATTGTGAGAGACGGAGTTAACACCGCCAATAAATATGTGTAAAGTGCTCCGTAAAAACATAGTTGCTCACTGATTGAGGAATTAACTTAATCACTTTCGTTTGCCACTCGGTCATTACGGCCACATTATATCATGTTGATTACAGAGGGACGGCGGGGGAATCTGAAAGCCTCCGAGTATTAATTAGAAACTGCTTAGGATAAAAGTGACATGATTAGTGGAAAGTGCTGTGCACCATGCGGTAGTGCCCGTCCTTAGTGTCCACTCATGCAGACATGCCGTCACCTAAATAAAAAGAGGCACGGGTAAATAAAGTCCTGGCTCGGGATTGACATTTTTGTAAAATGCTGCAAATCACATTCTCTATGTATTTATTTAGCTTAAGGCAAATATGGAAAATAGCATAGAGTGACCTCTGTGGGTTTTTGCCCTCCTCTCATATTCATGTCGCTCTCTCTCTTTTTACTTCCAAACTGATATCAGCAAAAAAATCTCCTGACTGATGAGTCACCGTGTTGCCCCGCCATCATCTGCCAAATAACGCACTGCCTCTTGTTTTTGCAACCCTCGTCTTCATTTTGTGAGCCCCGTGCACATGCACACACTCAAGTGGTATAGTGAAATATTTAGCAGAGAGAGCGTGTCAACTCTTCGTCACACCTCACATTTGCACCGTGTGGTTTCCTCCTCCTCTTCCTCACGTCCTGTCTCCCTTTTCCCCCCAGTTCAGCTGGCATCAGAGACTGAGAGAGAGTGAGAGAGAGAGGGAGGCAGGGAGTTGCCGCCCCGAGTGCCAAGGCAGTTGGATGGTGATGTGTGATCAGCGATGTGTTCGGCATACTAAACGCTAAAAAAAAGAAGGAGCAGTGGGGTTTTAATCCTACATCTGGCCCTTGTTCAGAGGCCATGATGCTTTTCTATTCTCATGTCCGATGTCCCTTTTACTTCAGTTGCCACTTTTTCAGTCTCTTTATTTTCCCCTTGTGCCTTTATTTTTTTGTAGTCTAATTTCCACACCTGTGCCTTCTTTTGAACACACACACGCACACACACACGAGAATACGCCTCAAATCCTGAGCATGCATCTTTTGTAAACTAATCAATATGGCAATGGGCCACAGTTACAAAAGAACATTGACTGTCTGGTCATTTCTCCACAATGGCTAATGATCCGATTCCCTAATGTGTTCTTTTCTACTGTTATTTTTTTCCATTTTTAAGCATTTTTGCTTTCCACTTTTGCTACTGAACTATACATGGCAAAAGGAAAAGGTGCGAGGGGGGAAAAAGTTTGTAACGGGCAGGGGACAAAAGTTGTTGTTTTTGAGCAGTAAGATTCACTCATGACCAAATTGAGACTTTTCGTGAACACTTCTTTGTCTTTTCTTCAATCATACTCTCCAAGCTGTTTGCAGCCGCATCGTTTCACCAGTGTTGACATGAAAAGAATCACTTCCTGTGTGCAGTGTGCAAACACATACACATAGATGATACACTGAGTGTGTTTACATGCACACTAAACTAATGATTATAATCGGGTTTTTGTAGTTATTTAGTTATTCAAGTGCTCATGTAAACGGAATAAATGATATTCATTTTCGGTTTATTGCCGTTATCGGTATAACACACCGAGGTTTGTATACACCTTAAAGCTATACTTACCTTTCATTTTTACACTTTTCTTTGGGAATTTTAATCTTAAATTAGTGTGTATGGCACTCTAAAACGTAATAAGATAAACCCACCATTATTTAATTCTCATATTATTATGATTAAAGTATGACCAATTAAAATATTCAGACCGAATAAAATAATTGGCCGAGTTACCTGTCTGTCATCTGTCGCACGCCTCGCCGATCGCCGTCACAGCTTGCGAGTCGCGTGCATCTGACAGAGCAGTGCTACCAACGTGGCGACTTACGTAAAAGCACTTATCGCTCTGCAGTTACTGTGCTTAATAAGCAGCGTGTGTTGCCGAATTCACCTCCTAAAGCACAGAAACCTCCGCTGTCCCAGCCTACAGTCTTTTGAGTATTTTGAATTTTTTGTTTGTTTTACTTGTTTTGTGCTGGGCCGACTTGCGCCTCTTTAAGCCCAATTTATACTCCTGCATAAAGTGCTCTACGTAGCTTACGGATACCCCTCTACATCGCTGGAGAGCCTGACGGAGAGCCTCTGCCTCGTCTCTGGCTGCACTAAATATTTTTTAAGGGTCCGTCACTCCGTCACGGGACAATGAAGACAGCAAGGGCTGCGATTGGTCCTCAGGACATGCTGAGATAATGCTGCTCTGTGCCGGCTACTGTGCGCATCGAGCGTCCACCGAGGCAGAGCTAATCACCGCTGCCAAACTATAAATATGTCATATATTAATACACAGACCACATGTTTAGACTCTAAATTTCTTGCCTCAAATGATCTTAAAACTGCGTTCCGGGAAACAGAAAAATATTTATTTCAGGTGAGAAATGGCCACTGTTTCAATGTTATTCAGCTGCTACTGTCACGATCCACATTTTATGGCTTTCGTATTTGTTGTTGTTCTGTCTGCTGCTCCTTGTTTCTCCTTCTCTGTGTTCACCCTGCAGGGGGCGTGGTTGACCCAGTTTCCTTGATGACGCCAGAGATGACTTCCACCTGCGCAGCTCCTGCCCAGCTGCGCCTGATCAGCGATCATCCGGGCATATAAGACTGGACTTCGCGTCTCTCTGGTGTCAGTTCCACGTTTTCGCTTAGCTGGTAAATGCTTCTCTACTTCGCTACTAGAATTCCTGACGTTTCCAGTACTCACCTCAATCCCCGTCTTCAGGTCTCCACGTCTCCTGCTGTGTGAAGAACACAGAGTCCCCGCGGTTTCCTACCACTCCTGGAATCGCCTACTCCTGTTCTTCTCCACCGCATTCGTCTTTTCCACCACGACGAAGCGGCTTCGCCTCTCCTCGCCCTTCTTGGATCTTCAAACCCTCCTTGCTGAACACCACGAGTAAGTCCGTTCCTTGGGAACGTGAATACGAACTGTGTTTGCCACGAAGGAGCTGCTGAGGATCTGGCCTGCTGCATTCTATAGTCTTTGTCTATACTGTCACATTCTACGCCCTCACTAGCGCGTGTATTTTGTGTATATATATATATATATACCTATATCTATATATTTATTTTTGTCGTTTTAATAAATATTATTATTATATATATATATCCACCCGTGTCCTGCTCTGCATTCGGGTCCAACCCTTTAAGTTCTAGGTTTTCCCTTTAAAGGGAAAACATAACCGCAACAACAACACTCTTTCTCTCTCGGACGCCATTGCTCAGTGTAGCCAGAAGCACAACAACCTTGCATAGCGACCCCTCCTGATCGGGCAGTCTCCGTGGTTACGCAGTCGGATAATGCATTACGCAGTCGGAGAAGTATAATGTGGCCTTTAGCCGTGGCGGGCCACATTTATGTCTAAAGGTTCCACACTACAGCTGTGACCAGTACTGTGTCATAAGTATTACTTATAATATTACAGTGATGTAAAGCTACATTACATTACTTTCATGGGAAAGAAAGTCTCAAAAGAAAAGAGCCAATTTTAAAATTCAATGGGAATTTTACTTCCATCTGCTATAAAAATAACAAGTTAGGGATGATGAATGTGAGACTCTTTTATGCTTCTCAAGTTAATGTTCTGCATTTCACCAAGTAAACAGCTGGAAACCAGCTGAAATATTACAGGTTCAGAGAGTGAGATCCTTATTTGTCGCTCCTCCTGTGGTTTGAGCGCAGAAACAATAGATTTCTTATAATGTGCTTGTTTTTACTCTGCAGTCCTCACTCAAACAACTGTAGTATGTACCTGTGTGTGTCAGACTGTCAGGGAAATGGATGGATGGATCGTGAGAAAGAGACATAAATCACTCAAATTCTCATGTAGACCTTCTCTTTATCAGCTCCAAAATCTCAACTAAGAGTGTCAAATGGATGTTTTGAGGTAGAATGAAAGAAAATGCTAAAAACAATATTATACAAATAAAAGAAGTTCTCAGAATAAAGTCCTTTCGTCCATTGTCTTTTTATTTATCTATAAACCAAGTGTGTCTGTCTGTCTGTATATCTCGCTGACCATTTGTCAGATCGCCCTAAGACTTTGGATATGGTTGAGCATGGCCCGATGGTGTGCATCCTTGATTTTATTCTTCTTTTTTGGGGGGAATTTTAGCAAAGCTATGATTAGCATTGGCGTAGGGATAACATAATACAAACACTGTGCAACCATTAGGCACAATGCAAATGTTCTTCATTTTCGATTAGATTAGCATTAGCGTAGCTAGCTGTTGTGACTGTCAGCCATGCCAGTGGCAGGTAAAAGTAGAAGTTGTCCATTTAAAGGTCACATAGAGTGGTCCTGTTGCACATATATGTTAGTTATGGAGGTCTACTTACATACATTAAGTTGTTTTTATGGTCAAAAACCTCCTAGTTGCTGTAAATGAGCCGATATAAATCCTCTTTTCTGACGGTGTTTCCCAGCCGCAAGATGAGACTCAAATCTCTCAACCCGGTCGAACGTCTGTTCCAGAGAACCGCTGTTTACGTAACTATAACGGGAGCAGCGTTAATTGGAACTTCCGGTCTAGTTCCGCTTTAAGTTGCTACTAGCTTGATGTTGGCTAGTAGCAGCTAAAAGTAGCAATTGTCCATTTACTGCTGCTAATTTTAGCTTCTACTAGCCCAATCAAGCTAGTACCAGCTAAAATTAGTAGCAGGTCAAGGCAGCAGTTGTCAATTTAAGCTGGTACAAGCTTGAGTAACAGCTCAACGTAGCAGTTGCCAAGAAAACAACAAAGACAAGAAGAGCATTTCTTTCTATGAAGACTCCTCAACAAATATGGACAAAGATTAGTGCATGTAGAGGCTAATTATATGTGTGTGTTCGTGTGTGGGGCATTCCTGAATTGCTTAAAAGTTGTGATCGTTTTGCACAGTTGTTTGAAAGTGACTGCCGTCCTGTGACTCTATCAGTCATGTTGCACCAGCTTTAATCTTAATGAGTTGCCGCTTGGGGTGACCCTCAGCGGTGCATGCACGCAAAGTGAGAGAACAAAGTGATAAGACGAGCCTCTGGTGACATGTTTAATGTCCATATTTAATGCCGTATGTGTCCATCGCACATGCTTTAACATAAACATAAGGGGAAATAAAAACGAGATAAATAATGTATTAAATATTCATTAATTAATTTTTCACACTTTTCTGTGTTTTCATGATCTGTGCCGATAGCACATCCCTTTAGTTTCTGTAATTTTAGTTTTTTTCACTCAAATAAACCAATGATCTGACAGCAATGTATAGATTGCAATCTTGATTTTTATAAATCAGATAAAGACTCTGGTGTTTAGCAGACTGGAATTATTATTTTAAAATAGCAATAGCCCACTGTGATGGATATTTCTTTACTTATTCAAAGATGGTGTGAGTGTGAAGGACTGAAAGACTTTAAAAAACATTACATTTCTTAAAGGTGACATAGAGTGTTCCTGTTGCACATAAATGTTAGTTATGGAGGTCTACTTACATATATTAACTTGTTTTTATGGTCAAAAACCTCCTAGTTGCTGTAAAAAAGCCGATAGAAATCCTCTTTTCTGACGGTGTTTTTCTGCTGCGAGATTTCAGAGTGAACTCTGACCCCCAGAAGACGGAGTCTTGTGATTGGCCAGTACTATCCAGCACATCCGTTCTCAGAAGTGCAGCGCCCCCCTCTGGAACGGTGGATGCACTGCTCCTCATTAACAAAACATTGTTTTAACAGTGTTTAAAAATAGCTTTGTCACGACTCCCCGCCTCAGTCCCTTTTATGACTTTAAACCGGAGTCAGACCCAGAGTCAGAAGACACTGCTGCTCGTGAAACACCTCCACAACGGACATTATTCTTCTTCTGCGGTTCAATGTACGCAACCGGATGTGCCCGGACTACCGCCCGGAGCAGGACGATCGGTTGTTCAGGAGAACCGCTGCTTACGTAACTATTACGGGATTTTCAGTGATCTCGTTGAGCCCCGAGATTACAATAAAACACAACGTTCTCAGCAATGGCTGAACTGTTTGTTTCGAACCGTCAGGGCTTCATAAACAAGGTAATGACGCAGATACACACCAAAAAAACAGCGTTAATAGGAACTTACGGTCTAGTTCCGCTTTAAATAATAAAGAGCCTTTGTGTTAGCAATGAGCCAAACTGTGACTGTAAACATCAAAATTAGTGTCACATGGAATATATAAGTCTGAAATTCTAGACATTGAGGGTCGAATTTTTGAGTTTGAGTGTCCGACTTTGAATTTTTCACCATGTTGAGCAGAAACACAAAGCCAGAGAGACATTGGTTTGAACATCTTGGCACTAAGGACCACATCGTCTCCACGCTCGTCTCTCCTTTTTTACCCAACATGTCCTCCTTTCCTTTGCTTGCACACTGTCACTCAAGATCTCCCTTCTCTCTTATTTTTTTCATGGCGCAACACCTGCACTCTCCTCTCACCTCCTTCCAACTCCCATATCATCATCCTTTGGTGTTTCTTTTTTTTTTTGGCTTTTATATTCCCCATTTTTCTTCCCGAGACTCCTCAGTGCTCCCACTTGTCAGGACGTTGACCCATGAGTCCTCCTCAGTAAGATGTCTTTTTTCATTCTCCCCTTTTACCTCCCAGCTTTATTTTCTCATCTCTTCCTTTCCTGAACTCAAGCCTCTATAGGCATCTTTTTTTTAATATTCTCCTTTTGATTTCTTGCTTCTGTCTTACGAGGGAGATCATTCACATTCACTGAAGAAATAATACATACAAAAAATCAAACAGTGCACAAGATTACAGCAATTTATGTACATCAAATGTGCTAAAATTAGTCATTCACGTGTTTCAAGGGGAGAGATGACTGATGCTGTTAACTTCTGATTCTGCCTGTGTGGACATCGGACTGACGTCTCGAATTCACTTACAGTGTAAAATGGACCCGCAAAGTCAGTTTTGCCTTTGAGATTTCACCGCTCATGTTGAACGAGGCACACGGGGAGACACCACCGTCACTGCGTTTTTTCCGCCCCGACGCTCTATTCCTGTCTGACACTGACATTGTTAGACCTTCAGGACCTCACGACAGGGTTCACTTTTAGTTGTCCTCATGTGTTCAAGGTTCATGCTGCAAAAGTAAAAACTGGAAAATATTATACCGGACTATATTAAAGATAGATAGATAGATAGATAGATAGATAGATAGATAGATAGATAGATAGATAGATAGATAGATAGATAGATGGTGTGGTTCGGGCATAACAGAACTCTGCATTGAAACTGTGATGGACTGGTTTTAAGGATCCAAATGAGAATCTCTATCCCATCACACACCACATTCACCAGTAGCACCAGCCTGTTGACCGCTGACATATGACTCCATGGACTTTGTTTAAACAAGACAAGCCGGGGCGAGTAGATTTATGTCTTTAACGCCAAACCCTGACACGGCCATCTGTAGCCACACCAGTAAATGAGAGTCATTTAAGATCAGGCAACAATTTTTTTCTCCACAGTTCTCAACTGCTGTCTTCTTCTGCTGGGCTGCTGTTTACCTGCCAGTGCCTGTTCTTGTCTGACAGGATAATGTGAAGAAGAAAAAAAAAAAACAGCCCACTATTATTTTGAAGATAAAGGATGTGTGTGGTTTATTCTGAGACTCGCCCCCCCCCCCCCCCCTCCCCTCCCTGGTAACGACAGTCATAAAGAGTGGTTTTCTGAGTTACTCTCTGTCAGACTGAAGCAGTCTGGCAATTTGCCTCTGACCTCTTTCATCAATGAGACATTTCCTTCAGCTCAACTGTGGCTCGCTGGAGGCTTCTGTTGTTGTTGTTGTCGTTTTTCCAGTGAAACTCCTGACATCAGGTCTGTCGAGCAACAACAATTCAGCCACAGTCAAAGTCAATCAGTGCATTCATTAGAGACCAGGAAAAAAAACTGTTGAAGAGGGATGGGAATCACCAGAGAAAACACGATATTATCATGATATAACAAAATACTATTTGCTAAATCATATATTGCGAGAACTGCACAACAACGTCTAAATGTCGAAATATGGGTAACATTTAGGGAGGGGACAATACCACTTTTTTGTGTCCAATACTGATATCACAAACTCGAGTATCTAACGATACCGATATCAGTCCGATACAGTCATTATAGACCTTCTATGAATGTATGAAATGAGTAATTTCAAAGACCTAATTATCCAACTGCTTGACAAATAAACAGCCCAAACATGACTCGATTTTTAAAAAATGATTTTACAGATTTATATTTAAATTTTGCAGTCTGTAAATCCGATCCAGTGATTTTGACAAGTATTGGACCAATACTGACCAATACTGATGATTCCCATCCTGTCATATTGTAACATCAATTAAATGATTATGTCGTGTATATGCTAAAAAAGCGATGTAATACTGCCACACAAAATACCGATACAATTCCCTCCCCCAACCCCTTTGTCTTAGTCTGACTAAAACCACGTCAGACTGAAATTTTACTGAATTGAATTTCTGAAGTTCTTTGGACGAATATACAGAAAATCCAGATTCTCCAGCATGAACACATGAGTTGGACCAGGTCCACAGTTCCCACCCTCGGCTAATACCAGGTAATAACAGAAGAAGCCACTACACAAAAATAATAAGATAACAGCAGCAAAAACATGGTTGAATTTAGGCTGGTACACTGTTTTGGACTCATGAGGAGACCAATTTTATGCTCCATCAGCTTAAAGATTTCTTTTTAAATTAATGGCTGATAGGAATATTATATACTAACAAGCTGAAATGGGGCAATTTGCCCCCTAGAGGAGCAGAGTAAGACAAGACATCATTCAATAAACTCATTAAGCACTGTAAGGCTTGTATTCTGGGATAGGGACACTCACACTTGTAGCACGATTTATAACTGTCCATGGAAAATGAAATCATGCGATATTCTTCTGATCTGCATCTCCATAACCTGCTGTCATATCAATATCTTATTACTGGCGGTGTTTGATGAATAACAGACATGTTTTACGCTCTATATAACTGTAGAGTTGCAGCTCGCCGAAAATGAGGGATTGTGAAGCTGCAGACTGTTGAACCGAAACTAATTCAGAAATACAGAGTTTAGGCAAAGTCTCATGGTTAAAGAGGGGAGAGGGAATCATCGACAGCAAACCCGACCGTCTGTGTCTGAAAAAGTGGAGTGCAGAGAGGGATCAGAGGGAGTTTATAGCATTTTGTATATGTTTGGCAGAGATGGGGGTAAGTCACACATATGCAAGTCTCAAGCAAGTCCCAAGTCTTAACCTTCAAGTCCCAAGTCATTTCTGTGAGGGTCAAGTCAAGTCATAGCTTAGGTCAAGCAAGTCACAAGTCAAGTCATAGAAATATAATAAGCTGGAAGACAACAGTCTCAAAACTTTAAGAGATTGTAGCCTAAGTTTTATGTAGCCCTCCTTTGCACAAAAGGTCTAACAAATAGAGTAAGGGTACATAAGGCTAAAGAATAATTATAAATACTCACTAGGACCATCAGGATCGGAATTACTAGGGAGGATTACAGGGCCAGGAGTACCAAACAATAATTACCAGACAGAGTACTCAACACATTCATTTATCTTGGGAAGGGCAGCAAACCACTCCCTTTTATTTACAACATTTTGTTGCTGTAACACGCTAATTCAAGCTGAAGGAGCTAGCGGAGAAGCGCACAGTGCTCCAGATCTGGTGTGATGTTGTAGTTGTTCTAACATTACCAGTTAAAAAAAACTACAAAGTTTGGTCGGCCAAAAAGGTGAAGTTAGCTAGAGACATTACTTACTTTTCTTTGTGTAGGCGTGTGCACACCTTGCACACGGCAAATCTTTTCTTTTGTTGAGTTAAATAGTCTTTAAATCCACATTTTGGGAACACTGGCTGTGTCAGCAGTAGCAGAACTGGTAGCACCTTCCATCTTTCATATCCCGACTGCTCTGCTGTGAGATGGGCGGGCGCATCACGTAGTAGAGAGATTACCGGTTGCCAGGTTCGCCCACATGCAACAGGACACATCCAATCGAAAATATATATATTATATATTTTATTATTTTTATTCACCAATTAACCAAAACAGCAATGACTTGTCGAGTCATTTCGTGCAAGTCTAAGTCAAGTCCCAAGTCATGGATTGCAAGTCCAAGTCAAGTCAAGTCTTTTCTCACTGTTGATCAAGCAAGTCACAAGTCTTCAGTCTGGCGACTTAAAGGGACACTGTGTAGTATTTATGGGTTTATATAACCCAAAATCCACTTTTTTATACGTCTCAAGAGTTGTCATGCAGATCTGAGCACCTACGAGATGTGGTAATCTGCATAGATTATGTGATTCAGTCATGTCAACATGGAACAAAATCTTCAAAGAACTCATGGAATCAATGCCATGAAAAATTAAGGTTATTTATGAAATGGAGTAGAGTGACCCCAACTATGACAAGATCATGACTAGACAAACTCAGATTTTATAATTTGGCTTCATGCTGATAATCTGATTTGAAGATCTCCCGTTGAAAAGAGAAAATAATCTGCTCTTTTTCTTTCCTTTTTTAAACCAGTTATATGGCGAACAAGCCTGTGTGCGAAAGCCAAAGCGGATCTGAAAAATCCTAAACGCACACATGACGCGAGGCCACGTCCGAGTGAGAAAACAGATCAACCGCGCTTATCAAATCCTGCCTGAGAGCCACAGAACGCAACACAGATCAAGCAGCGAGTGATTATGCTGTTTGAACGAGAGCTTTGAGTCCTCAAGTCCACTGATGATACAGATGTCAGAGGAGATTCTACACACTCACTCACGACGGAGCAACACCGGTCAACTGAAGAGCATAAAAAACATGATCACAGAGTGTGTATTTTTCTGGATTTGTCTTTATTTATTAATTGAAATGACACACATTTTAGTACTATCCTTGTGTGTACTACTCTGTCTGGAGTTCCTCTGGCTTAATCCTGGTCTGATGAGCCCATAGCGGACCACAAGGTCGTAATTGATTGACGGCTTGACCAGGGTTTACCTTTTGGTCATTGGTCGTGAATTTGATCATGAACCTAACTATAAAACAATTTCTTTAAAATGTTTATTTTTTATCAATTTTATCTCATTGAGAGTTTTCCATTGTCATCACGTGGTCATGTAGACCAATGAATTTGTTGTTGGGATGCTCATATTTTATTTTATTTTATTTGAAAAAAAAAAATAAAAGTACTTTCAAATTCACAAATTCAATCCGATTTTAAACATTTTCAGTACTTTTTTGTTCAGGTGCATTTACATAATTGGTGAAAATGATCAGATTGACTATAGAAGGTTGTTTTGGGAAAAAAAAAGATATAACTCTATATTGCACATCCTTCTGTATACTGTTTAAACACAGTTATTGAAAAAGCTCTGCGTTCTAAGGGTAGGAAACAGTTACATTCTGTATAAATCAATTCATATTTTGCGGTCCATTGTTTCACAGACGTGGAACTTTTGCTGTCCTCTCTCCTCTTGACGCACTAAGGAAGAGGTAAGAGTGACTCCTTATTTATATATTCTATTAGGTTTCTTTGTCATATCTTAACTTATTATTGCATTTGTTTTCGCTGTTCCATGTGTGTCCCCGATTTTATTTTATTCACTTTCTGCTCAAGGAAGGAAAAAAAAAATAGACTTATTTTACTCAACACACGCAGAGTGTGTGTGACTCCCGCCACATTTTCTGATAAGCTTCTCATCTTATTTTTCTTGAGATTTAAACAAAGAGAATCACAGTTGATGCTGCACTTACTTGATGTCAAGTTCAAATTTGATTTCTTTTGTAAAGGAAAAAGAAAACACAGACACACTAAAGTAGGAGAGAGAGAGAGAGAGAGATCCCCCCACTTGTTTTTGTTGGACAGGAAAATGTTTTCATCCACTTTAGCTGGTGTGATATATTTGACAGATCTGGCATGCTTATGGGCTACTTTGCTCTTATTTGTCTTGGCATTAGAGTAGATGAAAAACATCTCTATCTTTTTTAAGGGTGTGAGGATTGGCTGCTCGGGGGTCGAACACACACACACACACACACACACATACTGCAGTCTGACTTATTGGAAAAAGTTGTAAGTAATGGGCCTTCATGGCTGTGGGAGCACTTTTCACACTTTTCATCAAAATCACTCACACACACTCACACACAAACCCACACACACACACACCAACAATAGTCAACCCTGTTCTGTCAACTAACTCAACAAAGTCGCTGATGGGTGTTATTGTCTGTCCTGGCAGATTCTTGAACTAGTTGACCAGGCTGTTGCCCTCTGTCTAAAAAGCTCCAGCACAGACAGCAGTTTGCGTCCCCCCCCCGATGAGCTGCACACATAATTATTAGAGCCGAGTTCACACAGAGGCCAGAGATGAAGAGTAACACTGAGGCCTAATCAAGGTGACGGGAGATTCATAATGTCACCAAAGCGGTGCTATTACCTCTTGCTTTTGGTTTAAATGCTGACTGCGCGTCAAAGAAAATGCCCTTTCTTCCCTTATTTGGAATCAACCGTCTCGTAGCATCAGCTCAGACACTTCTCGGGCCCACTGGTGGCCGACGGCGTTTTTTTGTAAGAAAAAAATTTAAAAAATTAAAAGTTCACTGGAAATGTTTAATTATGGCTATTATGTGTTATTGTAAGACATTTATTAACAATACTTAAACACCAACTATGGAGCAAAGAGACTCTTGAAATTAAATAAATAATATAATTTTTTTTCACTTAAGTTAAACAAGCCATGCAATGGTTACATTTAAAAGTAAAATAAAGCAACATAAACATAAAAGTGGTAGTGCCCCCTCATCTGCCTCATCTGGTGCAGACAAACGGCCCTTTTATTTCTGCGCACCGTCCCTGCGCTGTTCCCTTCTCCCTCTCCTGCGCCGTTCCTCGCATCTCAAGCGGTCTCTTCCGAAGCAGCCTGGATAATTTCTCTACGTGTTTTATCCCCACATAAGAATAATGATCTTTATGACGAGGATGGAGTACAGTCACGATGAAGTGCAGGTGATCTGAGTGAAACGTGGTGACAGACTCTGAAGAGCAGAGCGCACTTTTTTCATTTTTTTTTTTAATTTTAGGGGTAAAAAAAACAGAATTTTACGAGAAAACTTTCCAATATTAAAAAAGTAATAATATTATAATATTATATAGAATAATATGAGATTTTTATTTTTTATCACTATCTATTATTATTATTATTATTATTATTATTATTATTATTATTATTATTATTATTATTATTATTATTATTATTAATAAACAGAACACAGATGTAACCAGATGTAACCAGATGTAACCAGCGGTAACCAGCGATAACCAAGTCTGTGTTTGTGATTTTTTCTTCAACACAGACTAAGTTTCTTTCACAATCTTTTCAAAGTCCTGATGTTAATGATAATGTGGTGCAGATGTGCCAGAAATATTAAGTATGTGTTTATTTGTGAAGCCCCAATCAGAATGTAACTTACAAATGTCTTCATTTGACTCTAACATCTTTCATATGGACACAATTTTCCTCCACCGTGTTTCTACAGAAGCCCAAATGGACATTCCGCAAATGAGAGCACTGCAGTTCATTTTAAGAGCTCCTGTGTAATTTGAGGACACTCAAAGAGAATTTATGGTTTTGTCACACTTTTCCAATAATGACACTCCATCATCTCCTTTTGCAGATGTTGATATAAACGGGTGACGGCTTTGAACCAAAGGTTACGTCTCTTCAAGTGATCCATGAGACTATTAAGTGTGATGACTGGTTGCCATTCAGAGATCGTTAGCTCTTAATGTTCTCAGCGTCCTTTCTGGAGATCACTTCACATTCACTAGTATCAAAAGTGGAGGCGGGAAAGAAGTAGTTCAAGAGAAGAAGAAGTTGAGGGTCACTTAAATCAGTAAGGTTTGTTCTGTTCCATTTTCGGCACAATGCCAGGGGACTGAAACTGACAGAGCTAAATGGAATACAGCCACGTTTAAAGTGTGACAAAGGTCGACAGTGAACAATATGTCTCTACCACCACCACGGTCTCTACACGAGGCTTGGCATCGATGTTCTCACGTAAAACAAGATCAGATAGAGCTGTTTCCTTGTAAATGGCGTGAATTATTTTCACTGAACAGATGGCGCGGGGTCACAATCATTATGCGGGCCGTGTAAACGCCGCTGAAACAATCTGTGGCTACAAGCACTGGCAACAAACTCATTGCCAAGTGTCGTGCCAATTACTACATTGACATTGGTGCCGTCGTTGTTGTTAGAGGTGGAAGAACAAAGCTTTGACGTGAAGACAGGCTCAGCAGAGGCGGGGTTTGTCCAATCTATGGGAGTGTTGTTTTTGAAGAGAGTTTAGAATAAAAATATAAACTTAAAATATAATATAAACTTTATTTGTATAGCACACAAGGATTGCAGCTCACAATAGTGCTTCACAATAAAAGGAAAATAACATTTTAAAAAGCAAGTTCAACAATAAAACTTTTAATTTTGAAATAAAGCAAAATTTCCAAATAAAACAGTAAAATACAACACAGGGTGGAATAAAATAGGGAAATGCTTGAATTAAGAGGTGAAAAAACTTTGTTTTCACTGTAAAATAAACTAAAAAATGCAAATAAAACACAACAGGGTGGAATAACAAAAGAGCTAGTTGAAGGCTACAGTAAAAATATGAGTTTTATACCCAGCCACAGACAAAAGTGAAAGTGTTTCTGCTCCGAGAATTATCACATGAAAAGAAGAGAGATAAGCGACAAGTATATATATGTTAACAATCCACCAGTTACTTGTAAAAAAGAGAGAATGAGACCATGACTGGATGTCAACTGCTTACATAAGTACAAAATATGTTTCATTTTCAGCTGCCTACATTTTTCAAACTGCAGACCCTTGTTTTTCTTCTCCTCTTGTCAAGACGTTTTTGAGAAGGTACTGGGACTTTTTGGATTTAGTCATTTTCAACATGGGCCCACGCGTTTGGTGTAGCAGTTAGCATTCTTGTCTTTTCAGCATAAAGACCTGGGTTTGCATGTCCTCCCCTTGCATGTGTGTGTAGGTTTTCTCAGGGTTCTCAGATCTTCTCCCACAGTCCAAAAACATGCAGTTTTTGGGGATTAGGGCAATTGAACTCCTCTGTAAATCTCTGAAGTGAGTGTAAGAATGGATGGTTGTTTGTGTCTTTGTGGCCCTGTGATGTCAGCAGGGATTGGAATCAGAGATCCTCATGTTGAGGATAAAGGGGTAGAAGATGAATGAATTAATTCATAGTAGGACTAAGTCAAGAGTGCTGCGAGCTACGTTATTAGGTGGGTGGTTGCAACAGACGGGAACATAAATAATGAAACTATGAATGAACCACTGTCAATGAATCAATGAAGCCAGTCTTTCAATTTAACATCATTCCTTAATGTTTGATGACTCATCGTGGTCATTCTATGACTCAGCACTATACATTTCTGACATAATGTACCTTGAAATGTAATGTCTTGAGATCTTTGGAGTGTTTTATTCCGTCACACTGCAGGGGAACTCTGAGAACACTGAGTCTCCATATATCTGTACTCCCGTTTTTCTTTGTGTCTGTCCTTGTTTGTTTATCACCTGTTAGAGATGACACAAGTCCGAACCTGTGTGTGTCTGTGAGTGTGTGAGTGAGTCAGCATGTCGATATCTGACTGTGTTCCAGTCCAGGGGCATGAGGAGGTTAGGAAAGGTTACTCGGTCATGACTGCAATCATAAATAGTCTTTCATGGGTGAAATCTCATTAGTGCTAATACCTGATAACATGAAATGGCTTTATGCACATCCATCACTGTGTCTCCTTATATATACACACACACACACATAAACACTCACGTGCTGAACTATATCACTTTTAATTAGCCCATGCAGAGTTTGCAAATATGATTTATGTTTAGGATTAAAGAGACGTCCTGTAATCAGCGCAATTACCAAACCGAACCGCCAAAGCAGGCGATAAATTTGTATCCCAGTGTTGTATCTTAACGAGTCAGCCTCATGTTACTCTGAATGGCCTCAGAGAATCTAATGCCACTTTTCCCCATTATACAGTTCTAGCACGACTCGGCACTACCACTTCAACATGGGCAGTCCATCATAGCACGGCTGTGTGAAACTGCAGTAGTGTCGTTTTATTAACTAGTGACAAGCAAAGCAAGTGTAACTGAATCATTAGAATCAGTCAATCAAAAAGATTTGTTCAACACAGACTTCGTCTGACACAGTCACTGAAGTGAAATACAGCTGAACGGGTTGCTATTCTGCAAATAAGTCGAAATTATGAGATAAAAAGTCAAAATTATTGGATAAAAGTTGAAATTTAACTTTTTATCATAATTCTGATTTACTTTGAGGATATTTTTATTATCAAGGCTAAGTTTTACCTTTTCTTTTCTTTTTTTTTCTGGCAGAAATGGGCTTTCATAACTATCACCAATGAAAAAGCAGAAGCAAGTAGATCAAGCCAAGTAGTGCTAGAACGGTATTTTTGAAAAGCGCCTTAAGAATAACTATGCATTTCATTTTAAATGCCATCAACAGCAGAAACTTGACCTTTGATTGGCAGCTTCATCAGATTAAGACTAT
Source organism: Microchirus variegatus (assembly GCF_963457635.1). Classification (NCBI taxonomy): domain Eukaryota; kingdom Metazoa; phylum Chordata; class Actinopteri; order Pleuronectiformes; family Soleidae; genus Microchirus; species Microchirus variegatus. The sequence goes on along the minus strand of NC_139817.1, from coordinate 16,508,401 downwards.
CAAAGTCCTGTTCCTAAAACAGAGGAACCTGAACTTTTGTACTGTACACACACAAGTTTTGCTTTCACTAAGTACATTTATTGTGTAGCATTGTCATTCATGAATAAATCTGATTCAGCATTTCTAAAAACAAAAAAAAGCAACTTTTTTTTCCGTGCACATCAGCACAACTGTCCAACACACACTGCGGCTCTCAGATTATTCTCTGGACGATATAGTCTGGTTGGACAGGTATTGTATAAAGAAATGTGGACAACACTGACACATACAAACAAAGCTTCTCTCTCTCTCTCTCTCTCTCTCTCTCTCTCTCTCTCTCTCTCGTACCTTTCTTTTTTTAGCACCAGGCTTTGGCATATGTTTTTCCCTTCATAACAGCACACACTGTCGGCTACGGCTCTGGAATGCTGATTTATATCCTTGTCGTTTTCATTTTGTTCTTGTATCCTTTTTTAACTACACTCAAAGTTTCCAGTAATGCTTGTGTCTTGTTAGCAGTTAAAAAGGGGGTTAAATGACTTACAGAGTTCACAACTATAATCCCAAATGCTGGTTGTTGATTTGTAGCACAAACTCTCTCACTCACTCACTCTTTCCTCTGCTTTCCATTACCTTCTTTTGTTCAGCCTCAGGGCTGGTTTCTCTCGATGTTTGCATTCTGTTTTCAGTGACTGGCATTTGTCAGTTTGCTTTGTCATTTTTTTTATTTTTCTCATTCACTCCGAGGCATAAATCCATATCCAAGACACAGACAGGTGACAAATAAACACCAGGGTCATGAAACATGATCATAGGGCATGACTCATAGAATATGTGTGTGAAAATGATGTGAAATGGATGCTTAATCACCACATCTCAACCCGTTTGTACACACAATGCGGTTGAGTGTTCTTGTTTTGTCTCGCTCGTCACATGTCGTTTACCATTTTATTTTCTCATTTCCCAAGAACACCCCATTGCATTTATGATTTTTACAATACATTATAGATAAGTAAATAGTCAGTAGATCTGTATGGTATTTGCATATACCAAGTTTTTATTATTATAATATAGATATAGTGTTTGAAAATACAATACACGAGGAAAGAGATTAATGAACTGTGTCATGACGTAGGCTCATGTTTGGCAGTCACTTACTATAGTATTTGTCTGATAGTATTCTGCTTTTTCATTCATTCTGTTTCATTCACAAAATGACAATTGTCTAACAGAGCGTGTCGTCGGCAAACGTTTGGGCAAGTGCTTTTTACATTACTGCAACTACACAACTTTCTGAAGGCAAAGAACTTGCACTCCAAAGCCAACTTGCAGTTATGGTAATTTCACTGACACCAATGCAGGAAGCCGGTGAATCATCGCCTTTGTCAATACACTCTTTTAACATGCAGAAAATTGTAAATAACTGTCAGATATTAAAGGTTCGAAGTGTTCTGGAAAAGTAGGCAAAAGCACTAACTCACAGGATATTTTATGGGTACAAAAAGCAAAAAAGGCAAATTTTGGTCGTATGACATGGGACAAGATTCAATAAATGCTTCTGCTCCTCTAAGTCATGGATGTGTCCAAAACTCACAGGACTTCATCATAAAAGGATCTGCCCTGCTATTTTTCCTTCTCAAATTGTCCAAGTAAGTGCATCATTTTGCAGAATCACAGTATGCGACTTTCCATTAGAGTGTTTGCTATAGCAGAACCTGAGGAGCAACAGGAGTAGAATTGAATGATCAATCTGGGCGAATGTGAACAGATTGGAGCACAGAAGGGTGAGTCACACTGCATGAACTTGGTCACCTGATGGTTTGTTTTTGGCAGAACCATCTGCGAAGGCTTAGTGGTGAAGTGATTAGGAGGAAGAAGGATGACAGGTGCATTCAAGAGATCCTTAAACAGAAAAGCAAATAATCTTGATTTGTCAGAATTCTGGTGGGTTTAGGATCACGGCAAGATGGACCTTGTGCTGCAAGAACTCCAGCTGCCTTGACAGGTTTGAGAACTTGGATCAAGCAGAAGTTTAAGATTTATTCAGAGTTCACCTGTTAGAAGGAAAAAAAAGTAAGTTGAGCTTTCGTTTTGGACAAAAATATTCCAGTTATTAGTTTTTTTTATTTCTCACCAAATTGATTTGCTAAGGCACAGCGGCTGTCAGCCAGCTAATGCTCCCACTGGTTGTTCTTTGCTATTCCACTAAACTCCCAGCGGATCAATTGTGGAATGTCCCCCACGTACGTCTCTCCAAGCTGTTTCATGGCAGCGGATTAAAGAAAGAGAAAAACAAGTCTGAACTCCAGACAGTCCCACGACTGCTTCAAACATGTCAAACATTCACTTTCTTTTCCCTCCATCTCCCACTTTTAATTCAGCTTTTTTTCCTCCCCTCCTCTCACTTTCTCTCTCTGAGATTTAAGTCCATGAAACAGCAGTTGACACCACGCAGCACAGCGGGGTCTTTGTATTTTTAATATTGTGTCTTTTTGAAATGAGGAATTTTGAGGAAAGTTCAGCTCTGGTGCATCTGCAAAAAAGAAATTGCAATAGAAACAGCTGAGGTGTTTATTGTCCTTGTTGTGAGGCAAAGATCTGCACCATGTCAGTCAGCGTGGATCATGTACATCTAAAGATATCGCATATCTGACAAGATCTAAAAACAGACATGATGACAGCACGGAATCTTTGTGTTGCACTAGATACACACACAAAAAATCTGTGTGTTTTATTGCTGTGTGCTAAGAAAACACAGCTTTCATGTGGCTTTAAGTATTAAGGCTTGTTTCAGTGCACTAATAAAAATAGACAGACCATATTCCAGACAGCTGATGCTGAGTGGAACTGAGCAATTAATACTTTGAGCCACACTAGTCACAGTGATTAAGCCAAAAATTAAGCATATAAATTATATTTTTTATCTACATAACACCATAAGTTCTAGGCACTTCTTCATCTGTGTCACTTTTTGGACCTGAGACGTGTGAGATTCTACACGTCTGCATGTGTGGAAGGCAAGACTGCCAGAGCCACATGGTTGGCGTAGTGGTTAGCATTTTGTAGCAAGAAGACCAGGTCCAAATTGTTTGTTCAAATCAGAACATGCAATTATTTTCTGCACGTTTGCATCAAGATGTTTTTGAGAGGGTAGCAGGGCTTTTTAGGTTTGGTAATTTTCAAGTGGTTGGCACTTTTTCCTTTGCAGCAAGAAGACCCGGGTTTGCGTCCAGGTCAGAATGAGAAAGAGCCTTTGCATGGAGTTTTTGCATGTTCTCCACGTGTGTGCGTGGGTTTTCTCCAGGTTGTCCAGTTCCTACCACAGGCCAAAACATGCAATATGGCGATTAGATAAATTGGACACTCTAAATTGACTGTAGGTGTGAGAGTGGTTGTTTGTCTCTTTTAGTCCTTGTGATGGACTGTCGATCTGTCCAGGCTGTATCTCCCGTCTTTCACTGAGATTCCTCCACCTCGGTAGAAAATAGATGGAACTGCAGCCATATTCTTACAAGTGGAAATACATGGCAGGTCTCTGTGGACACCAAACATGGAAATCTCAAATGCCCCCCAGCTCTGAGTTTGATGTCCTTCAACATCCCCAACGCTGCCATTTTGGGCACTCAATCAAAGGTATTGACATCTCCTTTGATGTTGTCGCTTTACGGTATGAGGCTTCCCGCTGTTATTTGGGGCTGTTCATCATTTGATCATCGGTGCATGAGAAAACGAGTGGAAGGAGGGAGGCATGTGCAGTTTTGTACTCGTTCTGCTCCACTCGTTCTGTTCGGTTTGTCCTCTACACATAACATGTGCTAAGCTACTGTAAAAGCAGAGATAAGAAGTGATGTATGGCTACAGCAGAGCAAAGAGTGGGGGGGTGGGGGGAATATCACTTGTGGGTCCTATGACGTTTCCTGTGAATGAAGAGCAAGATTAACAACAGAGCGCACCGCAGGTTTATGTAATGAAAAGACATAAAACTGTGGCTGCCATTTAATGGCATGTGATTGATGAAGACAGAATATGAAGCAGTGTGTATGCTCAGCTACTTCATCTTTTTCCCCTCTTTTTATGAGTATATATTGCGCAGACAGAGTGGCCTTCCTCTACGAGGAGCTCCTTTGTCTTCCATGTGTTTTAATGAGGATTTTGCAGAAAATTGCTCCACATACCTCACAACGCTAGTGTTTCAGCTCCATATCAGAAGTAATGTGCATTTGTACTTCTTTTTGGCTTCTTCCTTTAAAGGTGAAGTAAGTAGTTTATAGTGCCATCTAGAGGAGAGGCTAAAATTTACAACAAAGAACTGCTACTCTGCTCAACCCCTCCCTTCCCTAAACGCTACGGTGTCCGCAGCCGGTCATATGTCGTCCTCGTTGTCTTTCTCCGTGTCAGCAGATGAGGTTCGTGAGGCGAGGGCGAGGGAGAGGGCGAGCTACCGCGACCGCAGCAGACGAAGCGGAGAGAGTGGAGGTGGGACTTCCGCTACAAGTAAAGAGACGTTTAATTTGTTCTCTCGCGTTTGTCCTTACAAGCTCTGGTAGAAACATGGCGTCTCGCTGCTAACAGTGGCAATGCAACCGCGGCCCGCGACCATGTTATTGACTTTTTCAAACACTATGAAAATGAAACAAAAAATATTATACAGCGACTAGACAATGCAGGAGCACATACTATGTATAAAAAAGTGGATTTTGGGTTATATAAACCCATAAATACTACACAGTGTCCCTTTAACAGTGGCCACAGTGGGTCACCTGCCTCCATCTTGTCCTATCCCTTGTGTCCCTGTTACATCAACTGTCCTCATGTCCTCCTTCACAACATCCATGAACCTTCTGGTCTTCATACTAACTCACTTGCAAGTGTAATGTGCAGTCGTTCAGTACTTATGAGACTAATGATAAACAACAATAGGGAAAAAGGATTATGTTATGAGACCAATGACAAGGTGAAAGTGAAACTGAAAGTAAGTGCCTTTGGAGCTTGTCTGCCAGTAGTTGAGTTATGGTGGATAAGAACCAATCAGGAAGCCCAGTGCAGGTAAATGTGTCTTCAAAGGTCTCTCTTTCTGCTTGTCCAGACTAAAACATTGCCCCGAAATCATCAAACTACAATGGAGCCAGTAGCCGTTTATAATTATGCCATAATAGATTCGACAGCAGGCCTTTCCAAAACAGAATTTTTCAATTTTTCTGTGGAATGGAAAGGACTGAAACATGGCTTCACCCTAACATAGAAGTCCTGTATGTGGAGGGTTACGTGAGGCTCTCACTCATGAGAGGAAGCATGGTAGAACAAGTCTGTACACATGCTTCACCAAGACGAACACAGGTCTGTAGTCATTAGTCTCCACAGGAGGTTTTGTCTCGGGAATAGTCCTTATCTTTGGAATGTGCCCACGGTAGAACAGGGATGGAGAGCGGTAGAAGCGTTGACACAGAACGACAGCCTCCACCACACCTCCCGTTAATGAGATCAGACCCTGGGGGTCTTGGATGGATTGGACCTCCTCAGCTCCTGTCTCACCTCCTCCTCTGTGAGGAAATTGGCTGAACCCCCCAACCGTCCTTTATCTTGTGTCGGAGTTCATTCCTCAGCTCAGCTGTACTCACTGAAGTCCAGAGTGTAAAAAATAATGATAAAATGAAGCCAATGACAAATGCACTTCCTTCCTCTCTGTTATTTTATTGGCTCGGTCTTTTCCAGTGAGACTGTTCATCTTTGCCAGGTCAGCCTCAGGTTGTCAAACATGGCCTCCACCTGTTCCTTTTAGCGTCTTTTGGCTCGGCCTCATCTTCCTCATCTTTACAGCTTAACAGGTTCTGCCCTCTGCTGTGCGTCCAGTAGGTGAGCCCTGAACCATGGCTTGTTGTCGGGGTTACACTTCACTGTCACAGTAGGTATTAGCAAGATTGGATGTAAAATCACTACACTGTGATGGACGCTTCGAGGGAGCGTTTCTGGATTAAAAAAAAAATGCTTGCGAGAGCACTCACTGAGAGCTGAACCGCACTTGAACTCTTCTCCGTGTTCATCTTTGGCTTTAGCCTTTTTTTTTCTGTACCTGGGCAGCAGCTGAACAACAAACTGCTTCAAGGTGCAGCTTACAGTACATATGGTGTTTGGATCTGGAGGCCGCTTTGAAGTTTCCGTCACACACATTCAGCTGCTTCTCACCACCTGTGTTGTGTGGAACATACGTCTGGGGGGCTGAAAACACCTCGGGATAACGGTTGGTTGTGCCATTTTAAGTTAGTTCCGGCATTAAATTAAGCCACTGATTGTGAAATCTATACATCTATCCCAATTACACGTAAATAACTGGGTCAGTGAGGAGAACATTTCTACTTCTATCATGCAGATTCTGTCTGTGGTGCCCATCACTGTTCATTAATATGGAAATAAATCACCCCCCTTTCATTTTCACCAGCCATGTTCAAGACAAGTCTCTGTCTGTAAGTATTAAGCTGCGAGATCAATTTAATTGACAGATGAGGTTTGCTTAAAAAAACTTGAGACAGCCAGGACTTGGATAAGAGACTGTGAGTGTACACAGTGTATGGTCTTTAGTTCATCGATCTTGTTCTGCTGCTATCGTCTCACATTCACGAGGACAATAGTTGTAAGCAGTGATTTTTCTCTCAAGTTTCCCCCTGCCCTTTTCCCCCTCCCTGCTCTATTGTCCTGCTCCACAAGCAGAGCTTGGAAATGCTGTCCAAGCTGCTTTTCTCTTTTTGCTGCTCCCCGTGTAGATGATCATACCCACAAAAAAACAACGAAAAAAACCTCTGCATTGTTGCTGTATCTTCAGCTGCGTCTTTCAAGGGTCATAGAGTGGGTGTAGTAGACTTTGAATGAATGCCTTTGAAAACTTCTTCTAGGAGATCTCTGATCCTGTGACTTCAGTGTGAGGTTGTGTGAAGGAGAGAGAGGGGCTTTGAAAAACATAAAGAAAGAGAGTGAGAGAGAGATTGTGTGTTTATAAATCACACAATCCTGAGCATAAATCTGGGTAATATATCTGTGCTGACACAACAATACAGCACACACACACACACACACACACACACACACACACACACACACACACACACACACACACACACACACGTGACCTCACACTTAAACACACTCAAACACACACACACAGAGCAATGATCCATCTTTTATGCAGTCAGTCCACCACTAGACCCCCTTTTAAGCTAATTGGTTCTACAGCGGTGATGCAGGCAAAGCTCATTACAGTCTATCTGACACAGTCACTTCTGGAAACGTGCCTCGGAGCTTCTCTATCGCCAAAATAAACAAAACACTACATATTTTTTGTCCTTATTTTGCTCAATTCCACCATTCTACAGCTATGAAGCTTAAAACATAGCATATTTGTCCATAATGAAGCTCATACTTGAGTGTAAACTGCCCACAGACCCCACTGGATTATTCTTGATCCATGTTCTTGACCTACTATCAGTCAATCAATAGCAACGGACAGATTCACTGTGAAGCTTTTATGTCAGAGCTTATTTCCATCCTCCAGCTCAAAGATAAGAGTGCAGCATCTTTTTCATTGACCCACAATTGTAGAATTTTATGTGATGTCATGAATTTTCCGACCTGAGAAACTCCCCCGTCTGCGCAGAAAGGCGCGGAGTCTTTCACCATGATTGATTTTCATTGACTTCCCGATCATTGTCTTCATTACTCCTTGATTTGCGGAGAAACTGAATCACCGGTCGGGCTCCGCTTTCCATCTCAATTCAATTGTTATTTCAACTGTCAAAATAAACTGAGATCAGCGTTTTAGTGTTGACTCATTCGCTCTTCAAGTTTCCCCTCTTGTGCTGTGTTCTCTCACTTTTTTTTACTTGTGTGTGTGAAATAAGCAGCTGGCGATTACAATAAACTGCAGCACCTCATTGTCCTGCTTCTTTTTTGCCCATTATTGTATTTCTTCATCCAGTTTTCTTCTGTAATGTCAGCATTTTTCCTCTTTCCTCCACCCCCTTCCATTCTAACTCTCCTTACATCTTTTTCCTGTAAATTCTCCTGTGTTTACTTGATTGAATATCCACCTTCATGTTAAAACACTTACCCCTTTGTCTGCTGTCCATATTGCCTCTGTCCACAATCGCTTGTCCCTTGTCTTTCAATTGAGCTTCACATCCTTGTCAAGATTAGACCTCACTAACTGTCACTGTGACTGTCCACACCTCAAGCAAAGGATGTGAGGGTAAAAGCTGACAGGCTGACAGCATTAGCTCGTACAGCGCTGCAGTAACAGTGTTGACAACTTAATGCGGACTTGGGCTTTGAAGAAAAACATAATAAAAAAAAGAACATTTATTTTTAGATCCAGAATGACAACCATCATGGCACTTGTAGAGTGGTTCACAATTTTTACCAAATTTAAAGACTAAAGGCATGATAGCTTGTTGTGATACTCACAAAATAAGTCATTATTTTGTAAATATTTATTTGTGTTTCGTTTCCTTTAAATCACATCTGGTTTATTGCAACTGTATTGTATGTTGTCCTATAGCCAGAAGTAATTGCAGAGAAGCACATAATGACATGCTGTTGCACAGAATGGACAGCGGGTGGCAGCGCTGACAAGTAGAGTCACTGGGAATCCTAATAGTGCGTTACGGATGTGCGCTCATAATCCGGTTGAATGGAGAATGAGCAACAGTTGTCCTGCGTCGCTGATTTCTTTGTATACTTTCAGGATTATCTGTATATATATCTATATATCTGCCAGCGGGGACCCAGCCTTAAACTTTCAAAAACTTTTTCTGAACTTTCTGGTGGATGCTCATTTATGGTAAAAATGATGGTAAATTTGAGCATGATCCATACTAACAGCAGTTGCTCAATAAGGACAGCTTCTCAGAGATAACTAGAGACTTTTAGTGTTTCTAAACACCAAAGTTAAAGGGGAAAAAAAAAGTTTTTGCGACATTAAACCTTAAACACAAATGAAAAAGATCAAACATTATTCCCTCAAAGTCTGACAGTACTTGAGTCATGATTTTGCCGGTCAACGCAGACCCTCGAGTGATCGCCGACGTTCTTTTGTGCTTGACAAACTGTGTCTACCTCCTACATAAACCAGTTTACTCAAATGAGCGTTGTCTATGCGGCAAACATGTCAAACAAAACAGCTCCTTCCTACGCTAATTGTGTCAGGTCCTTTGTTCTGTTCACCCTTAGTTGTGTTATGCTAATAGCATCAGTGGTGCTCTCTCTCTCTCAATATTGTAATAGTCTTTGTATCTAATTAGCATAGCTGTGGCTGTGAATTGAGGTGTATAGACAGAAAGCTGAGCGAAAACTTGATGAAAGTAAATGTCATTAGACTGACTGCGTGTGTGTGTGTATTTGTACTCGCTGGCATTTGGATTTGAGTGTGTGCGGGTGTTTCCTCACAGTCTAGTTCATGTTTGAGTGCAGATGTGTGGGCTGAGCGAAGGGTGATTAGATACTACTGTATTTCTATCTGTCAGACAGTCATCAGCTCAATCTCAGCTTCATCACATAATGGCTTGAAAGGCTGGTAGCAGTGAGAGGCATAGGGAGGACGAGAGACTCAGATGTGTAATTTTCCTATAGAGTAAAAGCCTCTTTCACATTGAAATTAGCGGGTATAGGATATTAAATATCCTATTGGGTATTGGCTTAAAATTTAAGCCCAGGTGAAGCCACCAAAAAGGCTAATACCCTTCCCAGTGATTGACCTGTCCTTTGGTGTGTCACCCATGCATGAAGTACCCAAAATTCACCCAATTAAACGCATAACAACTGACTGACAAATTTAAACATGGGATTAAACTGTTTTTTGACCAGTGGAAATGGGGACATTATCACAATATGACTGACTCAGCTGCATCACAATATGCTCAATATTCAAATTACTTCACCAATAATTGCAGCTAAGGGAGTTTGACCATGAAGAGTGACCTTCCACGTGTTTTAGAAAAGCAACCAACACAGAATTCATAATTACCACGCAAGAATTTCACAAATTAAATGATGCTGTGAAAGCACGTTTCGTGTCAGTGGTTCTGCGATATCTATGTATGCTTGGTTGCGTCTGCAATATCGTTAGGGGTTTGACAACTTGGTAAAAGTTCTAAAAAATGATCGTGACTACCAGCAACAGCAGTGCAAATATGAACTCTAAAACTTCTGCACCAACATCAAAGTTGTTGGACCAGAATTTAACTAAAACCCTCTTCTTGTGAGATGCAGGACCAACTAATATGGGCATAATTTCATGGATTAGGTTGAGGTTTCTGTCTTTTTATTTACACAAATTATGTATGATAAAGTGAAAATGTCTCGCTCCAAATCCTGTATCCTGTAATATGACTTACCAATGGCAAGCCTTTATTTAATATTAAACTGTCTGCTTGAATACATCACATATGAGAATATCAACAGTCCAGCTCTTCTGGAAGTTCTTCTGGAAGCTCAGCCCATTTCCTTGAGGAAATAATATATTTATCAAAGCAAAAACTCAATCAGAACATGTTAGTTAGCCTTTAGCAATGTGTTAATGAAAATTGTGTACTGTTTAAAACATGGGTATATCCTTTTGTACCAACAGTTTTCAGTAAAACTGACCTCAAAAACCACATGTCCTGGCGTAAACCGGATGTCAGTTGAGATAACGAAGAATGAGTTCTCATTAATTGTTGAAGGGAGTTTGAATTGTCTGCGGTGGGAAAAGAAAAAATGATCAGCAAACCACTAATCAGTCGATCCTCTGAATTATACAATAGCTGCCTCCTCGAGCTGCCTTCATTAATTACACTGGCACCATTATAATAATTTGACAGTAGCATTTGGCAAAGAGGAGAACGGGTTATTTAGATACTTTGAGCAGCAAGAGAAAGTTTCTGTATTATTTCAGGAATGATCTTATATAAAGGATTGTCTTTTATAGTGTTCTTGCTTTACAGGCTGTGATGGCTTGTCAGTCACTAGTTCAGACTTTGGCCAGAAACTAAAAACAGCGATCATTACTAAGTCAATCAATAATCACCATTTTCAGTCTTAGGTTCAAAACTATGGTCACATATCTAAAAACCTGTGGTTGCCTTGAAGGCTGCTGAGTGATGTTGACTTTTGAGAAAGAGTGAGTGGACCAACAGTGTGCTTCCTCCCACAGAAAGTTCCTGGTGCATGATTTATGATTGACTTGTGCTGATGTGGTTCTTGGAACAGAAGACTGAGTCGAAAAGCAAAAACTTTTGCAAAGTCCTTGCTTGCATCATCCCATCTTTCTCAGTCTCAATCAGTCCGTCATGCACCTACAGTAGCAGTACAAAAACATTGATCCGATCCAATGTCAGGTTCATGAACTTGTCAATGCACCTACTTTACTTTTTATATAATGTGTGTCAAATTCCTATTTATAAAGGCACATTCAGGCTCTGGTTTTAATCCGAAAAGTAAGGAAAACAAGTCAGTTCAAATACCATTGGTGCGAGATCACCAAAATCACCCAAAAGTGAAAGTTCACTCCAAAATGGCGGCCTTCCTGTTGAGTTTGGATCATGGTCATAATGTAATTTTTTCTTCATCTAAACGTTCTACACACGTATACCATTTTTTGTGCATGTACGATAAACCTGCTGCTCTGGACAAATTTTTCTTGATGGCACAGTTATTTGCCCCTCCCCCATCACATTTTTGAAGAACATTGAGTGAGTTTTGTGGCATTGGATATGCCTCAAAAATGCAAATCATTCGGCAGGAGAAAAAGAATAATATGTACTTCAATTTCAATAAATATCAGTAAAATGAAGGAGGATAAATACAATAGATTATTGAAAATTCACAATAATGACTTCCTTTTTGATCTGAACAGACTCTCGATTGACTGTCATGATTTTTTTTATTTTTATAGATATTCATATTTATTAAATGATTTCTATATTTTTTTTGCATCTGATTGCTTTTTTTTTATGAACTGCAGTTACGTTATTGTGTATTTTCAATAAACTGCTGGAATTTTAACCACGTATTTGGTTTGTATTCGAGTGAGCCAAAATAAACAATCAATAAATTCAGGGTTTTGCCACCAATTTGTTTTTCCTAACTGTGTGGACGGAGAAATCTTTAAACTCGAGGAAAATGGAATGAGAAAAATAATAATAGTTGAAAGTTTTTTGCAGTTTGAGCTCTTTTTCTTCTTGAATCCTCGCTTCAGCCCTGAACCTTCTTTAATTTCCACACACGGTTCCATGGTTTGTGACCATGTGCAATAGATGAATGTATGAATGGAAGCAGGTGATGGGGACAGATGATGGTGCACCCTCCCTCGCGGCCTGCTTTGTCCAAGGACAATCTTATTTTCTCTGTCTCTCTGGATCAATGTTTTCAATCTGGTCGTTTCCATCTGGTCCATTTCATTCCAAATCAGCCGCATTAGAATCAATAATTCTGGCTTCTGCTAATACACGCGCGAGCGCCTAATATATTCTCCCTCACTGTTTACATAATTCACTGAATTTGTTAATTTCCTGGACGTCAACGTGACCTTTTCTCTTTTCTGCTAATTCTTCTGCTTATTTAAAAGGATTATTGTCATTTACACACCGGCTTTCGTCTTCATTTATGTCAAGAATTAACTCGTGTTGATTATGAGTGACTTATTATTCAGTATTGCCATTGATTTCCCAAGCGAACGTGATTTGAGTTTGATGCTCATGAAAATGAACTCACGGGCAGAGCCGTCGTCGTCGGGAGTTCATCCTTCACGTTGAGAGACGAGACGACGCAATTCGGCTTATTTGGAAAAAAATTATTCTGAGAATGTACATTCTTACATTCCTGTTCTTCTGTACTCTATTTTTTTTAATTTATGGTTGCTATTTTGTATTCACACACTGAAGGTCAGTAGTTCGTGTTTCACAGACAGATTTTTTAATGAGGGTTAAAAGTTTGGAAGATCATGTAAAATGTTATAAAGAGCAACAAAAATAAGACCTTTTATTTGTTGAATGTGAGGCACATCACCCAGGCACCCATTAAAGACTTAATCCAGTCACAGTGTTAAGATTTAATCCCGGTGCAGGCACACGAGGTGAAAGTAGGTTAATTAAATGAAGAATCTGAGATAATATGAGAATATGATGAAGTGCCGCGATGACACAGGTTGTGGCGGTTTCACTGAACCACAGGGTAGTTTATTATGGACAGCACATTGCGCTGTGATATTGATGGACGTGAACAAACGTTGAGATTGTATACATTAATATCAGAGAGCCCTCTTCAATCTTACAAATTACATCCATAAATACATAAAAAGCCCTTTTATTTCTACTCAATACATCATCGAGGAATGACCCTCGTGTACAATGTAGGTGGAGTGAAAACAAACATCGGAGACAAAATGGATACGAGGAAAAACATTTGTTACACTGATCACACAATCAACATTGAGAGAGCTGCAAGTTTGGTCCATAAAATGTCATGTCCATGTAAAAATGTTGATCAGTGTTTGTCAAACCTGGAAAAGATGATGGTCTTGAATGTCTTGTTTTGTCCACAAACCAAAATGACTGAGTTTTCTGGAGCAAAGAATCAAAGAAAATATTCAATTTAAGAAGCTGAAACGATCAGAAAGCTTCAAATCGCTTTAATCGATTGATATCAAAATACATCGATCAATCAAGTCATTGTTAAAAACATATTAAAAGCAAAGAAAAGTACTATATGTTAAATTTTATTTATATAAACTATAGTAATTAGTAAAGTAATATTCATAGACATTCTGGTACTTTTCCAGTCAGTGCTTTGTCAATCAGTAAATAAATATCACTGTAAATCACAAACCCTCTTATATCACAGGTGATGGATGTCAAGAGCAGAGTGAAATACAGCGCTGCATGACAACAACAATACAACGTTAATAAAAATGAAAAACAGGAGCCATGGATGGCGTTAAATCTCCTTCTCCTCCTACAGTAAAACTCCTCTTTATTATTTATTTATCATCTCCAGTGTCCTATTTTTAAGGCATCACACCTGGATGTCACTATAAAGGCATTTTTATGTTTTCCCTCTCGTTTTCCCCTCAGAAAAACATCCCCGATTTAGCATTCCAAGAAATATTCAACCAATGTACTGTTCAAAGAAACAATCAGTGTTGACAGTGGTTCCTCCCGTTTAATTCTGATGCTGTTGTTGTTGTTGACCCTGATTTCTCCATCGCCCCGGTTCCATCCTTTTTGCTCCCAGAACAATTACTGAGGCATTGTGACTTTTGAATGTAAACAAGTGTTTTCTCTCCGAACAGCCTGATGTTTGTCTGACATGACTCTGAGATACTGCTTATATTAACATCTTAAATGTGTCACATCTCTCTCTCTGTCTTGTCTGTTAAAAAAAAAAAAAATACTTATGTATATATATATATATATATATGTATATATACATATATATACATATATATGTATATGTATATATATAGTACAGACCAAAAGTTTGGACACACCTTCTCATTCAATGAGTTTCCTTTCTTTTCATGACTATTGACATTGTAGATTCACACTGAAGGCATCAAAACTATAAATTAACACATGTGGAAATATGTACTTAACAAAAAAGTGTAAAACAACTGAAAATACTCCTTATATTCTAGTTTCTTAAAAAGTAGCCACCTTTTGCTCTGATTACTGCTTTGCACACACTCTGCATTCTCTTGATGAGCTTCAAGAGGTAGTCACCTGAAATGGTTTCCACTTCACAGGTGTGCCCTGTCAGGTTTAATAAGTGGGATTTCTTGCCTTATATTTGGGGTTGGGACCACCAGTTGTGTTGTGCAGTTGTGTTGTGGATACACGGCTGATAATCCTACTGAATAGACTGTTAGAATGTGTATTATGGCAAGAGAAAAGCAGCTAAGTAAAGAAAAACGAGTGGCCATCATTACTTTAAGAAATGAAGGTCAGTCAGTCCGAAAAATTGGGAAAACTTTGAAAGTGTCCCCAAGTGCAGTCGCAAAAACCATCAAGAGCTACAAAGAAACTGGCTCACATGAGGACCGCCCCAGGAAAGGAAGACCAAGAGTCACCTCTGCTGCGGAGGATAAGTTCATCCGAGTCACCAGCCTCAGAAATCGCAGGTTCACAGCAGCTCAGATTAGAGACCAGGTCAATGCCACACAGAGTTCTAGCAGCAGACACATCTCTAGAACAACTGTTAAGAAGAGACTGTGTGAATCAGGCCTTCATGGTAGAATAGCTGCTAGGAAACAACTGCTAAGGACAGGCAACAAGCAGAAGAGACTTGTTTGGGCTAAAGAACACAAGGAATGGACATTAGACCAGTGGAAATCTGTGCTTTGGTCTGATGAGTCCAAATTTGATCTTTGGTTCCAACCACCGTGTCTTTGTGCGATGCAGAAAAGGTGAACGGATGGACTCTACATGCCTGGTTCCCACCATGAAGCATGGAGGAGGAGGTGTGATGGTGTGGGGGTGCTTTGCTGGTGACACTGTTGGGGACTATTTCAAAATTGAAGGCATACTGAACCAGCATGGCTACCACAGCATCTTGCAGCGGCATGCTATCTCATCCAGTTTGTGTTAGTTGGACCATCATTTATTTTTCAACAGGACAATGACTCCAAACACACCTCCAGGCTGTGTAAGGGCTATTTGACCAAGAAGGAGAGAGATGGGGTGCTGCACCAGATGACCTGGCCTCCACAGTCACCGGACCTGAACCCAATTGAGATGGTTTGGGGTGAGCTGGATCGCAGAGTGAAGGCAAAGGGGCCAACAAGAGCTAAGCATCTCTGGGAACTCCTCCAAGACTGTTGGAAGACCATTTCATGTGACTACCTCTTGAAGCTCATCAAGAGAATGCCAAGAGTGTGCGAAGCAGTAATCAAAGCAAAAGGTGGCTACTTTGAAGAACCTAGAATATAAGACATATTTTCGGTTGTTTCACACTTTTTGGTTAAGTATATAATTCCACATGTGTTAATTCATAGTTTTGATGCCTTTAGTGTGAACCTACAATTTTCATTGTCATGAAAATGAAGCAAACTCTTTGAATGAGAAGGTGTGTCCAAACTTCTGGTCTGTACTGTATATATATACAAATATATATATATATACATATATATATATAGTTGCGTACATTTCTGTTTGAGTTTCACTGCAGCGCCGGTTTTCCGGAGCAGCAGATCGTCCTGGTCCGGGCACTAGTCCGGGCACATCGGGTTGCGTACATTGAACCGCAGAAGAAGAATAAAGTCCGTTGTGGAAGTGTTTCACGAGCGACAGTGTCTTCTGACTCTGGGTCTGACTCCAGGTCAAAGTCATAAAAGGGTCTGCGGCGGGGAGTCGTGACCAAGCTATTTTTAAACATTGTTAAAACAATGTTTTGATAATGAGTAGCACTGCATCCACCGTTCCAGAGGGGGGAGCTGCGCTTCTGAGAGCGGATGTGCTGAATATACTGGCCAATCACTAGACTCTGTCTTCTGGAGGTGAGAGTTGAGTCTCAAATCTCGCGGCTGGGAAACACTGTCAGAAAAGAGGATTTCTATCGGCTCGTTTACAGCAACTAGGAGGTTTTTGACCATAAAAACAAGTTAATGTAAGTAAGTAGACCTCCATAACTAAATATGTGCAACAGGACCACTCTAGGTCCGCTTTAAATGCAGATAGCAAATAGTTCATTGAGATAATGAACGTTTTTCTCGTTTCTTCCACTTAGAAAGATGTTCATAGATTTCAACTTCCGCTGTCAATTCAGCCGCTCCTAAATGTGAGACGATTATTCTCTCTCTAGACAAGCAGTCTATTTACGGCTTTTCAAAATAAAGTCCTATGGAAAGCAAACACACACAACATACTGGTTTCAGAGTTTACCCTCTTATTTACTTCTATTGGAAAAGCATACAAATGTAATTTTTTTTGTTGATTTGAAGACGTTTTTTTGTTATCCTGTGTGAAGCTCCTCCCCCTGTCAAGGGTCACTTGTCACATAAGTTGTGATGGGAAGAAACGGGATACACTCGTTATGTGGGTTTATTTTTCCCCTTTTTTCATTTGAGCACAATATCAGAAATTCAGGTAACTCATGCACCAACCCCCTGAACCAACTCTGCAAAACTAGAAGCACAATTCCTGCTTAACACTCAAATTGCAGTTCTAAAACACACTTTTTTCCAAACACTACACACAATTCTCTGCATTTGGCAGAATTTTCATGAAGAAAATCTCTTATTTTCACAAGGAACACACTGTCATTAAAAATTCTAAAGTTAATTTCCCTACTATGTAAACTGACTCATCACCGGAAAACACCTGTCACACAGTTTAACAATTTGCAGTCAGTGCGTTTGCATGAAAGGGTTCTGTTTTGTATGTAGACCACTGTATGTGCAACTTTGTGTTGGTTGGGATGGACACTGTGTACATTGTTTCTGTTGGAAATAAATAGGAATAAAATATATTTGTTACTGTGTATTTGTGTTTTGAGTATAAAAACAATCTATTCATTATCTACCACTTCATCCTCCATCATCCATCACAGGGCCTATAAAAACAATATTATGAAATATTTTACACACTTATGTATGTACTATCTGTAGTAAGTGTAACACTAAACAAAAAAGACCTATGTCATTATGATCAATGGAGAAGTAGTGTTTTCCATTCATCATAGACCGGAGGGTATGTTCCAACTATCGGGGGATCACACTCCTCAGCCTCCCGGGTAAAGTCTATTCCAGGGTACTGGAGAGGAGAGTTCATCCGATAGTCGAACCTCGGATTCAAGAGGAACAATGCGGTTTTCGTCCTAGCTGTGGAACACTGGACCAGCTCTATACCCTTCGCAGGGTGCTCGAGGGTTCATGGGAGTTTGCTCAACCAGTCCACATGTGTTTTGTGGACTTGGAGAAGGATTTCGACCATGTTCCTCATGGCATTCTGTGGGGGATGCTCCGGGAGTATGGGGTCGGGGGCCCTTTGTTAAGGGCCGTGCGGTCCCTGTACGACTGGAGCAGGAGCTTGGTTCGCATTGCCGGCAGTAAGTCAGACTCGTTCCCAGTGCATGTTGGACTCGGCAGGGCTGCCTTTTGTCACTGGTTCTGCTCATTATTTTTATGGACAGAATTTCTAGGCACAGCCAGGGGCCAGAGGGGGTCCGGTTCGGGAGCAACTGGATTTAATCTCTGCTCTTTGCAGATGATGTGGTCTTGATGGCTCCTTCGAACTGGGAACTCCAGGATGCGCTGGGGCGGTTTGCAGCCGAGTGCGAAGCAGCTGGGATGAGAATCAGCACCTCTAAGTCCGAGGCCATGGTTCTCGACCGAAAAAAGGTGGCTTGTTCCCTCCGGGTCAGTGGAGAGATCCTGCCTCAGGTGGAGGAGTTTAAGTATATCGGGGTCTTTTTCACGATTGGGGGAAGGATGGAGCCTGAGATTGACAGGCGGATCGGGCAGCAGCCGAAAGTAATGCGGTCGTTGTATCGGTCTGTTGTGGTGAAGAAAGAGCTGAGCCGAAAGGCAAAGCTCTCGATTTACTGGTCAATCTACGTTCCTACCCTCACCTATGGTCATGAACTTTGGGTTATGACCGAAAGAACAAGATCTTGGATACAAGCGGCTGAAATGAGTTTTCTCCGTAGGGTGGCAGAGCGCTCCCTTAGAGATAGGGTGAGGAGCTCTGTCACCCGGGGGGAGCTCGGAGTAGAGCCGCTGCTCCTCCACATCGAAAGGAACCAGCTGGGTCGGGCATCTGTATCGGATGCCCCTTGGACGCCTCCCTCGGGAGGTGTTCCGGGCATGTCCCACCGGGAGGAGACCCAGAGGAAGACCCAGGACACGCTGGAGTGACTATGTCACTTGGCTGGCCTGGGAACGCCTTGGGGTCCCCCCGGAAGAGCTGGAGGAAGTGTCCTGCGAGAGGGAGGTGTGGGCGTCCCTTCTCAGACTGCTGCCCCCGCGACCTGGCCCCTGATAAGCGGAAGAAGATGGATGGATGGATATGATGGTTTGTGTGTGTCATATGAAAACAAAATACCATTTTGAGAAGCAATAACATTGTTTTGAATGTAAAGTTTCATTTGGCAGAAGAATTGAGGGGTTTTGCCCATTGTGTGTGTGTTTTTGGATTTGTGTGTAGAGTTCTGAGAGCATGAGGCATGCTTTCAGAAAATGTGTGTAAACAATCGAGAAAAACTGTGAGAATGAAAAGGCAAACGAGTTAAAAGCCGTTAAACATTGAACACAGTCTTGAAGAGGAGGTGAGATTTGAATGAAGAGAGGCCAGAACAAGATGTCACCGATGGGTTTGGGGTAAGTGAGTTCCAGAGCGAGAAGGTTCTGTCTCCACAGGTTTTAGTGCTTGCTTGTAGGGGATGGCTGTTGCAGGTTGGAGTCTGAGGACCGGTGTTTTGAGCTGGAGGAGAGGGCTTTGTGGGATGTGCAGGTTCTGGAGGACAGAGGTGATGTGATATCTGGAGTGTTGGAGTGAGTGAGTGAGTGAGTGAGTAGGCATGGAGCAGAGTTCTGGACATGTTGAAGTTCATTGCAGAGCTTCACTGGCGAGCCATAGAGAAGAGGAGAGAAGGAGAGTGATTGCCGTAGGCGGCTAATAATTTTTTTTGTGGTGGAAGAAGGTGGTTTTTGATATACCGGCTAACGTGAACCCTGGCTTGGAGGAGTGTGATTTTCATTGTTTTTATGCCGCTGTCAGTACTGTTCTCCTCAGCGAGCAGGCGTTTAAAACGGTGACGGCTGGGATTACGTCGGCTCGGCTGCCGGTTGCGGAGCTGAACTTCCTGGTTAACTCCTGGTCAACCATGGTCGCCTGCTAGCTGGCTGTACACTGTGGAATGGATTTCCTGAACGGAGTCGTGCATCATTACTCCTGTCTCATAGAGACACGCCTCAGTTCAGGAAAGCCGTTCCACTTTTTGCAGCCAGCTAACAGAGCATTCAGGGAATCACTTGTGGAGACATTTCAGCAGACACACACACACAGACGGATCGGAAATTTCCGATCCAACTGTACAGATTTCCGATCCGTCAATTACGTCTGTATCGGAACCCGATACCGATACTGGATCGGATCGGCCCCATCCCTAAAATTAACCAGGAAATACAGGAAGTAAAATATATATGCAGTTTTAAAATGATTCTGCAAGCTAAAGTGTCAGTATACTGTGACCTTCCATCAGCAGAGGAACTCTTTGTAATTTCCCATATAAAGGTCATTTATGGCATCTTTTATTCAAGAATTTCATACTTATTCTTAACTCGTTGGAAGCTTCCTCATATACAAGACCAATTTTCAATCATATTATTCCATTCCAATGCCAAACATCACTCATGCAGACATAGAATCATTCATTAGCATCAGCAAGGCCAATAACAAATCAAGTGGTGGCTGAAGACTTGGTTAGAGAGTTTCATTTAATTCAATTCATATAGGGCCGAATCACAACAACATTATCTCAAGGCACTGTAACGTCATCGAGAGAAAAAAAACTCATTTTTAACAGGAAGAAATGTCTGAACCAGAACCAGACTCAATTCTGGATTCTGATGCTTGGTGATGGAGCTAAAGCGATGTCTGCCACCATTACAGTTTTTTTCAATTGTTTACACACATTTTCTGAAAGCATGACTCATGCTCTCACAACTCTATACACAAATCCAAAAAACACAAACACAATGGGCAAAACCCCTCAATTCTCCTGCAAAATGAAACTTTACATTCAAAACAATGTTATTTCTTCTCAAAATGGAATTTTGTTTTCAAATGACACACACAAACCATCACATCAATAGACATTTATAAGAACCAGTTGAACACTGATGTGATCGATGTAAAATGAATGGAAAACACTTTGTCTCCGTTGATCATAATGACTTAGGCCTTTTTTTGTTTAGTGTTACACTTACTACAAACACTACATACATAAGTGTGTAAAATATTTTAGAATATTGTTTTTATAGGGGGCCCACGGTTGGTGTAGTAGTTGGTGTAGTAAATTGACCATAGGTGTGAGAGTGTGAGTGAATGATTGTGTGTCTCTATATGTGGCCCTGTGATGGACTGGCGAACTGTCCAGGGTGTGACCCCACCGATCGCCCTGTCACCCCGCGACCCTCCAGTGGAAGATGAAGCGGTAGATAATGGATGGATTGTTTTTATACTTTGTGTTTTGTGTTTGTTTTGTGATTTGCATTTTTTGTTTTGTGTTTGTGATTTCGGTTTGTGATTTTTGTTTTGCGTTTTTTGTTTTGCGTTTGTGATTTGTGTTCGTGTTTTGCCTTCTTTTTTTTTGCGTTTGTGTAAAATATTTTACAATATTGTTTTTATAGGCCCTGTGATGGACGATGGAGGATGGAGTGGTAGAAAATGGATGGATTGTTTTTATACTCAAAACACACAAATACACAGTAACACATATATTTTATTCCTATGTATTTCCCACAAAAACAATGTACACTGTACATCCCAACCAACACAAAGTTGCACATACAGTGGTCTACATACAAAACAGAACCCGTTTATGCTAACGCACTGATTGCAAATTGTAAAACTGTGTGACAGGTGTTTTCCTATGTGATGAGTCAGTTTGCATAGTAGGAAATTAACTTTAGAATTTTGAATGACAGTGTGTTCTTTGTGAAAACAAGAAATTTTCTTCATGAAAATTGTGCCAAATGCAGATAATTGTTTGTAGTGTTTTGAAAAAAGTGTGTTTTACAACTGCAATTTGATTGTAAATCAGGAATTGTGCTTGTAGTTTAGCAGAGTTGGTTCAGGGGGTTGGTGCATGAATTACATGTTGTGGTCATTGTGTCTCAAGTAACAATATTTGTGTGTAAACAATTGAGAAAAACTTTAAGAGAGAGCTCATTTTTTGCGTTGGATAGTGTGCATCCAGTATTATGTGTCCAAAGTCCAATTTTTAAGACGTCCATCCCTGCATCGTGACACAGAGATTAATTTGACGACCTAGAGGCACAGCAGAAATGGAGCACCTGTCGCCACGGTGACACATGATGACATCCCATAGAGATTGTAAGCTCCAATCCTGTCCTGTTGAGATTATTGCCAAACTCTGTGCCCACTGACAAATATTAGGAACTCGTTTTAACCCATGCAGTTGGAGCAGCTGCTTTAAAAAAAATAAAAAAAACGACCTAGAGATGACAAATCTGTGACAGGGACAGAAGAAGAGAGAGATGACAAACATTATTGAGAGGAGAGGTAATGACAGAGTTTGGGAAGGAATTAGAATCACGACAAGGAGGGAGCGCCGAGTAATATACAGGCACTACATTGAGGAAGATGATTGGAGTCTGGCAGGTAAACAGGAGCGCGCAGATGGTTGTGTGTTAAGTTCTAAAAGCCTCACCTCTCTGGTGATCTGAAACCTTCTGGCCAACTGATGTTTATGCCATGCCTGTAGGCGAGAGGGGTGTGGAGCGAGAGAGAGAGAGAGAGAGAGAGAGAGAGAGGAGGTGAGGCGAGGTGAGAGTGTTTGAGAGGTTGGATGTGAAAAAAACATGGTATTGGGAGTTGGAGCGAGAAGCTGAAAAGCAAAAGATGAAGTGTCTCGTACGTTAAAAAAAAAGGAAAAAAAAAAGGGTTGTTACCTCAGGTGGAAACAGATGTCAGAAGAAAAGGGGAGAAATGAGAGAGTGATCCCTCGGGAAATAAACAGCCAGGAGACAATTCTCATCGCCTGTTTAATACTGATGCATCTCTCAACCTGACACACACACACACACACAAATAATAAACACATGAACCAGACTGTAGATAATTGCCGTGTGTCGGGGGGGGGCATGACAACAGCAGCAGCAGAGTGAGCGATGAGTCACACAGTCAAACATAAACACATGCAAACAAAGGCAAAACTCACATAAATATGCAAATAAATAGCATCACGCTGCTTTTTTTCTATTTTTTTTTTTGCTGTCAGGTGTAGGAATACGCTGTGAAAATATAGAGCCAAAGGGGAAAGCCCTGCTTTCGGGGACGTTCACATGCGTCGCTCAATAGTGCAGGAAAACACATGGAAGAAGCCAAGAGTGTTTAACACTTGGAGCAATTAAGGCTCTTTATTTCCATTATTATGTCAAAACGTTTATACAGAGGCTAAGAATGTGCAATATAGAGTGTCTTATATCCTTTTTTTCAGTACACCATAGAGAATCTGATTAAATGTTATTTTTTCCATTTTCACCAACTTAATTTAACAAACCTGAGCAAAAATATCTAAATTTTTCCCAAAAAAATAAATTAGATTTTTGAAATTTGGAAATATGTCACATTTCAAAGTTCACTTGGCTCCTTTTTATGAACAAAAAATAAAAAAAAAGAGTATATTTTCTTTTAAGTATCACTATTCCCTTTTTTGTTTTGCTTAGTTTTAAATATGCAATATTAAATAAAGAATTAATCATATAAACACATACAAAGACCAAAAAAAAAAGAAACATTTTAAAGCCTGAAGATGTGATCTATAAACACACACCTCCAGGGTGTCCATATACATAAGGAGTTGTGTATTATTCCCATAGTAATTTACTAAGATTGCACCTGTGGCACAGATCTGTGAGCACTAAGGGTTAACGGTCACACTCCTGTCACGTCTGCCACGATTAAATTAATCATGGCCTACTTCTTTGGTCCAAGTATGAAAAGAAGCAATGAACCTGAGTTCCAAATAACTTGCAATGCAATCGATTGTGCACATGTTCCATAGAAAATAGTGCTTCTGTGCACACATATATGCTACATGAGAGCAGCCCTGTACTATTAAATCACTGAAAATATTCTAAATACAGTATCTCACAGTCGGAATGTGGTTTGTGTTTTCTGCTGGGTCTTCTTTTATGTTGTTCATTTTCTGAGTAAATCGTGTTCTGGTCCCTCCATCTCACGCTCTTATAGCTGCTGTGAAACACACCGGCTGTATATACTGTACCGTCGGTCAAAAACCTGAATGTGCTCTCGTTAACTCAGCGTGAGGCGTCCAGGTGGCTAAAGCGATCTATGTTCACTCTTTGTTTTTGTGGAAGACTCTTGATTCGTTTTCTCACTCACATCCTCAGAAAATGAAGGTTCTGGTGGAAAAAAGGAAACCCAAACACTTGTGAATCCCCTGCTTCCAATCCTCACTGGGAGTCTTCTGACAGTTTCTGAATAGTTCAACCTTCCTTTCTTTTGAGGGATCCTCCCATGGGGACTGTCAGCTGAAGACACCAACAAGACAATGAGAAGGAAAAGTTGTGCCTACGCAACCAGAGTAGAGTAGACTATGAGTATTTTCTGTTGCAGACCAGACTTCAGTGTCGGTAAAAGCATTTGAGAGGATAAAAGTGATGGAAACGTACTTTTCATTGCCCCCCCTTTTTTTCCAATTTCCTCCTCACCCCGACCACATTTCCTGACCTGAAATTCAACCATTTCATTGTTGTTTTGTCTGGAGCGGACACAGAAAAACTCCTGCATGCACCGCCACACAAGAAGAGAACATATACCTGTCAGAGCGAAGCGTAAAAGTTTGAAGTACTTCGAGCGTCTGGTTACAGTATTTGAGCGATTCAGTGACAGGGAGGACGTCTGTCGCCATGACAATCAAAGAAAACAAACCATCTGCTGAAGTAAAAAAAAAACAAAGAAGAAATGGACCTCAAACAACAAACATTTAACCCTGTTTTGGCTTCCATTGGTTGACAGAAACCCTGAGAGCACAAAGCCAAGAGATTTAATGATTTAAAAGAACTTCAACAGCAAAAATAAACATGACAAATTAAATCTAACAATTATGGAAACTCCATTTAAAAGTAAATCACCCATAAGAGTCAGAATTCGTGTTTTGAAACCATGTTACACTGTTGTCCACACGTATGTACTCTCCTTTGTCACTTTCCCTCTAAACTCCTTAAACTAGAGTTTTACACCATTAACTTCTCAAGAAAATGGCAATTTACTGACTTTGAATTGAAGTCTACGGGGAAATTAGCCTCCATTTCTTTTCTAACGAAGATATTTTATATTTTATTTTTTTTTTTTCCTCAAGGAAATTAAAATTTTGCTATCTTAGAGGAATAAATAGAGGTAAATTTGCCCATAGACTTCAAACATTTCAAACTTAGTCTTTTAAACTGGAGTTTTAGACCATTAACTCTAGAAACACAAGAAATTGACAATTTACTGACTTCTTATGAGAAATTTCCCATAGACTTCCAAGAATTAACGATTATAAATGGCTGAACTGAGACACACACCGCACACATTTCAAAGCCGTCATGAACTTCTTAAAGCCTAATTTATACTCCTGCGTAAAGTGCTCTGCGTAGGCTACGCAGAGTCCTCTGCGTCGACACAGAACCTGTTGTAGAGTCTCTGCGTCGTCTCCGGCTGCACGGAATATTTTTTAAGTGTCTGTCACTCCGTCAAGGGACAACGGAGACGGCAAGAGTTGCGATTGGTCCTCAGGACAGGCCGAGCGAAGCTGCTCTGTGCCGGCTCACAGTGAGCACCGAGCTTTCACAGAGGGCGGAGCTGATCCCTGCCGATAACGCCGCTGCCGAACTATAAATACGTCATATCTTAACACACACAGCACATGTTTAGACACTAAATGGCCAATTTCTCGCCTCAAATTATCTTAAAACTGCGTTCCGTGACACAGAAAAGTGACAAACGGCCACTGTTTCAACAACAACAGTCTTTCTCCCTCGGACGCCATTGCTCACTGTAGCCAAAAGCACAACAACCTTGCGCAGCGACCCCTACTGATCGGGCGGGAAATTGCAGCGCCTATCCGTCACCAGGACGCAGAAGTATAAAGGCTCGAGTGGTCTACGTGGTGACGGCGACGGATAACGCATTACGCAGTCGGGGAAGTATAATGTGACCTTAACTCTGTCACTCTCTCTCCGTCTCAGCGTGCCGTGAGTTCACACTCACCGCGGGAGGTGTCATCACCTCAGCGGGACATTTGGTCTCCACTGTAGTCGCTGACGCGCGCCTCACTATAAATCCAGATTAACTACCTTTGTGCGAGTCCCTTCACAGAGCACACCTATACTTTATAGTTTGAGTTGGGGCACAAAGGCTCACGGCCTCGCTCAGCTGCACAAACAAAATCTATTTAGCCCCCACAGAAGTGCTGCGGCGTATGCTTTTAAATATTGATATGTCAACAGAAATGGGATTAGGAAGAGTCACTCAAAATGTGTTTGCATGCATGAGGATTTGGGGGTTTTGACAGGTGCAGGTTTGTGTACAAATTGTGTGTGCGTTTTTTCTGTCTGAACAACGCTCTGTTCCCCTCTGTACCTTCCTGTAAATATTCAGAGCAGTGGCTCTTTGTAACACTTAGTTCAGCTCCTTTCGCTCTTGCTTCAGGGAGAACTTTCATTGCCATTGTTGTGATACTATCGAGATAGTCACGTTCCAGCTGTAGTCATAAGTCGGATTTCGTTTCAACAGGAACGCCCTCCTCTGGTCAGATTTACAGCTTGGGAAAATTGGAGCAACCTCACAACACCATGGCTGCTACAATAGTAAAAACTCTTGTGCTACTTTTACTGTTAATTGCAATTCTGTCTCATTTGCAGTCTTGTATAAAGTTCCTTAAATTGATAATAATAATAACAATAATAATAATACATTTTATTTAGGAAGGAAGCGACTTTCAAAACACTCAAGGACAGGAGGACATAAAATAAAACAATGGATAAAACATAAATTTAAAACATTCAACAAAAAAACATTCAGACAGCCCAATGCAAAAAAAAGAAAACACAATAAACAACATTAAAAACATCAGTGAACAGTGTACAGATAAAACAACAATAGAGGTAGGGATGTTATGGTTAAGTCTGGACTATCTGGAGTAGATAGGCAATTTTAAACAGGTGGGTTTTGAGTCTGGTTTTGAAAACAGTTGATATAAAAAAAAAAAGCTGGTATTACGGATGTCAGGTGGTAAGGAGTTCCAGAGTTGGTGCTGAGGTGTAAAGGGGGGACAATGAGGTGGAGGGAAGAAGAGGATCTGAGGGAGCGTGCTGGAATGGAGATACGAAGGAGGTTAGACAATTAAGGAGGGGCGAGGTTGTGAATAGCTTTGAAAGTGTACAGAACGATTTTGAATTGAATTCTTTGTTTGATCGGGAGCCAGTGAAGCTGCTGTAGGATGGGGGTAATGTGTTGAGATCAAGGGGTTCTGGTGATGATTCGGGGAGCAGAGTTTTGAACCAGTTGAAGCTTATGGAGGGACGTGAGGCAGACCGAGGAGAAGAGAGTTGCAGTAATCTAAACGGGAGGTGTCAAGTGGTGTTATTGATGTGAGATTTGAATGATAGAGTGCTGTCGAGGATGACACCCAGTCTCTTAACCTGAGGGGAGGGGAAAACTGAGGAGCTGTCAATGAGAAGGGGGAAGAGGTCACATTTAAGCAGACGGTAAGGGAGGAGGGCGGGATTGTGGAGTTTGGTTAACTGGAGAGGTAGAGCTGGGTGTCATCGGCGTAGCAGTGATACTGAATGTTAAATTTACGGAAAAATGGAGCCAAGGGGGAGGAGATAAGTGATGAAGAGCCCAGGACAGAGCCCTGGGGAACACCTGTAGTGACTGGGGAGGCGTTAGCAGTGTCTCTGCAGGTTTCAACAAGTCAAATTTAAGACTTTTTAAGACTTTTTTAATACCATTTTGGATACAATTTAAGACCCATTTCAAATCCATACTGGCAAAAAAGAACAAAAGTCATGAAGGAAATTGGAGCCACAAATTGTTTAACTTGCACTTACCCATCTTATAGGGCTTTCATTAAGTTTTCTCCGTTGCTATTCTAAGCTGTAACACACCGCGGAGCGCACACAGCACACTAGCTAGTGTGCCCACCTTGATAAATTCTCACCGGGCAGCACAGGTGGCCTACTTTAGTTCTGTGTTGTAGTTCTGTTATCACATCCTCAAAAATAGAAACATTTCAAAGCAAGAGTGAAGTTTATGCATTTTTTTTTTTTAATAAAAGTAATGTTAATAGATTTTTAAGACCTTTCAAAATAGTATTTAAGACCTTTTATGAGATTTTAGGAGAATTTAAGAAATTTTAAAGCCTTAAATTCTAATTATTGGATTTAAGACTTCTTAAGACCCCGTAGATACCCTGGGTTGTGTTGTGATCCACCTTCACATGGGGCACCATTATGTTGTGATCAACAATAGTGACAATAATTTGATTGATAAAAAATAAAAGTAATAAACATTAATTAATTACTTTTAATAATTCATTAATTTTAGATCAGGGCACCACCCTGAAATCAGGGAAAAGACAATCAATCTAGGCTGTTAAAATCAGTCTAAATAATCACTGTAATTGACTATAATATCAAAGATATCCCAATTAAACAGTAATGAAGGTATGAATCCGAGCACTGACTCTCTCAACCCCCGTTTGTCACAATATTCTTGTACAAAAGACACGGACCATTCCTTTAAGTGAACAAAAGTTAATTTATTAAATTAAATAACAAAAATCAATTAAACAATATGATTCACCAACATTAAATATCCAAGGCTAATTGGATGATCGAAGTCAATGCACATATAAGCATAATGATAATTTAGTAATTTGAATCAATAAACCCTACTTGCTAAAGCTAAAATCACACAAGCTATCTACAACATAAACACCAGTGTAAGAGGAAGGAGTGACACTGTTGGTGGCCACTCCCAACTCCTGGAACCAAAATGGTGGGGGCATGCGCAGTAGCAGTGACTGTAAACGCATGACTCCACCGAACATGGCGTCAAAAACACATTAACATCAGGCCGCAGATCTTAGACCGAACACTTGACAGCATGGCTGTAGGAGCGCGTGTTTGACTCAAGATGGCGCCCGTGAGACCTTTTCATTCATGAATGAAAGAGAGAGAGTGTGAATGAGAGAGAGAGAGAGCGAGAGTACACGATTGATTTGTGTGCAGACGTAGACTGTGTTTCAAGCCCAGCGTGTTCTGTGAATGAAACAGGATCGCGTGTAACGTAAGTTGATGGTAGTGTAAACCACACAGACTTGACACAGGCGAGGCCGGGTTAGTCTGTGAGTCGTAATGTTTATACATCCATTATCTCACCACGTGATCTGTCTGCTCGCTCACAGCGGGGGAGAGACCCAGTGCTGCAGAGGGGTGTGCTCCGCATTCAACAGTAAAACCACAATAACGAACACAAAGCGTAAACAAAGAAAACACGTAGTTATGTAAATAACACAAATGCGAATGTGTGGGTGCGCAATCCAACACGTTCAACACAAAGAAAAGTTAACAAACACAGAAACATAATCTAACTCTTCCCAGAACACGTTGCCTCTTATTGTAAGCCAATACCAGGTTGTGTGGTCCATCCGTGGGTCCGATCCAGTTTGTTGGAGCCGTGCAGTGTGGACGGGCCGTTAGTTGGTTCACAGCAGACAGCTGTTGATCCTCTGTGTCTCTGAGCGTAAGCAGTTCAGGCGCCAGGTATGGAGGGATGCGTCGGCCGAGGTGCGATGGAATCTGGCAGCTGCAGAGTCTCCATCTCAGTTACGGAGGAATTCGTGGTCAGACGCAAAACAAGTTCCTCACCTGGGCAGCAGTGTGAAACTGGCACGGCTTCTTCAAAAAGGGCTTCGTTTGTGCGGCACGGGATGAGAGCCGCATGCCAGAGGCCATGGCCACCAAGAGAACCACCACCATGAATGATGGCAGAAATGAGGGGAAGCACAGATGGGAGGCATGATTTGACCAGGGTGATGGGGAGGGGATCAAGCTGAGAGGTGGAGGGTTTAGATTTGCGTATGAGGTCAGATATTAAATGGTCATTCAGGAGTTGGAAACTGGAAAAGTGCAGACAGTGCAGTGGAGGTGTAGATGAGGGGAGAGGGTGTGAACCTGAGTGTGAGTGTTGGTGGATGTTGGAAATTTTATCATTAAACAAACTGCATGAGGGAGTTACAGATGTCAGTTGAGTAAAGGTGGGGAGGCAGGGAATCGGGTGGTTGGAGAATTTTGTGAAGTAACGTGAGCAGTGATTTGGTGTTTCCATCATTGGAGATGATCAAACTGGAGTAGTGATTAGTTTTTGCTTGAGTAATTGAGTCCTTGTAATGGAGTATGTGGGTTATGTACATTTCTTTGTGAATAGTGAGTCCTGTTTTTTATCGAGTCGTTTGAGTTGGCGTCCTTTAGCTTTCATGGAGCGGAGATGAGGTATACCAAGGGGCAATTGAGGAGAAGGAGACAGACTGTGTTGAGGATATTGCTGAGGCTATTGTTGTAGTGGGTTACCAGTTCATTAGGGATGGAAAGATGGTCCGGGAGCACAATATTGCTAATGTTGGAGCAGAGAGTATCTATATTAATGATTTTTAAGGTCCGGAACGAGATGGAGCATGATGGCTTAATTGTAGAGAGAGTGTTGTGCTAAAAGAGATGAGAAAATGGTCACTTGCATGGAGTTCATCAGCTGTGCAGTTGCAGGGGATGAGACCAGAACAGCAGATTAAGTCTAGAGTATGACCTTTGTGTGTGTTGGAAAATTGATGAGTTGATGGAGTCCAGGTATGATGAAAAATCTCTGGTGAGGGATAGATTACTGTTGTTCATGTGTATATTAAAGTCCCCCAGCAGTATTATATTTGGTGATAGAGTGGACAGATGGGTGAGTAAGATGGAAAATTCATTTAAATAGTCACTGTGGGGCTTTTGGGGGCAAGTATATAGTCGCAATGATGGTGGGAGTGGGACCAGGGAGCTTTAATATAAGATGCTCAAATGAGGAGAGAGCAGGCAGAGATAATGGGAGGACTTTCTAAGTTTTGCAGTGGATTACTGCGATACCTCCACCAAGGCTGTGGCTACGGGGGTGGCAGAGGTTAAAAAAAAAGTATGGTGCGGTGGAATCTCGCAAGTTGTGCTAGCCTTGGGCTTAGCTCCCAATTTGATTCATTGGTTATAGGGGGCTGTGCGGCGGAAAGATCCAGACAGGGAACAGTCGAGTCCATTTCACCGGCAGTTAAGGAGGAGTCGGCAGCGGGGCCCATGGTGACCAGTGAGTCGAGGAGCCTTTCATCATCCCGGATTTGGTACAGGATGGATATTCTCCCTTCCAGCTCTGTGATCTTCAGGGTCAGGCGGAGACAGCTGTCGCATCTGGATGGTGAGGTGAGTGGAGGCATTTCTTTATCTGGACCAGTGAGGTTTGTCGCAAGGGCTCCACAACAGGAGCCCACAGCAGAGAAGGAGAGTTGATGATGCATGCAGAGGTCCAACAGGGACACGGGACTTACCGACACAGGCCCAAATACTTGGCCCGCTGAGGTGGGTCAGCTTCGGTCAGCGGGGTTGGTAATGTCTCAGATTGTAGCGATGGTAACGCAGGTGGAGTCCGTGTGAGTAAGTGGTGCTGTTAGCGGTTGGCTAGTTAGCTCGACCAGCTAGCCCTGTGTTTGGTTGCTGTGCAGGTGCCCATCCTCCTCCGTGTGCCTTTGGCGGGGGAAATGAATCAATACTTGAGTAAAAGTAGTATCTTACTGAGAAAATGACTTTGTTAGCCGCTCCTCACTGCTGCTTCGAGAAGCTGCTGTGTGTTCACCATTGAATGAAGATGGACAAGGAAAAAAAGCAGAAGAACTTTTGTTGGCAGAAATTGTGCCTGTTTGTCCGATGCTGATCTCACTTCTGCTATTCGAGCGTTAGTGTTGGCATTTAAGCTCCATTCTGATTTGATTTGGTAGTAAGGAGATTTTGTACTTTGTTATTTGCTTCACATTAAGTTCGTCGTTTCATTTTTAATCTGTGGACTTCGCTACGATGTTTGCGAGCGCAAAATAGTCTACGAGTAGAATCTAATCATGATGTGAAATACTATATTTTCCAATTCCAGATACCTGCATGATAGATGACTGCATAAATGTAAATGCACCATGTGTAAATGGTTAACTAAGTTAAGTGGTTGTGGTTGAAATTGCACTTGTTTTTCTCATGAAATGTCAGGTTGCGCTGTGTATGGGCGCTGAACCAAAGTGAGTCTGACACCGCTGGTGTAAAGTCTTGTTATCAACTCTGACGTCACTCCCCGGGTCGGACCTCTGACTTCCACTGTAATTGGTTCTTGGTGATGTGGTAAAATAGTCTTTCTTTTTGTCCTCATGTCTTCTTCTTCTACTGAGAGGCGTTTTTATCTGAAGCAGCGCAACCCCCTCGGTTTGTGACATTCGAGGAAAAACTTTATTCAAATCGCTGATAAAACTCTGGTTAAATATTTTCACCTCGGGGGTTTCATGAAGACGTGACGAGATACGAATCTCAGTGTCTGCTTTTGCTCTGCTGTCCCTGACAAAATGTCTTTATCCATCTTTGCTGTGGAGACATTTACTTATGCTGTAGCCTGGTGTGGCCACTTCAGTTTTATATCTTTACCCTCTCGCTCTCTCTACATGCTCTTCTTCCTCTGTAGTGATGTGTGATGTCAGGTGATAACGATGCTCTACCGCAGCTGTTTGAGCAGAAGATTGTTTAGTTAGGCGTCGGTAATCTGCTCTGCATCACTTTGTCATGACATGAATTAACAGTTGTGGCTTTGGTTTGGTTGACAGAAATAATCATCAAAAACGGAGAGAACAAAGCCAAGAGTTTTAATGATTTAAAAGAACTTCACCAGCAACAATAAACGTGACAACCAGTCGTGACATCACCTATAACAAGAATGCCTGTTTTGAATGCATAAGTTACACACGCTTTTGACACCATTGTCCACACGTATTTGCCATCCTTTATTATAAACTTCGTAACTTACAGAATTGCAAGTTATGTTCTGAATTATACCTTAAATTGGAGTTTTAGACCATTAACTCCTCAACTTAGAAGAAGAAATGGAGCATTTTTTTTTCAGTTAAAATCCCTAATAAAGAAATAAATACAGCATACATGCGGTACATATGTGATGCGCGGCAGCTGAGCAGAATAGTGCCATGATACACGATGTCCTCTGTTTAATTTGTCATTTTTGATTGATTAAATGTGTTATAATTTCTATTATAAAATGAGTAATGTCATCAGCTTTTCCGAGAGTCACATGGCACCACGTCTCTCTCTCTGACCCCTTAGACCTCGGACTAACGGGAAGGAGCAAGGCGGCATGAGATTAGAGACGACACAGATTTCCCCTTCATGAATGGAAAAGAAAATTGCGCTCACGCCGTGATGGATGGCAATCATTTTTTAAAAAAAATTAAAAAGACTCTTTTTTTATATAAGATGAAATGCTCAATCTTTCAAGACACTGAAATTGTAATTGAGATTTGATGCCTGACAGTTTTTGACACATCAGTTTGTGTCGCCAATACCAGGCGGTAGTGATGGATTCTGATGAGAAACAAAGTGTTGTTGCGTCTTTCAGTTTGCCCTTTGAAACTAATTGAAGCTAAACAGGAACTAAGAATACCCACTAGGGGCAACTGTTGAGGTGTGCATTTTTTAGATGATTTTAGCTGCATATACAGCATTTTTGATGGAATTGTCTGATGTGTTGTCCTAGCTTGTATTGACCTGCCATATCTGACGTCACGCAACCAAAACAACGCCATTTTGACAGGAAGTGGTGCTGTTCACATCCGTAGACGCACAGTATCTAACCAGAAGCACATACTGTATATCAGGCAATATGTCAGGCAACTCGTCTCTTCACTGGATGTCTTTATAAAGTGAAGCTGCTGGATAGCTGTTGTGTGCCAGGATGCTGAAAATGTTATTGTATCGGCTCAACAAAGATAGTGAGGATGGCAGAAGTAGATTGCGGCTGTAAAACACACTCGGATTGAGCATATAGAGTAGTGAAGGAGATGAAGTCATGCAGCAGATTCCACATAAATACCAATCATTTCATATCACCACACTGAAGTTGGCATCCAGATATGATGCTTAACAGTTGGCAGTTAAGGGGAAACTAAAGGTCAATGTAACATATATCGCAAGAGCATACTATCGGTGCGAAAGCTTGTTGGACTGACTAAAGCATCACTGAGACATCATTGAGACACATTTTGACATTTTTAAAGCAGGGTTAAGGGCACAATTACTGTTTGTAAAGTCTCCCTTAAGTTTTCCCTTAATTGCTGACAAGGGAAGCTGGGAATCTGGATACAAACTTCACCTAAGGTTATTAACTTAACTTGATTTGTTTATTTTTACATGCTTTTATTGTGATGTGTAAGAATCCTCTGGAATAGAAAGAGGGAAAGTTTATTGTTTTTAGAGAGTTGAAGATGTTTTGATGCTGTTTCCATTCTTGTGCAAATCATTAGGGGGGTTACTAAAGATTAGATATATTAAATCTTTCAGTCTTGACATGTTTTATTCACTAAAAATAGACAAAAATGTCTTATTAAGACAAGACCAGTGTTATATAGTTACAGACCATTTACAATTGAGGTGCTTTGTTGCCTAAACCAAGGGTGTATTGTTTAGTTTATTTATCTTCCCCAAATACCGCTGTAATGCATTCAGTGGCGCTCTATGAAAAACACTATGACACCATGTAAGATTTGCTTCTGAAATTTTGTTCTACATCAAATGAAATATAATTGTGAGGGAATGCAATTTAAAGGAGACGCGGGTTATTAGCTCTTACTAACAGATCACAGAAAGAATTAAGGCTTGTAAATGCAGTAATTCTGTGTGTGTTCTGTGGACCGCAGTCAGATAGTGCAGCTCAGTACAGATTAACTGCTGCTGTTTCATCAGCAGGTTTACGAATGTGTCTTATTATAAGTCGTGTTGCAAAATGTACAAAAAAAAAAAACACACAAAAGATGTTTTTCTCTTTACAAGAAAATCTCCTTGGACCTTTTTAACTATCGCTGCCAAATGAATATTAATGTCATCGCTGCAACGTTGAATGAAATGTATAAATCACATTGAACCTGAGCAAACAGAGTAAAAAGGAGAATTCTAACAGGGTCATTGATTATATAACATTATCGGCCATATCTATACAACCTTGCAAGAACCCTGCAAAGATAATGGGCCTGGCAGTTTCCCCCCACCAGGTAGAGTCATCACTCATGCCTTTGGTCAGATTATTTTCCAGAATATTTTAGTGCTTTGCTCTTTTCTCTCCCGCTCTCATCTATTTTAAAAAATCCCTAGCATTTTCATTCATTTCATTAACATCCTTTCCCCACTTCATCTGTGATTCTGCCTTTTCACATCTGAGTCCGCCAGTGCTTTTACAACTCCCTTTCATGTGAATTCCCTCAAGATTTAATCCCACCAGCGGGGGCTCACCTCTATCCGGCGCATGCAAATAGACAATTTGCCATTGCACATGTTGTGTAATCAAAACCAAATTGTGTGTTTTGTGCCAGGGCAAGCACACACTGGCAGCTACGCTGTGAAATGAACATAAATGCACTCCAAATATGGGTGGATTGATTTCTGGAGGGGGGAATTTGAGTGTCATGAATAATAACTGAGCCTGGGTTAGTCCTTGAAATCCCTCTGGAAATCAGGCCAACGTCTGCAGATGAGCGGCTGATAGATTGGCTGCTTCTGACATCTAGTGGTGAATGTGGTAGCTGCAGGAGAAGGCTCAGTGTTGTTTAGCATTTTGTGACCTAGAGATGCAGATGTATGTACAAGGTATGGATTCTTTTTTTTAGACTTTAAAAAAAGCGTTCTCTATGTTTACTGGCAGAAAATAAACCTTTAATAAGCAGTTTAATTTGGAAATCCAGTTTTTGTAGCATCTCAGTGCCGCCATTTCCATCTGTCTCTATATTGGCATTGCACCTGATCCTTATTAACCCTTTAAGGTACGCACCAAGAAAAAAGCAAAGAAAACATTATTTCTTCGCATTTTTTATTTTATTTTTTAAATGTACTTATGATAACAATAACAACAATTATATTTATTTCTTTTTTATTAGACCCTACAGATACAGGCCTCTACCAAACGGTTGAGACATCTGTTCGTATTAAACCTGGTTTGCATAATTCATAAAGTACAACATTCAGAACTAGTGACATAAAGTGTTAGTAAGTTCAGCTTGATGCATTTTTCAATGAGATATAGTGACTTAAAGTGTGGTCGACCAAATGGTTGAGTAGTACCTTAAAAGGTTAAGAGTCTTGGAAGTTGTAGAATGAATCAATATTGTACCATTGTTTGACACCAACTGGGAAACATTAGCATTTGGCTAATGTAGAGTACACTAGTACAAAAATTGTTTGTGTGGGTTGGGACAAACGATTTGTATGGGTTCACCAAAATACAGTTGTTTTCTCAGCCTTTTACTCATAATATAACTGTTTATGTTTAAATAACATGCATAAAATGAAAGTATAGTTAATTGAATATGATATACATATATAATTACATTATACTCTATACATACATTAACACTTCTCGGAAAAAGTCTGGTTTTGTGTCATCAAAATAGCATTTGGAGTAGCATTTTTAATTGGGTTGCTATGCTTGGTCATCATAAAGGCCTATAGTGTGTTTCATTTAGCCACATTTATTTGTAAAATGTGCATGTTGCAGCTCCCTTGTTTTGGAGGAACTGTCACCTTCAGTTAGCAACAAAACCCAAAATGGCCACCTCTGTCTGTAGAGCTGACAGACATACTTATGAACACAAAAAATTATTTCACCTAAATGTTCCACAAAAGAACCTTTAAAATGCAGGAAACTGCATGGACATTTGCTCTCACCAGGTCACGTCCACGCTAGTAAAGACTGAGGTGGTTTTGTTATCTGATTTATTTAATTTGTCTTGGCCGTGTCTCCGTGGGATTACTCCATGTTTATTGAATCGGGAGGAGAGAGAACATAGAGTGGGAATAAAACAGGATTAGGATTTCATTTTGTATCTGATATGGAAATGCCTCGTGGAAGAGTTGGAAGATTGGTGGCAAATAATAGGAAAAAGCAGAACTCGTGAGGATTGTGTGAATCTTCATGCAAGATAAAGGTCCAATTTGTGGCATGCAATTCTCGACAGACTTTACCATTTTCCTGGAAATGAGTTAGATAGCAATGTGAGAGTAACCCCTGTATTTGCTTATCAGGTAAAAAAAAAATAAACAGCAAAAAAAACAAACAGGGCTTAAGGGAGCATTCCTATTGTAGTGACAGTAAGGCAGACTAAAAAAACAAAACAATTTATATTTATTATAATTATAATATATATTATATATTTTGTATTAATGTATTATTATAATTTATATAAATGTTACATTGATGTAAATAAATCAATGTCATAATAAGGGATTGGGCCGATCCGATCCAGTATCGGTATCGGGTTCCGATACAGACGTAATTGACGTAACAGCCAGCTAGCAGGCGAGCATGATTGACCAGGAGTTTACCAGGAAGTTCAGCTCCGCAAACTTGCAGCCGAGCCGACGTAATCCCAGCCGTCACCGTTTTAAACGCCTGCTCGCTGAGGAGAACAGTACTGACAGCGGCATAAAAACAATGAAAATCACACTCCTCCAAGCCAGGGTTCACGTTAGCCGGTATATATGCCGTTTACGGCTGTTGTCACGTGAATTTAGCTGCCGAAAAAAAATATCCCCAGCCAAAATGTCCGGTGAAATCAATGATTAACACGGAGGCGCTATTTATTTATTTATTTAAAACAGCGGCATCGTGTTGTGTTTGGAGATTGAACATTCACGGCTTGTCTGTGACTCCGTTTATGTGTGTGTGTCTGTGACTACGTTCGTGTGTGCGCTGCTATGCGTTCGTGTGTGTGTGTGTGTGTGTGGGGGGGGGGGGGGGGTGAGTGTCGCCAGAGGTCTGTAAAGTCGCTGTAAACGTTGTAAAAGTGGTACATATCACACTTGGCTGTATAAAGGAGTTTATTAAAGCCTTAAAATCAAAATGATGACAAAAACAATGATAATAATATTAAAGCAAACAGAGCATCCATATCGGATTAGTATCGGAGTATCGGCAGTTATCTAAAATCAGATATCGGGATCGGATCGGAAGTGAAAAAAGGTGGATCGGTGCATCCCTAGTCATAATACTTTGACATGAACTGAATTTATTTAGCACAGCAGCGGCGCCGACTGTAATTCGGCAGACGAAAGCACTGTGATTAAATATGGAAGCATGAAGTGGTATTTGAAGCCTAAAAACTATTTAAATATACTAAATTATGTAATATAAGAGTGTATAATATAAAAACATGTCACAGGGATGTTGGGTTTTGAAAATAAAGACAGTGATTTTAGCCGATGTTTCCTCTTTAGCTTTAGATTTATTATTGTTGTAAAGTCTTTGTTTTTGTTTCCTCTAATTTATTGTAATCATTTGCTACAGAAATGTGCATGGTATATACATACTATATAGATATTTATACATACATATATACATACATATATACAGTTAGGTCCATAAATATTTGGACATCGACACAGTTCTCTTTATTTTGGCTCTATACACCACTACAATGGATTTGAAATGAAACGACCAAGATGTGCTTTAACTGCACACTTTCAGCTTTAATTTGAGAGTATTTACATCCAAATCAAGTGAACGGTGTAGGAATTACAACACTTTCTATATGTGCCTCCCACTTTTTAGGGGACCAAAAGTAATTTTACAATTGACTGAAAAGCTATTTCATTGACAATTGTGTGCTATTCCTTCATTATTTCATCTTCAATGACAGGTAAAAGTTCTGGAGTTGATTCCAGGAGTGACATTTGCATTTTGAATATGTTGCTGTTAACTTTCTATATGAGATCCAAGGAGCTGTCACTGTCAGTGAAGCAAGTCATCATTAGGCTGAAAAATCCAAACAAACCCATCAAAAAAATAGTAAAAACATTAGGTGTGGCCAAATCAGCTGTTTGGAACATTCTTAAAAAGAAAGAACGCACCAGTGAGCTCAGCAACACCAAAGAAGACCACAGAAAACCACTGTGGTGGACGACAGAATAATAATTTCCCTGGTGAAGAAAAAGCCCTTCACAACAGTTGGCCAGATCAAAAACACTCTCCAGGAGGTAGGTGTTTGTGTTGAGACTTCACCAGAGTGAATACAGAGGGTTCACCACAAGATGCAAACCATTGGTGAGTCTCAAAAACAGGAAGACGAGATTAGAATTTGCCAAACAACACCTAAAAAAGCCGTTACAATTCTGGAAGAACATCCTCTGGACAGATGAGACCAACCAAGATCAACTTGTACCCCAGTGATGGGAAGAGAAGAGTGTGGAGAAGGAAAGGAACTGCTCATGATCCACAACATACCACCTCATCAGTGAAGCATGGTGGTGGTAGTGTCATGGTGTAGGCATGTATGGCTGCCAATAGAACTGGATCCCTTGTATTTATTGATGATGTAACTGCTGACAAATGCAGCAGGATGAATTCTGAAGTGTTTCCAACAATATTATCTGCTCATAGTCAGCCAAATGCTTCAGAACTCATTGGACGGTGCTTCACAGTGCAGATGGACAATGACCCAAAGCAAACTGCAAAAGCAATCGAAGAGTTTTTTAAGGCAAATATGGAATGTTATCAGTCAATCACCTGACCTGAATCTGATTGAGCATGCATTTCACTTGCTGGAGACCAAAATGAAGGGAAAATGCCCCAAGAACAAGCAGGCACTGAAGAGCGTGTCAGTAGAGGCCTGACAGAGTATCACCAGGAATGAAACCCAGCGTCTGGTGATGTCTATGCCTTCCAGACTACAGGCTGGAATTGACTGCAAAGGATTTGTAACCAAGTATTAAACAATGAAAGTTTGATTTATGATTGTTTAGTTTGTCCAATTACTTTTGGTCCCCTAAAAAGTGGGAGGCACATATAGAAAGTGTTGTAATTCCTACAGTTCACTTGATTTGGATGTAAATCCCCTCAAATTAAAGCTGAAAGTGTACCGTTAGAGCACATTGTTCGTTTAATTTCAAATCCATTGTAGTGGTGCATAGAGCCAAAATAAAGAGAACTGTGCCGATGTCCAAATATTTATGGGCCTAACTGTATATATATATATATAATTGATAGTGATGATTAACCTCGTTTGTCGATAAAGAAAGTGAAAGCTACATTTGGAACAGGTAAAAGAAGGATGATCACATTTTAAAGTAGGAATAAAGTCAGTTTTTATTCATTAAATAGCATTTTCTTTAATGAAACAGAAAACAGTGGCATATTTGTTCATCATATGGTTTCGAAATACCATGAACAACACAACATGTGTCATTTCACCAGCAGGGGGGGCTATTTGAATGTGTTTTATGATCTTTTCCAGCATCATCTTCTGCTTATTCAGGAGTGAGGTGGAAAATAGATATGAATAAAATGAATGAAAATGACTTAAATTCGCACACAGATGTCGTCCTAGCTGCCTTTTACCTACTGTAATTCAAATGTTATGATTTAGTTAAAAGACATTTTATCACTTTGATCACTTAACATGAGAAAGATCACAGTGACAAACAGCTGCTCATGATTTATGTAAAGATTCCCTCAAAGCTTTTCCTGCTGTTATGAAAACTTAGGAAGACTCTTTGTGGTTGTCTTGTTCTCCTGTGAACAATGACTCAAACACATTTCTTGTTATTGTTTGTTTTTTCACCCACAGCGCAGAAAACTTTAGTTAATCGAAAATTTTTATGAAAGAAAACATATCTTAAGCCATTTAGGTGTTTTTACTCCTGATACTTTAAAGCTAATTCAAGCACACGTTTCAAACACATTCATTAAATTAAATTAAATTAAATTATATAATATACTACGCCCTCCTAATTAATTCCACTTTGCCTCATAAGTAATTAGCCTTGAATTTAAGAAAATACTCCCGTGTACAAGTGGACTAAAATAAGACAAGAGTACAGTATATGACACATATTATTATGAGCGGCCCTCTTAGACAGGTCATTTCTCACTGGACCGCACTAATTAATGGCTAATTAGGGTTTTATGTGTTTGAAAGCAGGTCAGCGACTGATCTTCTGAACGTTTGACATGGACCGTCATCATCATGATCATGATCAGGTTCATATTCTAATGAGATCTCCTCTTTCCAGGGAGTCTGATCTTAAAGTGGCTCCTTATGAATTAGAAATGGACAAAGACCACACATGAAAATCCAACAGCTCCTCTTCATTTTATATCAATCAATCAATCAATCAATCAATCTTTATTTGTATAGCCCACAGTTTACAAAACATAGTTTGTCTCAGGGGACTTCACATGGTTGGTAACATCCTCTGTCCTTAGACCTTCGACCAGGGTAAGGAAAAACTACCAGGGAAAAAACCCTTGTAACAGGGAAAAGGGTAGAAACCTTAGGGAGAACCACAGGTGAGGGATCCACTCCCTGGACGGACAGACGTGCAGTAGATGTTACCCAAAACGTACACCTCATAATGACAAGAATAAAAAGTCAAAAGTCTTTAGATGCCAGGATCCATCTGGATCACTGGGTTATACGAATCTTATAACTATAATAATGCTATCGGAAACCGTTTCCAGTTTCTGAAAGCTGAGAAGTTGCATGTCGGTTTCAAGAAGCCGAAAAATCTGCATATAATATTTCAATATCTGCAGATATTGAAAGTTATTCTGGAAAAATGAGCAAAAGCAGTATATTTACGGTTAAATGAAGCAAAAAATTCCATCCATCCATCCATCCATTTTCCACCGCTTATCCGGGGCCGGGTCGCGGGGGCAGCAGTCTGAGAAGGGACGCCCAGACCTCCCTCTCGCAGGACACTTCCTCCAGCTCTTCCGGGGGGACCCCAAGGCGTTCCCAGGCCAGCCGGGTGACGTAGTCACTCCAGCGTGTCCTGGGTCTTCCTCTGGGTCTCCTCCCGGTGGGACATGCCCAGAGCACCTCCCGAGGGAGGCGTCCAGGGGGCATCCGATTCAGATGCCCGAGCCACCTCAGCTGGCTCCTCTCGATGTGGAGGAGCAGCGGCTCTACTCCGAGCTCCTCCCGGGTGACAGAGCTCCTCACCCTATCTCTAAGGGAGCGCTCCGCCACCCTGCGGAGAAAACTCATTTCAGCCGCTTGTATCCGGGATCTTGTTCTTTCGGTCATAACCCAAAGCTCATGACCATAGGTGAGGGTAGGAACGTAGATTGACCGGTAAATCGAGAGCTTTGCCTTTCGGCTCAGCTCCTTCTTCACCACAACGGACCGATACAATGACCGCATTACTGCGGCCGCTGCACCGATCCGCCTGTCAATCTCACGCTCCATCCTTCCCTCACTCGTGAACAAGACCCCAAGATACTTAAACTCCTCCACCTGAGGCAGGATCTCTCCACTGACCCGGAGGGAGCAAGCCACCTTTTTCCGGTCGAGAACCATGGCCTCGGACTTAGAGGTGCTAATTCTCATCCCCGCCGCTTCACACTCGGCTGCAAACCGCCCCAGCGCATTCTGGAGTTCCTGGTGCGTAGGAGCCATCAAGACCACATCATCTGCAAAGAGCAGAGATGGAATCCAACCGCTCCCGAACTGGACCCCTTCCGGCCCCCGGCTGTGCCTAGAAATTCTGTCCATAAAAATAATGAACAGAACCGGTGACAAAGGGCAGCCCTGCCGGAGTCCGACATGCACTGGGAACAAGTCTGACTTACTGCCGGCGATGCGAACCAAGCTCCTGCTCCGGTCGTACAGGGACCGCACGGCCCTTAGCAAAGGGCCCCCGACCCCATACTCCCGGAGCACACCCCACAGAATGCCACGAGGGACACGGTCGAAAGCCTTCTCCAAGTCCACAAAACACATGTGGACTGGTTGAGCAAACTCCCATGAACCCTCGAGCACCCTGCGAAGGGTATAGAGCTGGTCCAGTGTTCCACGGCCAGGACGAAAGCCGCATTGTTCCTCTTGAATCCGCAAAAAATTCCATACGTACATTTTTAGGATCAGATGTTCAAGGGTTGAAATTAACTATTTAAAATTAAGAAAAATAGCAACTACTTAAAAAGAAAATACTGTAGTTGTACATGAACTGTATTTTGTGTGTTACATTTGAACGGTGTTTGTCTCAATGTCCAAAAACAGGCCAAAAAAAATGGAAACTAAGTACAGAGGTTTTTCCCAACTCTCTGCTCTATGGTCATTAAAAACAAATGTTTTTCATGAAATAAATATCAAGTGTCAGTGACTTTAATCATGTTTCTGGGAATACAAATGTGTATTTGTAATAATTGGCAAATAATGATAATTAAAAAAGGGCAAATATTACCAAAGAATCAGTCCTACTCTAATCAGTACTAATCAGTTATTTTGGGTCCCTTCACAACCTTTTGCCCTGAACAAATAACTGAACAACACACTGAACAAAAACCACCTCTTTGTGGATTTCGGTAACTGAGATCCTCACGGACTCTCAGAACATATATGGAAAATGACTGTTATTGTGCTTCTCGTTGCTGTGAGATGTCTTTACTCTCTCTGGCAGACACACGTGTGTGTGTGTGTGTGTGTGTGTGTGTGTGTGTGTGTGTGTGTGTGTGTGTGTGTGTGTGTGTGTGTGTGTGTGTGTGTGTGTGTGTGTGTGCGTGTGTGCGTGTGTGCTTGTGTGCGTGCGCTTTCAGATGACAGTTAAAGGGCCCAGTGAAGACCTCCATCTGGATGAATGACATTATGAGCCAGTGTTTCTCTGCCTTTGTGTGTGATACATGTGATTAAACAGCACAGTAGCTTGTACACATGTTGTGCAAAGGCAGATTTATTGTATATTTAGTCTCTGTCCTATCTTTTTCTTTCGTCACACAA
This sequence comes from Microchirus variegatus, assembly GCF_963457635.1. Taxonomy (NCBI): domain Eukaryota; kingdom Metazoa; phylum Chordata; class Actinopteri; order Pleuronectiformes; family Soleidae; genus Microchirus; species Microchirus variegatus. The sequence goes on along the minus strand of NC_139817.1, from coordinate 16,464,601 downwards.
AAGTTGAAAATAAAAATTGAAGCAGGCTATTCATTATGAGCCTGGAGACATGGAATATTGGGACTGAGGCACAGGTGAGCTCTGGAGACACACGAGTCCATGATAAATGAAGAAAAAAACTAATATCTACCTATTAATACATCTTGAATATGTTATGTTCTCACCTGCTCCTGCGGGGTTAGAAGATAATTACGCCTTTACTGATGGACAGTGTGATTGGTACAGTGTAGGATCACATGAAAGGAAAGAAAAGGGAAAGAAATCCAATCCTTTGGGTATCAGGGACATTAATGATGACGGTCATTCTGAGCCACATATCACTCTAATATAATAATGTTCCTGTATTCTACCTGGACACCAACGCACTTATCAGACTTTGGTGTCATCCGCTTGATTAGCTTGTCTCTCTCTGAACTTTTTAATGGAGTTGACCCAGAAATGAAGAAATCTTGGTGGAATGTCATTAAAAAAAGAAAGAAGGAAGGATGGAACGATGGTGGCCGTTTTCTTGGGACCGGGTTTAGTTTCAGATTTGTAGCCTGCAGCTTCTTTCTGACACTTTGTTGGTGCCATTAAAGATGTTCGTTGGTCTATTTTCTTTATGTGAGGTAACATTGGGGCTGACCTCTGATTAATAGCAAGGTTTTTGCTACTATTAAAGGCTTTGGTATACTTCAATGCACGGTGGAAGAACCCAGCCTCCACCCCACCAGTAGGTGGAGTATTGAGCCATGCTCACCAAGCAGAAAATACATTTAGACAACAGAAGAAGTCACCAAGGATAGTCATCCGACCTTCGAACCGCCTAACACCCTCAACCTCTCAGCTGTGAGCCGCCAAGGGAGCTGTAGCATCATTATCTTCTTCTTTGGTAGGAATGCGTCCTATTCATTCCCTGTATCCGGTCTTCTACTGCCACCTGATGGTGAAGTTGGTGACTACAGGACCCTGACACGTGAGTACCAGGACTTTTACTCTCTTAAATTGGAGAATAATGATGAAAAATATTTGATTTGTGTTAACTTGGTTGTTGTACACAATTGTATTATGTGCGTATGTCGTTCACAGATATTTAGTCTTAAAGGTTTGTTGCGTAACCTTTAAATTTAAATATTGCATTCAAACTAAAGCTAAGTTATTTCACACAATCTCAATGAAGCCGATCAGCTGCACGTGATTCTCTTCGTATTTCCCAGTATTGTTGTGTATTGGAATATTGTGTCATACATATTACTTTCAGACAGACACCGTCCTAGTTCTAGTTCTGGTTCTGGTTCTGGTTCTGGTTCTGGTGCCATTCTGGAGCCTCAGAACCTTGGTGCCTTCTGGCAAACCAGGCCACACTCAAACTAGTTTAAGAGGAACCAAGGTAGGAGGACGTTACTAGGAATCTCCAACTAGTTTAAGAGGAACCAAGGTAGGAGGACGTTACTAGGAATCTCCAAAATTTCCTCTACCTTCCGCTCCATCTTCACGATCCAGAATATGACACGGCCACTGAGGATGTCACTGTTTTTTTTTTCTGGTTCGAGCTGACAACCAAATTTGTAAATTTAAACATGTCAGTCTTTACAAAATGAAGTTCTGGAACCTGGAACTGGCATGGAGCCCTGCCAGTGTGAAAGGGCTACGACCATTGACATTCCCACGCTAAAGTTACACACTGGAGCTTTATTAACTTTCATTTTACCCCTGCTATTCCTTGAGCACCACTATGAAGCTTGTATTCATGGTTCTGAGTTATGTTCATCCCTAACCCAGAGATTATTCCACATAAGGCCAGGAAATGACAGTGTTTCTCACTTTTATTTCATAGTAACAATGTAAATCCTTACGTAAGCCAAATAATCCAGCCGTCCATGTTTTACCTCTTTATCCTTCACATGAGGGTTGCAGGAGGAGTTGGTGCCAATATCTGCTGACATTATGTGAAAGGCGTGGAGCAGTAACGTACACTCACACCTACAGCTAATGTAGTCCAATTATCTAGTGACTGTGAAGCAACAATGCGAACCACTGCACCAAAGTCCAACCATAGTGTTTTTAAAGGGTGCTGATCTAAGGTGTTAACAGGTTGAATCTGTTAGTATTGATTTACCATCCGTGACTATCTTATCAATACCACCATTGTTAAGCAGCAGAAATTACATACTCTTTGCTAATCACATGCAAAGCAGCTCATTGATCACAATCATTTCCCAAAGAATTTGGATATTTGCACATTTTGGTTCCCTCCATCACATTTTTTTTGATCCACAGACTTCGCCTCAGCTCTCGTTACAGGAGGGTTTTAAACTCGTCACCCTGGCGACTGCGGCACAATGCGGGCCCGTGCCATCAGTCATCGTTATCCAGGTCTCTGCTGTCGTCTGGGTGATGGCTCTCGGGTCAGCATGGAATGATGCCATTATCTGCAGACAAAAGATGCACTACATCAATTATTCCCACTGTTAATTCACTGCTATCAGAAGAAGCATAGTGTAAAAAGCTGTTTATTTATAGGTATCTTGTTCACTGGTTGCCAGGTATATTTCAAACAAACCAAACTAATTTTTTACTATTTCTCTCGAGAAACCATTTTCATTACCTCACTGTGTCATTTTAAAAGGAACCCTGGCTATGAAGACATGTAGGCCCTAATAAGACACAATTGTTCTCTTGTACTAAAATATGTTGTTAGAAACACATAAAATATTGCCATTGATTAAAAAATCTATAATATTAAGTACATATTTTGGCATACGTAGGACACCATGCTTTCTGCACGTAATGCACTTTGGGGCCATGACGTATAATGGTTGCACTTGGTAGAATAGCTACACAATAAACAAACACTAGGTCAATACCTAGTGTTTGTTTATGTGCGCACAGTTAAAGTAATTATAAAGTAAAATGCCATATTGCGCTGCTTTTGGATGCAATTTCCAGTCAAAAGGCAACAAGGGGATTGATGTGAGTTAACACTGCTTTCCTACTGACAAGAAGAGGAGAAAGAAGTGGGAAGATGCCTGTGGACGGACACAACTTCCCAAGGATCCGAGACTGTGTTCTTGACTTTTTTCTGCTGATGCATTTGAGGCTTTTAGTCGACCTGAAAGAGCACACAGGAGCGGCTGGGTATAAATGAAGACTAAAACTAAATGCTTTTCCGACAATTTTCCCACATAACCCTGGATTTCCACTGGACGCGGAACGGCATTAATGAAAACTCACTCCATAAAAAGACAGAAGGTTAATAAGAGGTTTGGGTGCTGGCATCAGGACGTAATCATCTCAGACAATTACTGTGTCTGTTCCTCAATTTGTCCAGTTATTGTCATGTCATTTCGGCCGCTAAATAATCCATCCGTTTGTTGTTTTTGCGATGATAAAGTCTGCCCTAAGGCAGTAGTCTTAGGGCGCTTTCACACCAACAGCAGTTGGTGCGCACCAAACGATCCATTCGAACCAAAACTCTAGTTTCGTTTTAGTTGGTTTGAAAGCATCAATCGCACTCGGGTCCGCACCAAATCAAGCAGACCGAGACCGCTAAAAAGAGGTGGTCTCGGTCCGCTTGACTCCGCACCAAATGTCAGACTCTGGTGCGGTCCCTCTGGTGAGAACGCGAACTCGGGTCCAAACCATATTCTGCAGTAAATGCCATGGACATAGCCTACCTTGTAGGTCTTTGGAGCAATCTTCGTCACATTCATGAAAATAGCGCGTCTCCTCTGCCTGAAATGATGCGCTATACGTCTTCGCCGACTCCAGCGCATCAGCTGATTGTTCTCCAGACGCAGCCGCGACTCATTCTCAAATTGGATAATTTGCCAAAAATGGCCAATACAGAGAATGTAATAAAGTGGCGCTTTTCAAAAGTGGCGCTTTTCTACCGGAAGATATATACACATTGATGAAACGTCAATCGTGCCAATTTTGGTTCGTTTGCTGGTGTGAAAGCGGACCACACTGGAGTCATATGTTACATAATAACAATTGTATTGCCTGGTGCGGATCAAATAATCGAACTACTGGTGTGAAAGCACCCTTAGACACGCGGGACGATATATTGTGACCCCCCCACTTGATATCAAAGTTTAATGTAATCTATATCACAAAGTCTCAGCTGTTGTCAAGTTACTATAGCAGCCTATGTGATTCTGTTTCGCTTAAACGTGCGTCCGCACTGGTCCGCCACACCTGTAGAGCTGCAGTCTCTCCACCCGCAGGTGCCAGGGAGAAGATATCAGTCAACACTGGCTGCAATCAGGATAAAACCGTGGTGTTCAACAGAGTCAATGGACCGTTAGTGGGAAGTTCGAGGATAAGACTGTGACTGTGGGATTGCTGTAATGTGACGAAGACAAGAGCCAAGCGTAGGCGTCAAGCGCACAACGCCCTAAAGACCCATATTTTTTCCTCCTGTTTCCCCCGGTAACCACCGAAACGATGTTGTGGTGAGGAACACTGCAAACAGCACAGATTATGAACTCCCTGCGACAGAACTCTCTTTTCTCTCTTTGAGCAGTTAACTAAAGAGATCAGCTCATCTGATGCATCTGTTATTCCCTTAATTACGGCGATAAAGCGTCTTCTAGATTGAGTTTGGGGTGAAAACAATGAAAAGTGCGCTCTTGAGAATCTCTCAACACGTTTTACTAAGATCTACGCTGATCCCCTCTATTTCATCTCGACTGTACTCGATCCTCGTCATAAAGATCATTATGTATGTGTCATGTAAGGAGGTGGGGATAAAACTGCACATAGAGAAATAATCCATTCTGCATTGGATACCAGAGTGCTTCGAACGACACACAATGCAGGAGAGAGAAGAGCAGAGTCAGCAGGGGCGGTGTGGAGAAAAAAAAGGCCCGCACCAGATGATGGGCACCCTCTATAATTGCAATGCCTTTTGACTTACTTGATGCGGCCCAGCCTCACCCGAACTCTAAACTCATGCGGCCCCCAGGCAAATTGAGTTTGAGACCCCTGGTGCAGGACATTGCCTGCCGCAACTATCTAATCACAGCAGCCTTGGTGCAGACCAACTTTCAGTATCCTAAATCTGGGACTCACAGGCAGACTGACAGAGGATGCCCAACTGTTAACATACTTGTTTTATGTCTGCCACTCTCTCAGTTCTCCTCGGATCTGAGTTGCTTCCAATAAAGCTTCTCAACTTAACTCATCTCTGACTCCAGGAAACTCCATCTTTGGTTGACTCACTAAATACTCAAATCTCTGCAACAGTTAGCATAAAGATTGCTAGCTTAAAATGCTAACGAGTCCACTCACATAGCAGGAGTGAGATCTGTGTCTGTCTCTGTCTTTGTTAAGAAGTACAGCCACAGTTTACTTCTTCTGCAGTTTTTCCATATCCATCATTCAACGGTGAACACACACACGCAGCAGCAGCAGCAGCAGCTGCAGCCTCGGCTGGCAGTATAAGTAGCATATTTTGTATGTGTTTTCTTTTGTGACTGTCAGCTGATTGGCCGAAAAAACACCAAAAACTCTGGAATGTGATATCACCACACCCTAACTAGGTGGCGGGCCACGTATGACTGATGCTGCCACTCAGACAGACAGATCCAAACACGTCAGATGCAGCGGTACAGTGGCCAGCTGATGTGCACCGAGTTGTTACATGGATCACGCTTACACAGATAAACGTGAGTTGGATATACAAGAAGAGGAGGACACTCGGTCTCCTCATTAATGTTTCGCTCAGATTCAAATTGAAGGCTGAACAGATATGTCGCTGAACAGTCACAACAGGGTCCCAAAGCCCACTAGTGCAACCTTATGACGACACTACCCAGAGTGCATTGCGACATTAATAACAATGGCGTCCTATGAGTTAAACTATTTTTACAAATTTTATAAAAACTAAGACATCAAGTCTTCATAGCCAGGGTTATCTTTAAAGGTCAGGATAGGTCAAGATTTAAGAAATTATAGTTATGTAAGGACACGAAAGGACAGGAGCAAAGATTTTAGCCATTTAACCAAAGGCTCACCTGATAAGGCACCTGGAAAATGAAGTTTGTAAATGGATATTTTACATGATGACACACCACAGATCATAATCCAAAGCTCTCTTCTTTAATACATTAAAATATATTATCTTTAGACTTATATGCATGGTTCAGCATTTGAAATACTTTGTTTTGATTTACCTAAGAGACACAAAACCGTGGGTAGAGAAACGAAAGGAAGTCCAGACATGACACAAAACAAAAACGGTTTGAGGGACACAGGAGGGTGAGAACAGAAGGATGAAACAAAGGGAGGAGAAAACTGTCCCCAGATGGCCGGGGCATACGCTGAGATGTGTAGCACACAAAGCTGGCAAGCTCGTATGACTTGGAGAGCGAAGACAACGGACGAGGAGTCTCTGTGTGTGTGTGTGTGTGTGTGTGTGTGTGTGTGTGTGTGTGTGTGTGTGTGTGTGTGTGTGTGTATGTGTGTGCGCGAGTGTTTGTGTGTGCGTGCGCGTGTGAACATGTGCGAAAGCGTGTTTGAGGTCTTTGATAATTCCTCAGAGTCATCGTTCTCCATTCCCGATCTCTAATGAAGATCTCTATTAAATCGTTTTTTTTTTAATTCGGCTTCAATATGACACACGGTTACAGCTCTGTCTTTTATTGGCCTGTAGAGGGCGACAAAACACTAAAGTCTTCACACAGTTTAGTAACTGTTTCACACAAGTCTTACCCTGGATTTCCACTGGACGCAGCGGCACGGTTCTGCTTCGTCCTCTCCCCAGCGTCAATCCCCACCGGGCGCGTTACGGCAGCGGCGCGGAGCCTTGGGAGCCAGCGGTATTCACGGAAGATCGACGCTGCTTAGACGCGCCGCATCGCGTCTGGTGGAAATGCTCTCATTGATTAGAATGGAAGCGATTTGCAACGGCGACCGCGCCGCGGCCGTTCCGCGTGCAGTGGAAATCCAGGGTTACTATTTAAATGATTTGTGATAAAAGCAAGGGATTTTTTTCCTTTCAATTGTCTTCTCCTCGTTTCATCCCATCCATCAAAGTGTTTTCTTGATCTCTCTCCTGGGAGTTGTTTAGCAGATTGGTATCACTGCCTGCTGCACTGTAAAAAACACAACTTTACATCGATCTTCCACTGACTGACTAACTGAATGACTGATTAATAATGGATCAGGTTGGCTCATCAGCTTTGCTTCACAAACAGATTTAAAGGGCTGAGTGGAGCATAATTTCAGCGCATTGAGACACCTGATTGACCTGCGTTACACCACATCACATCATCAAGGTTTTACAACAAAGCTGATTCTTAAGCCGATGTTTCTATCGCGACTAAGAATATGAATCCTCACAAAATTGTGCAACGTTTCTGAGTATTTTTACATTATTTTTCAGCAGATAAAACACCCGTTTCCAAGAGATGTGTCTGATAAATGAATCACATGCACATGTGTTATTTAAATCAATCTTTATCTCTTTTGAAAAATCTCAGAATTGTTTTACTTTAATCTCAGAATTGTTGGACTTTCATATCAGAATCTTTTTACTTTAATCTCTTTTTTATTATTATTATTAATCTCACAATTCTGACCTTTTCTTTAAAGCTCACATAGAATGGCCCTGTTGCACATATATGTTAGTTATGGAGGTCTACTTGCATACATTAACTTGTTTTTATGGTCAAAAACCTCCTAGTTGCTGTAAACGAGCCGAAAGAAATCCTTATTTTCCGATATTTCAGACATTAATCTCACACCCAGAAAACAGACTGTGTTTTGATTGGTCAGCCAGCGTAGAGCCTTCCCAACTGTCTTGTGATTGGCCAATACCCGGAATGACATAATCAGCATACCGGCTCTCAGAAGCGCAGCTCCCCCCTCTGGAACGGTGGATGCACTGCTACTCATTATCAAAACATTGTATTAACAGTGTATAAAAATAGCTTCTTCACGACTCCCAGCCGCAGTCTCTTTTATGACTTTGACCCGGAGTCAGACCCAGATTCAGAAGACACTGTCGCTCGTGAAACACCTCCACAATGGACGTTATTCTTCTTCTGCGGTTCAATGTACGCAATTAGATGTGCCCGGACTAGTGCCCGGACCAGGACGATCTGCTGTTCAGGAGAACCGCTGTTTACGTAACCGGACCGGGTTTTTTCAGAGATCTTGCTGAGCCCAAGATTACAATACAACACAACGTTCTCAGCAGTGGCTGAACTGTTTGTTTAGAACCGTCAGGGCTTCATAAACAAGGTAATGACGCAGATACACACTGCGTTAATTGGAACTTCTGGAACTTCCAGTCTAGGTCCGCTTTAATCTTAGAATGTTCTGACTTTAATCTCAAAATTTTCAGATTTTGATCTCAGATTCTTTCATATATTTAATCCCACAATTGTTGGACTTTAGTCTCAGAATTCTCTTCTTACTGTTTCTTGAATCTCAGAATTTTCTGATTTTATTCTCAGAACATTTTTACTTTAATCTCAGAATTTTCTGACTTTAATCTCAGAATTGTTCTCTTTTATTACATTATTCTCACAATTCTGACCTTGTCTTTAATCTCAGACTGTTCTCACTTTAATCTCAGAATATATGTTGGCCTAATACTCTTATAGATTACAGACACATACACAGAGTTTAGATGAACCTTGGACTTCATTATTGAACACAGCCAAAGCAGACAAACTTCTGTGTCCTCTCCAGAGCCTGAGTTGTATTTGTGTTAATGCTCTCCACCAGATGGAGGACGATCATGCAAATCACAGCCTTAAATATATGAAGAGTCTTTACAGCACGACTTTACTGCTGCAGACACAGACAGAGCAACCTCAGTGTGAACCACTGACAAAATGTAGAGCGTCATTCCCTTAAAAATCTTTGAAAAAAATGACCCCTGCCTGGAAAGTTTCCAAAACCTCAGCCCTTGTATTTTACCACGGATGTCATTGAGATTTTGAGCAGCTTGTGTTTACTCACTGATGTTAGGGTTATATTTCCCGACAAATCCAGATGGTTTCACACCTGTCTGCGCTGGCGTAACCCGCCCGTACGATCATGCAGTGTCATAAATTAGCAACAACAACACACTCTGATTGTAACAGTAAACAAGTTAAGATACAGTTAAGGTTTGTTTGTTTGATTAAGCGCAGTTGTTGTTCGTAATCCAGAAATGTGGCTCCCACAAGAGTGCGGCACCAGGCACTGCAGCTGTGAACGCTGCGCGGAACCATGTGACAACATTTAGGAAATCACGAAGAGTGTGTGAACAAACATGAGAGTCCAGGGGGTTTGGAGGGTGTGTGTTGAAGTGTGTTGAATTCATGAGACATCTGGCATCCCTGAACCCCCCTCCCCAACACACACACACAAACACACACATCTGAATAATGACATGTCATGTCTCTCTCACACCATGGGACCTTCCATTCATGCCTCATCCATTCACGTCATCTTTCAAATCCATCTCTGGTGCTGTAACTCTCCTGTGCCACACACGCACACAGACACACTTACAGGATGGAGGTCAGGTCATTGTCTTGTATTGAGAATAATGACAGTTGAGGATTGGCTGCTCCCCCGGCCTCCTCAGTATGAGCCGCTCTGATTGGTTGGCTCGCCTCCTGCCCCAGCCTACCAGCTGCCCCCGTTTGTCTCAGGTGGTCAAAAAAAAAAAAGGCAATTATTATGATTAATGGAGAGATTATTTATCGTGGGAGATAATCTGACATCAGAGATGGCTTTAACTGCTTCGCCACAATGGTCTCCCATTGTTGAGCTTTGCATAATTTAAACACTCTCACGCAGTTGGTGTGAGAAGAAAAAGAAACAAAGTCCAAACTCTGAGGTGTTGGGGGAAGATTTCCTGAGAAAATACTGAGAGTAGAGAAGTCTGTATTCGTGGTTTGGTTGATACAAAGTCATTAAAACTACTAATGTACACATTTGTTATTACTATTTTAACTGTTTGGTTGTGCTTCATTGACTTCTACCTGCAGACCTTCCTAATATTTTGTAGAGCTGGTTGAGTCCTGACTCAATCTTTCACACGTGTCTTTAAATTAACCCAACTCATACTACAATTTAATTTAAAATGATAAACAGCGCCACACACAAACATCTTTCAACATTAGCTTCTAGTCCTAGCCATCTTAGCTGCCAAAAGTTGTAAAGCTTACAATTTCAAAGGCCACAACTCCACAAGTCAACCCAAGTCCGAGATAGTAACTTCCTGCAGAGCTGGAAAGAGAGCTGAGTCGCGACTCGCGCGAATCAGCCGGCTACGTTGTCATGAGTGCATCTGTTTCCTAGCAGACAAGAGGTAGGCTATTTCTTCACGAGTCAGTTTGAACAGCAAATCCACAACAAAAACCATACTTTCACTTCTGAAATAGCATGCTTATAGGTTAGGTTATAGGCCTAGGTTTGGTGTATAGAATGTAGCATATAAAAATCACGCCGGAGTTGCCAAATAGCAGAATAGGCTAATAATATTATTATTATTATTATTATTATTATTATTATTATTATTATTATTATTATTATCACTATTATTAGCCTATTGTTATTATAATAATAATAATAACAATAGGCTAATAATAATAATAATAATAATAACAATAGGCTCATAATAATGATAATAATAATAATAATAATAATGATACTAGGCTAATAATAATAATAATAATAATAATAGCCTAATCATTTATTTACTGTGGGCAATCTCATGTTTCTATGTCTATATTGAAAGCCTATACATTGTTTATGCTACACTAAGTTACGATACATAAATACAATAAATAAAATAGGACTGAGTGTGTTTGTCGATTTAGCAATACTGACTCAAGTGACTCGCATAACCTGGATCAGTTGAGTGAGTGACTCAGAATAACCTGAATCCTTAAAAAGAATCGCGGTTTGCCAGGCCTAATATTTTGTGGCCACGAAATAAGTACAACGTGAGCAAAAAATATTATTTTGTGGCCACGAAGTAGGTATAATGTGCGCACAAACTAACAATATTATCATTCCTGGACAGCTGGGTAAGCAAACTGAGTTCACGTTACGGGACACAGTTACAGGACATCTGCCCGTGGCTGCTGAAGGGAAACCAGCTTGAATTGTAAACTGTGTCTGGTTTAGCCTTTTCCTCACTGACGGGGTGATGGTCACAGCTGTGTGGTCAGCAGTGACGTGCAGTCAGGGTAGGCATGGGAGGCAGTGCTTACCCTATAGGCTGTCAGGGAAAATTTGAGGTTGAGTTCATGTAAGGTATAGTTCCCGTATAGTTAAAATGTACGTCAAAAAGCAGATCGCTACGCTGCCTATTGACGTTACTGTACCATTGTTGTGCTGCATTTACGTTCACATTGCTTTCGTGAATTGTCAACACACCGTCACGCCCTCTCGCAGTTTTGCATCCAGCAATTTCGCGGGAGGCGTAATGATGGCTCTACAAGAGAGGCTCAAACATTTCTTAAGGCTGGCATTTGATGAAAAACGGCAGCTTTTATCAGAGGGGAGACACACGCCTGAGCCTGAGCTGTACTTTTCAAAAGGAGTGGTATAAGAAAAGGACAGAGCAACTGTAAACTCTGTAGACTCTGTAAACTGAAGGCCAAGTCAGCAGACTTTTATAACTCTGTCATCGACAACTTTGTGAAGAAGGAACACACATGGACTTCATCTTCAAATGAACTAAGCAACTCCCTCTCTTTAACACACACACACGCGCGCACACACATAGTTTCTGTTATAGTACAGTACTACGATCTTGATATTCTCAGATTGCATGGTACTCTGTCTGCAACGTATGAAATACTAATTTTGTGTGTGTACGTCTTGGTCTGTGACTGCCTGCCTAACCTACCCTAGAGCTCACTGCATGTCACTGGTGGACAGTGATCAAAATATAGACATTTTTTTTGTTTTGCCCTGGTTGACAGTGAGTGATGCGTTGTCACTTTTCAGCACCTGTGTGTTGAACAGCATTTGCGTTTTCTTTTTTTTACCACTTTATTGTTTTCACTTTATTTCATGTATTTGTTTTGGGGTAAATACATTTTGGGGTCATCAGCAGGGGGTGCTGCAGAACCGATGGGGTCCAGTAGAGAGAGGAGGATCCTCACATCTTGTAAATGTCATAAATTTTAACTTTGTATACATCCACCGGTAACTGTGATCCTTTCCAGGGCCTTGCAGTTAGTCAACAATGAAATCTATCTCGGCGTCCAAGTCATACCTCCACCGGTAAAGCAACCTGGCTCTGTTTAAATATCTCTAAGTAAAAATGGTTCCTTGCAATGCCAGGCTTTTCACATATTATCTCTGTAGCTCATTCCCAGCCTAAAATAAAATTCAATCATATTAAAGTTTTTGTTTGTCGCCCCTCTGCCTCTACCTGAGACCTTTGAGAAGGTGCGCTCAATTTGCTTACCCAGCTGTCCAGGAATGATATTATTAGTTTGTGCACACATTATACCTACTTCGTGGCCACAAAATAATATTTTGTGCCTCAAAATTTTATTTTGTGGCCACAGTTTAATTTATTTTGTTGACCATGTCATGTCCGGGGCTCCGTATTGATTAAAAACAAGAACAAAAAGCATTGAAAAGTTGTTTCCCTATGTTTTTTTTGTTTTTGGTCCTCACAAAGATACACGACTATACAAGAACACACACACTCGCACACACACATACAGGTTAACCTTAGTCTTAACCTTAACCTAACTACAAAGTCAAATCTCACCTCCAAACAATTGTAATTTTAAGTGCTAAAATTTGTTCTTCAGAAATCCCGTTCTGTCTCATTAGGACCTGGTTTTGGCCTCGATCAGGACTACTGGTCCTGATAAGTTCAGTGTTTATGCCAGAAAATGTCCTTGAGAGGCAACAAATACAAGTTCACACACACAGACACATTCATGTGCACGTACATGTCCTTTCCCATGACCCTGTTTACCTTGTGGCGGTGTATTGCTGATGACAGCTTTATAACAGTGCTGAGAGCGGCAGAACTCTGCAAAGTGTGTACAAAACACACACACACACATAGTAAAAGGTGAAGAAAGCAGCAACCATAGTGAAGATAAACTGACCGTGTCATTACTTCCCTGTTTCCTAGCATCCTAACAATTCACCACTTCAATCCAACCATTTCTTAAGTGACTTGATGACATAAAGGCTTTAACTTTTTACATTTTAACCTTGTAAAAGACTGAAATTGTGTTTTTTGCTGGATCTGGGTCCTTTGGCCCAATATATCAAACCAACTATTACAAAACTGGGCTCGGATTTTAACTTTGACAGTCACATCAGGGCTTTTATGTGCTTTATTGTTCGCCAGTTAATTTTATCCATAATTTTATATCTTTTAATTCATTTTAGATGTTTTAGATGTATCATCAAAAACTGCTATAAAAACATTATATATTAATATTTTTTTCCACTTTAAATTATCAGTCTTTTGAAATTTCACAACTCCACTGTTTTTTTTTCACTTAAAAAACACAAAAACTACAATAATTCCTGTAAAATACAATTCAAGGAATATTTGGTTATTATCAATGCATGGCGATTGCATTACCCGCAAAGTGACGGCATCCTGCCACTAGATCTCAGTGCATCACTGTATATGCATCATGCGACGAGTGAGATTGAGATTGAGACTGTGATCGCAGCAGAATTGTTCACAAAAGCCACAACCAAAAACAATGAGGCAGTGATATCTAGCTTTAAAGTGACTGAAGAAATCACCCGTGCTTCAAAGTCTTTTTCTGAGGGTGTGTTTTTGAAGCAGTGCATGCTGATGGTGTGTGAGCAGGTCCGCCCTGACCAGATACAGACTTTTAAAACTGTTAGTTTGTGAAGAAACACCATCGCGGACCGGGTTACATCTATAATGCATCATATTTGTAACTTGAATAAGTAATAAATACAGAAAGTTATAGAGTAGTTACCTTTATTTTACATCATATTAAGTTAAACTTTGTTACATTTATTCTGTATGACAGTTGCATCTGGCCCTTTGAGGGTAACCATTATGCTGTTGTGGCCCTCAGTGAAAATTTGTTTGACACCCGTTTTAATCCATAACCTTTACACAGGGTCGCCGTTTTGCAGGCGTTACGTCACAACACACTACACCAAGGCTATTCAACTTAAGGGCCGGAGGCCAGATCAGGCCCTTCAAGCACTTAGGACTGGCCCGCGGCCAATTAACCCATAAATAATGAATGTATTATTAAAAAGCCAATAAAACCATAGCTTCGGCCTATTTCTGACACTTTGTGACACTTTTCGTCCCTTTTTGGCAAATACTAGTACAGCTGTAATCATAGGCGGCCTATGTATGTACCAGAATATTTTGCACTATGGGCCAACTGTAGCGGTACCTGTGTCTTGTTGGTACTGTAACTTTTATTTTTTGCACTTAGCACCAACTGTAGCAGTTGTACCTGAAAATTATTGGTACTGTGGCTTATATTTCTGCAAAAATAGCCTTTTGTGGCCATTGCACCGTAATGTTGTTTATATTGTTACCTCTAATTTTGTAAGAGTCTTATCCAAATGTTGGTGGTACTGTAACTGTAACCTTTTTGCACTATACGCAAATTGCATTGTACCTGAGTGTTGGTGGTTTTGTTACTTACTTTTTTAGCATAAAACTAGCAGCTATATTAATAAATAAATGCTAAATAATTGAAAACATTTTGTATTTATTTGTATACGTTTACTGTACATGCAACACAAAATAGTAGTACAGGGGTTGACCGGCCCGCTGGCTGGACAGCCTTCCAAAAGCTGGTCCTCCGGAAATTTTTAGCTAGATGGATCATATAGATTTGATTAGCTAGTATACCTGCTATAAAACCACTTATTGTCACCTATCGCAGCAATGAGTTAAACCAGGTGACACGTCACCTTTACTTTTCTAACTGGGAAAATAACACTACAATAGCATTAAAGCGGACCGGAAGATCTAATTAACGCTGTTTTTTTAGTGTGTATCTGCGTCATTACCTCGTTTACGAAGCTCTGAAGTTTCGAAACAAACAGTTCAACCATTGCTGAGAACGCTGGGTTTTATTTTAATCTCGCGGAGTATACCGCTACAAGACAGTCTCACCTCACCAACATGCTGAATTGTGACGACACCAGCGTGAGACAAATGGCCAGAGCATCTTTAATGCTGGACTTTAAGAGACGGAAAGTGCTTCATGCATGCAGTGGGGAAGACAACTTCCTGGGCTTTAAAAGAAAGCCCAATGGAAAGCTTGATGGTCGAGCACAGGGTTTTGGCGTGTCATCAGACTGGCCAGACCTAAATGACTTATGCCAGAGGACAGGCACTGAACTGAAGTGGTCTTCCCATCTCCAACCTGTAGAGGTCTCTGATGCAGTTGTGGAGGATCCATCTGTTGTTGTGGAAGCCAGGCTGCACCATAACAGCATTGTTCACCTGCTCCAGCCTAGAACATCCAGGCAGACTCTCCTCTCTATTCAGAGAGCCCAAAACATGGAGTACTGGTCCAGTCTAAAACTACAGGGAAAGTTGTCCAAACTGCCCTGTGCGGACCACTCTGTATCACACACCATCTACAGCAATGCCAACATCAGTGAAGAGATCCTTATTTTCTGTATAAAAGCATGTCTGCAGGTTCTTCCCACCAAATACAACCTTTCACTGTGGTTTCCCTCCATCCATTCACCCTTCTGCATGCTGCACGACCCCCCTCAACACATGGAGTCAGTAGCCAAATTATGAACAGTTGCCCATCACTTAAAGGACTGTATATTGCCATAAATGACAGACTTGTGGACCTCATTGCTGAACAGATTCCCTGTATGGCTGATGAAAAGCTCTATAAACACACTACTGTACAGTCTGACTGGTTTAACTCACCTGCAAACACTTTTGCAGGAATCCCAAATACACCAGATATTGTTGTCATATCTCAGCATTCCAGAACAATTAGGCTATTTGAAGTAGCATGTGCTTTTGACCTGTTTATGGAGGACTCTTACCTTTCCAAGACTGTGAAATATCAATCATTAATATCCACCATTGAAAACCTTGGCTACAGATGCCATCTTATTGTGCTTGTGTTTGGTAGTCTAGGGCATGTACACAGGCTGGTGATCCGGGGGCTTTGCATTGGGGGCTTATTTAAAACAAGAGCCAAACAGTTGGTACTGCTCAATTTCGGCCATTATCGGAAGCATGTTTATCTGGAAAAGGAGATGCTTTCTGTACCCATGAAATTGTGTCATACATAACAATGTGCTGATCTGTTTTAATCTATTTGATCATTCAAAATATTTGATTCCTAATGAAAATTTACTTGTAATGTGGAATTGAATAAAGTATCTTTGTGAGGACCAAAAGACGTATAAACCATAGAGAGTGAGGACATTTTTGGGAAGTTGAGGACATTTTTTCTCGTCTTTACTCGTCTTTCTTTTCTAATGTAAACGTTTTGACCTGACAGTTTGAAAGTCTGTATAGTATGAATGTTTTATTTATTTTAACTTTGAATGTCAGCGACCCTTAAATGAGGCTTAGCACTTGGTGCCACTCAAAATTCAAACAGTACAACAAGGAAGTTACGCTGCTGTTCCTATTGAAGAGACAAAATAATTAATAATGGGTTTGTCTTGATTTCAACCTGCAAGAGCTGCGACGTACGGCTTCCTTAACCACTGGCTGTAGCTGTTTTCAAGAAATTTCATAGTTGCCAAGTTCGCTGGTGCTATGGCTAGCGCAAGTCAATGGTACAAGTTAGCATGGGACGGGCAAACGGACAGTGTTTGCAAAGGTAATGCGAGAAAAAGTTAATGATGTGGAGACTTCATCCTAATCATCATGGATAAAAGACCAAAGAAGCTATCAGGTGCCCAGTTTAGAAAAAGAAGAAAACTTGCAAAAGATAAGGTATGCACATTTCTATGAGTGATAGAAGGCGAGAAAAGTTTAAAGTAGTTTACTGCAGGAATCTTTTATTTATTTATTTATTATTATTATTATTATTATCATTATTATTTTTATTTTTAAGCTTTCTTCAGGGAATTTTCAAGCATGTTCATTAGATCCTGTGTGGATTTGTGCAAATTACTTTGGTGTTTATGTACTGTATTTCATTTATTTATCTTGTTTTTTCTCTGTTCTTGTTACCTTTTTGTATTTGAGATTATATATAATAAAATAATACAAATAATTTTTGTCGTGTTGGTGGCAGGGTTTGGGGGTATTTTTTCTTGTGGGGGGGGGGGTCAAGGGATGTTTCACCCAGGGCGTAAATCTAGCCAGGACCGGCCCTGATAGCACCAGCGAACTCGGCAACTAGAAGAACTGAATTAAATTTCTTGAAAACGTCTCCAGACGTCTCCATCACATCTGTCCATTCACTTTCAATGGACAGACAGGCGTCATCGTATGTGTCACGCAGACACTGCACACGCGTTGCTGCACATACGCCTATGTGACGGGCGTGTGACGGGTGAACTACGCCTCAAATATGCCATTCTTGGCAACGCCAAGCCAGCAGACCTGCATTTGGGAAACACAAATTATGTGATTCACATTAATTTTTCTAATACTACTTTTAATCACAAAACTTTTCTAATAATTCAAGTTTAGCAATTCAAATTCAAATATATATGATCCAAATTCAGTTTCTGGTGGCACATATTTCAGCCCATAGATGTGTCTTCCTTATGGGGACAAAAAGAAAATTTTAAGGTGTTATGTTATGTGGGTACAGGGAATGATTGTAAGTTGATGTAATGTCCTCTGAAGTGATAGAAACCAGACTGTGTGTGTCTGTGTGTGTATCCTCACCACTTCTCCCTCCTCTCTTCCTATGTTGTGGTGTCCTTGTTCTGTGTATTGTGATGTTTTTATCTGTGTGTGATTGCTACACTTTCCCCACAGCCAAAACACACAGCTCTCTAAAGGCACACACGTTGCCAGCTTTAGCCGCCCTCTGAGGAATAAACGTCAATAAAATATGAGCCCGGGCAAAAACACAACACACACTCACACACACTCTGCCTCAGCTTTACACTGCTGTGAGCATCAGAGTTTGCACGCAAACATGGCCGCCGCGGGAGTTACCGCGGGCCTCGGATCCTCGCGTCATGCAGCGACTCACTCACTCACACGCACACACACACTCATCTCTGCACTTCCTGGTCTTCCACAGTGAAGCTGAAGAAGTGACTGTTGGCTGCCTGTGGAAATAATGAGCAGCGTTTTTTGTCTTCCTTTGTCTTCCCTGATCTCTCCCGGTCTGAGATCAGACCGGGAGAGATCAGGGCCTGTATTTATCAAGCGTCTTAGAATTACTCCTAAGAACCCTGCTAAGAGTAGACTTATGAGTAAAAAAATTATTCGCCGAAAGCTGTACTTAAAAGTTAGTTATCAAGCGTCTTACTCACACTTTCAGCGAAGTGTACTGAATCTTAAGTGTCACTCTCAGAGCTGAATTACGACAGTACTATGTGCCGTAAACTGAATTTTAGGTGACGTCACTTCCGTGTCCATAGAAATGAACAATCACGAAAGGGAATGCCATGTCTAAGAATAAAGAAATATCGCCAATTCCGCAGGTGCTCCCGGATATTGCCGAGCACCCGCGGAGATTGTCGAGCACTCACATGTGCCAGCCTACGCTTGTCATTGATTTATTAATGACGACTACCTATCAACGGGTTGAATTGTAATGTCGGAAAACCTATCTGCGGTCCACAATGGACCAAGGCTGAACTGTCACAAGACATTGTCAAGGAATAACAACCTGGAAAAAATCGCGGACCAGTTTATAAGACGCACCGCTACCAGAGGAAACACATTCCTCACTAATTAAAAATAATGGTGAGTGACAAAACAACAAATTAAATATGTGTTATAGCCTACTGTGTTACTATGTTTTAAAGGATGTGTCGGGATGGTTTTGAATTGTGGATTTGGTCCATGATTTGCGTTTGCACGCGACATGAAACTTATCACCTGTCACCCTTCATTATTTGGTGTGCGTGTGTGTATGCACGTGTATCGGATGCATGTTTTTCAGTCTTTATGCAGGCGTAGACGACGCGGTTGAGGTGTTTTAGTACAGTGTGCTGGCATAAAATGCCCCTGATAGTGTGTGTGTTAAGCATGGGAACTGTTACAGCAAGAGCTTGTTGGTTGGTCCATCGAGTGACAGCTAGAAACTACGTGAAGTATTAAGTGAAAGTGTTTTCTCCTCTTTTCTAGCTTGGTGGTTCCCAAACTGTTCACAGTCCTGCAAACCCCTTTAGACAATTGTAATCCCGTACCTTACAGTACTGTACAGTATCGTATCGTATCGTATTGTATTGTATTGTATCGCATCGCATCGCATCGCATCTCATCGCATCACATCGTATTGCTTCGTATTGTATCGTATCCTATCGTATTATATCGTATCATATTGTTCGATATCTCATCATGTGTTAAGGTATCAAATCGTTATCACACACGATCGTATCATATCGTAGCGTGGATAGGGATTTCATTGTATCGCATCATATATTGTATCGTATCGTATATCGTATTGTATATCGTATATCGTATCGTATATTGCATCGTATATCGTAACGCAACGTATTGTATGGTATCGTATCATAATGTATCATATCATATCATATCTCATTGTACCACATCGTATGGTATCGTATTGTACCTCATCATATCATATCCTGTTGTTTCGTTTCGTTTTGTACCATACCTCATCATATCGTATCGTACCTCGTATCGTATCGCACCTCATTGTACTGCACCTAAACATGTCAAACAATGAACGACAGTTTTGTGTCATATTTCAATGACTTTTATGTTTGCTCACATTACTCTTGCATAAGTCCGTGTCTCCTTGACAATAACTAGGCCACTTATCTTCACTCGAGCTTCAGGTGCAGACTTTTTACAGCTCCCTGCTCTGTGTCTGTCTGCCAAAAGTGGGACTTTAACCAACTGCTCCTGTAATTCATGCCAGAACTGAGCCCAGGAGAATATTCTTCAAGTGTCTCCAGATGTGTTTTCCTTGAGCTCCTTCCTGTTGTCACATTATGTTTATTGACTGGAGTGGAGAAGTCACCCCGAAGCACGGATTTTTCTGAGGATCCCAGAGAGTGACACAAAGACTTTTGGTAATGATACTCTATGACTCAAGAGAAGAGCTCCTGGGCTGCCGAGCTCCTTTCATTTTTTATCACTGTAACCAAACCTTGATGCATGATGGGCTGCTGGAGACAGCGCTGTGTTTCCTGTGCAGTGTCTTTTTGCACAGCTGCCGTTTTGTCTGGTCAGTCGGAAAATCACAAGTGTAAATAATCAAATTAAGGAATGGCTGAGTGTCATTTCGACCACTGGATGCGTGCTGGTTCACTGCCATGCTGTCCATGAACTGAACAGAACCGTCATTCATGCGATCACCTGTGTGTTTTCCTGCTGAAATATCGAAATGGCCGCTGTGTAAATGGATTGTTAAGCTGTGGTGTGTTACAGGTGTAGTAAAGTCTGTTGTGATTGTTTGTTACATAGATTTGATATAAACATGTTAGGAAGTGACAGCTCTCAAAAGTAAAAGTGAGATCATGTTGACCCTTTTCGACCACTACAAACTCAATTTAATGTATGTTTTTTTTAATCATAGTGATTCATTTACAAGTGTTAATTTTTCTTATAACTTACATTTTAATATGTTTTAACAAAACCTTATGATTGAAGCTGCCAGTGACTCGTGATTGGATAATTGGATGAGTCCTTGAAAGGATGTGAATTTAAAAAAAAAAAAAAAGACTTGAAAATTTAGGTTTTTTAAATCACCGTAAATGTACAATAGGGTTATTGAAAGTGCTTGAATTTTGGGCAAC
Source organism: Microchirus variegatus (assembly GCF_963457635.1). Lineage (NCBI taxonomy): Eukaryota > Metazoa > Chordata > Actinopteri > Pleuronectiformes > Soleidae > Microchirus > Microchirus variegatus. Next base: position 16,443,727 of record NC_139817.1, on the reverse strand, counting down.
AAAGAAGTCAATATTTAGTAAAATGTCTTCCTTGTTTGCTGCAACGCCACCTACTGTTTCATGCCCTGCATTGTTTGATGTACGTAGACAAGGCCTACGCAGGACAATCGTCGAGTCGTAATTACTAGCGGTGTTGTGGACACTGTCTTTCTTCATGTTGTTGATGTGAGATTCCGTGCAGAATAATGAGCGAGTAAAGTTAAAATAAGAGCGAGCAAATGATGACATGTAGGGCTGTAAAGTCAAAGTCGACCGGTCGTCTAATTGGTCGACACGCTCTGGCTCGACCAAAATTGTGATTGGTCGACTCATTTTTTAAATTTTTTTTATTTAATTTTTTATGGTGAATTTCATTAGGAGGAAAGTACCACATGCTAATAGGGGTGTTTTACAGCACCCATGCTTCACAGGTAACAGCCTATCTTCAGAGAACACCCCCCTTGTTTTCCACTATTTTGGTTTAGTCCAGCCCAGTGGGTTGTTGTCGCTTCGTGGCTCATGAGCGACAGACAGTTAGCGTTGCCATTAATAAGACGTACATTTTGAGCTTTTCATGTTAGGCTACAGTCAGTCCTCCTGTCACATCCATGTCAAAGACATCAGCAGTGTGGCAGCATTTTTCAAAAGTAGATGAAAAAAGTGGAATGCAAACTTTGCAAGCAACAGTTTGCTTTTCACAGCTCTACTACACACATGACATATCATTTAAAAATGCTAAGCTAAGGTTGCTCCGTCCATTTTGAGTATGAACATATCAGAATTATTAGCATATTTCAATGTTTTACTCTCATAATCGTTGATTGGTTCTATAACTGCAGACGCACCCGCTCGTAACAGCGGCAGCGTCCCGTGGTCTATTTGTGTCTCAGCCGTGAAGCTGCACTCCTATGTTCAGTCTCGCTCTGTATTCCTCAACAGTAAGTGCTGATATTACTAGTTATTTTTCGGATATCACGGGCTATGGTATTGCGCAGATGAACGTAATGCATTGCAAAACGCTGTCAGAGCCATCAGACGCTGTTGAACTCCAGTCGCAGCTGCGGGTCTTTTCAAATTAAGAGCTGCAGCCGCACAGGTACTTGCGGGTGCGGATCTTTTCAAAAATAAAAGAGCGGCACCCGCAAAGTACCCCCCGTCGATTAGTCGATTTTTTTAATTTGATGTCAACCAAGGTGTGGGAACCCCTGGAAAGATCATCTCACTCTTGTCTCCAAGTTTTTGCAAGTCTTTCTTTTCCATGTCACTGCTCATGTGCACAGAGGTTTTCACCCAGTCATCGCTTAGTCGCATTTTCACTCCTCCGTCTCACACTCGTCAGTTTTGCATTAATACGTTATTAGCAGCTCGTGCTTTACATGAGTTAGCTGTGAAACTTCAGATTTATTTTTAGGGCAGTTGGTGCATCATCATCAACCGACTTAAACTCAAACTTTGGCCCCCTGGAGTTTTCTTCAAGTTCAAACCTCTCTGTCCTGTAATAGTTCTGTCAAAACTTTTGCTCATTAGTGTTGACAATGAAAATTGGATTGGTATTAATGAGTTTAGCGTGTTATCGTCGTCGATCCAGAAATATTGCCGTATTTCATGGTCTGGTTGTGGGGGACACTTGAAGCATGGACTGACCTTCATGTCCTGGATGTCCAGAGACACTGATGTGTCCTCATCTAATGTCTTTTTTTTGATAGATGTTCAAATTAGAAGTTACATTTCAAGAGCTTTACCTCTCATTTGTTTCCTCTATTGTTTCTTTCTTTAGGTCCCCTCTTTCTTTTCCTCTCCCATTTCCCTGTGAATGGACACGGTTGCTCATTAAAGTCGTTCTTTTATCATTTAATGAAGCCATTGGATTAGAGGTGAAGCAAATGACCAGTCAGAGGAAAGAGGTGAGGAGAAGCTTTTAGGAGTTTGAACAATAAGAGTTTGATAATAAAACCTTACAAGTTGGACTATTGTTTTATGCAGTGTTGTTTTTGACAACCATCTTAGATTTAGTCTTAGTCTTAGTCTTTTGGAAGAAAATGCTTATTAGTTTTAGTCACATTTTAGTCACTTCTATATGTGATAGTTTTAGTCGACGAAAACTCAAAAGGGTTTTAGTCTAGTTTTAGTCGAAAAAAGAAGTATAGTCTTTTAGAATAGAATAGAATGCCTTTATTGTCATTATACAAGTTGTACAACGAGATTTACTTGACTTCACCTTGAAAGTGCATACAGCTAAAAACGAAGAACAATAACGACAACAACAACAACAACCAGAGTATGGGTCAAAAAGGACACAAAAAAAAAGTGACCCTAGTTAACGTGAGGTGGGTTTTCAGTTTCAGCGTACTACATTAAAAGGATAAACAGCCATCAATTTCTTATTGCACAGTGTGAAATAGCAAGTCTATAGCAGGGTTTAAATATAAAAAGTGCATTTCTATGAGACGTGACCCATAGCAGGGTATAAAAAATAATAAATAAGACTATTTCCATAGTATGAAATGTATTTTTTTTTTTTTTACAGTATATGAAATATAGAAATATAAATATCACAGTGTGAGATGTGATTTTAGCAGCATATAGAATATAAATATCACAGAATGAAATGTAATTTTGCAGTATATAAAAATAGAAATAGAAATATTTACACAGTATGAAAGTGATTTTAGCAGGGTACCATTAAAAATCTAGATATTGCACAGTTGGAATGTAATTTAAGCAGGATAAAAATCTGTATATACAATATAAGTAGTGCACAGTATATAAGTATTGCATAGTGTGGGGTAAATTATTAAATAAATAAGCATTTCAGCATGAAATGTAGAGTATTGCACATGCCAGAATGTGTGAGAGTATGTGGTAAAGGTAGGATGGTCAGTGCATGTCCATGTTCAGTGTGGTTATGGCTCTGGGGAAGAAGCTGTCCTTCAGTCTGTTTGTCCGAGCTCGGACACACCTGTAGCGTCTGCCAGAGGGCAGCATGTCGAACAGATGGAAGCCGGGGTGGGAACTGTCCTTAACAATGTTCCTCGCTCTGTTCAGGCAGCGAGAGTGGTAAATGTCCTTTAGGGAGGGGAGAGTGCAGCCGATGATCCTCTGTGCTGCGTTGATGACTCTCTGAAGACCCTTCCTGTCTGCTTCAGTGCAGCTGGCGTACCACACTGTGATGCAGTACAGCAGCAGGCTCTCTATGGAAGAGCGGTAGAAGTTCACCAGCAGCTTCTCATCCAGGTTGTTTTTCCTGAGCACTCTCAGGAAGTGCAGGCGTTGTTTGGCCTTCTTGGTGATCTCTGTGATGTTCGGGGTCCAGGAGAGGTCAGCCGAGATGACGGTGCCCAGGAACTTGATGGACCCTCTCTACACAGACACCGTTGATGTAGAGGGGAGCTGGGTCTGCGCGGTGCCTCCTGAAGTCGATGACGATTTCCTTTGTCTTTGTGGCATTCAGTGCCAGGTTGTTCGCTGAACACCACGTTGTCAACTTCCGGATCTCATCCCTGTAAGCAGACTCATCTCCCCCTGAGATTAGTCCAACCACAGTGGTGTCGTCTGCGAACTTGACGATGGTGTTACCAAGGTGGGTTGGGCTACAGTCATGGGTGTAGAGGGAGTACAGTAGTGGGCTCAGCACACACCCCTGTGGAGAGCCTGTGCTGAGTGTGTGGGTGGAGGAGATGTGGTCACCAAGTTTAACAGTCTGTGGACGGTTCGTGAGGAAGTCTTTTATCCATGAGCAGGTGTGTGGGTGGAGGCCTAAATCCACAAGTTTACTGACCAGAATGTCCGGGATGATTGTGTTGAAGGCTGAGCTGTAATCAATGAAGAGTAGCCTCACATAGCTCCCCTGGTGTTCCAGGTGGCTCAGCGCAGTGTGGAGAGCTATGGCTATGGCATCCTCCGTGGATCTGTTTGCTCTATAAACAAACTGATTTGGATTGAAGGTCTGAGGAAGGCTGTCTTTGATGTGGTGAAGAACCAGCCTCTCAAAGCACTTCATGATGACCGGTGTTAGGGCGACTGGGCGGTAGTCGTTGAGGCTGTCTGTGGATGATTTCTTGGGCACGGGGATGATTGTAGCTGTCTTCAGGCAACCGTTCCCTTGAGACAGGGAACGGTTGAAGATGCGGGTGAAAACTTGTGAGAGCTGGTCTGCACAGGCTTTGAGCACCTTCCCTGGTATCCCGTCCGGGCCAGCTGCCTTCCTTGGGTTTACTGCTCTTAGCACCCGTCTCACTTCAGAATCCTGTACAGTCAGTGTGACGGTGCTGGGTGCTGGTGGCTGCGGAGGTGGTGAGGCTGTATGGGGCTCAGTTTTCTCAAATCTTGCGAAGAAGCAGTTCAGCTCCTCTGCCAGCGAGGCGTCTGGGTTCCCAGTTGTGATGTTACAGCCCCTGAAGTTTGTGATATGCTGTATGCCTTGCCACACCTGTCGTGGGTTGTTATCAGAGAGGTGGTCCTCTATCCTCTTCCTGTAGGCCGACTTAGCATCCTTGATTCCTCTCTTCAGGTCTGCTCTGGAGGCACTGTACAGTTCCCTGTCACCTAACTTGAAGGCAGCGTCAAGCTTCCTGAGCAGCATTCGGACCTGGCTGGTCATCCAGGGTTTCTGGTTGGGAAAAACCTGGATGCTTTTTTCCACAGTGACGTTCCCAGTGCAGTACCTGATGTATGACAGTACTGCTTCTGTGTGCTCTGCCAGGTCCTGGTGTTCAAATACATCCCACTGAGTGTTCGCATAACAGTCCTGTAGCTGCGAGAATGCATCGTCCGGCCAGGTTGTAACAGTCTTTTTGAGAGGTGTAGTTCTCCTCCTGAGAGGGGTGTATGCCGGGGTAAGGAGCAGAGAGAGGTGATCTGACTGGCCTAGATGAGGTTGTTGTATGGCTCTGTATGCATGCTTGATGTTAGAAAAACATGATCCAGTGTGTTTGCACCCCTGGTTGGACACTTAACGTGCTGAAAAAATTTCGGAAGAACCGTCTTAAGGTTCGCCTGATTAAAATCCCCAGCTATAATGTGAACTCCATGTGGGTGCGCGTGCAGCTGTGTGTTTATTGTTTTTAGCAGGCTAGCGAGAGCTATGCTAACGTTAGCATCCGGAGGTATGTATACAGCTGTAACTATCACTACTGTTAGCTCTCTGGGTAAATAATGTGGTCTGCATTTAACTGACATGTATTCTATGTCGGGGGAACAGTGTTTATCTATGATTTTGCTATTGTTTGACCAGTCATTATGTACGTAAATGCAAAGACCTCCTTCTCTGCTCTTACCGGAGTCTTGGTTTCTGTCCCAGCGGTGGAGAGAGCGGCTTGCTAGCTCTACTGCGGCGTCGGGGATCCGCGGGTGAAGCCAGGTTTCGGTTATAATCATAACACAGCAGTTCTTAACATAGCGATTCCCAGCCAACTGTAGTTCCAGCTCGTCCATCTTGTGAACCATAGATCTCGCGTTTGTGAGGAACAAGCTGGGAAGGGGAGGCTTGTGTGGCTGTGTCCTGAGTTTCACCAACAGGCCTGACCGGCGCGCTCGCTTCTGCTTTCTCTCCCTCCGCCATCTCCGACGCCTGCCGGACCCGATAACAATCCACGGAGAGCCCGGTTGCCTCGCGACGTCGTCGGGTATATTGTGAGTTCGTTGAAAGTCACTTGTGGTGGGTAACTTATGCCTAAAACCAACGACGATTAAGTCCTGACGGCTATAGCAGCGATTTGAACACGTACTTACGAAAAACACGAACGAAAAACACAGAAAATAAAAAATTGGCCTAAAAAACAACAAAAGCTCTGGAATGTGAGATCCTCACACCCTAACTAGGAAATTGACACACACAATAAGCAGAAATGTCATGCGTTTCAAACATCTGACAGACCACCCACTAACATTTTCGTCCATTCTCGTCTGGTCAACGAAAACTCACACAAGTCTCGTCATGTTTTCGTCATCAAAGAGCCATGTTTATCTCGTCACCGTCTCGTTATAGTCATGAAAAAAAGTGCCGTCAGCGAAAATATTTCGTCATCGTCAGTTTTAAGGGCGCTTTCACACCACTAATTCGATTATTTGATCCGCACCAGGCAATACAATTATGTAACATATGACTCCAGTGTGGTCCGCTTTCAAACCAGCAAACGAACCAAAATTGGCACAATGACGTGTCATCAATGTGTATATATCTTCCGTTAGAAAAGCGCCACTTTTGACTCACTATGGAGCAACACGTTCGCACATTGCTACTTGCTCTGATCTTCGTTTATAACATTCTCTGTGAATGAGTCGCGGCTGCGTCTGGAGAACAATCAGCTGATGCGCTGGAGTCGGCGAAGACGTACAGCGCGTCATTTCAGGCAGAGGAGATGAGCTATTTTCATGAATGTGACGAAGATTGCTCCAAAGACCTACAAGGTAGGCTATGTCCATGGCATTTACTGCACAATATGGTTTGGACCCGAGTTCGCGTTCTCACCAGAGGGACCGCACCAGAGTCTGACATTTGGTGCGGAGTCAAGCGTAACGAGACCACCTCTTTTTAGCGGTCTCAGCCTGCTTGATTTGGTGCAGACCCGAGTGCGATTGATGCTTTCACACCAACGAAAACGAAACGAACTAGAGTTTTTGGTTCGAATGGATCGTTTGGTGCGCACCAACTGCAGTTGGTGTGAAAGCGCCCTAAAGCTCACATAGAGTGGTCCTGTTGCACATAATGTTAGTTATGGAGGTCTACTTACATACATTAACTTGTTTTTATGGTCAAAACCTTCTAGTTGCTGTAAACTAGCCGATAGAAATCCTCTTTTCTGACGGTGTTTCCCAGCCGCGAGGTTTGAGACTCAACTCTCTCCAGAAGAGTCTTGTGATTGGCCAGTATATTCAGCACACCCGCTCTCAGAAGCGCAGCTCCCCCCTCTGGAATGGTGGATGCACTGCTCCTCATTATCAAAACATTGTTTTAACAATGTTTAAAAATTGCTTCTTCACGACAGTCCCTTTTATGACTTTGACCCGGAGTCAGACCCAGAGTCAGAAGACACTGTCGCTCGTGAAACACCTCCACAACGGACGTTATTCTTCTTCTGCGGTTCAATGTACGCAACCGGATGTGCCCGGACTAGTGCCCAGAGCAGGACGATCTGCTGTTCCGGAGAACCGCTGTTTACGTAACCGGACCGGGTTTTTTCAGAGATCTCGCTGAGCCCGAGATTACAATAAAACACAGCGTTCTCAGCAATGGCTGAAATGTTTGTTTAGAACCTTCAGGGCTTCTTAAACAAGGTAATGATGCAGATACACACTAAAAAACAGCGTTAATTGGAACTTCCGGTCTAGGTCCGCGTTAAACTTTGACGCAAACAGATAAAGTCACATCATTTCCTTTCTTTTTCATCATCGCCACAACAAAAATCACGATAAGTTACGCTCTGCGACTTTAAGCCACAGTGCTTGCGTCCCACCCTTTAATCCCAAAAGCCCGATTTTTGCCCCTGAAAGTTAAGTCTAAATGTATTTCTCTCACCTTTCTGTGACTCTGCTCCGCTTGTGTAAGGAGCACAGGTAAAAAAAAAAAAAAAGCACAGATCTTGCTCTTCACATTCAAGTCACAAAAAAAAAAAAAGGTTGGTTTTTGATATTCAGCTTGAAGAAGAACAGGACTTCAAGCCTCATCCTGATGTCGATCCTGGGAGAGATAGAAACATCAATGCGGCGTCTGAGCTTTTAAGTGTTGATGCAGCAGCGTGTGCTTGTGTGCTCATGTGTCCTCTGCTCTCCAGCCAAGGAGACAGCACTGCTGTAGCTGTGTGTCAATATTGAGACATCATCTCTCCATATCTTTAAACAGACACAGAGTGGAGTCAGGTCCATTTCACCTCACTGCGTGTGTGTGTGTGTGTGGGTGTGTGTGTGTGCGTGTGCGTGTGTGTGTGTCTCCTTCTCCATTACCTTTATTGTCTTTTGTCCCTACCATGTGTGTCTTTGACTTCTGTCTCTTAAGCCCAATTTATACTCCTGTGTAAAGTCCTCTGCGTCGACGCAGAACCTGTCGAAGAGCCTCTGCGTCGTCTCCGGGTGCACGGAATATTTTTTAAGTGTCCGTCACTCCGTCAAGGGACAACGGAGACGGCAAGAGCTGCGATTGGTCCTCAGGACAGGCCGAGCGAAGCTGCTCTGTGCCGGCTCACAGTGAGCAGCGAGCGTCCAAAAGAGGGCGAAGCTGAAGACCGCCGACTTCGTCGCTGCCGAACTATAAATACGTCATATCTTAACACACACAGCACATGTTTAGACTCTAAATGGCCAATTTCTTGCCTCGAATTATCTTAAAACTGCATTCCGGGACACAGAAAAGTGACAAACGGCCGCTGTTTCAACAACAACAGTCTTTCTCCCTCGGACGCCATTGCTCACTGTAGCCAAAAGCACAACAATGTTGCGCAGCGACCCCTACTGATCGGGCGGGAAATTGCAGAAGTATAAAGGCTCGAGTGGTCTACGTGGTGACGCAGACGGATAACGCATTACGCAGTCGGAGAAGTATAATGTGGCCTTTACTTTTTGTCACATTTATTGATTTTCACTCACTTCCGGCTCTGTTCACTTGTTCCTTTCACTCCAGTTTGTGTCCTACGTCGTGATTTGTATATCTTTGACTCTTTTAATTCAATTCATGCTGAAAACCCCCATCCTCTTCTGTCTCGTGTGTTGTCTTCTTGGTCATCATTGTCTATATATTAGTTGTATACCATCATAAAGCCAAAAACATCCAAAGATAATTCACCACAGATGTGAAACAGAACATGTTTTGGTGTTGTTACTGACTAAAAAATGTGAAAAGTTTGCTTGAAGATGAACAGTCTTGTATAAAGTAACATATATATATATATATACATACAAACACACACACACACATATATATATATATATACATATATATATATGTATATATATATATATATATATACATATATATATAAAGACAAAAATAAGGACTTTTATGGTCAACTCAGGGCCCATGGTTGGGCGGTTAGCACTCTTACCTTTGCAGCAGGAAGACCCGGGTTCCTGGGTTGGAGCCACATTTGGAACAACTTCTGAACAAGGGCCTTTCTGCAAGGAGTTTGCATGTTCTCCCTGTGTGTGCGTGGGTTTTCTCCGGGTTCTCCAGCTTCCTCCCACAGTCCAAAAACATGTGATTAGGTGAATTGGTCACTCTAAATTGACCGTAGGTGTGAGAGTGTGAGTCAATGGTTGTTTGTCTCTATATGTGGCCCTTCGATGGACTGGCGAACTGTCCAGGGTGTACCCCGCCTATCGCCCAATATCAGCTGAGATAGGCACAGCACCCCCTGCGACCCTCTGGTGGAGGATAAAGCGGTAGATGATGGATGGATGGTCAACTCAACTGTCCCCATTGTCTCAAAGCTGCAACAGAGCCTTTAAAGTCACATTGAGGCATGTGTAAGTTCAAAAATTGTCATTATTGCTCACCTAAATTTGAGAAATATTAATTAGACACTATGGAAAAAAGATGGAGTGAGTCATCAATCAGCTTCTCAAACTGCATCATTTATGCCTGCAGTGAGACAATATAACATATAATATAACATCAAACCCTGCTAATCATTCCATCCCAGCACCACGTTAAAGGAGAATAAGAAAGATTTGACGCGTGACGACCTGTCCTTTAACCCGCCGTCACCACGTTACACTTCTGAGGCCCCCGACAAAGAGAGAGGAGGCACTTTTTCCCCGTCTTCGTTAGACCCTCTAGCTCACGTGTGAAAGTCAAGGTCTGGGGATTATGTGGCCCGCAAGGTCTATGCTGCTTTAAGGAGTGTGTTGAACATGAACTACATTTCCAGGTAACACAATGCATGGTGTATGTGTTACCCTGAGAAGTGACGGCATCCCACCACTAGTTTGCAGTGTATCATTGTTTATGCATCATGAGATGAATGAAATGAGATTGAAATATCCACAAATGATCCTAAAATGTCCAGGAAGAGAAAGATTGATGCAGATGGAAGGCAGTTTCAAGAAAGATAGGAAGGTGAATACTGTATGTATAATGTATGTGCTTCAAGGAGAAAAAAGAGTCGGTCGTCAAAGAGTACAATCTATGTCGGCATTTTGACACCAAACAAGGAGCCAAGTATGCCAAAGTTAGCCTTCAAGGAAATTTGTCAAAGAATTAAAAGGCAAACTAGCTTTACTGTGGCTGACGAAATCACACATGCTTCAAAGTCTTTTTCTGAGAGAGTGTTTACATTTAGTTACATTTATTCTGTCTTGCAGTTACATCTGGCCCTTTGAGAGCAACCATTATGTATATATATATAACCATTACTGACCGCCAGAGGCGGTGCTTTAGCACTGAATATCTCCATCTCGCGCATGCGCAGGTCGAGTGTTTATACCAACAAAGTCACCCATGACCCCTGATGACGCCGGCTAGCCTATATCTTCCGGTGACATCAGAGGATCTGTTCATTTTTTCTTCTCGTTTTCGCAGGTAGACGCATGTCAGCGAAATTCTATCTGAACTAAAAGCGTCCATTGCCGCTCCGTCGCTGGTAGCCTTGTGACAATCTGTCGGAGCTGCGAGCTGCTCGCCCTCCAAGGGCTGCGACGAGCGGAGACGGGAGGTTCGTCACGGTTCGCCGTGAACACCCCGAAATAGAAGTTGGATCAGCCAACGCTACAACTGGCTGAGTATACCAGGCGTCTTTCGCCTCCTTTGAGAATATGTCTTCTCTGTTATATTTAGTCGGTGAAGGCGTTGTGCTCGCTCTCTCCCGACATGTGTGTTAGTTACGGGCGCTAGCGGTTAGCATTGCCTGCTCGACCTAGCGTCTGTGTAATCGGTACACAGCTGATCGTACCCGCTTTGTTGCGGCCATATGTTGGTGAAGAATGTGTACTCGCTCCCTCTCCCCACATCTGTACTTCTCCTATATCTGTGAGTAATTTTACAACTTGTACCGCTTCTTATCTGTACTTTCCCATGTTATGAAGACAGCGTGTACGCTCTCTCAACATTTGCGTTTCTTGTTAAGGGCGCCTGCTTGACCAAGCGTCTGTGTAATCGCTACACCCGCCGGTTGTACCCACCTACAGTTGTAATCTTATGTCGGTGAAGAAAGTGTACTTGCTCCCTCTTCCGACATCTGTATATGCTATATATGTGAGTAATTGTACAACTTGTACCGTTTTTTATCTGTACTTTTCCATGTTACGAAGACAGCGTGTGCGCTCTCTCCCGACATTGGCGTCTCTAGCTAGTGGTCAGCATTGCTTTCATCGCTACACCGACGGTTGTACCCACCTTCGGTTGCACTTTATATGTCGGTGAAAGCCAGCGTACTCGCTCCCTCTCCCGACATCTGTACTTCTGCTGTATCTATGAGTAACAGTACAACGTGTACTGCCTCTCTCTTTTTTACTGTCATGTGTCGGTGCAGACAGCGTGTGCGCTCTCTCTTCGACATTTGTGTTTTTAATTACAGGCACTAGTGTCAGCACTGCTGCTTAACCTAGCGTCTGCGTAATCTGTACATTATATATGTCAGTGAAGCCAGTGTACTCACTCCCTCTCCTGACATCTGTACTACTGTTATTTGTGAGTAATTGTACAGTGAGTACCGTTTCACGCTTTGTTTTTTCTTTTCATGTGTTGGTAAAGACAGCGTGTGCGCTCTCTCTCCCGACATTTTGGTTGTTGTGCTGGCGGTCAACATTGTTTGCTTGACCTAGCGTCAGCGTAATCGCTACACCGCTGTTTGTACCCACCTCCAGTTGTAGCCTCAAATGTCGGTGAAGCCAGCGTACTCGCTCCCTCTCCTGACATCCGTATTTCTGCTATATCTGTAGAGGCTCGACCTAGAGTCTGTGTAATCGGTACACAGCAGGTTGTACCTGGCCCACCTTTCGTTGTGGTTGTATGTTTGTGAAGCCAGCTTACTCGCTCCCTCTCCTGACATCCGTATTTCTGCTATATCTGTAGAGGCTCGACCTAGAGTCTGTGTAATCGGTACACAGCAGGTTGTACCTGGCCCACCTTTCGTTGTGGTTGTATGTTTGTGAAGCCAGTGTACTCGCTCCCTCTTCCAACTTTGTACTTCTGCTGTATCTATGAGTAACTGTACGATGTGTACTGTCTCTCTTTTTTACTCTCCTGTGTCGGTGAAGACAGTGTGTGCGCTCTCTCTCCCCTGACATCTGTGGTTCTTAGTTACAGGCGCTAGTGTCAGCACTGCTTGCTTGACCTTGCGTATGTGTAATCGGTACAATATACATATGTCGGTGAAGCCAGTGTATTCGCTCCCTCTCCTGACATCTGTACTACAGTTATCTGGGAGTAACTGTACAGTGAGTATCACTTTTGCTTTGGGTTTTACTGTGTTGATGATGATGATACACCATTGGCTGTACTCTTCATTCTAGTCCCCTGTAGTTAGCAGACGTGTTCCACTAAGGCTAACTGTATTAGATACCTGTTTGTGAAGGCAGCGTGTTCGCTCCCTTTCCCATCGCAGGCGTATACTACTACCTCTAGTAACAGCCAAATCTTGAGCTGTGTTGCTAGGCGGGGATGGTTTGTATTCGGCGCAGCAAGCTGACCTTTTGCTGGTGAAGGCAGTGCTCTCGCTCCCATTCCCAGCATAGGCGGGTGCTGTTGCCCTCCAGTTAGCAGAAGTGTGAAGAGCCCACTAAGGCTAACTGTATTTGTCTGTGCGACACCTGTTGGTGAAGGCAGTGCGCTCGCTCCCTCCCCCATCACAGGTGTATGCTACTTACCGTCAGTAACAGCCACATCTCGAGCTGCGTCTGCTCGGTGGCGACAGTCTGTATTTGGCGCAGCAAGCTGACCTTTGCCGGTGAACGCAGTGCTCTCGCTCCCGCTCCCAGCATAGGCGGATGCTGTTGCCCTCATAGTTAGTGTGAAGAACCACTAATCCTAACTGTATTCGGCTGTGCGACACCTGTTGGTGAAGGCAGTGTGCTCACTCCCTCTCCCATCACAGGTGTATACTACTTACCGTCAGTAACAGCCACATCGAGCTGTGTCTGCTCGGTGGTGACAGTCTGTATTGGCGCAGCAAGCTGACCTTTGCTGGTGAAGGCAGTGCTCTCGCTCCCTCTCCCAGCATCTGTTGTTTTTTTTTCCACTCTACAGGCGCCGACTGTCGCCATGCTTGGTGACCACTCCTACACGACCTGTATGGCCTCTCTGCAGCCAGAGGACGGTCATGGTAGGTGTCCACCATGCCTTGGCCTCGAACACTTGAGGGAGGGGTTTTCGGAGGTTTCCGTGCATGAAACTGCAGCTTCATGGACTGACTGAGGTTAAACACCCGCTGGGTCATGTCCCGGAACCGGACCAGTTTACCCCAGGCCAGCGACTGCCTCCAGCACAGCCTAACGGGGGAAGAGGGTCGAGGAGTCTAAACTGGCCTCCAGGGTGGACCAGCTGACTGAGGAGTTAAACTAGATGAAGACCCTCTTCCTAGCCGTCCAGTTCTGTGACCAGTGCAGTGGACGCGGGGTTTTCCGCTTCCCCGCTGCCACGGTCGAACCGGAGGAAGATGTGCTCTCTGTGGCGGCTTCAGCCACCGAGTTCACCAACTATGGGGCCAATGTGGTTCCCCAAGATGCTGCCTCGCACATCTCTGGGGTGCTCTCCGTGGCAGCTTCAGCCCCCGAGTTCACCAACTATGGGGCCAATGTGGTTCCCCAAGATGCTGCCTCGCACATCTCTGGGGTGAGCTCCCGCTCCCCAGCCAGCAGTGGCGGGTATAACTCCATGGGTGCAACCATTCGCATGGCCCCGCAGGCTCAGCCGGCTCCCGCCAGTGCCTCTTCAGGCGTGAACCAGCCCAGCTCCCCCACTGTTTAGACTCGCCGCCAGTGGCTAGCTCAGGGGAGAGTCTGAGGCTGATTATCGGCTTCTTTTTTCCAGCAGCAGCTCAGCTACTGGGCTGCTTTCACCAGAGGCCCTTAGGTGATTCCACCTTAACCCCACGGGTACAAATTTCAGTTCCGACACCCTCAACCTACAGCCTGTTCAAGATGACCATTATATGTGACCCGGCAGAAAAAACCCCTGTCACCAGGGGGTTCTACTAAACTTACTTTCTCGTGGAAAAGAAAGACGATGGACTCCGCCCTATCACTTAACTTGAGGGGACAACAGGTTCCTGAAGGTCACTAAGTTCCACATGCTCAGTACTGCAGTGTTCCTGCGTACTGGCTTTTACAGGGGAATGGTTTACCTCAATGGACCTGAAGGACGCGTACTTTCACGTCCCCATAGCAGCAGGCATTTTCTGCAGCTTGCTCTCAGGGCCGCCATTATCAGTCCGGGGTGCTCACTGCTCCCGTTCGGCCTCTCCCTTCACCACTGGTGTTTGCCAGGTGTGTGGCAGCAGCCCTCTCACCCCTGCAGTCGCGGGGCATGAAGATCCTCAGAGTGATTTTCACAATGAGCTGCCTGGTACCCTCTCAGAGTACACTTTTCTAGGGGTGTGACTCTGGATGCCGTTGCCATGAGGGCCTGTCCGTCACCTCGGCGTGTGGATGACATCCTCAGCCTCCTTCTCCTCTTCAGAAGGGCCGCTGCTTGCGCTACGCCCAGTATATGCGCCTTAGGCAAGCTAACAGCTTGTGGCTCCCTTAGGTCCGCTGTCACTACGCCCCCTTCAGAGGTGGCCAAATAGTTTCACACTTGTATGCCAAGTGGCACCAGCACAGGAAGCTTAGGGCATCACAACGCTGCCTCCTTGGCCTCCTGCCTCCTCGGCCTGCTCTGGCCCCACGGAGGGTGTGATTGTTTCTTCTTCAGGGCACGCCCATGGGCTCCATCCATTACATCCCTTCGGGAGACTGTCACACGGATGTATCCCTCACAGCTACGGGCAGTGCACATGGCACTGCAGCTTTTTCTTCAGTTCCTTCAGTAGAGGCATGTGCTACTACGGTCAGACAATGTCTCAACCGTCTCTATGACATAATTGCACACACTCTGATGTAAAGGTGGTACTTAATATCTGGGGTGTTTTCGGCAGGGCAGAGGTGGATCTCTTTGCCACAGAGGAGTCGACCCATTGCCCCCCTCTGGTTCTCCTTGACAGAGAAGGCCAGCCCTTCTCAGCCGCGAGGATGCTCTCGCCCACGATCGCCCAGAAGCCCTTATCTATGCCTTCCCACAGAGCCGCTGATTCCTCAAACACTGCAGAAGGTCCTCCAGCAGGGCCACAACCTGCTACTGGTGGCCCCCTTTTCTGGCCAGGGATGACATGTTTTTCCTCTGCTGCACAGGCTCTGCTGCAGCTCATCGCGGCGTCTCCCCGACAGGTTGGATCTCCTGTCTCAGTTAGGGGGCCAGGTCTGGCATCCTGACCCTTATTGCCTCCAGCTCTGGGTCAGCCACTGCAGGGCACGACCTCCGGGCAGAGTGTTCAGACACAGCCCAATGTACCACACTGAAAACTATGGAGCTTTCTATCAAAATGTGGTATGTGAACAGGTGTAAACTGTTTCTGCCTGGTGTTCCGACAGGGGCGAAGACCCCGTCTACAATACAACTACAACAATTCTGTAGTTCCTACAGCCACTCCCGAATGGTGGATGGGAGGGCTTATGTGGCGGTCTTTTCCTCTCCACACACTCAAGTCGATGACAACATCGTGGAGTGCCACAGACTCATGTCCCTTTCCTTAAAAGGAAGCCTCAAGGCTACAACTACCAAGGGTACAGAGAATTCTGGCTTGGGGTCTGCCCCCAGTGCTGCAACCCCCCCCCCCCCCCCCCCTTGAGGCCCTGAGTTGAAGACTGCCTTTCTCCTCACCATCATTTTAGTAAGGAGTGTTGAGGAGCTACATGCTCTCTTTGTGAGGGACTCACGTCTGAGGTCGAACTCAGACTCAGATGGCTCAGGGGCTTTTCTTCCTCAGGTTCTGTCATCGTCAAACCTTAATCCTGGCACAGTTTATCCTCCCAGCAGGGGAGGAAAGGTCAGGACGGCCGTGCCCTGTCCAGGCCTTAAGAGTCTATATAACTTCGACCGCGAGCTTGAGACGGTCAGAACAGCTATTTCTCTACTACGGCGTCCTAATAAAGGCCGTGCTCCCTCCAAACAGCGACTCTCACACAGAATTATGGACTTCATCACTCAGGTGTACAAACACGGTGGTTATCCCCTGCCATCCGGGGGAGGTGCCACTCTACTAGGGCTGTCGCTACATCATGGGCGGCTCTGCGCGGCGTGCCCCTGGTGGGCATCACCAGCTACCCTCTCCAGATTCTATAGGGTGAATGTGGCCACCCCCACCCACTGGGTGCGGCCCTGTTGCCGCCTCTACCCTTTACTCTCACTGAGGTACGTACTGGCATTCCTCGTGACTTTGTTGTTATGGGTCATCCAGTGCTAAAGCACCGCCTCTGGCGGTCAGTAAGGATGAAATAGAACGAAAGTTACGTATGTAACTACGGTTCTATGAATCCTGGATGACCGCCAGAGCGTTCTGTCACTCAGAATCCTCGTGGTTTCGCGAGAAGATTCTGCAGGAACAGATCCTCTGATGTCACCGGAAGATATAGGCTAGCCGGCGTCATCAGGGGTCATGGGTGACTTTGTTGGTATAAACACTCGACCTGCGCATGCGTGAGATGGAGATATTCAGTGCTAAAGCACCGCCTCTGGCGGTCATCCAGGATTCATAGAACCGTAGTTACATACGTAACTTTCGTTTGACACCCCTGCTCTAGCTGATCATCACCTCATTATCTTTGCTTTAGAAACAAGTATTAACCGTGATTAGTGTGTAGTGTTATATATGATATAGGTGTTATGTATGTTTAACAACTAATTCTGATCTTACGCCATCTTAAATACGCATAAACGACATTGCCACTTTATTAGGGAACACCTGCTCGACTGCCTGTTAATTGCTAATCACAATCCAGCAACTCAATGCATTTTTTTGGTGAATAAGAAGCTGCTGAAGTCTTATGTAAGTGCCAGGATGGGGAATAAAGGTAATTTAAGTGACTTTGAGCCTGACATAGAGTGGTTGCTGGTGTCTCTTGAGAGTTCTCTAAAACATGTTATGTTGATGGCAGAGGTCAGAGGAGACTGACTGACCTGACTGCTTTAAAAACAAGCAACAGAAACATGCAAAAAAATGTGTTTTAAAATAAAATACCATATATCCAACTAAACTAAAATAAACAACAAAATAAAATATGATGTTGTATGTTCAAACCACTATAAAAACATCCTAATACCATCCAATAACATAATTTCTGAATCAATTTAAGCTTCTTCGATGCCAATAATTATGACGCCCAGTATACTCGCCACAGCACTTGTTATCTAATAATACATTTTAAAGCCAATATTGTACCCTAATTTCAATCTTTGTTAACAATTTTTGTTTTTTGAGTCATAGTCGCAGACTTGTTTACCAACATTTTAAATTGTATGGCTTGATTTTTCATCAAATCACCAAGATATTCTATGTATAACCAGCAAATGAATGTTTATGAAGTATTTAGACATAGTATATTAAAGCTAAAGCTTTGTCATTTTTCAGAGTATGTATTTTCACGACACCAACGGTAAACATCCATCCGTCCGTCGCCTGTGGCTCCTCGCTCAGTCACACATTTGCTTCCTCTACCTCTCTTCCTCAGACAACTCTGCGTCTTTTTCAAACCACTTCACCATCACGATGACTCCAGAGCTGTTAAAGTTCTGTGGAGCCCAAAAAACACATGAAATGGTTTGATTAAACTGCTGTGATTATGCCAATTTACTGCGAAAGCTAAATTTTACACTTTACCTCTCCTATTTTCTCCCACACTGTTTTTCCTTTACCCTACTCCACAACTTGCTCTCTCGCTCTCTCTCTCACCCTCCCCACCCTATAGGGATAAAGACTCAGTAGAATTACCATTCTCTTGATCTATAATTACCTCACATCTTTCTCTCTCCCTCCTTCTCTCTCTCCCGTGGCTCTTTTTCTTCATTGCTTACCATCCTCTCCCAGAACAGGATAGACATTTCTTTTTTCTGTCTGTCTTCATGTCCTGTTTGTGTAAAGAAATGCAAGAAGAACCACTGAGACATTTATTCAGTCTCACGATGGTGAACGTATGAGAAATGCATGACGGTGTGACCTATATACTGAATATATGTATGTATATATATATTTATATGTATACATACATATATATATGTATATATATATACATATGTATATATATGTATATATATATACATATATATATATATATGCATATATATATGCATATATATGTATAAGATAAGACACGAAGAGTACATTTGGAACACAACGTCTCTCCATCTCGATAATGAGACGTATGAGGGCAACGCAGACGAATCACCACGTGTCACATTTATTCTTTAATAACAGCTCGGGTGCTAATTGCTAATATGTAAATGAGCCACACACAGTGTGTGTGTGTGTGTGTGTGTGTGTGTGTGTGTGTGTGTGTGTGTGTGTGTGTGTGTGTGTGTGTGTGTGTGTGTGTGTGTATGTGTGTGTGTGTGTGTGTGTGTGTCAGATGTCTTTCATGTCGGCTCACGACTGGATATCTTCATCCCCAACCACCTTCCCCCCCACCGTCAGTGCTCACACGTGCTCAGGGCAAAGTCGAGTATTAACTTCCTATGATGTGCAATTCATTGGGTAAACACAAATATTTGAAACACTCCAGGAACAAGTGGATTTTGTGTGTGGGGGGGGGGGGGGGCTAAGAAAAAGCCAGGTTGTCTTTAAGTAACACAAGGTTTGTGTGCGTCACAGTGGCAGAAATTAATTTCAAACTACGATCCAGTGCATACAGGCAGATGCATAAATAAATATAGTGTATTGTCAATGAGACAAAAGTCAAAAAGTACTGTTTTTTGAGTCGTGTAAAAAGAACAAGGGGACACAGTGCTCACATGAACTCTTTTCCCTGTCCTCGTCATTCAACAGATGTGGAAAAAAAAACATACTTAAGTAAAGGTAAAATTCCAAATTTAAAACATAAAAATTACTTTGAAAAGTACAAGTACACAAAAAACACATTGTACACCCTTTAATTAACCAATTGAATGTGTTCAAACTGAATAAAAGTATGTCAAAAATATGAAATGTAACAAGGAAAAACAAAGCAAAACATAAAATAAACATTTTTGCTTCTTCTTTTTTTTACTTGTAATTTACATCTGTTTACATTCACATGTTGTGGCATTAACTCACTATAACTCATAGAGATATTAAAGTTGTTGAATATCAAGTGAAGGTTATTTTTCTACAGAATATTGTTCCAGTGATATATAGAATAGAATAGAATAGAATAGAATAGAATAGAATAGAAAATAAATACTTTATTCATCCCCAAGGGGTTTTGGCACAGCAGCAAAATACGATACACAAAAATAATTCAACATAAAATAAGCTTACAAATGTATGTAAAGAAAATAGTGCAATAGATGAAAGAATGAGTGACCCAAAGGATCATATGGGGGGCCGTGTAGGCCATCATTCTTTTTTTACCTCACACACACAATTTTACCTCTCACATACACAAGTTTACCTCTCACATTCACTATTTTTGGCCCTCACATACACAATTTTACCTCTCACATACACAATTTTACCTCTCCCATACTCTATTTTCCTTTCCACATACACAATTTTAACTCTTACATACCATTTTTTTGCCTCTCACATACTCTCTTTTACTTTGCTCATACACAATTTTACCTCTCACATACTCTCTTTTACTTTGCACATCCACAATTTTACCTCTCACATACATTTGTGTTACCTCTCACATACTCTATTACTTTGCACAATTTTAACTCTCACATACTCTCTTTTACTTTGCACATACAAAATTTTACCTCTCACATACAATATTTTTACCACTGACTTGAACTGAACTGAAAACCAAAATGAACAGTTCAAATTCAAGCAAATTCAAATTCCGATTTTCCAGTTGTCCTTGAACACATCACACGTCATACGTTATGTTGTCAGTGTGTCTTCCCGTACATATTTTTAAGCGCAAGCTACCAGCTGTATTTTCATTCAGAATGTGCATTCACAAATGGCTGAAAAAGCCACAAGCATCATTCACCGTAAGCATCAATGGAACCTGACAAAAGCAGCAGGAAAACCCTCTAACCTTTCTTATACTATGCCCCACGGATCCCCATCCCCCCTACTAATTGTACCCTTATCATTTAATACATTCTGAATGGCTTCTGGTAAAGAAAGCAAACTGTTGAATAAAGCAGCAGCTTGGCCGATGCGCTCTCATTCTCTTCCAGCCGCCATGATGCGCTACCTGTTTACAGTTCCTGCTTTTCGTCACATGACCGGAAGGCCTTCTGCTCGCACATTCACTTTTCCTGTACCTCCCACATTCACATAAAAACACTTCACACACACACACACACACACAAATGTATGAAAGAAGTGTGTTTTGTGTATGTGTAAAGTAAAAGAGAGTATGTGAGAGGTAAAATTGTTTATGTGAGAGGTAAACTTGTGTATGTGAGAGGTAAAATTGTGTATGTGAGAGGTAAAATTGTGTATGTGTGAGGTAAAAAAGGAATTATGGCCTACACAGCTCCCCATAGGATCAGGTGCAATGGCATAAGGATATTTTATGTATTGATATCTTTGCTTTATGTTGAAATTCTTAGTTTCTAACAACCTTAACTGTTACCAAACCACCACAAAAAGGTTTCTTTCTTTATCTTTTACCCCACAGAAACCTTAAAGTGTCGCCTGTTGCAGCACTGAGTTCTCAGAATGAACTATAAGCAGCTAATCAAGTCAAAGTAAAGGCCACTAAAAATGTTCTGTGATTCTATAGATGCTCAATCTTTTCATGCACTGATTGCAGAAAGCGCCCGTGCGCGGTGTTCGCTCGTGTCCGTATAGGGAGCAAATGCGTTCTCAGAAACTTTGTCAGACTGAAACATGCTGGGCATTTCCATTACAGAGACTGTCCCCTCTTTACAAAGCAGTAATGACTGTATTTTAAAGGAATCCACGGAATCCAAGGAATCTGCGTAACCTACGTAGAGCGCTTTACGCAGGAGTATAAATTGGGTTTAACATCGTCTGTTTTTATTTTTACAATCACTGAATGTTTTTTCTTAACTTTCAACAACAAACAGAGATTGACACTAATCTTTTTTTTTGACACCCCTGCTCTTGTGGTTTGCCAGATAACAGGAAACATAAGCAGAGGCGACAAAAGTTGGGACAACAGAGAGAAAGTTTTTGATCCCGAAATGAAGAATTTAAACCTTAATAAACTCGCTGTACCGTTGTTATGACCACAATATGTTAGTGAACACAATAAATGTTCAACATAATGAACGTTTTTGGCCACATTCTTACATATGGCACCTTTACGCCTTCTGACGTTCTAATATCACAGCACGGGTTTGGGGAGGAAAGTGTGTGTGACAGGAGAAACTTGATGAAATCAGCCTTGTTGTCTGATGAAATCACTGAAGTGACCCTGGTCTGTGGAGGTTTGAGACCTCAGTGGGATGTTTTTAGCCACATCACACGATAACATCACTCAGTCATTTGTTTAACGATGATGAAATTAATAAGGCAGTGGACGAGGCAGCGAGGGTAAACACAGTTTGTAACCCACACTTCTTTTCTCTTCGGCATCTATTATTCATCGGCGCCGAGATGATTCTTTCATGAGGCGAGCGAGAGTCTCACATAATTCATAACGCGGGGAGCTGTGGAAACTAGGGCAGAGAGAGAGAGAGGAGGAAGAGAGGAGGGGAGAGAGAGAGGGGGAGGAAGTGAGAAATAGGGTGACAAAAAGGATGAAGACTGAGAGTGTGTCAGGATGAGAAGGTGACAGAAGAAGGAGAAGAGGAGAGAGGCAGCACAGTCTGATTAAATCACCACTGAGAGAGAGAGAGAGAGAGAGAGAGAGAGAGAGAGAAAAGACGGGAAGTTGGAGATTAGAGGCAAGACGGAGGAGAAGAGACAGAGAGAACACGGAGACAAAGGAGGGGGGTTTGAGTCTAGTCAATGTGACAGTCAACGTCTCTATCAGGCATAGAGTGGGCGGAGTCTACGGCAAAGAGGGGAAGTTTGTCATTGGCTCGTTTTGTTTTTACTTCACGCTCGACCACGCAGCCTGCTGAGCTGACGTGAAATCTGAAGATGTTTCACATGGACACCATCTTACAAACAACATCAGTAACCTTCATGACAAGGGATTTTCTCCTCAAATAGGTTTATTCTGTTGAGGAGAACAGCTCAGACGGCTCGTTTCAAAATATCATATTAGTAAGAAACTGAAAAAACAGTTGACCCTCTCTCCCATTTGTGACTAAAAGCTGCCAATGCAAGAACGAAAGAAGAGTAATAACAGAGTTTATATTAAAGACAAAGAGCCAATGACCTTTTTGATCTTGTTTTCAGACTACTTCTTCTCAAATAAGTTTATTTTCTTGATTTTTTCTTCTGAAAAACAACTCAAAACAACAAAAAACAGTTGACTAAAAGCTGCCAATACAAGGAAGAAAAAAGCGTAATAACAGAGTTTATACTGTGAGGAAAGAGTATTTATAGTAAAGAGAAAACATAAATCACATTTTTGACCTTGTGTCAGATGTTTGAAGGGATTTTCTCCTCAAATAAGTTTATTTTCATTCTTCTGAAAATTAGGTAAAATGGCTCCTTTCACGATGTGAATTTAGTAAAAAAACAAAAAACAGTTGACTCCCTCCCAATAATAGAGTTTATACTGTAGAAAAGAGTATTTAAAGTAAAGTGAAAGCACTAATGACTAAAACTTGTCAATACAAGAAAGAAAGAAGTGTAATACTGTGACAAAGGTAAAAAAGAGAAAGCACCAATGACCTTCTTGACCTTTTGTCAGAAGATATTCGTTGAGTTGTTCTTCTGAAGTTCAGTTCTCACTTGAAAAAATTCATGTTAATTAAAAAAAAAAAAAACACCAAAAAAACAGTTGATTTTGTCCCATCTGTGACCAAAATCTGCCAAAACACAGAAGAAAGAAGCGACATAAGAGAGATTATACTGCGAAGAAACAGAGACACAAGTAGTTTTCTGAAGAAAGAAAGAGGTGATTTCTCTGGTCTGGTGCTGGTATTTCAATTATTATTTGATATGTGTTTGTTTGTGAGTTTACAAAGGAGAGAAAGCACTAATTAATTTACCTTTTTTTTTCGTCAGAAGTTTGAATTTATCAATTAAGTTAAAAATAAATAAATAAGAAAATTCAGTTGATTCCCTTCCACCTGTGACTAAAAGCTGCCAAAAGAGAAAAGTGACATCAAGAAGATTATGAAAGAGGATGATCATTTCCAACTGTAATTCTCTGGTCTGGTGCTACAGGCAAAAAATATGTAAAAAGTCAAACATGATTCAGTGAACTTTTTGATTTTGTGTCATAATTTGTGCATAAATACATAAATACACATTATGGTGTGTTTCCGAGACGTGATCACAGGAAGAGTCTGCCACAAGAATCAAGCCGAACAATGCCGAACTGTAGATCAGTTAAAAAGACTTAATAATCCTGAAAATGTGCTTTAATCGCCAACATTGAGCAAAGAAAAATTGTCTTTGCTCAATGTTGGCGATTAAAGCACATTTTCAGGATATCTAAAATATCCTGAAAAAATATCCATAAAATTTCAATATCTAAAATCTCAATATTTAACAATGGAGTCTGGTGTATTTGATGACAGCACTGCTGAAAGACGTCAATCATGGAGTCTGTGCTCCAGTCATTCATGAAGTACTGACGTAATCTTTATTCATTTACTGATTCTAATGATTCAGTTACAGTTGTAGCGGAAAAACGGTAACATATGAAATAAAGAAAGCGTAATGAGAGGAAATCAAAGTGAGGAAAGAGGCGAGCATCATTTTTGTGGTTCGAGGAGGAGAAACGTGGTGACACGAGATCACACCACAATTCTCTGGAAGCAGAAATGAAAGATAAATAAAAATACTCAAACTTCATTCAGTGTGTGTGTGCGTGTGTGTGCGTGTGTGCGTGTGTGCGTGTGTGTGTGTGTGTGTGTGTGTGTGTGTGTGTGTGTGTGTGTGTGTGTGTGTGTGTGTGTGCACGTGCGTGTGCACGTGTGTGTGTGGACGTGCGTGTGTGTGAGGAGGAGACACACAGACAAACAGACAAGCAGGAAAATAAGAGAGAAAGATCACAGAAAGATTGTGCACTCTTTCCCCCGCTATATAGCTCTGGGCCGTGTCCACAGCAGAAAGTCATGACCCCAAAGTACAGCACACAGACTGAATATCAATGACTTTTTCACTCAGATGGTGTGTGTGTGTGTGTGTGTGTGTGTGTGTGTGTGTGTGTGTGTGTGTGTGTGTGTGTGTGTGTGTGTGTGTGTGTGTGTGTGTGTGTGTGTGTGTGTGTGTGTGTCTGTGTGTGCGAGGATGGGTGGGTATAAGGCGTAAAGGGGGACAGTATTCCCGTGGGAGCTGATAGCAGAAAAAAGTAAAATGCTGAATTGTGACAATGACACACTGCTGTGTGTATGTGCACACACACACACACACAAACATACACAAGCTCTAGGACGGGACAAGGTGACCACAAATAGAGTTGGAACCAGGCTAAGCGTCTTGGCGTCGCCTTCCGTATCGTCACAAAGACGAAGACGGAAAAATAAAAGTGACTTGTTGACAATAAAATAGCTAAGTTTATAGTTTTATATCCATGTTGAGCTGAAAAGCCAGATTCTATATACATTCTGGTCTCTGTGCGTTATGTTTTATCATAAAAATAACAAAAATACACAGAAATGGCTCCATATGTATTTAAATTGTCAGATTTAGAACCATTACATCATCCCTGTCACCAAAATAAGAGACTGTGGCATTAAAAAGACGTGTGTGGTTTTTGCGAAAAAGCTTCTTACATCGATCCGTTGACGTTTCACTTTTCTCCCTCGTTTTGCATTTAAGTCTATTTTCGGGTGTCACTGACTCATTCTCTGTATTTTATATCAACGCTGGGGCACCGAGACGCAGGGAAGCACTCTGGGTAAAAGAAAGATGGAGAGAGAGAGTCTCTCGTGTTACAGTGTGAGTTACAGGTCGTACAGTGTGATGGACTCTCTCAACGCTGATGTCATGACGCACTGTGATTAATAAGACTCCAAGGCATTTAAATAACACGTCAGAAAACATTTCAACTTTACCCTTAAACCACAGTGGTATTCATCCGCGATGCAACTCTTGATGAAATGTTAACCTTTAACACCGAGCCTATCGAAGACGGAACATTTACGCACTTTGCACGTCAAAGCTAACATGGTTATTGCGGTAATTTCACTCACGAAATCAGCGTCTTTGTTGCCAGAGAGGAGAGAATTGGAAAAAAAATGCCTCTACATGGAGTAGTTTCCATTTTTTTGGCCTGCTTTTGGACATCGACACAGTTTTATACTGTTCAAATTTAGCACACAAAATCTGGCGTTAGCGTGCAGCAAATTGTAAATAACTGCCAGATATTGAAGGTTATTCTGGAAAAATTGAGAAAAGCCCACAGGATATTTTCTGGCCCTTTATTGGTTAAAATAAGCAAAAAAGAATTAGGTGTTAAAGGGTGAAGACCCTAATACTCACAAAACACGTCCGAACATGTATTTTACTGCAAAAAAAATAATGTTTAGAAATGTTTTTTAAACTTTATTGGGATAATTTCTATTAATGGACTTGACGAGAACAATCATTTATATCATTGTAAATCCACACATGGTGCGGCCATGTTTGTAGTCCTTTGAAAGGGGAGAAGCTACACTCATTTATTTAGAAATTCTAATTGTAACAACACTTGTAATATCATGTGAAAGTATGAAAGTCTCAAAATGTCATGTAGTCTGATTCCTATTGGAGAGTACAAGCTGTCAATCGCACTTATGTGTGTCACGTTTGTCGCCACTTCTCTCTAAATCACAAGCACTTTTTACTTTTAAATTATTCTCCTTGGCACTTCTATCCAGTTTTGACTATTTTATTATGTCACTATTTTACTGTTTTACTTTTAAGTTTTTATTGATTTTATTAATAACCCACACACACACACACACACACACTCTAAAAGGTAACATTCACAAAATGTAATGAATTAATATCTTAATTTCAGTTACATTCACATAAAAAGTAAACATAAAGCAAGATAATGTAATACTAATGTAATAATATGTAATAGTATGCCAATAACTGCAAAAAAAAAGAAAATCATAAAAAACTTACACAAAGATTGACATCTTACTCTATGAATGAGGACTTTAACCACTCATGTGGACTCTTCAGGATTACCCCCGGTGGCCATGCAATAAATAACATCATGCTGATCAGACTCAACCTGCAAACTTTATTTTTTTCTTTTACACTAGGTCTATATGTGTTTTAACTGAAAAAGAGGGCAGCCAAGGTCACAAGTACGACTCCCCACCGCCTCTTTTTATTTTTTATTCATCCTGTGTCATTTTAGAAGCACCGACTTTTCTTTGCATCCTTTACTTAAAACCCTCAGATTCGCACTCAGCTGAAACTTAAGAGGCTCCTCTGGCTTCCAGCACGACTCATTTCAAAATCAATAGCAGGAGCCATCGCAAACCCCTAAAGCCCCCCCCTCCAAAACACCCCCCACTGCAATCAATAGTGGCATCTAATGGAAAAGGGTTTTTCGAGGTCGTCTTTAAAGTTGTTTTTTCTACTTTTGTCAGTGTGTACAACAACAAAAAAAATCCACAATTTACAATAATACAAATGATAAATATACAGTAAATATATATATTTATATTTCTCATGTATTGTATTCAGTTTTTTGGAATATTAAACGTTTTAATTGTATTTTTTATATATCTTTATCTTTATCCTTACGTTTTATTCTGTTTAAGAGCAGAGATAAAAAATAAAAATAAAAAACTCTTTCTGTATATTCAGTTTTGAGACGTGGAAACAAGAAAACAAAATGTCAAGACAAGGTATTAAAAAAATCCTACTTTTATGAGAGATATGTTACTTTTTTGTCGGCCACTTTATTAGTTACAGCAGGTGTGGTCTTCTTCCGTCTGCTTCAGAGTTTGACTTTTCTTTCCAATCATTCCAAACCAATCCATTTTCCTTTGACCTCTGGAAAGACATTTTCTCTCTCTTTCAGGCCTTTTTGTGTGAAAACCCCAGTAGATCAGCAGTTAATGCTGAAATACTCACACTGCGTTCAAAGTCACTTCAATCCCTTCCCTCATTCTCTCATGCTCAGTTTGAACCTCAGCTGCTTATCTTGACCGCGTCTAGACGCCTAGTAAATGCATTAAATTGCAGCAAAACCCCACATTTTTACGTTATTTACATTACTCTATACTTTTCTGCCACCTTGGTTGGTACTCGCCTCATTATCTGCTCAGTATATCTGTTTCTTTGTCTGTTTCCACTTCTTTCGTTCCTCGTGTCTCTCCCTCAGAGAAAAACCTTGTGAAGGATTCTCACTCATGGCTCAGTCCTCACAAGTACTTCTCTCCACCTCTGTGTGTGTGAGTTTGTGTTGGAATCATGTGCGGCGCTGGTGTCAATGTGTGCGTGTGCGTGCGTGTGTGTGTGTGTGTGTGTGTGTGTGTGTGTGTGTGTGTGTGTGTGTGTGTGTGTGTGTGTGTGTGTGTGTGTGTGTGTGTGTGTGTGTGTGTGTGTGTGTGTCAATGCTCACTAATCGTTGTTAGTTTGTTTCCTGTATCAGGCGCTTTGCACAGACTCTGCTGCTGCCAAATGCCCTGAGGCTGTGTGTGTGTGTGTGTGTGTGTGTGTGTGTGTGTGTGTGTGTGTGTGTGTGTGTGTGTGTGTGTGTGTGTGTGTGTGTGTGTGTGTGTGTGTGTGTGTGTGTGAATCTGGTGTTTATATTGGGGTCAACTGACATCACAACTTCCTGTCTGGCGGTGTGTACGTGTGGGTTCTTGTATTTGTATTTGTGTCTTTGTGAGGACCAAAAATCACATCATGAGGACATTTTGTCTGGTCCTCACACCTTTAAAGGGCTTTTTGAGGTTAAGACCTGGCTTTAGGGTTAAGGTAAGGCACTTAGTTGTCATGGTTAAGGTTAAGGTTGAGGGGCTAGAGAATAAATTATGTCTGAGTGTCCTCGCTAAGATATAAAAACAAGTTTAAATGTGTGTTTTTTTTAAAATATTTATTACCTTTACCTTCTGGCATAAACACTGATCTTATCAGGACCAATCGTCCTCGTGGAGACTAAAACCTGGTTCTAGGTTCTATGAATGCTGCACGTTTGTGTGTGTTCTTGTATTTATATCTTTGTGAGGTCCAAAGAACGCAAACCTGTCTTTGTGGGGACATTTTGTCTGAGCCTCACATCTTTAAAGGTGTTAATACCTGATTTTAGGGTTAGGATGAGGCTTAGTCACGTAGTTGTATATGGTTAAGATTAAGTATAAGGGCTAGAGAATGTTTTATAGTCTATGATGTGTCCTCACTAAGGCATAATAACACATTTGTGTAGAATTTATTACCTTTTTAGGACATTTTCTGGCATAAACACTGATCTCGTCACGACCAGTCATCCTCATGGGGACTAAAAACCTGGTTCTAATGAAGCAGAACCAGTTTCTCATATTTTTGTTTTTTTGAGGAAGCGGTTAAGTTTAGGGCTAAGATCTTTTTTAAAATTGTTAAGATGCTAAGATGTTTCTGTATGTCTTACTCTATTTATTCTTCCCTCTCTTTCCTGGATTACTGGGATGAGTGTGTGTATTGTTCAGGATGGTGCCCTTCTCTGAGCCTCTGGCAAAAAATAAAAAAATTAAAAAAAATAAAATAAAATAAAAAATCTCTGGAGAGAGAGAGAGAGAGAGCTGGATCATTGGGATAAACAGCATGTGGCTGTCACACACAGACATGATATCTTTCTATTATTCCAGTATACATACTATGTATTGTATCTAGGAGCAAGCACAATTTATTAACATATACACATATATATGAGCGCAAAGACTGAGAACATGCACAGGAATGAAAGAGGCGAGATATTTATTTCTCTATAAAAAACACACACCTAACGAAGCTGTCATGGTGCCAAAACTAAGTGAATGTGACAACCACCAGGGGGTCATTACACCATCGAGGGGGGGTTCTCTTTCCTTTTCTATCTCTGCCGCCTGCTTTCATTCCTTTGAAGCTTTAATTTCCTTTTCGCTTTGTGTGTGTGTGTGTGTGTGCATGTGAGTGTGGGAGTTTGGCAGACAATGACACTGAAGGTGCATGTGTGTGTGTGTGTGTGTCAGTTTTGAGTTTTACATATTAATAATAACACGTAGGACGTGTGGAGTTATGTTTTAAATCTGTGTGGATAAATGAGAGGGTGACGTTTAACACGACCGGCCACAAGAACTGATTATATTGAACATGAACAACAAATATAATATGGTGTGTATTTATATGAAGATATATGAAGATGTAATGTAGGTCCTGAGGTTGATATGTGGGAAAACAATAATCAGCTCATTATGCTCAGTGTCAGATTTGCGCTAAAGAAACCACCTGTTCCTAATTTGAAAACAGATGAATGGAGTGTAAGTGTAAACTTTTACAAAACGTTGGTTTCTTTTCCTTTATTTTAGTGCTTTTCAGGCCTTATCTTAGTTTAAAATTGATTTTAAGATTTAAGTTTTTGCTTTTAAAGCTATTTATGGCTTTGCTTCACCTTATGTAACAGAGACTATAATGAAACAGTGGCCATTCATTTTTTTTTATTATTATTATTATTATTAAGCTTTTTTATTCAGAATGGCTTTTAATATTCAGTAGCATTGTGACACTTTTACTGTATTTCTACATTTTCTAATTTTACTGTGTATTTTATTCCTGCTAATTTATTAAAGTGTTGTTTAATCCATTCTTTTTTGATGTGAAGCACTTGAAGTACCTTGTAGAAAATTGGTATTTTGCACTCACAAAATGTGTTTTATTCCACATTCCATGTGCATAAAAACCAAATATGACGCAAAAGCACCAGTTATTTTGTACGTCATATAGACAAGACACAATAGCACCTCTAAATCTACGAATTATATGAAAAAAAAGAAGCATCTTCATATTTTTCATCACATTTTACCTTTTTTAAAAAAACTACATCATATCAATGATGATTTGTGTATTCACATTTTTGTGTGTATTTACCATTAACCAGTACATTGAGTGGACTGTCACGCTTTAAGATACTGATTGATCTGTTCATCAAAAACCTTTGTGTTGAAGTTAAAGCACAGACGATCTCTTTCTGCATAATTGACTGATTGTATGATCATTTTTTGAAAGTTACAGAGCAGAAAACATTTGTCACATGTTCCAAGCCACTGGGAACTACTCTCTCTGTCTGTCTCCCTCTTGCTGTGACAAAGTTAGGACTGAATTAAATTTCCCAGTGGTTTGTCTCGTCAGGCTCTGTAATTGAGCGCTGACATGCTGATGGTGGTTTCCCCGTCGTCTGTCCGGTGCTCGCTGGGATTCAGTTCAATCCTACTTGAACCCTGAATTACAGCACATGGCTTTCTAAACAGCTCTGCCTGTCCACACACACACACACACACACATGGATGTAACACACACAATTACAGATCATCACGTTTAGGCTCTGCTTGTTTCTTTGTTGTTGTTATGTAAATATTAGATGCCAAATTGGATCTTTTCAACTCATATCACAGTGTGAGCCCCGATCCCTCAAGAGGTTCCATCCAACGGAGCAACAGAGGAACCTGGAGCTTTGAAAGTTTGGGTTTTTTATGCATAATTCCAGGTAATTTGCATTATGACAGATTATGTGAATGCATTTGCATGAACAGTATAACAACATATACATGATAAAACACGTTAAAACGACACTAAAACACATGCTAAAATGACATCACACTAAAATGTAAATGCGTATACATAACAACTACAAGCTGAACTACAGCATTGTCAAAAAAAGGCAGTTCAACCCAAGATGGTGGCCTTGCTATAGGACTTATGGTAAAGTCGTCATTGACTTTTTGGACCATCCTGACATGATCAACGCTTGTACCATCTTATGTTCATGTACATCAAACATTTCAAAAATTCACCTGATGAAAGCTTTTTTTCATTTTCATTAGCCCCTCCCACTTCCGATTTCCCATGGTTGTTCACTAAACTTTCATTCATAAATTTTCACCAGGTCTGAAATCTGTGAGTTTTGGGGTATGGGAAAGTGCTCAAAAACACAATTCATTAGAGGGAAAAATAATCATAAGAAGAAGAAATCCTTGCATTTCAATATGCTAAATAATGATAAATATATAACATAATCAGTAATCAGCTGATTTTCGCTGCAAATTGTACTAAAGTCTGATCTCTCTGACCTTGATCGCCGTTAGAATAGTGTTGAATTGAAATATAGTTACATTAACACAATTTTTATTGATCACACCCTGTAACTCTACAGCATTGGTTCTCAAAGTGCGGCCCGGGGGCCAATGGCGATCCGCAGAAACATTTCTGGCGGCCCACAATGAATTACAGTTGAAAGTTTTAATCCAGGAGGTACTAAGCTTGTTAAATGTTTATTGGACATTACTGGATACAGACCAATAAGTGTAAACCAGGTAAATACTGGGTATTTACCTGGTTTGTATATGGTGAATTTTAGTGTATTATTGGGTTATAAGCTGGTAATAAGCAGGTAGCTACAGCCCCCAAGTACTAGCTATTTACCCAGTAAATATATGGTAACAGAAATGTGTTACTTGGTATTAACCTGTAATTAGAAGGTAAGAACAATGGCCATAATACTGGGTAATTAACCAATAAATTATAAAGTGTTATTACATTAATGCTTAAATTACATTATATTAACGCTTATATTACTTAACCATAAACTGTAGAACTGCAATCTGGTCATTAAAATTATTACAAATGGGATTTCTTTCTGTTTTTTTTCCTTTTTTTTTTCCTTTGGCGGCCCTCAGTCCAATGTTGGGTTCCTAAATTGGCCCTAAGGTATCAAAACTTTGAGAACCCCTGCTCTACAGCAAAAATCAAACTTAACCCTTAAAAACTAGCTTAAATTCAGATATACAGCCTAGGAGTGCATCAATCAGTTTGACATGATGACCAAGTTGTCCATGAGAGGGCAGTGTGAGTGTAACTTGGCCTGCAATTCATCCATCACTAAATGGAAGACAAAAACAAACTCAACTGTCCTCTTGAGACACCAAAGAGTCTGAAAATTGACATAAGGGAAGTAATTCTGTTAAATCTGCAGACTCAGCTGTTTCTCTCAGCTCAACTCGTGGTCGAGTCTTGTCATATTTGTGCCGATGAAACAGAAAATGGGGTATACACACACACACATATACATACATATATATTAAAAGATCTAATGAGATCGATATAGTATAGGGTACAAACTGCTTCATTCCCAAATATAGAGACAATTTAGAGTTTGTTTTGCTTCATAAGCACAAAATTCAGTTCTCATTTTGGTTAATGAAGGTTTTTAAACCTCCCCTCTGCATCGGAAATGAGTGTTCTTTCAACATCGTTGGCTGCCTGTGTCTCTCCCAAGCAGCACATGAAAGAAACATAAAGCCATACGGCCTTTTTATGTCCCTGCTCATCGCTGTCCTATATGTCTGTCTGCAAGCTGTTCACCCAGTGCCGGCTGCAGCGAAGCCAGCTGTGCTGCTTATCCTCTGGCAGGTAAATGACGAGGCCTGATGAGACGAGACGGTGTCGTAACGGCGTTTTAAGTAAAAATGTATTTTGCATCGCGAGTAGCGGGCATTTAACATGAAATATGGGCCATGTAATGTGTTTTGGCACGCTAGCAAATGTGGACAACATCTACAAGCATCTTTCTTTTTTTACCATGTTGACCTTCAGGCGTCCTTGGCAGTGACAATGAAGCAGGAATTCCTTGTTGTTTTCAAGTGAGACTCCAGGGATCTTTGATATTTAGATGTAAGGAACTATGTTTGGTGCAAGTATGAACTGCACATGAATATTGGATGTAGACCAGGGGTTCTCAACGTTTTGATACCTGAGGGCCAATTAAGGAACCCAACATTGGACTGAGAGCTGCCAAAGGAAAAAAAAAAAAAAAAAGAAAAAAAAAAATCCCATTTGTACTAATTTTAATGACCAGATTGCAGTTCTACAGTTTAGCGTTACGTAATATAAGCGTTAATATAATGTAATTTAAGCATTAATATAATAACGCTTTATAATTTACTGGGTAATTACCCAGTATTTTGGCCATTGTTCTTACCTTCTAATTACAGGTTAATTCCAAGTAACACATTTCTGTTACCATATATTTACTGGTTAAAAGTTTTAAGTGTGGTTTGTTAAAGGTACAATGTGTAGTATTTATGGCTTTATATAACCCAAAATCCACTTTTTTATACATATTATGTGCTCCTGCATTGTCTAGTCGCTGTATAATAGTTTTTGTTTCATTTTCGTAGTGTTTCAAAAAGTCATGTAAAATAACATGACCGCGGTTGCATAGCCACTGTTAGCAGCGAGACGCCATGTTTCTACCGGAGCCTGTAAGGACAAACGCGAGAGAACAAAACAAGCGTCTCTTTACTTGTAGCGGAAGTCCCGCCTCCTCTCTCTCCTCTTCGTCTGCTACGGCTGCGGTAGCTCGCCCTCTCCCTCGCCTCACGAACCTCATCTGCTGACACGGAGAAAGACAACGAGGACGATATTTGACCAGCTGCAGATACTGTAGCGCTCAGGGAAGGGAGGGGGTGAGCAGAGCAGCAGGTCTTTGTTGTAAATTTCAGCCTCTCCTCTAGATGGCACTATAAACGACTTATTTCCCCTTTAAATAAATTAAATATTCGTTCTCTCCGCTCAAAAGCATTGCTTGTGAATGAACTGATAAACGAACAGGATTTTGACTTGCTCTGCTTAACAGAAACATGGCTTAAGTTAATGATTATGTATCTATAAACGAAGCAACGCCTCCTTCCCACACCAATGTTCATACCCCTAGAGGAAATGGCAGAGGTGGAGGGGTCGCAGCCATATTTGACTGTATACTTTCGCTTACCGCTCGACCCACGGGTACTTATGAATCATTTGAGCACCTTACTCTAAGTATGTTAGACTCAAGTATTAAACAGAATAACAGACTCCAGCTTATTGTTGTATTCCGACCACCGAACTCCTACTCCGACTTTTTAAGTGATTTTGCAGATTTTTTATCTGATTTAGTTCTCTGTTCAGATAAAATCATAATAGTAGGTGATTTTAATATTCATGTAGACGTAGCCAATAATAGTCTTGACTCATCTTTTAAAGCTTTGCTTGAATCAATTGGCTTCAAGCAGCAGGTTAACAAACCAACACATCGTCATGGACACACACTTGACCTTATCTTGACATATGGTATTGACATACATAACTTGGTAGTATTTGATGATAATCCTTTGATATCGGACCACTGTCTGGTCTCATTTGAAGTTGTACTTACTAATGTTACTGATCCTAAACAGCAGCATTATTACAGTCACTGTTTATCTGACAGTTCAGTTGAAAAATTCACTGAACAGCTCTCGTCTGCGCTCCAGCCATGTTTTATCACAGAGGAAGACTATAGAAACATCCCTCCCAAGGAACTTAATGGAATAGTGGACAACACAAATTTAACCTTACAAACAGTTCTAAACACTGTTGCTCCTCTTAAGAGAAAGGTTATCACCCGGGACAAGTCTGCCCCATGGTACACAGCCCAAACTCGAGCGTTAAAGCTCAGTACACGGAAGTTAGAAAGAACGTGGTGTTCCACACATAATGACAGTCACTATGTCTTGTGGAAGAACAGTTTTGATATATATAAAAAAGCTCTTAGACATGCAAGAACTTCTTATTACTCAGAGTTAATAGAGAAAAATAAGAGCAACCCCAGGTTCCTTTTCAGCACTGTAGCCAGGCTGACAGAGAGCCATGATACAACGAATCCATCGATCCCTCGATCGCTGAGTAGTACATTATGACTCTCCGAGACGCTCTGATTAATTGACTGTTTACCTGGCAGCAGCGGTGACGACGTAATGTTGATGTGAAGTTGTGACAGGCGATATTACCTGCGTATTGTGTTTTATTTTGTAAGGGGGGGGCGTAAATGTTTTACTTTGATTCTGTGTCGCTTTTCCTGTCTGGTGCGATCTGCTTCGTTGAAATTTACGAGGTTCAGCAGCGGCAACGGAAAAAATAGAACTGATTCCTATCGATAGCGATGCGACGCGGCGAGCCGCTTCTGGGACGCTGCTGAGACGCGCCGCATCGTGTCTGGTGGAAATGCTCTCATTGATTAGAATGGAAGCGATTTGCAACGGCAACCGCACAAGGAGATGCTGTTCCGCGGCCGTTCCGCGTCCAGTGGAAATCCAGGGTTAGGGTCAAGTTTCGATTCAAAATCGGGTTAGGTGGAATCTACCTGGCCAAAGAAGAGGGAGTTTTCACGGACCGCAGATGTAGTTTCACGTTTTTGTATTCTTCAGTTAGACTGATATCTTGATTTATGGCGATATGATTGCATCGCAATTAGTGCCGGGCACGTTAACGGCATTAATGGGGTTACTGGAGCTAACTGCGTTCGCACATATGGTGTTTCCATGATGAGTGACTGGAAAAAGACGCACCTTTAAATGGGGAGGAGGGAGTGACTCGTAAGAAGAACTGTGTCTGCCGTGCTGCTATGATTCGTTCACACTGTCAATTCACTGACTCACTCATGATTCGTGCGTACGAACGAACTTAGACAGAGAGACAGAGAGCTGTCACGGAGGAAGACATGAATCACGTTCAGCTCGCACTGTCACTGACTCTTCATGATTCGCGAACACAGAACTGTCACGGATTCAGTCCACGGCGAAACAGATTCTCAATTAACGTTAATGCCGTTAACGTGCACAGCACTGATCGCAATATATTGGTTATCACAGAATCATTGTATCATGATAATATTGGTATCGTGGATCATGTATCGCGTATCGTATCGTGAGGTACCCTGTGATTCCCAGTCCAGCTGTAAACAGGAAGTAAGACATTAAGACAATAGTTTTAAAAAAGAACTCCATTTGGATGGAAGACTAAAGGAAAACAAGCTTTGATTTGATTTGATTTGATTTGATTTGATTTGATTTATAATGTCAATAAACGTTATCCTTACGAGTAAGGGTCTCAATCACAAGTTTCAGGTCTTCTTCAATAGGCAGGACTGGGGTGACGAGGTTCACATTTACATACTGTACAGTCTGTGGGTGTAAAGCGATCTCCGTACTCAGTTCTCACCTTTCAAATCACTGCATGTGCACCTAATAGATTTTTGGGGACTAATTGCACAGGATCCGAATGCCAAAAAAAAAAGATTGAAATGACAAAATAATTAATGACCTATAGCGAAGCACAACAGGCATTAGTTTTCCAGTGATCGGCTCTGAGCTTTCACTGAGCTCATACACAAGCTGTTATTAGAGACCGTCCTGCAGTGTCTGCCAGCTGTGCCAGCTCCCTCCTGGCAGCCACTATACACAGTCACTAAACCATCTGGGTCTACTGTGGACATCACACAGTCTATGTATATATATAATGGAATGCCAATCAGGAATCTAATTTAAGAATATATTGAATGAAGTCTGAATTTATATATGTATGTATATGTATATATACATACATACATATATATATACGTATATATATATATATATACAGTGGTATGCAAAAGTTCGGGCACCCCTGTAAATTTTCATGATGTATAAAATAAAGTTTATATGATTTACAGACTGTGCAAGAATTATTTAAACAAAATTAGGCATGTGCATAAATTTAGGCACCCTTGTCATTTTATTGATTTCAATACCTTTAGCACTAATTACTGGAACTCAAAATTGGTTAGGTAACCTCAGTGACCCTTGACCTCCATACACAGGTGAATCCAATCATGAGAAAGGGTATGTGGGTCATTCTACGAAAACGGGCCATTTTGTGTCCCTCACACAAAACCTACCCATATCATCTGTAATAACATCAAAATATTCAAAATGTTTGTTGGTATGATATGGTAAACAGATAATCTTCATTTTAAATATTCATTAAATATACATTGATACTTTCAAATAATTTTTAAGATTTATGTAATGTATACCTGTAAAATATGGCAAAAATGGCTGTCCCCCGGTTACATTTCGTATTTTGCAACAGGCTTTAAGAGAGGATAAAATCAAATTATCTAAAAAATATTTTAATTTATGAAAAGCCTCATTTGTTGGTTAACATATGACACTTCTTGTTTATTCTTAACCTTTTTGGAATATTGACAAAATAACATTTTATAGCTGTCCCTATGTGTTATGTCAAATGCGTTACTTTGGATAAATACGCCCCCAGGGACAAAGCACTATCCCAGAAGTGACATCGTTTTCAGGATGTGACATCATCTGCCTTTTATCAGGAAGCTGCCAAACATAGAAGTGCTCCTCTCATATAATTAATTTTCATTGAGTTGTGTGTAGGTTGACTGTATTAAAAAGTTTAACATTTTAAATTAAAATATACATATTAACAATCATATGAGCAGGTCTAGAATGCACACCATGTGGTGTCATGGTGTGAACTACGTGGTTAGTAATTGCTGTTGTCAAACTAACTATAAAACTTACTGTTACTATTAAGCCTTTCCCTGCCTTGTTCCATTGTTTATTGTGTGTCCAAATCATAGTTATTCATACAATACATAACGGTGCACAGTGACACCATCTGCAGCAAGATGATGTTGTCGGTCTTTGGAGCTGGTCTGTGGGTTGACTGTGACTGTTCTTACCATCCTTCGCCTTTTCAGGTCATTGGAGAGTTGTTTTGTTTTGAGTTGGCTCCTATGTAATCACTCTTCAGAGAAGATGCAAAGAGGAGAAACACTTACAATTGGCCTCCTTAAATACCCTTTCTTGTGCACATGCCTAATTTTGTTTAAATAATTCTTGCACACTTTCTGTAAATCATATACACTTTATTTCACTTCTCAAATATCACTGTGTTTGTCTCCTATATGATATATTTAACTGAAATGTATTATCCAAACAACCAATGATTTAGAAATGATAATCATGAACATTTACTGTGGTGTCCAAACTTTTGCATACCACTGTGTGTATATATAAATATTTAAAAATCCACACTCCTCAGACAAAGTAAATGCGCTTCAGTCCGAGTGGCGAAAGTTTGACGTCTTTGTCCTGAGGTAGATTTTAATAATATAATGCGAATCATGTAATGCATGAAAGAGAGCCTTTTCCAAGTCAATGTAAGAAGTGAAAGAGCTGAGAAAGTGAAAGTCACCCCCCCCCCCCCCCCCCATTCCCCTGACCTGGCTATCGTGGCCTTAATTACTCGCACACTTCTGCCACACAATGGTGTGGTGAATCGATTTTGCGAGGTTACGAAGAAAAAAAAATTACTCCCTGGTGGAAACGACAGACAATCCTGGGCATAAGACTCCAGTTAAATCCCAGACTGTGTCAAATCTGGCTCTGTTGTACTCAGGTGGCTCCCAGTGTGACATAAGCCGATGCGTCTTCCTCGCTCGCTAAATTTACCTTTAGAGGAAAATTTCATGGATTCACAAAAAAAAAAATCTCATTGTTGTGACATGATGCAGTTTTTGGTATTATGAGTTTTGATGTTGTTTTATATATGGATATAGGACAAATTGGGATATTTTGGGGGTATTTATTCCTCAATCCTGGCTCTGGGGACCCAGTGTCCTGCATGTTTTAGATTTTCCCCACTCCATTACACTTGATTGGACCATTATCAGGCTTTTGTAGAGCTTGTTGATGAGCTGACTGTTTGAATTAGTTGTGTTGGAGCTTTAATAAATGTTGGTCTTCAAAGGATAAACTCAATGTTTTTGATCTGTTTGGATCCCAATAAAATTAGCCAAAACTTCTTCTTTTTTTTTTACAGTAAATGGTGGCATATCTTTACTTAAAATGGATCACATATGGCCCCTGCCACTTTATTATTTATTATATTATATTTTATATTTTTGTAATTTTTATATCATATT
The DNA here is from genome assembly GCF_963457635.1 of Microchirus variegatus. Lineage (NCBI taxonomy): Eukaryota > Metazoa > Chordata > Actinopteri > Pleuronectiformes > Soleidae > Microchirus > Microchirus variegatus. The sequence goes on along the minus strand of NC_139817.1, from coordinate 16,404,574 downwards.
TTATACTTAATTTTCTGATATTAATAGGTGTATTTTGCATCATAAATGTATGTATATGTCGATCCATATCAAAAGAAACACTTTTTTAGTTTGAAATTCTGTAAAATATCATAATTTTTCTCGCTTTTACTAATAGACCACTCACCTCTTGACCAGACTATACGCTCATTGGCCCCCAGCTCAGTTGACTTGAAATTCTGTCAAATATTATTATGAAAAGTTGTTTTTACCCACTTTTTTCCCATAGACCATCCCATATCTTCTCCATGATTCTTCTATGGTTATTACAGCTTCCCACCACAGTGCAAACACATGCTGATTGGGTTTGTTTGTTTTATTCACTCTAACATTGACAGTGTTGGGGTCTGTGATGGAGTGACACTGCAGGATTAACTCCCCACTTCCAACCCTCAAAACATAAGCTTTGTAGATAATGAATGGATGTTCTTTATGTCAGCTGACACATTGTTCCCACATTTTATTTTATTTATTTCAACTGGGTCATCTGCAGCGTGTTTGCATTAATGTCTCTGTGTCGCGCTCTGTTCCCTATTTCATTTGCAAATCAGCCAACGTGGAGATTTTTAGTAATACAAACATTAGCATAAGTGTCTCATTATGTGTCTGTGGAAACTTGTGAAATTGATAGATAGGGGGCTTACACTTTTAGAATAATCTGGCGGCCAGGTTGGTAAAATGTGTAATAATAAGTTGCCGAGTTGCACAAACAGCGATGGATGTGTGTGTCGCGGTTTCTTGCTCAATCGGCTGTGACAGACAGCTGTGCGCCGGGGTTTTTTTTTTTCCTGCACACATATAAATGCATAGCATGCACAAGATCGCATCAGTTTCCCTGCTTTTGTTGCAGGATGAAGGCGAGTCTTATATATATATGTTTATTTATTCCCTGGAGAACCATACTCTCTTTGCCTTTATGTCCGTCTACAAACACACACGCAAACACAGCATCCAGTCCATTATTGCTCCCTAGGGACCCATTTATTTCCACATGTAACGGTGAAATTAAGCAGCATGTGTGCGCGTGTGTGGGGTCTATGGGAGGAAAATGGAAATGGACGGAGGAGGTAAATATGGAAAACATACAGGACAATTATGATACTGTACGTGTTTCTTGACTGGAATACAGTACATTTTGCTTTGTTTATTACTCATTCTGTGGATTCTCCAAGCAGTTACAATGTTATATTGTTAAATTACCCTCTTAATTTAACTAATATCTTTATTTGTTTGTCTTTTCCCTGTGATTTCTCCACTTGAGTGATAGTTGCAGTCGTTAAAGACAACACGGCCTGCGAGGAGAAGTGTTTTTATTTGAACAGCCGCGTTCCTGATTTACTGCAAAGTGGTTGATTTGTTTATAAGCGTCCACCTCCCTCTCTCTCTGTGCGTCTGAAGCTCATTTGGAGATGATTCACACTTTTTTTGCCCTCACTTACAAACTGTAAGTGAGAGTGTTACAATCCTAAACTCCCAACTGCTGCGGCTCAATAAAATCCACTCAGCTCACCAGGATGTGAGCGGGTCTGTGTGTTCTCGTAGGTTTTACTGGAGAAAACGGTATTGTTTATTGAAGCAGCTCCATCCATCCATCCATTATCTACCGCTTTATTTATATATATATAAAAAATGAAATTGTGATCACTACTTGTTTTAAAAGTTCTCCAATTTTATTTGAAGTTGTAAGCTTTAGTGTTTTGATGAGGTTTCTATGAGAATTCACAGCAAAAACAAATTTTTATAAACAAATTGAGCCTTTTTTTCTTGGAAATAGAGTATATCTATCTCAAGAATATCTAACTTTCTCCTAATAAGATATTACATCTTATTATTACATTTACAGTCTGTATGAAATCCCAACTGTTTCATTAATGTGTTAAAGCGGACCTAGACCGGATGTTCCAATTAACGCTGTTTTTTAGTGTGTATCTGGGTCATTTCCTTGTTTATGAAGCCTTGAAGGTTCAAAACAAACAGTGCAGCCACTGCTGAGAACGCTGTGTTTTATTGTAATCTTGGGCTCAGTGAGATCTCTGAAAAAACCCGGTCTGGTTATGTAAACACAGGTTCTCCTGAACAGCAGATCCTCCTGCTCCGGGCAAACATTGAACGTACATTGAACCGCAGAAGAAGAATAACGTCCGTTGTGGAGGTGTTTCACGAGCGACAGTGTCTTCTGACTCTGGTTCTGACTCCAGGTCATAAAAGGGACTGCGGCGGGGAGTTGTGAAGAAGCTATTTTTAAACTCTGTTAAAACAATGTTTTGATAATGAGGAGCAGTGCATCCACCGTTCCAGAGGGGGGAGCTGCGCTTCTGAGAGCGGATGTGCTGAATAGTATTGGCCAATCACAAGACTCTTCCCCAGTCTTCTTTACTCTGAAATATCGCAACTCAGGAACAGCGTCAGAAAAGAGGATTTCTATCGGCTCGTTTACAGCAACTAGGAAGATTTTGACCATAAAAACAAGTTAATGTATGTAAGTAGACCTCCATAACTAACATATATGTGCAACAGGACCACTCTAGGTTCGCTTTAAATACAGAAGAAAAATTCACTATCATGAAGTGATCAATTCTTCCCATTCACACAAATACAGAACATTTTCTATAACATTTTATTTAACACAGCTGTTGGAGCGAGGATGCTTTCAGCACATGCCTCAACTGGAAGAGGAGCCAGGAATCAAACCTCCGACCTTCTGTTGATCAGTGGGGTCACCTGAGCCACGGCTCCTCACAGGTGGTGTCTGCAATATTTGTTGAGTTTTAGTCGTTTGATCCAAAGATGGAGAAACAACAGATGGACTGAAAATGTGGCCGACGTAATTGAACTGGACACACGCAATTGATTGCATTGCCCTGAAACCCCAGGGCATGTGTGTGCGCAGCCAACATCATTTTTTGAGCTTTTTTCCACTGTTCTATTTTCTCACTTTCACAGCAATAGCCATGATCGTATCAGTATAGGAATGAGTTGTACCAATCACAGAGACATAGACAGCTAAATACAGCTCAAAAGCCATGGTGTACTTCACTGTTGCGCATCGCGCTGTTGCGTGTCCGTTGCACTACTGCTCGTCCGTCGCCCTATTTCATGTCCGTCACACTGTTGCGCGTCCGTCCCACTATTGCGAGTCCGTCGCACTATTGTGCGACCTTCGCACTAATGCGCCTCGGTATCACTATTGCGCTTCAGTATAGCTCGGTAATATCTCATAGAATGCTAAACTCAACACTGGATCGGCCTCAGATGTGCTTACGAACAAGTGTAAGAGAAGCTGCAATACACGGAGGAGAACACGTGAAAATAAGTACCGTGTCTGTGTATCAATAGAGAAAAAAAGCTGAGGGAGTAAAAAAGCTAAAGTGACAGAAAAGTGCAGGAATGGATGTGTGTGTGGGGGGGGGGGGGCTTGTTGTGAAGAGCTGGAGAGGAGAGGGTTGACTGAAGGAGACAAAAAGGATGAAAGAGATAAAAAAGGATAGGGGGAGCGGGGCATGCCTTTGGGAAATGGAAGCAATCAATAGAAAAAGATGCCAAAGTGTTGGGGGGTAAAGGAGGGGGAGGAGGGGGACTGTGTTATATAACTGCAAAATGGCAGCTCTGAGTTCAGTTGAAATCAGACTTGTGTCGTGCCCTCATCGCTCGTTGACTTCTGTGGAATCAAAGCACAGAGCAGAGCGAGTGTGTGTGTCCAGTGAAAGGAGCTGCATGAACCTCAGGCTCTGGGGGAAAGGGGGAAAAATCCCCAAATCTCAGAAAATGTGAGTGAAAAGTCAACAATATACAGCTCTGTGAGATTTGTCCATAGAAAATATGAAGCTGTGTTACAGGATTGAGATTTCAACTTTTACCCCCTTTTAAATCCAGTTAAGGAGATTATGTGTTTATGTTTTTCTCCATTGTCTATTTATTTGTTTCTACTTTTTCTTCTTTTTACCTTTGTTTTTTTTCCAACACATTTTTTGACAGAAGGCAATAAGCAGATACCACCATCTGAACATACTTGAATATACTTCTTTTTATACATTTGCATTTCTAGATGAATATTTGACTATATTTGATCATATTTCAGCTTGAATGCCTTTCGGTTTCTTTCCGTTCTAAAACAAGCGTCTACATTAATTTACGATTAATGTAAGGAACGTTAATTTATCTAATCTTTCCTTGTGTTCTTTGAGCACATAAGGTGTTTCTTCTTCTAATAATGATATCAGGCAGGCCGTACAAAAAGGTACGAAAGGTACAGTGCTGCCCTCTACAGGAAAAACAGGTTTCCATGGTTACCAGCTTCTTCTTCTTTGTCTCTTTTGACCTAAATAAGAGTGCGCCAACAACTGAACTGAACAATAACGCTTTTGGGACACCAAGTATTGATATTTTAGCATATAATTTTTTAACTGATGTAACAAATAAACATTACATTTTTTTGTAGATTAGCATAATGAATAAATTGACATTTCAGTCCACTAGATGGTGCCAAGTGCTTACTCTCATTAGAGCTCTTGTGTGAGTATATCGCAAAATATGATTTCACAAATGGTATTCATGCAATATCGTGATAATATCGTATCGCTGTATCTTTGCCGATTCCCTCCACATTTACAGATGACGTGGTTGGATGTATAAGGTGTGACCTGGCTCTTACCTAGCTCTCTCTGATTTAAAAAAAAAAATAACCATATGTGTGTAACAATGTTAGAAAAATACAGCCAACGTCACTGACTATAATAACGAGAGTCTTAATTAAAGCACTTCATTTTGTTGGAGCATCTTTGCAGTGGCTCCTCGGGCATTGTTTTCTCCACAGACTGCACACGGAAAGTAAGTTACCCCACAGACAACCCCCCGCCTCACCCCCCACCCCATGCTTTTTTTTTCATATAAAGTATATATATATATTCCGGAGGTCCTGAGTTGGGAGATAAAATATGTGAAAAGAGAGCAGTAGGATTTGGAGCAGTGTGGCAGAGAGGAGCAGCCAAAATAGAGAGAGAGAATATCAGCAGCGGTGCCTGCCAGCCTCACTGAGCTGCTAAGCAGGGCTTAACGATGCCCGGGGGGTTGTGTGTGTGCGCGTGTGCATGTGTGTGTGTGTGTGTGTGTGTGTGTGTGTGTGTGTGTGTGTGTGTGTGTGTGTGTGTGTGTGTGTGTGTGTGTGTGTGTGTGTGTGTGTGTGTGTGTGTGTGTGTGTGTGTGCATGTCAGTGTGAATGTGCTCGAATGTATTTCTGTGTGAGCTTTCCTTCCTTTTATAAGCCCAAAACAAGAGCTCCATGTTCCGGGGTCAAATAAAGGCCAGTGAATCTGTAAAGCAGAACTTTGTTTGATAACTTGTCAAGTAGTTAGCAAAGTGTCTGAGTGGACGCAGGCAGGTTGGTTTAAGGGGGTGGGGGAGTGAGATGATGGAGAGGAGACAGACTATAGTCCGGCTGCGTTGGCCTGTGGCTGCATCGCAGCTTTATTCACTTAACTGTGTCTTTTTCACAGTGTGGGGCTGTAAAGCTGCGTCCGTACAGCTTTGCTTTCATTTAAGAAATGCATCAATTCTGCTACAGATACACCTGTGATGCCCTAGTGCTTGAGAGGGCCAGAAACAGAGACAGATGAAAACACTGCTGGCTCTGTGTTTGGTTTTTTTACCCTACGTTAACAGCTTTAGAGTCATTATGACAGTTAAATGGCTTTTTGCAGAGAGATTGGAGGACGTCTCCATCCCTTCTATTGGATGTTGAATGGAGTCTGGAGTCAGGAGGTCTTGCGAGAACCCTACAGCACCCTACACACTCCCAAGTCAGTGTTGTAGCATGTTTCCACTAGTGAGACTCGACTAGCCTCGGCGCAGCACAGTTATTTCGCTTTTCCATTAGCGATAGTACCTCGTACTTTTCTTAGTACCTGATCTGGCACGGTTCAGAGTGCCGTCACAGTAAGAGGCACTAGAATCAAAGCGATCAATGCCAAACTGTAGATCGGCTCCAACATTTAGCCAAGAAAATGTCTAAACTCTCGTCAAATTTCACTGAAAACAACTGCTTTCTATATTGAAATGGAAAAGCAACCAAACCATGAAGAGGCGATTCGAGCCGAAGGCTAACCCTAACCCTAACCCTAAAATGCCAATAGTGTTATTTTTAAAAACGAAAAACCTAAGCAGAGAAAACTGTTGTTGGAGGAAGCGAGGAAAAGGAAACGACACAGAAGCATGCAAAACGGACCGGCATGGGCTCCATGGCTTGTGTTCACCAGTATTGATCAAAACGATGGGGTGGAGAGTCAGCGGTGAGTTTTAACAACAGTGAGGATAAAACCGTAGACAATGGATGGATGTTTAAAGTAGTGTCGTAAAAATATGCACTCCAAAAAGACTTACAAAAAAGCTGATAGAAGAAATCCTATAGTTCATTGTTTTTTTTTTTCTTGTTGGCTGAAGAAGTAAACAACTGCAGGAGGACAGAATCCACTTCCTGTTTACACCAGCAAGCGCATGTCCTGTGCACCTGAGTAGAAACCCAAAACTAGTGTTTGAGACCATTCAGTCCTCAGAATAAATGTCGACTCATGATTAAAGTGAGAAATAAGCTAATTTTCCCATAGACGTTCATTCAAATTCACCCCCTAGTGGCTAACTGCTACATCCTCTGCTTTACATTTTTTTAAAGCCTACATCCATTTCTTCCTTACAGTCCTTGAATAATCCCAGGAATCGCACTCGGAGATTGATTTCCTTTACATTTCCTCTGAGATTAGTCAAGATAGGAGAATCGATATTATTTTATCCGTGAGAAAAAAAGCATTGATAGTCACTCGCTTTTTTTCTCATTCACTTGCTCCAAAATGGCAGCGTACACAATGGCAGGGTCCTGAAATTGGGACATCTGAATGGAATTAAGCCATGATGCTTCATCATGGTAATTAGACGTGTTTTCTCCTGCTTTGATTTGCCAGAATGTTTGTTATCGTCCTCTTTGGATCACCAGAAATCCGGATTTGTCTTCTTTGTTCGTCCAAACACAAAGTAATTTGGGCTCAGAGCAACGTAGCAACCCATTTCCACTTAATCTAATGTAGACGTTCTCTGTTTTGATGAGGAATGAGGTGTAATTTGCTAAAAATGAAGTCGTTTTAGAGCTCATATTCTCCTCATGTTCTCGGAGACTCGGAGGCAACTGCATATGAAACGTAGGATTTACTGTAAATGCTGCTGCGGGGGCCCAGAGTTGTGTGTTGCAATGTTTCACCACTTATTGCTGTAGCGTTGTGAAAATCCCAGAGTTCCTTGCATCAGAGGCCAGCTGGTCAAGCCCCAAAGCTGATTATTTTGGGGGAAGAAGGGGGAGCGGGGGGTGGGAGCACAGCGCGAGGAGCAGGAAGGAGGAGTTCAACTTTATCTCGAGGCCTATTTCTCCCCCCCAGGGGAAGTCTGGCCTGTCAGGACAAAATATTTGATAAATAGTGTAAATCACTTGATTTTGTCCTAATTTTCATGCAAAAACTGTACTTTTTCTGAACTTTTTTTGACAGAAAAGTACATAAAATGATAAATAATCAAATGTTATGTTATGTTATGTTAAGAAGAGAACATCTTCTAAAACTGACATTCAGTTGAATTATTGTGAAAATACTAAAAAACCTTCCCTACTTCTCGAAGCCTAAGGCGTTATCATCTGACACGACCAAATCAATGATTTTGTTTTGGCAAAAGTGAGCAGAGAAATCCTAAATTTTTTGCAATCTGTTCTCTCAACATCAAGTGTCATTATTTCTACCACATCAGACCTTTACCGTAATTCTGCGCCGGTTTGTGCGATCGGAAAAATTACAACGATTTCTAAAAGCTAAATGTCACATTTTACATGCAAATCTGGTGTTTGTGTACAACTACAGTGTTTTCCTTCGTTTTAAATTGTTAATGCACTATTTTAACACGCAGTAAATTGTAAATAACTGCCAGATATTGAACGTTATTCTGTAAAAAAATGATGGTTAAAATAAGCAAGATACTTAGGTGTTAAAGGGTTAAAGACTCCAACTTCCCTTCTCAGTAGGTTAAACCCTGATATTATCAAACTCCACTGTCACTGATCGAAGACTAGAACTCCAAACTTAATCCACTAATTCAAGAAACTCACACTGCAACGGAGCGAAGAAAAAAAAATATGCATGAAATGTCAGAACGAGAGGATGAAGATAAATAAATCACCGTGGCAGATTGTTAGGTGCTGGTTTCACGTTTTCGGATCGGATTTCCTTTTTTGCACTTTTCACAGACATTTTACAGAATTAAGCCGACAACATCTCCAGGAGGAGACAACAATAGTTTCTGGCATCCCAGAACCACCTCCACACCTGCTGTCAGTGATGATCAGACCCATGCATGTCTGAAATACACCCCTCATGCTACACCACCACCGCCTTGGCGTACACTATGTTTAAAAAGGTGATCTCTTAGATTTTATGCTAATCTGGTGCATTAGTGCATCTATACCGAGGTCGGCGTGATACGGTAAGTCTGAATGTACGTTTGCTTACAAGACTGAGCGATGAATCGGTGCCGGTGTGTCTGTGTGCACGTACATAAGGAACGTGGGAGGTGTCGGCGGGGGTAAGCCACAGGAATATCACCCAGATTCAAAGAATCTAATTTCATGGAGGAGAAGAAGAAAAAAAACAAAGTGTGTGTGAATATGACAAAGCTGAGAGGGAAAAGAAAGTGAGAGAAAAGGCAGAGACAGAACTCTCACAAATAGTCTGTAGGTGAAAAAGCGAGAGATGCTGTATGAGGAGGAGGATTCATGGGAAAATTGAGAGAAAAGCCAAAGATGCAAATCAACAGCATTTCACAGTTTCTATGAGCCCCATAAATATAAATGAATACGACCGACTGTAAAGAATCGTGGATGTTAAAGCTGATTTGAACGAGAAGCACACCTTTAAGTAAGGAGGGGACAAAAAAAGTAGTTCTATTTAAATCTGCAATGTTGGTGGAGTGAAACTTCACTGTCTGTGTCTATGTCACGATTCTTCCACTTTGTCATAGAACATTGAGTAACCTGGTGCTGATAATCCCACGACCACAATATGTGGTGTTCTATTTGTAGTCAGAAGTCGGAGTCTTCCAAGTTCTTAGTCGGACATTTGTTGCCTTAGTTCAGATGTCTAAAGGCCACATTATACTTCTACAACTGCGTAATGCGGGATCCAACAGCGTAACCACGGAAACCCCTCGAGCCTTAATAGTTCTCCGTCGTGGTGCCGCATACGAACGGCAATTTCCCACATGATCAGTAGGGGTCGCTACTACGAAGGTTGTTGTGCTTCTGGCTACAGTGACCAATAGCGTCTGAGAGAAAGACTGTTGTTGTTGTTACAGCTGAATAACATTGAAACAGTCGCTGTTTCTCACCTGAAATAAATAGTGTCCCAGAACGCAGATTTAAGATCATTTGAAGCGAGAAATTTAGAGCAGGGTTCTCAAACTGGCGGCCCGGGGGCCACATGAGGCCCCCCAATCAATTACATGTGGCCCCCCACTTAATATGATGTTATAATGAAAACATGGCCCACGACCTCAGCGTCTTTTAAACACAGTGTGTAGCTGAGGCACAGCTGCCATAATTATCCCATTATTAAATGTATCATATACAACATTCAATTACATATATAAATACACTTGTTAGGACCCGAGCCACAAATGGCAATGGCCCCGAAACGGCTCCTGGTATGAATTTTAATTATAGTTGTCGACACTATTATTGATGTAATTTAAAATAAATGTCTGTTTTTGATATTAATATATTAATTTTGCATCATCAATAGTATTATTAAGTATACTTGTGATATCATGATGCAATATTGTAAACAGTTGTTTTTTTCACACTTTTTTTTAGGCCGGCCCCCTCTTGACCACAATAGATGAGCATTGGCCCCAGGTCATTTGAGTTTGAGACCCTGATTTAGAGTCTAAACATGTGCTGTGTGTATTAAAATATGACGTATTTATAGGTAGGCAGCGATGTTGTCATCAGTGATCAGCTCCGCCTCTGTGGACGCTCGGAGCGCACAGTAGCCGGCACAGAGTAGCGTTATCTCGGCCTGTCCTGAGGACCAATCGCAGCCCTTGTCGTCTCCGTTGTCCCTTGACGGAGTGACAGACACTTAAAAACTTTTTTGTGCAGCCTGAGACGACGCAGAGGCTCCCCGACAGGCTCTCCGGCGACGTCTCCATAACCGACGTAGAGCACTTTATGCAGGAGTATAAATTGGGCTTAACTCATAAGGGTTAGGCAACATCACAAACCCCCGACATATGATTCCAAGATGGCTGCCACTTGTGTTAATACTGAAAACCCACTGCTACTTTTACTGTTAATTGAATGTTTGTCTTTTTGTTTCACATTAAATCATTAAGGGCACTTTCACACCACTAGTTCGTTTATTTGATCCGCACCAGGCAATACAATTGTTATTATGTAACATATGACTCCAGTGTGGTCTGCTTTCACACCAGCAAATGAACCAAAATTGGCACGATTGACGTTTCATCAATGTTTATATATCTTCGGGTAGAAAAGCGCCAATTTTGAATCACTATGGAGCAACACATTCGCACATTGCTACTTGCTCTGATCTTCGTTTATTACATTCTCTGTATTGGCCCTTTTTGGCAAAATATCCAATTTGAGAATGATTCGCGGCTGCGTCTGGAGAACAATCAGCTGATGCGCTGGAGTCGGCGAAGACGTATAGCGCGTCATTTCAGGCAGAGGAGACGCGCTATTTTCATGAATGTGGTCGTGGTAACTATGAGACGAAGATTGCTCCAAAGACCTACAAGGTAGGCTATGTCCATAGCATTTACTGCAGAATTTGTTTTGGACCCGAGTTCGCGTTCTCACCAGAGGGACCGCACCAGAGTCTGACATTTGGTGCGGAGTCAAGCGGACCGAGATCACCTCTTTTCTCGGTCTGCTTGATTTGGTGCGGACGCGAGTGCGATTGATGCTTTCACACCAACGAAAACAAAACAGACTAGAGTTTTTGGTTCGAATGGATCGTTTGGTGCGCACCAACTGCTGTTGGTGTGAAAGCGCCCTAAGTGTAGAGCGATGTCGAGACGTCACATCCACTTCTAATGTAAACTGAACAAAAGAACCACAGAGCAAACCATGGAGTATTCAGCTCCTGGTGAATCACTGAACACAGCGCTTTTCCATTGTACAGTTCTACTCAACTCGGCTCGACTCATGGTTTGGTTGCTTTTTTCATAAGAGATAGTACCTGGTACCTGGGTTTTTTTAGTTCCAAGTTGAGTTTAGCCGATACTAAAATGTAACATTGAAAGACTGCCGGCCACCCATTGGTCAGAGAGTGTCGTCATTGAAAGAGTCATGAGCGCAATGTCTGACACAAGAATCAAACTGAACTATGCTGAACTGTAGTTCAGGAGTAGTAAAAAGACTGAAAACATGCATTAATCTTACAACATTTAGCAAAGGAAATGTCTAAACCCCCTTTCAAAATAAAACGCAATAGGCAGGTCATATAGTCTGTCACAACTTCACATCAACATTACGTCGTAACCGGTGCTACCAGGTCAATTAATCAGAGCGTCTCGGAGAGTCATAATGTACGACGAGAGACTGATTGTTGAAGTGGAGAAACATAAAATAATTTATGACACCAGATCAACAGTTCTTCCACGTCAGAGAATGAAAAAAGCTGTGTTGTTGTTGTTTCCTTTGTACACACAGTCTATCGCGGCATCTGTTCGAGATTATCGCGCAATCTTCCGTGAATACCGCTGTAACGCGGCCGGTGGGGATTGCCGCTGGGCAGAGGTCGAAGCAGAACCCCGCCGCTGACGTGCCGCCGATGTAACGCGTCCAGTGGAAATCCAGCTTTAGAGTTAATGTTAGTGCTTTGATGACGACGTGTCTGAGTTGAGCCGAACCAAGCTAGAACCGTATAGTGGAAAAAGCACCTCTGTGTCTCGATTCGTCTTTTCCCCACAGCTGCCTCTGATCCACGACAAGTAAATCAGTCTTGGACAGAAAGTTGTGAACTTGAAGATAGATTGAGTCTCTTATCTGTCTCTCAAGTAAAGATATAACACCATCCATAAACTCACTCAGCACTGGATATGATCTGAAAAATAGTGTGAATACTTTCAAAGAGACTTCATGCTCCTCCTATGTTCACAGTCCTGAAGGGAAAAAAAAACCATGCCACTGTGTTTTATTCACGATAAGCAGCTTATAAATAAACTGTACTAGTTTCAAAAAGAGTCTGTGGCAATGAGACTAACTAGTTCATATTCACGTGGTCACTTAAAGGTGACCCCGTGAGTCCGGCAGTGATGGAAGGGTTCACCTGTGGACGCTCTGTGATTGGAGAGGCTGTTCCTGCTGCACTCCGCCTCCCCCACGGTGCTCTGACACCGCCCCCCCCCCCCCAAAACCCGGAGCGCTCGCTGCTCCTCAGTACCTTCCTGCGCCCTCAGCCTCTCACATGAGCTCTCGTCTCTGCGCGAGGACGGAACAGCGCGCGAGCACGGCAACACAAATGGTTTTTCTCCACGGTTTCTCCGCTCGCCTCGCGCTGAATGAAAGTGCACTTGTTTAGCGGAACCAGTCCCTTTTCTCGCGGTTGTCGGTTGTCGGTGTGTCCGGGGACGCGTCATGCAGTCTCGCAGTCCGTGGAGTTGTGGCGGCGGCGTTCGTCTCGTGGTGGCGTGGACTTGGGTTTGGAGTGTGGCGTCGCTGGGAGCGTGGAGCATCCCCGCGAATGAAGGTAAATGGCACGCGACGTTGGGGGGGATTTATTTGTCGTGTGTGTGTGTGTGTGAGAGAGAGAGAGAGAGAGAGAGAGAGAGAGAGAGAGAGAGAGAGTGGTTAAAGCTGACAGAGAACCAGGTCCGCATATAAACATTAATCTGAGCCATTCATGACAGCTGTGTGTCATCCAGGTTACCTTTAATTACGTGTTAAAAAACTGTAATATCCGATATATTAAAGCACCTTTGAACACAACACGCGTTATTTGATGACTTGGCATCTTTAAAAAAACCCTTTGTTATAATCCTTTATTAAACAAGAAAGCAGATTTTCACCTCTACAATAAGAATATTACAGCAGTGCTTATATATTTATCTTAATTTTCTTGCAAAAAATAATTGAAATAGTTTATATTAACATTATTTTGTCAATAATTGTGAACCATATTCTTATTTCCCCCTTTAAAGCCAATAAGTGAAGTTGTTTGTTCTCTTAAAGTGATTTTTTTGTGTCAAAAATGATTGTTCCCACGCTATTGTCTGCAGACTGTGCAGCATTTAAATAGCTGGAGATGAATGCCATTGTTTGGGATTGGGGGGGGGGGACATTTATCAACCTGCTCATTCTTTACATGGCAGATTTATTTGCTAAAAGTTTAGATTCAGATAGGAAAAAAAAACAGTAGTAGTTCCTCAATGTGTGGCCCGTACACATTCATGTGCCCTCCTGTGGTTTTTTCAGGGCTTCTTTTTAGGTAACAGAAAACGGTTTAAAGTTCAAAATGAGTGTGTGGGTTATTCAGTGTCATCTGGATTACATTATTCCCGAGTCTTCCTGCTAAAGTTGCCAAAAAAATAAGTCAAGGTTTCACTTTTATTGCACGTTTTAGTCAATCGAGCTTTGTTCAGGCTGCGATCACTCTTCAGAATGGCACGCAGAATGCTCTTTGTTTTTACTCGTGAACAAAGAATGAGAGAGAGAGGGAACTTTCTGGCATTTGTCGTCTTTTGATGTCTTCATTCATCACAGCCATGCGTCTTCTTCATCTTCTTAGAAGCCCTATCTTTATTCCAAAAGCCACCACCAACTTCTTCTTCTTACAGATTAAACATCTCACTCCTCTCAGAGTGGTTTGCAGCCATTGAGCACAAATGTTGGATATAAATCTGGCTCATATTTATGTTGCGCTGGGCTAATCATACCACTGCATGCATAATTGGAATGGAGAAGCATGCCCATAATTAATGGAGCTGCTATTCTGTCACTGGGCTAATTTATTGTAATTGAAAAAAAAGTAAGATTAAACCATTTTCAGGGCCATAAAAAAGGAATCTTTTGGGAAGGTTGCTGGCCACTCGCCCTCGTCCAATCTGCAGCACAACGTGTCCTCAAGTGTCTCTCCTTTTTTAAAAGCCGAGGTTCACCTCAAATTAAATTAAAATTAATTCAATTTGCAGCTACACGCCAACTTGTTTCCTGATCGGTGACTAATTGAAGAGTGCACGGAGAGAGAAGTCCTGATCCCAGTCACTTATTATATCAACATTTTCTCTTTCTCTTATCAGGATGGGACAGTTTTTCCTGCAATGGATCTCAGGCCACTGATGAATGATTTTGAATAAAAGCGTGTACACACACACACTCACACACACACGCTGTGCCAGCTTGATTAATGCCGTCTCTTCAAGCCAATCCATTCTTATTTAAATGTATCAATTTGTGAGAATCTGGATGTGGAGCCAGATGCCTCCCTTCTGTTTCTGTTTTTTTTAAACCGAGTATTGTGTTCTATTATCCGTCCATCCATCTATTAACGATGTTGTCGCACTAATGAGTGTGAAGGTGTGTGTGTGTGTGTGTGAGCCTACACATTGCTTAGTTTAAAAAAAAAGATTGCTGGTAATGGTGTTGATGAAATGAGCAGGCAAATTGTGGTGAATTACAGTAAATGGTGGAGAGGGAGAGAGAATTGTGAGTTTATCTTGCCTGTGTGTGTCGGTGTGGGAGCAAGGAGTCAGGCCATTAAGCCTGGAGTGATCCTAGCTGGCATGTAAATGCCACAATCAAACATCATAAGGCACAGACACTGGGGGGAGAAAAGCCTGGAGGGAAAAGAGAGAAGAAGAGAGCGAGAGAAATGTGATGAGAAAGCAATGTTTTTACATTGGTTTTATTGTAAGATTTACAGATTTAAGTGCGATACCCAAATGGGAATTATGCCACACTCGCTCATACACATCGATTTCATAAGGATGGGTAAAAATATCGATATGGTGGTGATATATCGTCGTACTTTTCTCGTCCAATACGATAATTAAGGCGCTCTATAGTTAACAGCCTCTTTACTTCATGTCTCCTCATGGTGGCGCTGCTCAATTGAGTGAGGGGAAACTTTGGCGGAAGTTACCTGGCCGAAGACACGGGATTTACAGCGGGTCAATGGCGAAATAAAGTTACGTTAAGAGATGCTTCTTCCACGTTCAATACATAGACTTTATGACCTTTGTCGTATGAACATTTATGAACATTTTTTCTTCAGTTGGACAGATAGCTTACATGTGGTACCCTGTGATTCCCACCTCTAACAAGCACTCACTCTTGCTAGAGCTGTTAATTTGGCAAACAGTATTGTATCGCAACTTGAATATCATGATAATATCGTATCTTGTTGTCTTATGGTGATTCCCACACCTACGTTTTAATGGTTGTCGGTTGGCAGGTCTGGTGCTTGATGCCTAGTGGTGGCGAACAAAGTTTAGCAGAGCTGTATCTGTCACGGCTAACTAACAAGCAAGAGTTGCTAATGCTGCTTAAGTTTGAAGTTGTTTGGTTCACTTTGTACGACAAATAATATCGTGTCGGGGAGAACAACCTTGTCAACGAGCTTTCTTTGGGCTCTATAGGGTTTGAGCTAAATGTTAAAAGTGATTTGGTTTGGCTGACGCCGCTCCAATCCTATAAATGTGAAAATATGTTTTGTTTGTTCAAACACTCTAAAATTGTAAAACCAGTATGGTTTGGATATATACAGTATGTATGCGTGTATGTGGTATATTATGATTGACCACGTCTTACCACATCAGCCTTTTGCTGAAGATTATCTGCCTCCCAGATCAATTTATTTGATCTGGGAGGCAGATAATCTTTTTTTGCTGAAAATCCACTCAGTTACTCTCTTCAGCATATTTTTGAAGTACTTTTGAGTATCCTTGAAGTAGTGCCAGTACCAAACTTTAAATCACTTCACTCATTCAGCAATGACTTTTAATAATAAGCTCTATAGATCACTGTCACAGCTGAGCTGCGCCGTGTGCAGCGGTTTGATCCTCACAATGTGAGAGAGGTAACATATCCCTTATGATCTAGTTCAGCTTCACTTATCTCTTCTTTATGGCCTAATTAGTTGTCTAATCACCTCCGAAGGACATCTTTTATTATTCTCTGTAGAGCGGAGTGGAGACGGTATGACGACTGCCTGTGTGTGTGCGTATGAGATGCTTTTTTGTCACCTTACAGGGACCTCATCCCATAAAAACACTGACCTTGTCAGGACCACTTGTCTTGGAGAACAAACTTGCCTCCTCCTGAGGTTAAAATGTATTCTTTTTTTTGTCTTTTAAAGGTGTCCTGTCTACAGTGAATTAGCAGCGTCCCAACAAAAATAGCTGTGTGATCGTGTGTGTGGGTGGGTGTGTGGGTATGTGTGTCGGCAGGTGTTGCAGACAAAGTGCGTCTCCATTACTGAGCTGGCTCTTGCTCCATGTTTTTTGTTCTGCTCAGAGCTCACACCTCCGTCTCTTCGTGGATGTCCGTCCTGTTGTTGACACGCTGCCAACGTCTGTCAGGATCAGATGTTTGATGATAACGTGGCTCCTCACAGAACAGGAACATGTGACGGGGAAAAGATTGCCCTCACAGCAGCTGGTTTAATATTTATGGCATAACAGTCAAGTCTTGGATGACTTATTAGTGTCGGTGTCAATGTGAGTTGAAAGAGTGTCGCTCATTGGCGGCTGAAAATAGCAGGAAACACTTTAATATTTTTCGTGTGTAGCGCAGTGGTTGTCAAACTTTTTATACTTAAGAACCACCTGAGAAAATATGGATAATATAAGATAATATTTTCCTCCAAGTACCACCAGAGGAAGGTGGCGTACCACTGGTGGTACATGCACCACAGGCGAACCATGAATCTAGAACATTTAGTAACTTTTCAGACACTCAAAGACATGAAAACACCAAGAAAGAAAGCCCATTCTTGTTGTTGTTCATGGGGAGTTTGTTGGTCTGTCATTTGCATGTACACTTACTGGCCGCCTTTTTTATTTGGCGATGTGTACTCCTCATTATCATAACTCCTAGACCGGTTGATATCGAGAAAAGATTCACCGTCGGCTTCTCAGTACCGTAGTTCGTAGTTAAACGGTTTAAATAACTGCCAGATATTGAAAATTGAAGTTATCTTGGGGAAAAAGGAGCAGAAAAAAACACTCACTCATTGAGCATTTATTGACAATTTTACAGCCATAAAATCAAAATAAATCCAGGCCGTCCTGATTATCACAATGGTCCTGAGAGGGTTAACGGTCAACGTGTTGTGGGCCTTCTGCATATTTTGATCAGTTACAAGTGATTATGTGATGCTGAGTTGCTGTCGACTACTTGCTTATTCAAATCATTCCAGCAATTTTCTTCTGACCTCTGGCATCTACTCTGCATTATCTGTCCAGAGAATTGCAGCTCGCTGGATCTTTTTTGCATGAAATCTCCAGTAGAGCAGCAGCTTCTGAAATACTCAGATCAGCTCGCCAGCAACCATGACTTTGTGCCTTTTATAATTCTCTTAAATCCTTTTTTCGAACGGCTCAGTTTCAGGTCATCTTGTCCACACAGGTGTAGCTCATAAAGTGTCTTAAAAATGATTGAGATAATAATAGAAAAAAATAGTTTAACCAACACTAAACTGTTTTTTAATGATATTGATTTTTGGGATGTCAATATTGAGTTGCTAGACAGTCCATGTTAGGTTGGAAGATTACATCTATTCAACAGAGGAGAATCAGAGGAGCCTCTAAATGAAGATGTAATGAGAAGTTACTGAACTTAGTTAGACCAGACAACAAGGTTAGCTTGTGGCTGTAGGTTGTAACTGGAATGTAGACTAACCTAGCTCTACTGAAGAAGACAAGCGTTGTTTATTCATATGGTTGGATGTTGTGCGTGTCATCGTAGAAAAATTATAGCATGAAAAAGCCAGTAGTAGATAGCCCTCTGTCCCCGAGGGAAGAATCTGAAATGATTTCAAGTCAAGATATTTCAAGAAAATGTACATGATATCTATTGCAATATTAAAAAGACATAAAAAATGTAAAAGGTATTTATAAAACAGTATTTATTACAAAAACAAATGTGTTTCCATATTTCTTCAATCACCAAATGGCAACCTAATTGGTTGAGCATCTGTTTGATTAGTGGACTGCATAAGTGACAACATTTACAAGGTTCCTTGAATGCATCAGCAACTGGTATTTGGTTATTGGGCAGCTTGTGTGTGTTTGCAGAAGTAATGAAATTTACGAGGCAAGTTGAATGCATCTCTAATTCCAGCATGCTTTGGCGTTTACCATTTCATGAAGTGTCTAGACTGGTAATTAACTAAACTACTAATATCAGTTAATCTGCATCTCTTCATAATGGACTGAAGAAGTACAGCAGTGTTCAATATTCTTGGGGTCATATGCTTTGTGTCTACATTTGAAGTCTTGACCGAAGCTTTTGTAACATGAAACTAAGGTTTGCTGCAGAACAGACAGACTGTGTCTTCCATTACCCTTGTTGCAATGAGCTCGCGCTCACATTCAGACATGGCCTCTAAACTGATTTGTGCATTGTAAAGATGGAAAAAAAGTTACAAAGCTTTAAAAAGCACAAGATGAGTAAATCTGCACAAGGTCTAACAGAGTCTGAGACGCTCCTTGGCTTCTTTCAGTTGAACACTTGGACGTCTGCCTCCTCATGTTTGCTTTCATTACTTGGCAACATAAAAGCTTTAGTAGGTAGAGTCACCGTCTATTGGACTTCCTCTGTTATTGTTCACTGTGTGTTGGACGCAGAAACAGGGCGGAACGTTATCGAACGACGAGATAAAGAACATTGATATGCAGTTTTATGATGTCCCATGGCAAACATGGGCGTTTTAAAGCTGCTGCAGTGCAACGTATAAAGCAATATGGTCACTGACATGATTTATTCAGCATTGTGTAACAGGCAGTACAGTTCTGACGAGGGCTGCTCGCTAAACCAAGCTTAGAGCTGAGCCTCGTGTTGATGCTGCAGGAGCAGGACAGTTCCCCCAGCAACATTATCCTCGTGTTTAACTCTTATCGTAAGCTGCGCGGTTGCAGCATTAACCTGTGTTCACTGCTTTTCTCTCGAAATGTCTCTCAACAAGAGGTTTTGTGACTTTTTTCGTGTTGGAGAACACACTGTAGGGCAAAAGACTGTGTTGTCACAGTGCTGCACAACATGAAATGTCTTTTCGAAAGGGTACTGCGGTCATGTAATTGCTGATGACAGCTTTCATCTTAGAAGCTGAGGGAGAAATATTTTGAGTTTCCAGTTGAAAGCCTCATTCTGCCTCACGGCTGAAAAATTGGAGAGGTAAAAAACAACAACACAAAAACAACTTCTTGTTAGGGCCACAGTGGTTTCCAGGTGACAACTACACTGAAAGCAACCCAGAAATTCCCCCGACAGGCACTTTGCAGCCTGTGTGCACACAACAGATAATTGTTAATCAATAATTATTGGCTCACAGACAGAGCAACAGCCTTCCCTGTTGCTCACTATAAAGTTTTCAATGGATGAGCACTGGAGGAAAAAAAGTCCACCTGCATTTGTGTGTTTGATTTGTGGTAGAAGCGAATAATAAAAACTCTGTTAATAATTGTCTTGTTGCTGATAATGGCCGCTAATCAGGAAAAGTGTGATTAAAGATGACGGTGAGATAATACTCTGTGGACGAGTGGATTCTCTTCAGCAGCAGCAGCTGCGTCTTCCGTGCATCGACAGCAGCTGTCAGTTAAATATTTCCCCTGATTATTCCCACATGACTAATTAACATTACTTTTTCTTACTTGACAAATTAATATTTTGGGGGGAATGGAGCTGTTTTTGGTGGTTTAATGTAGGTCTGTAATCAAACAAACTAAAAATTGACCAATCAGGGGGCTCTTTTTAAATTAAAAAAGCGTGCAGCTCTTTTCAAATTAAGAGCTGCGCTGTGGCTGGAGTTCAACAGTGTCTGATATGTTCATTTACTCAAAACGGACGGAGCAACCTTAGCTTACCATTTTTAAACGATATGCCACGTTTGTAGTAGAGCTGTGAAAAAACAAACTGTTGCTTGCATAGTTTGCATTCCACTTTTTTACCATCATCTACTTTTGACATTGATGCGACAGGAGGACTGACTGTAGCTCAAAATTCACGTCTAATTAATGGCAACGCCAATCTGTCTGTCTCTCATTAGCCACGGAGCAACAACAACCCAATGGGCTGGACTAAACCAAAATAGTGGAAAACAAGGGGGGGGGGGTGTTCTCTGAAGACAGGCTGTTACCTGTGAAACACGGGTGCCCTAAAACACCCCCATTAGCACTTTCCTCCTAATGAAATTCACCATAAAAAAAAAAAAAGTCAATCACAATTTTGGTCGAGCCAGAATGTGTCAACTAATTAATCGACCAGTCAACTTGGACTTTACAGCCCGAGTTGAATGGAAGTAGTAGTATACTACTACTATATTTATACCAAAGCATGTGGGTTCTATCTGTTGGAGGCTGGATTTATAGGATGATTACTAGGACTGCAATGATGTTCTAGAGATTTTTCAATAGTTTAAACAAGTTTTAGAAGAGGAAAGAAAGAAGAAATTATGAGAACTGAATAACTTTGCTGTGATGTCATGGGCAAAACATGCGACTTTTGACTTTTTTATTTCATCATTAAATCATTTTTAAATAATTCAAACAGAATCCTTTTAATTTTTTGGATAAAACCAGATATTGGAGTACATCCTCATTTCAAGCTTTGGGGAATGCAGATCAAAATTTTTTGACATTTTCTACGTTTTACAAAAACGCCGTGGGCCGCCGGTGGGCCCGAGATATATATATATAATATATATACATTACATTTGAAACCATCATCATTTTCAAAATTGGGAAACGCAAAACTATTTTCTAACATTACCTGACATTTAATGGACCAAACAAATACTCCATTAATCGAGAAAATAAAATAATTGGTGCCTTTTCAGGTTGTTTTTTACTTTGAATAATTGATTGCGTTGTGTTTTTGACTTCCAACAGTGAACCTGTTGGATTCTCGAGCTGTGATGGTCGACCTAGGATGGGTGGCCTACCCAAAGAACGGGGTAAGTCTTCATTTTTATTGTGACGTTATCAGTCATGATAATGTTGTTATCGATGTTGCCTGAGACTGAGATTTTCCGTTTTGTTTGGTTTTTGAAACCATATCCACTATGTGAAAATTAGGCCAGCCGGGCCCCTTCCATTCCATTTTTTGGTGCCCTTCCCTTGGGGCACCAGAGTAAAGGTCATGACCCTTGACAGTTAGCCAGTACATCAACATTGAATTCACGCTCCATATTTGGCTGACACAGTACACACGCGCCTACCAAGTAAAGGTATAATGTCCTCAGTTGAAACACAATCCTGACCCAAGGCTTTACTATTCCAAACTGTACCATACCAACTGGAACATGTAAATGGTCCGTTTGGTAGACTGCAGTCTATATAACACTGTAGAGCACTGATCATTGTTTGAATATGAATTAATTCAACCTCCAGCGACTTTTGACTTTTTTATTTCATCATTAAATCATTTTTAAATAATTCAGAACAGAATCCTTTTAGTTTTTTGGATAAAACCAGATATTGGAGTTTTGGGGAATGCAGATCAACATTTTTTGACATTTTCTACGTTTTACAAAAACGCCGTGGGCCGCCAGTGGGCCCGAGAGATACCACTGGGCTTAGCCCGTTTTCTGGGGGAAAGGAATAAATGGCAAAAAAACGCGTCTACGGTCTTCAAAAGTGTGGGAATTTTTTTACCCTCAACTCTTCTAACAATGTGGTTGTTTGCAGACTATGCAAATTTACTTTTACTTACCACAGCAGTACATCAGCAATGCACGATTTGAAATGGAAAAAACCCTGGAGCGCTGTTTCAGGTTGGCAGCAAAACTCCGTATGCGATGTTGATTTTCCCCCTTCCCCGCCCTGAAATGTTCGTTTATCAAGCAGTCTCAGTAGTAAACGCTAAACGTAGTAAGATAAACGCTACGTTAGACATTTGTTGTCTAGTTATTGATTCCGTTCAATAGAGAGTCACACAAACAGACACGCAGGTGCACACACACATACACACACACACACTCTAATCGTAAAATTAGTCATTAGATTAGTCGACTAATCGAAAAAATAATCGCTAGATTAATCATTTTAAAAAAAATTGTTTGGTACAGCTCTAACTGACATAAGTGTTTACAGGTGTAAGCTCTCAAATACTTTTTGAATTTTGTTCCTATCTGCTACAGAGGCTGAGAAATCAGTCATTTAGTAGGCATTGAACCTCAGGTTTTTGAGGTCCTTTCTGAAATCACCCATAGGTTTGACAGGAATTTTTTCCAGGCGTTTCAGGCCTTAATGGGTTAAGCACTACGTTAGCGTTAGCGTCATCTAGCGTTCTGACGCTAATGTTAGCTGCTGTTCAAGTCTGTGTCCCCGTTAGTTAACAAAGTAACAATTCAATAACAGCAGTCATTTACTGTTAATGTTATTATATCCGCGAGAAACGTGCACGGATATTATGGAATTGGTCTCGCGCGTCCGCGTCCGCAGATTTTAGCCGTTAACGCGATATTATAATTATTTAGTTAATTAGTTAATTAATTAATTAATGATATAAAAAACATATTTTCGCCTGTATCTTCCAAAGTATTGCAGGTATTGGCTTCAAATTTTGCATGGGCATCACATACCACCTGAGAATTATCCCTATCTTTGTAGCTTTATTATTAATTAGCAAATTAATTAATTTATTATGCTAAAAACACATTTTCGGCTTTATTTTTCAGACTGATGGAGATATTGCCTTCAAATATTGTACAATGATTCATGTAACAACTATCTACAAGTACAATCATTATTACTTTGGCTATGATTGGTAATAGTTAAATAATAAGTTAACTGGTTAACTTATTAGTTTACCAGTTTTTTTTTCTGTGTTCACTAATAAGTTAACCATAAGTTAACTGGTTAACTTATTAGTGAACACAGAAAAAATAGTTAAGGCATTTTTTTTCTTTATTATTGAGCTCATTTGGACACATTGAGGATATCATCAGTTTATTTAGCACTTATTCATAATATTTATTACATTATAATATACATTTATTAATTATCATATAAAAAATAGTTAAGCCTCCATTTCTTTATTAATGCATTGAATGGAAAGTTTGAACATATTGTATGCTTTTTCATGAAATTTAATAAACAGTGTATGCTTTTTCATGACATTTGGACACTTTGAAGATATGTCAGGTGTGGTTAGCATTTTAATATTCATAACATTTAACAAGGTATAATAGGTTAACTAGTTTTATTAAAAACTAGAGAGAAATTTATGAGTTCAGGTATTCTGTGTTCAATATCGAGTTTATATGGATACTTTGAACATGTATAAAGTGTAGTCAGAATTATATCATAATATTTAACAGTTATTTTGTTGAATTTATTAATAATTAATTAAAACAGTTAGTGGCAGATGCGAGTGCGTATACTTTGGGTATATTGGAAAGTTGAGGATTGGACAAGTTCGCGGATATACCCCTTGCTGTCGCCCCCCCCCAACAGCGTAGGCTAGTTGTTATATCATTATCCGCGCCACTTACAACTGTCTTTCTTTTTTCTTCATCCTATTTTTTTTCTTCCTCTTCTAACTACCTGATTGATAACTCCTCTTCATTTTTCTTCAGCTTCATTTACAACTTGCAGAACGATAACTTCACACAGGTTAACTATCATGGGATTGACGTGGTGCCCTTTTAGGGAGGTTTCCGACTTAGATGTCATTGCAAATCACCAGTTGTTGTATAAGGGGGACGGGTATTCTGCATACATTTAAAAACGGCCCTCAGGCTCCAAGTGTCGGGGGCCCCCTATCGGCTCGGTGCCCCAAGCAGTTGCCTGCCTTGCCTGTTCACAAACTGCGCGTCTACCCGTAGCGCAATGAAAGTGAGAAAGTGCGTTAATGCGTAAAAAAAAAAATTAACGCGATAATTCCACAAATTAATCATCCTGTATTAACGTGTTAATTTTGACAGCCCTAATAAAAACGTATTGTTAGTTGTAGCCTGACCAGAAAGGATGTAATTCTTCTTTGTTTGCACATTTAGCTTCAACATACTACATAGGCCTTGTCTAAATTATATGTAAAAGAAGAAATTATTCTATTTGTTGCACCTTTAATGCTCACAGTGATGTATGGGTACTAGGGATGGGACTTTTTTGTCGACAAATAGATCGACAATCGACACGTGCGCACCTCGACAAAAAAATGTATAGTAAAAAAGGTCGAAGTGTCACAAACATGTAAAGATCACGACCATGGAGGTTAAAGAAGCTGTTCACGAAAAGGTGATCCTGCTGTCCAGGCTCTCTGCGTCACCGCCTCGTTCTCTCGAGTGGCTGTGCGCGTCCAAGCGTGTGTGCAGTGCGAACGAGGTTGCGCTTAAAGGGATATTTCACCGCTGGGAAGATGAATGTCTATTAAAATTGGGTCATCTATGGAGTATAAATGAGAAATCATTTTTGAAGAAAGTGTCTTCTTGGCCGAGAAAGGCAGAAAAAATTATTTTTCGATCATGTACACGAACGACAACAACTCCCAGAATGCACTGTGCTCGCTGCCCCACAAGCCCACACCTGCTACAGCCCTAGGCCACACCCACTGTTTACTGCCGGTATTTCTAGCGTAATACCTGTGGACATCCACATTCCCGTGACCAACTCTTCGGCGAATACAACTTGTAATTTACGTGTTATTCTTTCGATATGGGCATCCCCAGGAACATGATTGAGATATACTGTGTACATATAGTATTAGTAACAAAAAAGAAATACTTACGTGACACTCACACGTCCGTTTCTCCCGGTCCATATGCGGCACAAAGCTGGGGTGCTGTGTCACACACACTGCCGTTACCTCGTCCGACTCCGCGATTTCCTCGATTAAAAACTGACATCGCTGAAATTCCCCGCAGCACAAGGACTCTGTCTCCGTGTCCATAGGCGCACAGTGTGAGCACTTGCACCACCAGTCCACCCCAGCTCGAGTCAGCCCGGGATCCTCACTCTCGGCTGCTGCAGCCGCAGCCTCAGCATCGGCTGCCTCCTGTTCTTTCAACGCCCTCAACTGCTCCTCGCTGTACTGAGGCTCGTACAGGTACCCACGAATATCAGCTTCCAGGAGCAAATCGTAAAAATCTTTTTCTGAAATATCACTTTGAGAACTCCCTTCTGCCATAGTTTTTACTCTGCAGAGCAAGAGCCGGTCAGCGTAACTGATATCAAAGATGGCGGACACTGGGTTTACATTCTGGGGATCAGGTATCGTCCCCCATGTGGGTGGGTCTAAGAAATAAGGAAATATGATGTAAAAAAAAAAAAAAAGTTGACATGTGGACCTCGACAATCGACCCTAAAAATGTGTGAAATTCCCATCCCTAATGAGTACACATCAACACAGAGTAAAACAAATATCTTTGAAATACTAATTAAAGCATTACAATTCATGAGCAATCAAAGGGAATAATAAAGTATACATTCCTGTACAGTTCAAGTCGCAAACTCACTTTCCATCGCATAAAATGGAAGACAACCTAAGCCCCCCCCTTCACTTTGAAATGCAGGTACTTCATTTGTTTTATCAAGGTTAAAGGTCATTTCATTTTCAGAAACTCCGACTTCATTATCGAGGGGGTAAATTTAATTCATGAATAAAAGAGTGAATATATTAGTCTCACGCCAGCAGTCGGATTTCCATCCTTAAGTATTCCCAGGATGACGGCTAATTAGACGATGACATGATAATTAGAGTTGGGAAATGTTTATTTGATCGACATTTTCCAGTGTTTTTTAGTAGAAAATAAGTTCTCATCAGACTCATCATAATAATAATCCGTTTTATTTTTCAAGGTCACTTTATGTGATGTATAAGTTCTTAATGAGAATGCACAATTCTGCCGCACAAGTGAGATCCATCCAACTGTATTTACTGTGGGGAGTTGGACACTCCTGTGAAATCTCTTAAGACAGGACATGTTCTAGTGAAGTCTAGCGTCTTTTCAGACTGACTTTAGCTATGTTTCATTGACAGTAGTTGGTAAACAGACAAATTGACAGAGAATCTGGGGAATAGGACGTCGTCGTCTACACAGAAACGCAAGGCCGGTACGACAAATTAGTGAGTTTTGAGTTGAGATTTGAAGATGAGGCAGGGACGTTATTGTTATCTGATGTGATGTGGGAGTGCATTTCCAGAGTTGGGTTGGGGGGAGGCCAGAACAGCTGAATAACCGGAGTCCTATAGTGGACAGACGGGCAGGGGCTATGAATGAAGAAGGTGTGCAATGTGTACGAGGTCAGTTATGGAGGGCTTTGAATGTTCAAGAAAGGTTTTGAATTGAATTGAGGACACGTATGGGGATCCAGTGAAGTTGTTTAAGGGACATCAAGACGGACCTCTCCAGTCCAGTCTCTGCAGAAAAGGGACTGGAATTGCAGCGGTGGCTTTCAACAAGAATTAATTTGTGCCTCCCATTTGATCCTAATATAAAAACCTGACAGCTCCCACTGGCAAATATGCAGCTTTACACGCCAGGACCAATAGTGCTGACCTTAGTGCTTTTCCTCAGCTCTGTGTATTCAAATCACGCCCCTAACTTCCCCACCACACACACACACACACACACACACACACACACACACACACACACACACACACACACACACGCTGTGGCTGAACATAGATGGGAGAGATAGTGCTGACAAAAGCATCCATACGCGCAATCATATTAATGAAGATGTGATTATGGCGTGTGGCTGCGACAATGCACCTGCATAAATAATTTCATTCGGCGGCAGACAGAGACGGGAGGGGAAAATTAACAAGCGAATGAGATAATGTAAGGATCTTATTATCGCGTCGTGGCTCTTGTTCTCTCGCTGCTCTTATTCCGCTGATTGAAATATACTCTTGTTTTTTATAATCGACTTGTCAGACACTGACTTGACAGAGAAATCAGACACAAATATATGTGTATTCCTATTAGGGGTGCTTTTGTTTAATAATTAAAGCAAGTTCTCAGATTTTTCTGCTTTATATAACAAAGAAATCATCAATGTTCATTTTTCATGAATTTTTCAACGTTTTTCAACAAATGAATTCATTGAGAAAATTATTAACGGATTAATTTCTCAGGAAAGAGCCTAATGTCTGCGTTTTGAGGTTGTAATTTGTATAATATTCAAGATTATAATCTGAAACACACGCTCAAAAACATTTGCATTCACACTTCGTAACAACAGGGTTTATCCTTTCTCGTCTCGATCAATCCACATCATTCATCCCCCTTCCTTTTTTCTCCAGTTTCCTTCTTCGTCTACTTTCTTCTTTTCCTTGTCCACCCCCCAAATGTCACTTTGACTCTGTGTTCCCATTTTCTCATTTTCTTTATCTCGCAATCTTTTCCTCGCTTCTGTGCGCTTTCCACTTTCAAAGCTTCCATAAGATGATGACAATCCAAACATGTATGTTAAGATACACGAGGGTGGAGCTGGAATACGGGCTTTAAGTATTCTATAAGTGACGACCATAGTGTGAGGAGCTTAAAATAAACGCAGTCAAATTGGCAGATGCTGAAAATGCTTCAACAAACTATAGCAGTGTGTTGAAAGTATGAAGACATTACGAATTGCCCGGGGCAATTGAAAATGTTATTTTCATTAGTTTGGGACCAAAGTAGATGTTTCGTGGACATGTTATGTGAGACAGAGGTGGACAGAATTATAAAACTGCTGTAAAGGGAGAACACTCCGAGTAGAAGAAGAGACATCGCATTACAGAGACATAACCAAGCGTCCGGTTTTGAAGTAGATTTTGAGAGTAGAAACGCATTCAACCACAATGTGGAAGGAAAAAGAGGACACATGCAGGAGGCAGTGTAAGACAAAAGAGACAGAGTGGACAAAGACGGGGAAGGAAGCAGGAAATGGATGGCGTTTAATGTCCTCACTTTGTCGAGTCGAATGAATAATGTCTTGAGGAGAGAGAGGATGGATGGATGAGCACTTTCCAATTCTTGCAATATAAGAAATTGGAGACATGAGATAAACGCAAAGGTGTAACATCGGAAAATATGAAGTAAAATAAAAATACAGAAGAACATATTAGAATTAAAATATGAAATATTATTTTAAAAAGGGTAAATTGGAAGGCTTATTAGACCCTGATTTTTAAAATTCTACTTTGTTGGACAGTTTGTATCCTAAGTGTTGATAGAGATGTCAAAGACAGAGACATGACACGAGATTAAAGAGGATAGATATGTTTTTGTTCCTTGTCCCACTGGAGCTATTTGTCTGTCAACCATTTGTCATCTACAACGAGTGTTTACTTCCTTTACTCACTGCGCAGGAAGGGACATGGTTTTGTCTTCTTGAGTCTCCTGATGATCAAATGACATCAGGTGGTATATTATTTTTTTTTATCTCTGGCATCTTTGAGCATCAAGGATCAATCTCGTAATATTTATTATTTTGTGTTAGAACTGTCCAATAATAATAAACAATAACTAAAAGACACTTTAAAATGATAATAAATGACACTTGTGGTCATCATTTGGTCCATAAAATGTCAGGAAATGTTGATCAGTGTCTCTCAAACCTGGAACTGAAGATGTTCTCCAACGTCTTTATTCAGTTTTAAATGTGCATTATTTAATAAATCTAAAGCAACTGGCCATAAAATCCTCCTAATATGTCACAGAGACTCAGGAATAATGTTCATATAACGAACTGAACTCACCAACAACAACAGTACAGACACAATATTTGCATTAAAAAAATCTTTTGCAGACTGCAAATCATGGTTATGTTTTGAAATCATGTTTTGGCATGTGGCGCCACCTACCACCATCTACCAATAATTGCAGTCAGTAGAGTCTCAGCTGCCCAGCAACCACGGGTTGCCAGTTACGTCAGAAAACGAAACCTAAAAGACCTCGGCATTTTGAATTTGAATGTCGTAACCGTTTTTGGCCACATTCTTACATATGGCACTTTTAATGATTTATTTGTTAAACTGAGTAAAGAAACCAGAAAATAGTAGCCATTAAAAAAAAAAATTAAAAAAATCGAAAAATCTTGTTTTATTTCTTTTTAAATCACTCAAATTCGAAATAGTTGACAATTAAATTAATAATCGATTAATTAAGGAATTGTTTCAACCCTTAATGATCTTCTACTCTCTTCAGTAGGTGGAAGAAAACGGAAGAAAATATAAACTGATTTTCAGTTTCATGGAACAAATAATATGACTGATTGCACTCAGTGTTTGTCTGAGAGGGAAATAATCAAGTAGAAAAACCAAGAACTTCTTTAAAAAAAAGAACAAACCAAACTAATATACCTTCCATTTTTTCCATTCATTCATGCTCACGAGAAAGTTGTGATTAGCACTGCTTCTCTGACTCCTCAAGCTTATTTGACCAAAGACGAGGCTGAGTTATCGTTAAAAGGTGCTGAGCACACGGAAAACAACAGATGCTCCCTCGGTGACGGCAAACTCTAAACTGTCGCAGTCCCTAATGAACGACGACAGCAGATTAAGTTGTGATGCTGCTCAACAGGTTCCTCCTCCTTCTTTGTCTCGACACATTATGCAATAAAGAGAGAACATGGATGAGGGCAGGTAGATGGGGACAGA
The DNA here is from genome assembly GCF_963457635.1 of Microchirus variegatus. Classification (NCBI taxonomy): domain Eukaryota; kingdom Metazoa; phylum Chordata; class Actinopteri; order Pleuronectiformes; family Soleidae; genus Microchirus; species Microchirus variegatus. The sequence goes on along the minus strand of NC_139817.1, from coordinate 16,374,705 downwards.
CCAGAGGAGGCAGATAAGAGAACGGGCCAGAGATTCATTTAGAGCCGTGACAGGAATAAAGACGGAACTGAACATCAGCAGAAATCGGGGACAAGGAGGAAGATGAGAAGTTGATGGAGAGGGGGGAAGTGGGTGGGGAAGTGGCCGAGCCGAGCGGTGTTTCTGGGTTAGACATAAGATTGGATAATTGAAGGAAGAATAGAGGACACATGGAGGGAAAATGATGACAGACGTGGCTGAAATGGAAAGGCAGGGGGGGATGAGGCATGAAAAGTGGGATGTTTGAGACAGAAATAGGGAAAAGGGTGGGGGGCTGGGTTGAAGGAGACTTTAAGGGAAAGGAGTGAGAAGTACCGATCTATTATGGTATAGTCAGTATGGGGGGGGGGTAATGATAAGTTGCAGTGAGCTTTATGGACTTAGAGCCAGGAGGGCACTCAGCGCAGCCACAGGGGGTTCTCTGCTGACGGATGTGACACGATGACACGTGAGCTCACCCACACACAGAGCAGTCAACAACCACACACACACACACACACACACACACACACACACACACACACACACACACACACACACACACACACACACACACACACACACACACACACACAGACACACACACTAATGAGGGGCGAGATGTATGCCTGAAGGAATGGATTCCAACAGAGAAGGGCAGAAGGTTGAGACGAGACGATGCAGAAGTAAAATATAGGCCGAGGCATCTGAAAGTATCACAAAACCTCTTCATATTCTCTTTTTTTTATTTTAATGGTCACTATAAAGAATCATTAAACCAGATATTAAAAGGAAAACAAAGACAATGTGCACACTACAGTCCACAGGATGTGTTGGTGAGATTAAAAATCCCCCCCCAGAAGAAGAATTTTAAAAATATCCCAAGAGAAATTAAATGTTACCTCCTGCAAGGACATTATTGTGGTGGTGGTTTTTGTGAGCCACGTTTGTCTGTTTGGGATCATTAAACTCCAAAGAGTACAATATGGTTTTAGATAAAAAGGTGCTATGGTCCATCAAAGTGGTGGTGGTGGTGATACGGATCTGGATTCAGGATTGTATTGATAGTCTTTGCTGTCAGCAGCCTCTCTTGGGGCAAATTCTAATTGCTTCCATTAAACACTAGAGGCAGCCATCTCTACAGCACAGTTCAGTAATAACATAGTAATAGTCAATAAGGAGGAATGTAATTGTGAATAACAATGGTAGTGCTGTGATATAAGTATATAAGCAATGCCATAGACATAATCTTTATTTTCAAGTTGAACACTGGGACTTATTACCTGGAAATTGTAGTTTTGTTGTGGAATAACCACAAATCACGGTTGAAACTTGATCATCAACACCAAAACCTGTTCCAGTTTAAATCCTACACTAATTCCTGACTTAATATTGAAAATAAGATGTTATTACCATAAAATAAATCCCCTATTATCATATTCTTGCCATGTTATTTAAAGTGTGAGCAAATTATCAGAAATTATGAAGTCTCTCTATGGTGAGATGCCATGAGGGTTTGAGTAGGGAATGAAGTGAACTGACCCTTTAAGAGGAGGTTGTGAGACGATGAGGTTGAGGGCAGATTACAATATCACATTGAAGAAGGAAATTACATTACAGAAACCTAAAAGGATGAAGTAGTTTTGCTGAAAAAGATACGTCACAGTGTGAGCACATTAACACAGCCGTGTATTTGTTTCCACAGTCCTGGTCCTGACCTTGAGGTGTTATTGTGCTCCTCTACACTCCCTGAGTTTTGTGTTCGACCTCTGAAGACCTGACCCACCGAAAAAAACCATGCATGAACTTCCTAGAAAATGTACTGTACTGCATAATAATGTACACTCTGTGCAACTCAAAGTCTGTGTTTCTCCTTAAATGAAAGCCCAGTGTTTAATACAGACCTGTTTTAAATACAGCACATAAAGAAGGTGTGGATGTAATTTAATGGAAAAACGAGAGTTTGAGCCCCGACACTCACCTTTTTAATGGAAGTGTGTGTGTTTTGTCGCTCTTTGTGTTCGCTGTATTTATTCTGAAACTAATGGTTCGTGTTAAATCATTGTTTGACGACTCCGCTTTACAGCGATAGCCTATAGCTCGCGTGTGCGCCCCATTTCCATTAGTCATTAAAAAAAAAAAAACACTGTTAATTCAGTGGAGCTGCAGAGTGGCTGAGACTTGCAGAGGCAACAAAGGCAACACACATTTGATTTGAAGCGAGAACCAGACAGGGGTCATCTGTTCAAATTCCCCCTGCTTGGCCACCACTAATGATTGATGTGTGTCTCTGTGTGCAAATGTGTGTTAAGCTGTGTTAAAGCCTGGCACAGGCTGCTAGATCTATGTGATCTAACCAGTAAGAGGCTTAATGTCTGCACTGGGACTCACTGGGACGGTGTCTGGGAGAGATAGGGGAATTGGTCCCACATTACTACATTTTGTGCACAAGGGCCCTCATCCACCTTAACTTAACTTGTGATGCCATGTCTTAAACCTCAGACAGGCCCTTCAAAGAACTGTTGACATTCATAATGGCTTAACTTTTTCATAAAATGTCGTTTACTCGGTCGCTACGAAGACCTAAATCCACACATATTGAACACAATGGCGTGTGCAATCGACGGCGCCTCGGTCACTTCACAGAGAATCCACACAGAGAAACCACAAGATGGACTGAAGCAGAGAAAAGGACAGATGGTAAACAAGACAAGAGAAAAGAGAAGACAAAGACGGAAAGGTTGTACACAACAGCTACAGCCAGCATTGATTAATATGGGCTATTAAGCTATAACACCAGATCATAGTCTGGTCCCTCTGGCCATATTATGGTGACATGATGAAGCGCCTGTATTAGCCATGGGAGAGTGCTAGTGATGCAGATAATAGCCACGTCCCAGGAGTCCTGCAGAGGGAATTAATGCGGCTGTCTGATACACACACACACACACACACACACACACACACAAATGTAGCTGCTCAAGTACACACAAGCTTTGACTGATGACAGAGTAATTTCCATACTGTACATGCACACACACACACACACACACACACACACACACACACACACACACACACACACACACAGACATATACACTACTCTTTGTAGATGCAAAGCTATACGATACATTAAAGCACCACCCGTCAATGCAAATGAGGCTAAATTATAGGCCACATATGAAAATGGACGTCGTCTTCTGGCTCCGCTCCAACCAGGAGGTGATAATATGTTGAACAGCCACTACGGGGCTGTCTACATATAAATGATTCTAAGGCGTTATCATATCGCATTTCCTCCTCATGGTATTGGCATTTTTGGAAGCCCTGGAATGTTTGGGGAAACTGAAAATCTCAAAATGCCACTCGTGCATTTCATGTAGACCAACTTTTGGGGACCAGATTTGTTCATGTAAAGATTCCCAGGGGCCAATGGTCCCTTAACCCTTTATCGGGAAAGTGACTCTAAATTGTAACTTCTGTGGATATAGCTTTATCTTTTAGAGAATGTTTTACCCTAGACAGGCAAGGAACCATATATGGTAACTTCAATTATCTTGATTTTCGACATGAAAAGGAATATTTAGATGTCAAAGTATTTCCAAGTATTTCAATGACTGCTCAATAAAGGGTTGAGACACTAAAAGTTGTTTCATAACCATGTTTAAACCATACAGGATTGAACCAATGGCCACAAAACAGTTCCGTCTCATCTCGAGATAATATTAACAAAATAATATTTACGGGTATACTTTTTAACAGTTTTGCTGTTGGTGAATGCATTTATTCGTCTCGTCACTGCTGGGACGATTTTACTTGTCCATTCGTTTCGTCCCTGGTCATAAATAATACATAATAAAACTGAAGCTGCGGGACTGTTTATAAAATCTGATGCCAGACTTTGACGTGTCTGGTGTAGACAATCAGTGTGCTGCTTTGGGAAAACAATGATGTCATAGCCCCACCTTTGTCTTACGCTTATCTTCGTCCTTGTCGCCGTCAACCTCTTCTGTGATGTTTTTTTGGTGTAGTACTGTTACAACGCCACGTACAGGCCTCACACGTATACTGCAGCTTTTTAGAGCCATTGTGGGTGCTTCGTGTTGTTTACAGAGAACTTTTTAAAATATTGTTTTTTCTGTTTACGTGTTGAGAAACAAGCTTCTCCTTCTCTCTAGATTTACTGTGTAATGCCAGTAAACTAGTGTTGGTTCTTCTTCAGTAGAACATCCTGTAGAATTGGTAATATGTTCCACTTTAGAGGGAAAATGGACGGTAAATGTGCGACAGGAGCCTGGTTGCAGGTTTGACACATTTTGAAATTCCACTCATAAAACGTCAACATGGCACCAGCCAAATTGCGATTTTTGAGGCTTTCTAATGGGAGTTCGGGATTCTTTTTTTGGGTGACATCACGACTGGTTTTCACTTAGGCTAAACCCCTTAACACTATCTCATATTTTCCCCGTCCGTCTGCTGTCGGGAGTAAATGAGGAGGCAGAGATGAGGATTATTCTTCTATCTATACCCGCACACACATACACGTACCTCATTACTGTTAAGCCGTTCAGAGATGTATTACAGGAGCGTTCCGGTCGAACGGTCACAGCACATCCTGTATAACAGCAGTGTCCACACTTTGATTCTGGCAGCAGACTTTTGCTAAACATGTCTCCTTCCTTCTTTCCTTCTTTCCTTCCTCCGTTCCTTCCTTCTCACCTTGTTTCCTGTCTGTGTCTTTGCAGTAGTGTGTCAAAAAAAAGGGTGAAATACCAGCCTAATCCATTGCAGTGTCAACATGGAGGTATATATGCAGTAGTATATACAGTGGGGCAAAAAAGTATATAAGTATTTATTATTATTATTAAGAAAATAAGTATTTGGTCAATAACAAAAGTTCAACTCAATGCTTTGTAATATAACCTTTGTTGGCAATGACAGAGGTCAAACGTTTGATGTAGGTCTTCAGCAGGTTTGCACACACTGTAGCTGGTATTTTGGCCCATTCCTCCATGCAGATCTTCTCTAGAGCTGATGTTCTGGGGCTGTCGGCGGGCAACACAGACTTTAAACTCCCTCCACAGATTTTCTATGGGGTTGAGGTCTGGAGACTTGGTAGGCCACTGCAGGACTTCGACATGCTTCTTACGGAGCCACTCCTTCATTGCCCGGGCGGTGTGTTTGGGATCATTGTCACGCTGGAAGACCCATCCATGTTTCATCGTCAATGCTCTCACTGATAGAAGGAGGTTTTGGCTCAAAATCTCACGATGCATGGCCCCATACATTCTTTCCTTAACACGGATCAGTCGTCCTGGCCCCTTTGCAGAAAAACAGCCCCAAAAGCATGATGTTTCCACCATGCTTCACAGTAGGTATGGTGTTCTTGGGATGCAACTCAGCATTCAGTCTTCCTCCAAACAAGATGAGTTGAGTTTGTACCAAAAAGTTGTATTTTGGTTTCATCTGACCACATGACATTCTCCCAATCCTCTTGTGGATCATCCATATGCTCTCTGGCAAACTTCAGATGGGCCTGGACATGTACTGGCTTAAGCAGGAAGACACGTCTGGCACTGCAGGATTTGATTCCCTGTCTTCGCAGTGTGTTACTGATGGTAACCTTTGTTACTTTGGTCCCAGCTCTCTACGGGTCATTCACCCGGTCCCCCCACGTAGTTCTCGGATTTTTGCTCACCGTTCTCATGATCATTTTGACCCCACGGGATGAGATCTTGCGTGATATTGAGTTGAACTTTTGTTATTGACCAAATACTTATTTTCCACCATAATTTACAAATAAATTCTTTAAAAATCCTACAATGTGCTTTCCAGGATTTTTTTTTCACATTCTGTCTCTCACATTTGAAGTGTACCTATGATGAAAATTACAGACTTCTGTCATCATTTTAAGTGGGAGAACTTGCACAATCAGTGGCTGACTAAATACTTTTTTGCCCCACTGTATACCTCCGGTGTCAACATGGAGGTATATATGCAGTAGTATATATACCTCCGGTGTCAACATGGAGGTTTATATGCAGTAGTATATATACCTCCATGTTGACACTGGCAACAAATTTGCCAGTTTGCCAAATTTCAAATGTTTTTTTCACAAAATATAAATTCTTGTCAACTGATTTTGTAAAAAAGTAACAATGTCCATGTTATTTTTCTTTCTCATCCACACTGATCTAGCATTTGCTATTCATTTCATTAGGATTTTATCTCAACTTGTTCAAGTCTAAATGATTTACGATACATTTAACTTCCAAGTACAAATGTTAATGGTTTACAAACTTAACTAAGCTGATACTAATTGAGTTAGGAAGTTATATACAGAAAACTAGCTTACTTTAGTGAATTAATTTGATTAATTTAGTTGTAAGGTTTTCTTTGGGCAAAATTTTCTTTGTTCAGTGTAAAATGTGTAGAAATTTTACAACAAATTCAAAAAAATGTAAATATTTATAGAAACGTGTGTATTTGTTTCTGTTTTGCATCCACTTAAATGTCTCGACCCTTCCCTTTCTATATTGGTAACCATTGGATTTTAATAACAATATGTAAAGAATTTCAGCAGCTTTAACATTAAAATGCAACCTCTCCTACTTCTCTCTTCCTCAGTGGGAGGAGATCGGCGAGGTGGACGAGAACTACGCCCCCATCCACACCTACCAAGTGTGCCGGGTCATGGAGCAGAACCAGAACAACTGGCTCCACACCAACTGGATCCTGACCGAGGGAGCGCAGCGAGTCTTCATCGAGCTCAAGTTCACCCTCAGAGACTGCAACAGCCTGCCGGGTGGGGTGGGGACCTGCAAGGAGACGTTCAACATGTATTACTACGAGACGGACGGGGACGAGAACGAAATGGAGGAGGGCGAGATGAGGGACGGACCGGGCATGACCGAGGAGGAGGACCGTGCGATGAAGGAGAGTCGATACATCAAAATTGACACTATTGCGGCCGATGAGAGCTTCACGGAGCTCGACCTGGGGGATCGAGTCATGAAGCTCAACACGGAAGTCCGCGATTTAGGCCCTTTGACCCGGAAAGGCTTCTACCTGGCGTTTCAGGATTTGGGAGCCTGCATCGCATTGGTGTCTGTGCGGGTTTTCTACAAACGCTGCCCCTTTTTTGTGAAGAGTCTCGCAGAGTTCCCCGACACCATCCCAGGCTCGGAGGCCTCACAGCTTGTAGAGGTGGTGGGCCACTGCGTCAACAACTCCCTGCCTTTGTACGAGCCTCCCAGGATGCATTGCAGCACAGAGGGCGAGTGGCTGGTGCCGATCGGGAAGTGTGTCTGCCAGCCGGGGTTTGAGGAAATCAGCGGATTCTGTCAAGGTGAGAAGTAGTTCCCGTGAAGTTGAACTGATTTCACTTTTCCAACGTGAGCAACTGCTGCTCTTGACTTTTCATATCAGTGCCCAGTCTTCACATTTTATTTACTTTAGGTCATTGAGCACACATTGTGCATTCCTCTTCTGGTTTTCAATCTTCATCCTGTGTTTATTTTTATATCTGTGCTCATGTTTGTTTTTAGTATTGTGTGTTTGAGTGTGTGCACTGATGTGTTTATTCTTTTACAGAGCGTTTCTTACTGTGTGTGTGTTTGTGTGAGTGTGTTTCTCTCTCCCCCAGCTTAGTGCAGGGTATTCCCCTGAGCCCCGCAGCACTTTGCTGCTCTCATACAGCCGCTGTTCTGCTTGCGATTCCAGCCCAAACATTCCCAGCGCCGACCTTAACTGCCATTTGCACAGGCACCATGGGCCTCTCTCTTGTTTTGTCTCTACTCAATATTTCTCTGTTCTGGCTTGAAATAACTCAATTTTCAGGTTTACTGCGAGTAGCATGGCAAACTTTCAGAATAAAAGGGGGGGGGGGGGGGGAAACAACCAAAGAGCGCTTATTGTAGCAGCACGAAGTTGGTACAGAAAATTGAAAATGTGCCATTATGTGATGGCTGTCGAGCGTTTCATCTCCTCACACAATGCTCCACCAATCGAGTGGCTGTCTCGTGTGATTGTGTACGCGGTGAATAGAAACTTCACTGCACCCCATCACACAAAACAACTCCTCGTTTAATACACTTTTTTACAGGATTGTTGCGTTGCGGCGTTTTTATTATACATGCCTCTTGCCATGACTTAAGTACTAATGCAGCAAATGTATCACGCCGTATTGTATGTTGGCCACAAAGCTCGTATGAAACGTAATTGGAAACTAGTTTCTGCAGCATTTGAGGAATGGTGTTGTTTGACAACGGTGTATTCGGGGGAGCGTGTTTCCAACTGGATTCGTCACACTGTGCCTGCAGCAAGTCCACCAGTGTTTTCTTAAAGCTACGGTGTCTCTTTCAGCAATGGTCACTTCATTATAATCTAATGATAAACCTGGCACCAGTGCTACAAACCATATTTAGGCTTCCTTTATCCCACATGAAGTGTCCGCGGGGACATCATTAGGAAACAGTTTTCTGTCGGCTGCTGCTCTGACTGCAGTCATAGTGCTGCAGACTGCTGTACACCCACTGACAGACTCTTACACTTCTGTGGCTGACAAGAGCATGAAATGTTAATGTTTGCAGAAGTCTAAATATTCAGGAGTGCACTTTTGTTCTGTCCAGTTTCTTGACACTGTAGTGGTGTGGCTCCCTGGTTTGTGATGTTGGTTGATTAGTCCATCCACACACACCTCACGCTCAGGAAGAAATATTCTAGATGTGGGTTCTCTGGTTTCTTCCCACAGTCCAAAAACATGCAGATTTGGGGATTAGGAAAATTGCACACTCTAAATTGAGATTGAGTGGTTGTTTGTCTCAACATGGCCCTGCGTGTACCCCGTCTTTTGCCCTATGTCAGCTGGGATTGGCACCAACGACCCTCATGTGGAGGACAAAGAGCTAGACAATGAATGAATCCGAGTTTAGTGTCACAGTGACGTTGACTTTTGAAATATCGCAACCGTAATTTAACTTTACTCATTTACTCTTTACATTTCATTTTGTGCCGTTACAGTAATTTTTATTTGTCTAATACGTTTCATTATCTAAATTCCTGCAATGTGAAATAAGAGTTGCAGTCTCAAATGTTTGAACACTGGACTCATTTGCGAGTATCAGCATGCTAACATGCTAAACTAATATGGCATCATGATGCATGATACAGTTAGGCCCATAAATATTTGGACATCGGCACAGTTCTCTTTATTTTGGCTCTATGCACCACTACAATGGATTTGAAATGAAACGAACAAGATGTGCTCTAACGGTACACTTTCAGCTTTAATTTGAGGGGATTTGCATCCAAATCAAGTGAACGGTGTAGGAATTACAACACTTTCTATATGTGCCTCCCACTTTTTAGGGGACCAAAAGTAATTGGACAAACTAAACAATCATAAATCAAACTTTCATTGTATAATACTTGGTTACAAATCCTTTGCAGTCAATTCCAGCCTGAAGTCTGGAAGGCATAGACATCACCAGACACTGGGTTTCATCCCTGGTGATGCTCTGTCAGGCCTCTACTGACACGCTCTTCAGTTCTTGCTTGTTCTTGGGGCATTTTCCCTTCATTTTGGCCGCCAGCAAGTGAAATGCATGCTCAAACAGATTCAGGTCAGGTGATTGACTGGTAACATTCCATATTTGCCTTAAAAAACTCTTTGGTTGCTTTTGCAGTTTGCTTTGGGTCATTGTCCTTCTGCACTGTGAAGCGCCGTCCAATGAGTTCTGAAGCATTTGGCTGAATATGAGCAGATAATATTGTTGGAAACACTTCAGAATTCATCCTGCTGCATTTGTCAGCAGTTACATCATCAATAAACACAAGGGAACCAGTTCCATTGGCAGCCATACATGCCCACGCCATGACACTAGCACCACCATGCTTCACTGATGAGGTGGTATGTTGTGGATCATGAGCAGTTCCTTTCCTTCTCCACACTCTTCTCTTCCCATCACTGTGGTACAAGTTGATCTTGGTCTCATCTGTCCAGAGGATGTTCTTCCAGAATTATAACGGCTTCTTTAGGTGTTGTTTGGCAAAATCTAATCTTGTCTTCCTGTTTACGAGGCTCACCAATGGTTTCCATCTTGTGGTGAACCCTCTGTATTCACGATGGTGAAGTCTTCTTTCGATTGTTGACTTTGAAACACATATACCTACCTCCTGGAGAGTGTTTTTGATCTGGCCAACTGTTGTGAAGGGCTTTTTCTTCACCAGGGAAATAATTCTTCTGTCGTCCACCACAGTGGTTTTCTGTGGTCTTCTAGGTCCTTTGGGCTCACTGGTGCATTCTTTCTTTTTAAGAATGTTCCAAACAGTTGATTTGGCCACATCTTAAGTATTTGCTATTTCTCTGATGGGTTTGTTTTGATTTTTCAGCCTAATGATGGCTTGCTTCACTGACAGTGACAGCTCCTTGGATCTCATATAGAAAGTTAACAGCAACATATTCAAAATGCAAATGTCACTCCTGGAATCAACTCCAGAACTTTTACCTGTGTCATTGAAGATGAAATAATGAAGGAATAGCCCACAATTGTCCATGAAATAGCTTTTCAGTCAATTGACCAATTACTTTTGGTCCCCTAAAAAGTGGGAGGCACATATAGAAAGTGTTGTAATTCCTACACCGTTCACTTGATTTGGATGTAAATACTCTCAAATTAAAGCTGAAAGTGTGCAGTTAAAATTTCAAATCCATTGTAGTGGTGTATAGAGCCAAAATAAAGAGAACTGTGCCGATGTCCAAATATTTATGGGCCTAACTGTACTTCCTAGTTGTGGTTGCCACCTCCCATTAAATGAAACAAGAAAAATAAACCCTTACCTTATAATAACACTGTTAATAACATAGTCAAATGTTATTATTATTAATAACATTTGACTGCCATAATGTTTTTAAGACAGGAAATAGCTGCACTTTGCTATGCACCTTTGCTAAACTCATTGCCTGATTTGCTTCAGTCATGTCCAAAAGTGTGGCTATACTTCCTATAACTGCTATTATTTAAGAAAGAAAAAGAAACCCTTGCAGAATTGTACCACTGTTTTATTTAAAACTGAAACTGCCGTAAATTGTTTCAACAGGAAGTAGCCGCACTTCATCAGATGAATGTGTGTTTCTCACAAATTTCGTTGCTAGTTTTAGCAAGCTAACAGAAGCATTTGGCTCAACAAGCTATAACTCCTTCGTGGCTAGACGGCTAATTAGCATGCGTCTAGGAAAAAGTCCTAGCTTGCTACTGCAACAACACTGTTCATTCTTGTACCAAGTTCTATGTTAAAAATGGAAATGGAAGCAGTCATTTAAGCTAAAAAAAATAATCACCAACACATGCATAACACCAGAGCTGTGAGCTGCACAGTTTTATTTTGTCGTAATTTCACACCGTTTCATCGTCTCGTCTTCTAAAACTTGAATTTAGCAGACATTTTACTTGCTGTTATTGAGGATTTATGAGGTGGGAAAACCCAGGAATACAAATGAGGTGTTTCAGGAGCTTCAAAAACTGATTTTTCCATCAAAGTGGAGAATTAACTTTGCTGCTCGCTTTAGTCTTTGTAACTTATCAGACTCTTTAATTCAGAAAAAGCCACCACATACGACACAGTGAAGGAACTTTGAAGTTTAAGGAACAGAACTTTTGTGGTGATAATGTATCGTTAACTGCACATAGTACGCGAGTTTGATTGCACGTCGTTTATTTATGGTATTTTCTGACCTTTTTCAATGTTTAAATCATGAAACAAAGCATTTACAGACTGAACAAAAATAGATTTAAGACTGTTTTATTAGATTTTAATGAGTTCTGATGTAGGCTGAGCTTTAAAAGTACCTTGCCATTTGTGCCGTTTTTCACAAAAGGGCAGAATTATATGACACAGTAATAACCGTCTGTCCTAAAAGCAGTGGACGCACCCCGATGTCCCATTTTCACTACAGGACACCACGGTCACAGAGGGTTTGACTGATTTTCATTTTAATGACTTTCAAAGTGTTTTCTATTGCAGGGAAGATGGAGTTGTGTGATATGCAAATAGGTTTGCTAACAGTTTAGAATAAAAAAACACATAGATTTTTTTTGGTCGTATGCACAGAAAAATGAGGTAAAGAACACTGAGCAGTGAACTGTTAGAGTCAGGGGCATAGTTCCTTGCATTTAATGAAGCTACAGGGTCATTTCTATCCCCTATTTTTATTTTACCAGCAGCTTCATATGCAGATGAGTCTGTTTAAAGTTACACTCTTTGAAATCATCTACTGAGAGAAACATGGCATGGTTTCCTCTCTCTCTCTCTCTCAGCTTTGTAACCATATGTGTCTCCGCCTCAGCGATCAAGTTTTTCATGTGTGTTTCAGACGCTCACCTTGGAATGTGAGGTGTCAAATTTTTTGTTTGTGAGATGTTGAAAGAGTCCCTGGACGCTAAACTGCAAGGAGTTATGTACTCGGCGTCTTCTTATATAGGGAAGCTTTCAGGTTTCCTTTCAGATGTGGAAGTAGTGAACATCTGCCAGCCTGGATTTGAGGATCTGTCCTGGGATGCATTGATTTATTTTTCCTTCTCCTTCCTTTATAGTATATTATATATTTTGCCCTCTCTGTGAATGTTGGTGTGTTTTTAAGAAGTGGTAGGAGGTGTTTAAAAGGAGACGGAACCAGGTTCGGGTTTGATAGCCTTTCCGCTCAGCTTTTTCAGTTCATGTTCTAACGGTTCCTGTCTTGTCGATTGTAAATCAGTGTGTTGCAGCTCAGATTACACTTTAATGTACACTCGCCGGCCACTTTATTAGGCACAGAGGACACACTTAATAAAACAGCACTAGCTCAACATGTTGTGAGATAGTTCAAGGAGTGGTTATAACGAAAGTTACACTGACCTCTGGCATCAAGAAGGGATTTTTGTTTCTCTGAGAACTGCCGTTCTCTAGAAATATTCTTCCTTTCTTTGGAATCATTCTCTGTAAACCCTCGGGGGATTGTTGCACATGAAAATCCCAGTAGATCAGCACTTTCTTGAAATACTCAGGCCAAGCTTGTCTTGCACCATAAGCTATTATGCCACGTTCAAAGTCACTTCAAGGCACGGTTCATCATTGCTGGTTGCTTTGGGGGTCTCTGTCTCTCAGTGAACGCGGTAACAAAAGTACATGGTTCGAGTGTCTTGTTTGGTTACCTAGGAGTTCCCAAAAATGTCCTTTGTTGAAATGATGAAATACCGTGAATGTAAATACTAGTGCTGGGCATGTTAGCACGTTAACGCACGGCGCGTTTCCACCGGGAAAAGATGCGCGTGATGTCATGTTTATGTGACTCCCGATTTGTTAAAATGATCGCAATAATACGCAGTGCACATGTACGCTGCTTATTTGTAGCACTGCTCTTTTCGTTTAATAATCAGACCGCTCCAGTTCGACTGTAGGCGTGCTAACGGCGCTAAAGGAGCTAACGCAGCTAACAGAGCTAAGTGGTAAACGGTGCCTGGACTCGTAAACATGATGTCACACACGTCTTTTTCCGGTCAGTCGTCGTGGAAATGCCTCACAACGGCGGTAATGCGCGTTAACGTTGACGCCGTTAACGTCAGTGCCCCAGCACTAGGAAATTCACATTTTTATAGATCTAAAGCCTACCTACTGTATTGGGTGTAATTAATAGTAAGTAGCGTGTGTGTGTGTGTGATGGTAGAAGTCTGTGTTGTATTGTCTCATGCGCTGCCTTGTTGAGCATGATTTAACGGCGCCTTTTGTGGATGTAGGACAGAGCTCGTTATGGACTCCTCTTTGTTTCCCCATCTTCCCTCTTCCCCCCGTTCTATCTGCTCCTGCCATCTTTTCTTCTTTTTCTTGCAGACCTCAGACCTTTTTTTTTTTTGCTTTGTGTCTCCGTCAATACGTCACCTTCTCCATCGTTGCCCATCGTGCATCTTCTTCTCCTCCTCTCTTTTCCCCTTTCATTTTATCTTTCCCTGGCTGCACATCACGCCTCGTCCATCCATCTCTCTCTCTGTCTCTCTCTCGCTCCTTGACTTTCTTTTTTATTGCTGCCAACCACATTAGCACTCTCTAGTCTCTTTCAATCTTGCCAACGCCTCTCTCTCCCGTGCTCTCTCCACTCCCCTCTCCTTCCTCACGTTAAAGATCTGTCCATCTTTCTCAATCAAGGATCCAGCTCTGGGCTTTTCTTTATACCCTTCTCTTTCATAGCGTGTGCACACACTTTTACTGTACCTCAAAGGCTAAATCTTGAAAATGAATACAAATCCCCTCCAGTAACATGTCCACATGAACTGTTTTTCTATTCTGCTGTTAGATCACATCTTAATTTGTCCATACGCAGACGTTTACTGTGCCCACTGACATCCAAACACACTCTGTGCGACTGTGTTGGACGATAATTGGCGATGGCCTACAGCTCTGTCGAGATTAAGATGGGATATAGATAAAATGGAGAGAGAGAGGGAGATGGAAAGGAGCGCAGAGCGAAGAATTGATGGCTAAACAAGGGGAGAAGAGATAAATTGGAGATTTCGCACTACAGGATGTGAGAGCAAAGGAGACACCGAGATGGATGGCTGTTGTTTCAGGGTTGATTGCGATAGACGACGGATAACAGAGAATGGAAGTGGGCAGATGGATGAAAAGCGAGATGAGGAGGAGGAAGTAGAAGAAGAAGAAGGGGGGATTGTAGATTGAGACAGGGGCCTCGCAGATGTGGTCTCACACTTAATGAACATGGGAAGGAAGGCTGGAATAATGGCCGAGTTGGGGCAATGAATAATCTTTGAGCTGAACGTTGGGCATGTGCTGTCAGGATGATTGGAAACCCAGTTTTATCTTGCCTTGGATCATATACGGGAAATATGTTTAGTCTGTTACAAGCATGAGAGAAGAACCTGGTTATTTATCGCCTTTTTTATATGTTAGAGGGATGAACCCAGTTTGTAAACTGTTTTTTAAAGTAGTGCTGCAGTAGCATGAAGTGTAATAGGGTTGTTTTTCATTCCTTTGTTTGACACTTTTTGTTTTACTTTAATGACTTTTGCACATGCATGACCAAGTCTGAAGCATGAATTTAATGGTTTTATGTGTCATCAACTGTTATTTGAATTTCTTTTATTTGTGAAAAGTCTAGAGCTGAAACAATTCATCTATTACTCACTTAATCGTCAATTTTGATATTTTGATAATCGATAATCGGTTTGAAGCTTTTTTCATTATTAAAACAAGATTTCTGATAGTTTTAGCTTCTTAAATGTGAATAATTTCTTCTCTTTCTTTGCTCCACATGACAAAGAAAAAATTATAACTGAATCATTTTGGACAAAACAAAGACATTTGAGAAAATTGTAATTTCCAGGTTTGACAAACACTCATGAACGTTTTTTTTTTTTTAAATTCTGACATTTTATGGACCAAACGATTCATCGATTAAACACACGATTATAATTGTCAGATTAATCGATTACAAAAATAATTGTTAGTTGCAGCTTTAGAAAACGTCCAAAAATAAGCTATCCTATCAATTATGGACCATATTTCAACTGCAGTACATCAAAATAATCGTTTTCTGCAGCTCTAATGTATGACTCGGACTAAGTAGAAACTTGGATGAGGTGTTTACACGACAGGTTATTGTCATCGACGATGAGCAATCTAAAAAAAAAAACAGACAGTGCAGACTGGAACAGCGAGATGTTTGAATATTTTACGAATCGTCCTTCAGTTCCTTGTTCACCTGTCGTGTGGAATAACAGGGAGGCTCAGTGCTGGTTGGTTAAGCACATGAGGTGAAGTCTGGCTCGGAGAGGAAGCCAGTTTTTTTTTGTTTTTTTTATCCCAGGTATTTGGAATCAGGACATGATGATGTGCACGGAAATATTGTTGATGGAATAAAATTGGGATTTTGGAAATTAAATTGTGTCCGAGAGGAGAAAGTGTAAATAAAAGCCTGGATAAATTGGAAATGAACTAAATGACACACAGGAAAGATCTAGATTCAATGCTGGAATAATGGAATGTGGGCTAAATTGAATGTTCGACTGACAGGATAAGAGCTCAACGCCACGTTGAGAAAAACGGCTGAAAGGAATCCTGAGATTGACAGTTTTCAGGCTGCAGTGAATTCACTGTGACAAAAGGACTTTGAGGAACAAGATGGGCAGCAAAGTCATGAGGATGAGGACGGGTAACTGAGGGATGGCTATAGAGGGAAAGAGGATAAGAAGAATCTAAAATTATAAGAAAATAGCTTAGATTGATAAAGTGATGCTCACTGGAGACACAATAGAAATTCTTGAGTGTCATCTAGCCCCACCCCCCCACCCCCCGACGATACGTTCAGTGCCAGCTCTCCCCTGATGTTTGCTCTGTTTGCCTTGCCTGTCAGACGTCAGCGATGCGTATGTCAAACTCGATCTGGCCACGCCAGTGGCACCAGGAGCTTACTCACAGGCGTAGTAATGTTAGGAAGACGCCTCACACTTATTCTGACGGATGTGTCACAGAGATAAAAACATACACAAGAGTGTTTGCACCAGCATCTGCCGTTGAAGTGTGATTACCCATGTGACCTGATAATGATATAACATGCATTACTTCATCCTGCCCTTCCAAATGTGTTGAGGAAACAGCGTAGTCTTCAGCAGTGGTGGAAGGAACGAATTACATCGACTCAAATTACAGTGATTAAGAGAGTTTGGGTTCAGAAAGGGTGAAATAGGAGAGCAGAAAAAGTGATGGAGGAGAACTCTTGGTTCAACTGGACAAATTATTTTAAATTATTTATTTACCGTGAGAGAAAACACTTAAACAGCGTCCAAATGCGGTGTAAAATATGCTTGATTTAGGTTTATAAAACTTGTTTAAAAAGTGTTTAATCTGAAAAAGCACAATGAGAGAAGGGTTCGAGAAAAGGTTCTGAAGGGATTCCAGAGAGGATACAAACCCCTTTATACAATGAATTCCTATTGTAGACTGTAGTTGTGTGACTTTCTGGCTTTAAAAAGTACTCTTGAGTAGTTTTTTAGTAGAATACTTTTTATTTTTATAGATTTTCTGTACTGTTCCACCACTGGTCTTAAGTTACTATCAAAACGTAAAGGTTTGTTTAGTTTCCTCTATTGTGAGCTATTATAAACACATGGTTGTTCAGCTGACCCGGCTCCTGAAATAAGTATAAATTAAACTTTAATTGTTTTATTCAATATTTAAAACCAAGCTTTGTGATTTTTCAGCTTAAATGTGAATATTTTCTGGTTTCCTTGCTCCATATAAAAAATAAATTGTTCAAATTGATTGATTTTGGTTTGTGGCCAAACACAGATCAACATGTGTCTCGTTATTATGAAATGAATCATTAGTTTCAACCCTAAATGTATAAAAATACGAGTCATGTATCCTCCATTTGAATTTGCAAACCTTACGTCTTCGTGTATTTCGTTCCCCAAAATCTTAAGTTCGTCTTTTAAGGCTGTTTGATTCAAACAGTTTAGATTTTTGTGTCATCCCTAAATTTCTCCACAGACACAGAACAGTTCAGTGACTGATGGCACAGAAATCTGCAAGGGGCGTGAAAAGCCTTTGCGATTCTATCAACTCCCAGAAATATGAATCAACTTGATTTATTCCTTCATCTTTTTGGAGATCTTGTTCCACTGGAAACTGCTGCAGGCTTCTCTCTTTCTTTCTCCAGCTCTGTACATTCTCTCCCCCTTCTCTCTCGCTCGCTCGCTCCCCTCCTCCCTCTCCATCACGCCGTCATCTCAACATGGTGATGCTGTCATGACAACTAAAGTGCTTCCTGAGTGCTTGTTGGGTAAACTGACTTTCCCAGAAGTGCTCTCCCCCCGCCGTTTTACCCTTCTCCCTGCTAATGTGCACACACATCCACGTGTTCATGTTCTTTACTATATTTGTGAATTCCCTATATGACACATTACTTTAACCTTTGAAAACCAAAAACACCATCATCTTTAACTTAACCCATAAATTCAATCCAATAATCTAAAAAAAAACTAAAAAAAACACACACTTTTGAAGACCCTTTAGCGTCCTGACAGAGATGTATGTACAGGAGAACACACACAGCTGCAGTTGGTGAAATATTCATAAAATGCCTCCTCCAGCAGTGCCAGCGTCGTCTCCTGTGGCCCAGTCAGCGGTTACTGGTAGTTATGGACACTTCACATGCATGTAGGTCAGGTAATGAGTCACTCGTCTATATTAAAGCTATTATAGATTTATGGCGGGGTCACCACAGTTTCTGCACCCCCACTCCACACATACACATATATACATTCTCTCTTTAAAATCAGTGACCCTTAAAGGGACACTGCGTAGTGTTTATGGGTTTATATGACCCAAAATCAACTTTTTTTATACATATGTGCTCCTGCATTGTCTAGTCGCTGTATAGTATTTTTTGTTTAATTTTTGTAGTTTCAAAAAGTAATGTAAAATAACATGGCCGCGGGCCGATGTGGCATTGCCACGACGCCATGTTTGTACGGGAGCCTGTATAGACAAACCCGAGAGAACAAAACGAGCGCCGAGACGAGGCTGAGAGCGGATCTTTTTACGCATTTAGAATGGAGGAGCACACGTATTTTACAGCAGATAAAGGAACACCAGTACCTGACCGTACGCCCGCACCACGGAGAAAGACGACGAGGACGACATTTGACTGGCTGAGGATACCGTAGCGCTCAGGGAAGGGAGGGGGTGAGCAGAGGAGTAGTTCGTTGTTTTAAATTTCAGCCTCTCCTCTAGATGTCACTATAAACTACTTACTTCACCTTTAAAGTAAAATATATGATGATCTGTGGAAGACGTAGCTACTTTTACGTACTATTGCTGAGGCATTTGTTGTGGTCAGCTTCAAGGTTTGATGAGATCTGCGTTCAAAGTTGATCTGGACATTCTCTTCTCACTGGATATTTTCTTCTTTTTTCTGATACTGACCACTCTCTGTAAACCCTAGAGGTGGTTGTGGTTGTGTGCATGTTCGTGTGCGTGTGGGTGTGTGAAAAATCACTGTACATCAGCAGTTCCCATAATGTCACACTGAAAGTCACTTGAATCACGGATTTCTGATGCTCACGTTGAACCTTTGCACGTCGTCTTGACCACGTCTTACATGCCTCTTAAGTGCACTGAGCTGTGCTGCCATGTGAGTAGTGTATGTGTGTATGTGTCTCTATATGTAATCTCTCTATACCAGTGTGTGTGAAGTATATGTAAGGAAGAGGAGGATGATGAGAGAGCAAATTATTTTATTATTGGTATTAAATCTGCCTCCTGTGAAAAGTCCGTAGCTGACTTTGCTGGACTTATTTACATAAAATATGTTTTAACGTTGGTGATTATGGTGTTACTTTAAGAGCTCAGTGTTTTTCATGTGGTACATGGTGTAAAATATTTGTGCTTTAGACGTATGCAGCCGCCATAATCCAGCAAATTAAGCATGAAAAATGTATATACATTAAAAAAAAGAAAACCTGCTAAACCTCTCGGGCCCACTGGTGGCCCACAGTGTTTTTGTAAAAAAAAAAAAAAAAAATTTAAAGTTAAAAGTTGCGACTATTATGTGTTATTGTAAGACATTTATTAACAATACTTAAACACCAACTATAGAGTCTTACAAAAAGACACTCTTGAATTTAAATAAATAATATACATTTTTTTCACTTAAGTTAAATATTAATTAAAGGTACAATGTGTAGTATTTATGGGTTTATATAACCCAAAATCCACTTTTTTATACATATTATGTGCTCCTGTATTGTCTAGTCGCTGTATAATAGTTTTTGTTTCATTTTCGTAGTGTTTCAAAAAGTCATGTAAAATAACATGACCGCGGACCGCGGTTGCATAGCCACTGTTAGCAGCAAGATGCCATGTTTCTACCGGAGCCTGTAAGGACAAACGCGAGAGAACAAAACAAGCGTCTCTTTACTTGTAGCGGAAGTCGCGCCTCCTCTCTCTCCGCTTCGTCTTCTACGGCCGCGGTAGCTCGCCCTCTCCCTCGCCTCACGAACCTCATCTGCTGACACGGAGAAAGACAACGAGGACGACATTTGACCAGCTGCGGATACCGTAGCACTCAGGGAAGGGAGGGGGTGAGCAGAGCAGCAGGTCTTTGTTGTAAATTTCAGCCTCTCCTCTAGATGGCACTATAAACTACTTATTTCCCCTTTAAGTAATCGGCCAATGAATCTTAAAACAAGCCATGCAATGGTTACATTTAAGAGTAAAATAAAGCAACATAAATATAAAAGTGGTAGTGCCCCCTCATCTGCCTCATCTGGTGCAGACAAACAGCCCTTTTATTTCTGCGCACCGCCCCTGCGCTGTTCTCTTCTCCCTCTCCTGTGCCGTTCGTCGTTCTGCGCTTCTGTGTCTCCAAGCGGTCATTTCTAACATCTAAAGCAGACTGGATCATTTCTCTACGTGTTTTATCCCCACATAAAAATAATGATCTTTTTGACGAGGATGGAGTACAGTCGCGTTGAAGTGCAGGTGATCCGAGTAGATCCGAGTAAAACATGGTGACAGAAGAGCAGAGCGTACTTTTCATCGTTTTCACTCTGTGGTCTTAATCTTTATGAAAGAAGACGCTTTAACGCTGCAATTAAGGGAAAAACAGATGCATCAGATGAGCTGATGTCTTTAGTTAACTTCTCAAAGAGAGAGAATGTTCTCTGGTGTGAAGTGTATGTTCCGGGGAGTTCATAATCTGTGCCGCACGCAGCGAAATTTCGCTTTTGCGCAGAGACTTTCCAGCGTTTAACAGGTGCTGTTCCACCGTGTTGTAGCTGTGTTTCGACCGCCGAATTATCAGTGCACTCCTAATATAACATCTTTATTGACAAGAACGATGTAACCGTAATAATGACGCACTTGATAGTTTGACTTGGGTTTCAATCGGCACCTGGACAAGTGTGCGCTGCGCTGATTACATGGGGGAGCATGCGCTCTTGTTCCCCGGTATAGAAAAAGACAAAAAAAATCTATTTTAAATAAATAAACAAGCAACGCTAAGCCCGCCAGGCTTGTTATACACTGGGAGAAACCCTGTACATTTAACAATTTTTTACCAAATAACCTGATCATTTCTTGTTACTTCCTTGCATGTGGGGAAAGTTAAGGTCAGCACCACAGTTGTGTCAGAAAACATGTAATTAGACAGTGATAAATGTGCATACACATGCAGATATATATGAATGTTCAGCATCAACCTGCGCTGAAATCAGTCAAAAGATGTCGAAAAACCAATTCAGTCCACCTCCCATTTTCCCTGCTTAGATCTCATGTCTCAGGAGTATTGTTGTGCCTCTGAGATCCTGACCTTTGCTCACCAAATATCTGCCTGCTGGCACTTTTTCCCCCCTCACAGCTGCTAAGTGTGACTCCATTTAAATCTGCATTATAGTACATCGTCTTGTGTCACAGCTAGTATAATATACTATTATGGTCAGCACATCTCAACACTTGATTTATCATTATGATGCATTGCATAATGTTCAGTCATACCCTATATTATATTATAGAGTTTCTCCTGTGCGATATAATGGTTAATAAAGGCCGGCTGTCGTGACCTCCTATGAACTCCATCTTGTGAGAATTTAATGTCCGCCGAACAATGAGCTCCAGACAGGAAAAACGCCATTGACTCAATTGTATATTATTGCGTTATTATTGTGCAACTTTTGTTTGTGTTCACACAGACGTACACACAAGCTAATACACAAAGGTATGAAATCCTCTCACTCACACGGGCAGAAAAACCCACAGTGTTTATGTTCCTTACAGGGCCAGTAGCTCACTGTGGGACAAATACAGGAAAAAGGATATTTACTGTGTTTCCTCAGTGGAGTTTATTAGCTCACAATAGTATCTTCTGACAACACAAACATGCTATTGAAATACAGCTTTAGCCAATTTCTTTTTTTTTTTCTCCTGTCAAATGTTTAGCTTGAGTGACAGAGAAGATGTAAACGTATAGGACGGACACATGAGACAAACGGTTTGAGCTGTTTTTGGCTCTCGTTTTTGTCTAAATTGTTTGTTAGAAAATTTCTACAGCTTTTGTATTCATAATGTATTTGGAACAAGGGTCTTTCTATGTGGAGTTTGCATGTTCTCCCTGTGTGTGCATGGGTTTCTCTAGGTTCTCCGGGTTTCCTTCCACTGTCCAAAAACATGCAATATGGGGATTAGGCGAATTGGACACTCTAAATGGATAGTTGTCTCTGTATGTGGACCTGTCCTTTCGCCCTATGTCAGCTGAGACTGAAAGTGGTAGAAGTTGGGTGATATTTGAGTATATTTAGCTGGAAGTGGTTTTGTAAAGCTTTTTTACTTTGATTACGGGACTGGACTAACTGGACTGGATTAACAAAAATCATTATAGTGTCAGTGTCAGTAATGATCAGTCACTCATAAGAATTTGAACTCCATTTTGAAGCCTGAAAGTTCGAATTGTTGAGCCTTCTTGACATTTTGCAAAGGTATCTATTTTGGTACCTGCTGTCAATATCACTTATACTAGCTGTCCTTATTGTCTCATTTTCCTTAAAAATAACAACGAAATGTACAAATATGACATCATGTGCTGTAGAAAAAGATGAGAAACTAGTGATCGAGTACATCAACTCTTGAAGAAAATGTTTATTTCCTTAATAAAGTAAATAAATCACAAGAGGTTGCCTTAACTTTTCCATTATATCTTCTGGTTTTAGCATCCAGAACTTGAAGCATAATGCATCGGCTTCTTTTAAAAACCAACTGGAACTCTTTCTTCTGTAATCTCCCTGTTAATCCAGCAATCGACGACCTTCAGGAATTTGTCATTCCTCTTTATACGTCAGAACAAATGTGTGGTTTCCGCGCTCTCTCTCAGTGTGTAGAGAAAGACAAACCACACATTCAAACCCACAGTTTGGCTGAGAGTGTGGTCGCTCAAACCCCACCGTCCTCCGCCTTTAAGTAGGACTCTCTGCCTCGGCTTTAATCTGCTGGCTCCTTTTAATCCCAACGACAGCCACGTCTTTATAAATCAACATCTTTACAGTGAAATGTTTCCAATTAAAAGAGGACGCTCGTTTGCATCGGCGGACACCGCTGGATCCTTAATTGCTCGGGATGCCAGTGTGTGATGCATATTAATTACGTATTAACCTCCACACACACAGCTGTGTGGAGGCACATCAGTGTGTATTGCATATTAATTACCATTTAGCCTTTTGTGTTGTGCATTAAGAGCTGCGTGGCATCAGAGCGACAGCTTGCCCAAGGGCAACTACACACACACAAACACACGCACGTGTGTGCGCGCGCTAATGCCACCGTGCCACATTCAGGTTGCATTTGCAATGAGCACTGAGCTATTTCAGTCAATCAGCCATGACCGTCACTAATTTCACCCACAGAAAGAGTGAATTCATGTGTGTGAAGTGATGAGTTCATGGGTGGGCGTGTCCTATTGAGACAACATCTGGATTTATTTAGATTTTATGACTTTTTTTTTTGCTCCTTTCTCCAGGATAACTTTCACTTTCATGGTATCTGGCAGTTAGCCAACCATTTAGGAATTACGGTACTGAGAAGATGATGTCACAAACGTGTAAGGTTCTACCGTAATGACAAGTATATGGGTGCAAAGCTTTATTTCTCGGCTTTCCCGAATCCATCCATCCATCTTCTACCACTTTACCCTCCACATGACGGTTGTGCAGGGGGCTGCTGTGCCAATCGCAGCTGACATAAATCCTGGATAGATGTGCTAACAGAAGGGATAAATGCACCTTAAACCACATATTTGACCTCACATTGCCTATTTTTTGGCTTCCTGAAATGACAAGACTGGTATAATTTCAAGTGTAACTCACTTTATTGATGACTTACTCATGTATATTGGCACCTTTTTTCTTTCCAAAATAGGAGAAAATGCTGCTAATTCACTAAAACATTGTATTTTCCACCTAGAAATGTATTTGATAAAGTTTCTTTAAGGCCTTTTCTCTGTATTTTTACATTTAACAAGATAATGGACAATAAGTGTCTTTTATAATGTTATATTTTATAAGCTGGAGAGAGAAAAAAGCAGCGAACCAACCAAACATAAGCACCATATCTTTACGGCACTGATTTTTAAAGATTGCATCAGCCTCAGCCAGAACTCTTATTGGTTCCTGTTTGTAGTGATCATACAGAGAGTGATCTTCTAATGTTGTGTAACACCGGCAAGAGCGAGACATTTATGCATTTCACATTTCACCAAAAAAACCCTACGAACATCAATATTTTTGATTTAATCAAAAGGAAAATGTGTTTGTATGATTAAACTCCGACATTAGGTTCAACTTAATCCTTAAACTTAAACGGCTCTGGCTGTTGTAGGCCTGGGGTTGCAAAAACACCCTTAATTCACAATTTTTACGCCCCTTTACAATCCTACTTAGACCTAGTAGTTTTAGAGTATTAATACACATAATACTCATAGTAGAAATGGTTGGATGTTTTGCTGGTAATAACACTGTGTTCCATTTACATGGGAAGTCAGAACTGATAGTGATGTCACCTCCTCACCTCTTATTCAACACGATTAAGAGTTTAAAAAATAAAAAATGTTAATCTATTCAAAAATCTCGTAATTCCCCACATCACATCATTATTTATTTTTACAGTTATTTTTGATATATTATTTTAGAATGTATCTTACTTAATTATTGACGTGAGCGGCAGCCATCTTGGGGGGTTTGTGATGTTGCTCCAACATGTTTTTCGAGTTGTAAATCTGGATTTTTAAAGGATTAGGAACTTGGAAATGTCTACTTGTGACTTCATGCTCAAATGCACATAACTATGGTGTCTTCTTGGTTTTGGCATGGACAAACCACTACTTCATATTCCCATCTGTATAATAATACTATTAAACACTATATTGAGTGTTGATCTGAAAGTCTGAAACATTTGTGTTTCATCGGCCATTTAATAGTTTTGTCAGTTTAATTAAAAATGTGCACATTTACTCTTAAATTTGATAGACAGCTTAAATGAAAGCATGAGTGAGTGAATTACATGTATAATTAAGTTGTCTTCTAAATATCCTTCCAGCCACGTTATGGTTTCTTATCGTTTCACCCTTCAGCTGTGGTTCACTCTTTACGTCCATGCTGAACACACATGTTCTCGTTTAGTCTCTGTGGCGTTTTTTAATCACTTCATCCCAGTTTCAGCCCCCCTTGTTTCTTGTTGTAAATCCTTCCACTCATCATTCAGTCATTTGCACTCATGCTGTCACGTCATGTTAAACTGCACACGCGTGAAGTTCACTTCCTCATGCACGTTCACTTCTCCTGTTGAGCATAGGTAATCTGTTTTAGCCTAATTGGAAATGAGCTAGAATAATGATAATAAACATGTTGCCCTCTCCTCTGTCAGTGAGTATTAGTCAATTGGAATTGATTTTCATTAAATAAATGGTATTGCAATGTTTTTTTTTCTTTTCACACCAATTTGCACATTTTAATTGCACATGTTTATATCATTCTCATAATCATTTGCCACTTCCGCTTTCCTGGCATTATTTTTTTTTCATTTACTCAAAACCTCTTTATCTCATCTTTAACACCACCGTCTTTTTTAGTGCAAATGCATTTGAATCATCCAACTCATTTGCTTTCTTCGCTCAGATATGTATCAATAATTACTTTTGACTGATGACCAAAAAAAAGCATGCAACTTAAAAAAACAAAAACGATGTGATGACGGTTCCCAGCGTGTGAGGAATTAACCAAAATAGTAAATAGCAATCCTCAGTAGTGACAGCTGGCAGCGACGGTGGCCAACACACAAAATCGTCTACAAATCTCAGAACTTGATCAACAGGAAATTTTAATGAGCAGCCACTATAGCGCCACACTGGGCCCACAACATACTGTTGATTGACGCACCATGTGGTGAGACTTAAGCACCTAAAATAAGAAAGATAAATAATGAAAGGAAATGAAGAATAGCTGCAGTGGCTTCATATCTGGACATGCTGTTTGAAATGATTATTTAAACGCCCACCTTTTTTTGTTTGGATTTTACCCGCCCATCTTCTCCTGTGCCTCATGTAAAAAAAATAATAATTAAATTAAACTGAAAGCATGAAATAGCATGAATTCTTAGATTTAAGTCAGAATTCTGGGATTAAAGAAAAAGTCGGAATTCTGAGATCAAATTAATACGGACCTCAATCTCATAACTCTCACTTTTCTTTACTCAGAATTCTGACTTTAATCTGACTTTTTCTTTAATCTCACAATTTTGACTTTATTTGTCAGAATTCTGAGATTAAAGTCAGAATTCTTAATTTTTTTCCCCATAATTCTCACTTTAATCTCAGAATTACGACTTTTTCTTTAATCTCAGAATTCTGACCTTAATCTCAGAATACTCACTTTTCTCAGAATTCAGATTTTTTCCTTTAATCTCAGAATTATGAGAAAAAAGTCAGAATTAGCACTTTAATCTCTCAATTTTGACTTTATTTGTCAGAATTGTGAGATTAAAGTGATAATGTCATTAAAGAAAAAGTCAGATCAAAGTCAGAATTCTGAGCGTTATGAGATTAAGGTCCGTATTCTGAGACTAAAGAAAAAGTTGAAATTCTGAGGTTAAAGTGAGGATTCTTAGATTAGTCAGCATTGTGAGATTACAAAAAGGCAGAATTTTGAGATTAAAGAAAAAGTCATATCAAAGGGATAAATCTGACTTTTTTCTCATAATTCTGCGATTAAAGGAAAACATCTGAATTCTGAGAAAAGTGAGATCTGAGATTAAGGTCATAATTCTGAGATTAAAGAAAAAGTCATAATTCTGAGATTAAAGTGAGAATTCTGGGGGAAATAAATTAGAATTCTCACTTTAATCTCAGAATTCTGACAAATAAGGTCAGAATTGTGAGATTAAAGAAAAGTCAGATTAAAGTCAGAATTCTGAGGGGAAAAAAAGTGAGAATTATGAGATTAAGGTCCGTATTCTGAGATTAAAGAAAAAACATTGTAATTCTGAGATTAAAGTGAGGATTCTTCGATTAGTCAGCATTGTGAGATTACAAAAAGGCAGAGTTTTGAGATTCTGATTTCTTTCTCACAATTCTGACTTATTTGTTTACATGGGGCTCTAACACTCTTCCGTAAGACTTCAGTGAGTGTCTGTATAAGTGAAATGAGCTGCCACCATGTTTTTTATGGATTTGGCCATGGCAGAGTTTGGAGGATGAAGTCAAGGAGAGCGAGACAACGCCAGACTGCGGTGATAAATCTGTACATAACCGTGAATGTTTGTGGATCCGCATCAGGTAGTGTCCCACTGCCCTCGATGCGGTAAACCCTAGTGTGATCAAATAAAAATCTGCCACAAATCAGATTGAGTTAGCGGCCATCAATACAACACTGTACGCAGCCCCTTCTCTGCGTTTATGCCCTGGAATAAATTCACGGGGTCCACGCTCCATTGAGCGTGATTTATGTGATCGGACGCATTTGTCTGCTCGGGCAGAAACTGGGCCAGGTTACAAACGAGAGAAGAGGCGGCGACGTCTTGAGCCTCCACACGTAATTGGGATTTGGGTAGTGTACAGTATGTGTGGCATTCTTCATGACTATTATGAAAGTGTGTGTGTGTGGGTGTGTGTGTGTGTGTGGGATAAGACGGAGGGAGGTGAGGACACACACAGCGATCCCGGGCAGAGGGAGTGTTTTTCAGGCCTAATGTTCCATGACAACAGGCCAAGGTTCCGTCAAGGTGAATCAGTGCCAACGACGACACACACACACATGCAGGTTCACGCAGCTTTTTTTTTTTTTTTTTTTAAGCATTCGCGTTGACCTCCATTCTTTTGGACCTCTTAAATAACACGTCGTATTCTCACCTTAGCCACAACCAGTTAACGCCTAACCCACAAACCTGTATCTCCGCCCCTGACCTTTACCCGTCTTTATGACTGCACTAGAAGGTCACTGTTTATGCAAGAAATGGCAACAAATACAAGTACACGCATAAATATATATAGATCCTCTGCCTCTCCGCTCCTCCTTTGTTTCATCCAACCTCCCCATCCCCCCTCGTAAAGTTTCGTCCTTCCCTTCCCTCGCTTATCTCCTTTACCTTCCTCCTTATTTCCTCTCTTAACCTCCTCTTTATTCTCTCCCTTGGACTTTAATTATGTAGTTCTTAATCACACTTTTCAGCCAAATTAAGAAACAATGGGTGAACACAACAACAGCTTTGTCTTACTCTCTCCTCTTCTCCTCACTGGTGTTTTGATCTCACATCTCATTTATCCTCTCCTCCCTGGGAAAATATGTGACGTGCGCAACAGAAGATTTGTTGTCATCGACTGTGACAATAGTCTTCACATCACATCACGCGCGCGGCAGTAATCTACCGAAGTCACCGTCGCCGCTTATCAAAAGTCCAATATCCCATTTAGTATTTCGTCCCCCTCTACTGTATGTGTCTGAGCACAAGAGCAAACGCAGGGCGAAAGTGATGCTGTGATAAAGAAGTGATTGGTTGTTTTTGGGGATGTGGGGTGGTGGCGTAACCATGGTGACAGAGGTTGTTGTTGATGTATTCTTGTGTGTTAACATTCTGAGCGAGTAAAACCTCTCCGTGTCGACCTGTTCTGTGCAGATTAACTGTCTGAGTGTGGCGCTTGTGTGGGAAGATGAGAGATTATGCTCCCATGTGCAGCTTCTTTTTCTTTCTATAGGCTGCACATATATATATATACTATACACATATAGGGAGATGACAGTATTGTCCAAGTGTTGTGACAGTATTGTCCAAGTATTGTCCATAACCCAAGTGTCTGACTTTGAGTAAGACCGACTTTATTCCAGCTCAGATAAGGAAACATGACAAAGAGTGCAGGGTTGTTTAGACTGGATGAAAGGAATAATCCCTGGAGGATTCAGAATACAAAAGAAATATAAAAACAAATACAAATGTACACCATCTAAAAAAAAGAAACTTAACAAGAAACTTCTGCTTTATCTCTTCCCTACTCCCTTCCTCTTCCTGTTTGTACCTCCTCTCTTATCATCTGATCTTCATCCCGGTGCTGAACTGGTGACACCCTCTGCAAACCTTCTCCTCCTCCTCACTCCTTCAGTGTGCAGCGTGGGCTTTTACCGCTCGCTGCTGGAGTCCCTGACCTGCAGTAAATGTCCACCTCACAGCGTGGCCCGGCAGACGGGCGCCACCTCCTGCACCTGCGAGGACGGCTACTACAAGATCGACTCTGACCCGTCCAACATGGCCTGCACACGTAAGGATGAAGTAGCTTAAGTAAGGCTGTCAGTTTCTGGAAAAATCGATTTCAAACGAGTATTATGTGACACGAAGTACACAAATGTATAACGTTATTTATCATTTACTCAAGTGACGCTAACAAAATTTGTTATTTTGGACATTGGATATTGGACAGATAGAAATATAAAATCTGATCCAATCCCAAATCCTATATATCCCAAGCTTCACTATGCATAGACTGTAAACATTTTGAAAAAAGTATTTGAAATGACTCAGTGGCACAAATGTGTCGTTACCAGCTTCATACGTTCATAAGTAGTCTTAATTTAATGTATCCGACTAATTTCGGTAGATACTCGAGATTGCGATATTGGTATCAGGCACAAAAACGTGGTATTGTCCCGTCTCTACACACTGCTTCTCAGGTCATTTGGTGACATTATTTTCCACTCATGTGCTCACAGCGTCCTCTCCTGAGCCAAGAAGTAATTACTTCAGACACGGATGCACTTCTAGGCTGTATATTGATAAAGTGACAGCCATAAATACCTTCTTATCTTGTAATTTGTCTATCGTAGGCCCGCCCTCCGCTCCACGCAACGCCATCTCCAACGTGAACGAGACGAGCGTCTTCCTGGAGTGGTCCGTGCCCACGGAGACGGGCGGCAGGAAGGACGTGCGCTACAACATCCTCTGCCGGCAGGTGCTGCCAGAGGGGCGGGGCCTGGAGGAGTGCGGCCCCAATGTACGCTTCCTGCCGCGCCGTGTAAGCCTGTCCAACACGTCTGTCATGGTGGCCGACCTGCAGTCGCACACCAACTACAGCTTCCTGCTGGAGGCCATCAACGGCGTGTCGGAGCTGGCCAAGGAGCACGCCAAGCAGTACGTGTCGCTCAACGTGACCACCAATCAGGCAGGTAAGTTGCCAGCGGGTCTGTCACCACAATCAATACAAGCCTCTGCCTGCTTGTTTAAGCTCCACAGCTGTGCTGTCGCTGCTGCGTCAGCCTTCCCTCATCCGTTTCCTCCAAACATCATCGTTTTGTCATGACGCGCCGCTTCTCCCTTGCTCATATGCAGCAACTTTTGCCTGCACATTGTTTTCAGTGGGGACACAGTAACATGCTAACTTCTCTCATCTGTTGTGACGCGCCTGCTTTTCTCTACTTTTTTAAAAATAATTTTCATGCATACATGCAATGAAATTCTTTATGAGCATTTTTTTCTGATACTGGCACCAGAGAAATAAAGTAGGTCAGTTTGTGCTCTCTGAAATAAGCTTTGAACCTCCCGTCATCCAGAAGAATTTCCTGAATTAGTTAGCGACGGATATGATGCAGCCAGACATGGGGACTTTCTTCATATACATACTGTATATATAATATATGAAGCTATCGGGTTGTCTGCTTAGGAACTAGCACGTTGTGGTGACGTGACTATCAAGGTCGGGTCTCGCGTGGTTGTGAATAACCGATTAATAATTGATTATTTAAGACTATTTTGATTATCGATTTATCTGTTTGAGGGTTTTTTTCATTATTAAAGCAAGATTTCTGATCCTTTGAGCTTCTTAAATGTGAATCTTTTCTGTTTTATTTGCTCCATATTAACAAAGAAATCATTCAATTCCATCATTTCCAGGTTTGACAAACACTGGTCAACATTTTATGGACCAAACGATAACTCGATTAATTGAAAATACTTGACAGATGAATCTAATTTCAATGTAATCTTAATCTGCAGCTCTAGTTGTGGCATATTGGATTTGTCGGATTTTCCAAATAAATATCTATGTTTTTTAAACCCTACCCCATACCACCTCGGTTAACCCTCTTATGACCATCAATATAATTAGGCCGGAAAATTTGACTTTTTCCAAGATAACTTTCACTTTCAATATCTGGCAGTTATTGAAACCATTTAGGAGTTACGGTAATGAGAAGTAGGCTTGCCAAATCCTGGATGGTAACATAAGGTTTAACCTGTTCTTCCCTGACGTCTGCGTAAAAGCCACGTCTTAACTTTTATGAACACACAAAACACTAATCAATCCAACCAGTCGGTGTAGAAAACACACGTCTGATCAACGTAGACTCCTCAGAGTCCAACAGTGCCATTTTCATCACTTTACAACCAGGATTTACTCTGACACAGTGGCGTCTACATTGGTTGTGATGGAAATCTCACAAGTGTTTATTTCACATAGAGCTTGTAATTCCAGAGATAAAGTCGAGCAGGGGAGGAAGAAGTTTAAAAACGGCTTCTTTCATGCGTTTCTCATGTCTCATCAGAAGAACCATAGATCTACTGACATGTTGGGAAAAAAATGTGTCCCCAATCTTTGTCATTTGTGCACCGTCCCCCTGCAGTGAATGATGGAAAAAGCCTTTATTTTTGTGTCTCTTATTGTTTGCCGTTGCATTTCTCTATATCATTGACAAAGCTGCTTGCTGCCTTCACTTCATCACAGGAGTCTGTGTCTTTAATGAAAGCTTGATTTTTTTTTCCAGGCCTCGGTAACGCATGTCGGGTGCGGCAGGTGTTATTCGGTCGCGCCTGTCGACGCTGATGAATCTGGCGGAGGATGTGAAAGTTTACACGTGTTAATTTTGGATCGCAGTACGTCTGTAGCTATCGTTTGTTTTGTGCTCGTTGTTGGATATTTTTACGATGTGCAGACCCCAGAGCAGCAGCTCTGTGAGGGAGGGAGTGATAAAAGACGCAGAAATTGGGACGGTGAAAGAGTAAAAGAGCCCCAGTTGCACGTTCATATCTGTAAACATCAGATGCTTTTCTGTGAGCGTGCTTTTAAATGGACATTAGATTCTTTTTTTTTTCTTTTTTTTTTGCCTGCTTTGGGAGCTCATTTATATATATTTACAGGCCTTATGCGCTGGCGTAGTTTATTTTTATTTGCTCATAATGAAATGAGGAAAAATATGAGATTAATGCACTCTTTCCTCTAGAGTCCATCTGGAGATGCATTGAGGAGAAAAAAGGAAGGTTTTAGACACTGGGAAGCAGAGCCAGACAGTAATGGAGTACATTTACTTTAGTACAGTACTTAAAGGGACACTGTGTGGTATTTATGGGTTTATATGACCCAAAATCCACATTTTATACATATTATGTGCTCCTGCATTGTCTAGTCGCTGTATAATAGTTTTTGTTTCATTTTCGTATTGTTTCAAAAAGTCATGTAAAATAACATGGTCGCGGGCCGATGTTGCATTGCCACGACGCCATGTTTCTACGGGAGCCTGTATAGACAAACCCGAGAGAACAAATCGAGCGCAGAGACGAGGCTGAGAGGCGATCTTTTTACGCGTTTAGAATGGAGGACCACACATATTTTACAGCAGATAAAGGAACACCAGTACCTGACCGTACGCCCACACCACGGAGAAAGACGACAAGGACGACATTTGACCGGCTGAGGATACCGTAGCGCTCAGGAAAGGAAGGGGGTGAGCAGAGGAGCAGTTCATTCTCTAGATGTCACTATAAACTACTTACTTCACCTTTAAGTACAATTTTGAGGGATCTGTACTTTACTCAAGTATCATATTTGGAGAGTACTCATGACTTTACTCAAGTACATTTGAGATGCAAATATTGTACTCTTTACATTTCTGTCCTTAACCGTGAGTACCCTTTACTTCGTCTATAAAAATAAAAAAAATAAAATAAAAAAACACTCCTCCATGGTCAGATTTAGTTGAACGACGAATTCATGGACGAAACAATGGATGAAGACATGTCATGTCCATGTGCCAACACATGGCCCCACCTAAGCAGACTATTTCAATTTTCTGAACAAGTTCAATGATAGTGTTCACTTCGAATGTTTGCTGTGTTTACCAAAACAAAACTTCATCCCCGCCAGTGATATTACACATTTATGTAAGCTGAGCATTTGTTTTGATGTTCTTGAGTACACTGTGTGTTTAACACAGTCTGGTTCAAATGTGGATGCGAAAAAATCCATTAAAACTCTAGCAGAGGTTTGTCAGAGCGTTGCCATTGTGCTATTGCCTTGTGGGCAAGTGAGAAATGTTAAATAAAGCAACATGGTAAAAAGATGAATATGACTTGATTTTACTTTCAATTCCTTTTAAATTTAAAAGGTATTAACATTTTTCAGAACTCCACGTAGGACGCTCTATACGTAATCACTGTGGCAATAGTAATGCAGTATTTAGAAAATGTACTCTATATATGAGATCATTATTTTTTACAATAAAATCACAATCATGAGTGTATATATTGGTTGTGACTGAACAGTGCAATCAAGCTGTTTCCCTATGTTATAAACAATATTTATATATATAATATATATATCTATTTAACAGAGCATTTAAGCCAAAAAACACTTAAATCTGAACAAAGTACAATGGACATTATGAAGTATGTAAGACTTGAAGTTGTTTTTCTTACTTAGAAATGTTATTTTAATTTCAAAGAAATGGACACGGATCTCTCCGCAGGATTCTGAACAGTGAGAAAATATGTCGTACAAGCAGCCGTCAACCTTTTTTGTGCTGAAAAGCCAAAGCATATTCCATAAAGCGGAGGTGGGAGTTAATTTTAGGGACCAACTCCTCCTCTTTCCATGTTCAACCATGGCTTGAATCAAACAGACATCCAGGATAATACCTGTGTCATGGCTATGATTGGTCGATCGCTGTTGAGTGTGGGCATAAAGAAGAGTAGCAGATTATTTGAAGGGAAAAAAAACAGATGCATAGAACAGCAATGGATAGAATGTGCCCTGTAGATTAAACCACAATCTCTCTGCTTTGGCAGATTGTCAGAAAATTCTAATCTCCTAATCCTTCATGATCTAATATCGTTAAATTATTCTAGAAAGTACTAGTTCTAGTTCGTTTTTATATAG
Organism: Microchirus variegatus; assembly: GCF_963457635.1. Classification (NCBI taxonomy): domain Eukaryota; kingdom Metazoa; phylum Chordata; class Actinopteri; order Pleuronectiformes; family Soleidae; genus Microchirus; species Microchirus variegatus. The sequence goes on along the minus strand of NC_139817.1, from coordinate 16,340,467 downwards.
TCCGCTAGAATCGATTCAGTTGGAGGTTGCAACATTCATAACGTGTTCCCCTCCTCACCTGAGGTGGTGCTGCATCAAGAATCCTTCTACAGAAGGAGAAGACGAGACAAACGTTGAACAAGAACAGGACGATGTCTGTTTACGCCTCAAAAGAGCAAAGCATGGAGCTGCATAAAATCCTATTGTTTTATGTTAACGTAATATAGCCAACATACACTGTATGTTGTGGTTGTGTTTACCCACAATGCCCTGAGTTGTAGTCCACTTCCTGTATTTGGTTCACTTGAAACGAAGTGAGACCTACGGAGTTCACTAGAGCTGCAACTGACGATTATTTTTGTAATCGATTAATCTGTCGATTATTTTCTCGATTAATCGATTAATCGTTTGGTCCATAAAATGTTAAAAACAAACATTGATCAGTGTTTGTTAAACCTGGAAATGGTGTTCTTGAACAATGTTCTTGAATGTCTTGTTTTTTCCACAAACCAAGTGAAGTAAGTAGTTTATAGTGCCATCTAGAGGAGAGGCTGAAATTTACAACAAAGAACTGCTGCTCTGCTCACCCCCTCCCTTCCCTGAGCGCTACGGTATCCGCAGCTGGTCAAATGTCCTCGTTGTCTTTCTCCGTGTCAGCAGATGTTGACACCATGTTATTTTACATGACTTTTTGAAACACTACGAAAATGAAACAAAAACTATTATACAGTGACTAGACAATGCAGGAGCACATAATATGTATAAAAAAGTGGATTTTGGGTTATATAAACCCATAAATACTACACATTGTCCCTTTAATTAATCGTTTCAGCTCTAGTTGGCTTCTTTCATTAGTTTGTGCATTCACACCTCCACAAAGGAACCACACTTTCCAAAGAACAAACTCATGTTCGATTAAGAATGTCTGGTGTGAACGCACCCTGAGTCACAGTACAGGTACATTTTGTTTGTGAGATGTTTGTCAGAGAGTTTAACCACCTCCACTGGATCAAGGTATAAGATGTCCCTGTCTACTGCCCCACCAAACCACTCCTAAAAGGACAGGTGGCGGTTTTAAAGAGCGCCCCCTACACTCCACTCTCCTCCACAGATGGTCTGGTCAGTCTAGTCCAGGTGAACACTCATGTACTCAGCAGACGACACCAGTGATGTTGTGACAGTCAGCAGTCTGAGTGGATTACACACCACACCGCACAACTCTCTCATTCACTTTGTGGGAGTTGTTGCTGGATTAAAGTTAGCCAGTCACTGGACCGAAGTACAGATTAGGCATTACGACAGATTTACACATGGCTGGTCGAGTCACAGGCAGATAAAAATAGTGCTCTCTCTCTGGCATGAGTGTGGAGAACAGCCTTTTGTACCTTGGATATTATGTATTGAAGGTGCAGCCACTGGTATTCGAAAGAGGAGTTAAAGCCGCTGCAACAGTAGTAATGTTAGAGGACAAAAATACAGAAGTGATTGTTGTGGTAATTTGAAGTTCTTTTTAGATGGCGTTTTTAAATAGTTTTGTTGAAAATATGGTGTAAACATTTAATAAATGGATGTATAAGAGTAAAATTAAGTGATTATAAGTAGTATACAACTTGGATTTACCTTACAAAAGTACCTTCCTACCTTAGCGGAAAATGACTTTGGTAGAAGATGAAGTTACTTTTTTGTAATATTACTTAAGGGACACTGCGTAGTATTTATGGGTTTATATAACCCAAAATCCACTTTTTTATACATATTATGTGCTCCTGCATTGTCTAATCGCTGTATAACATCTTTTGTTTCATTTTCGTAGTGTTTCAAAAAGTCATGTAAAATAACATGGTCGCGGGCCGCTGTTGCATTGCCACTGTTAGCAGCGAGACGCCATGTTTCTAGAACAAATCAAGCGTCGCTTTACTTGTTGCGGAAGTCCCGCCTCCACTGACGGAGCAGGAAGTTTGAGGTAACCCTAACCCGATATACAAAAGACACAGTTATACATCTGAATAAATACTAGAACCTCATCTGCTGACACAGAGAAAGACGACGAGGATACCGTAGCGCTCAGGGAAGGGAGGGGGTGAGCAGAGGAGCAGTTCGTTTTTGTAAATTTCAGCCTCTCCTCTAGATGTCACTATAAACTATTTACTTCACCTTTAAGTAAAAGTCTTGGGGCATGATTTACTACAGCTGTCAGTGAGCTGCAGGTGAGTCAGGAGGAGAGCGCAGCAACCTTCTTTTTTTTCTTTTTTTTTACGGCAACATCCATAGTAGGGATGCACCGATTAATCGGCCAGTGATCGGAATCGGCCGATTTTCACGTGATCGGCCGAAATCGGTGACTGGCCGATCAGTCAGAATATTCCGATTTTAATGAGCCGATCAAAATGCACCCGCATCGCGCAGCATCAGCAACACACATGCATGCGGCTACACGCACATGTAGTAGAGTGTAGGGCTGGGCGGTATACTGGTTCACACTGAATACGTTTTTTTCCGTTATGATATGAATTTTTAATATACGGCCGTACCGGTGTATTTGATTACACAACATCCGCGCACCCGCAGCGCTGTGGCGGTGCTGCGCCGCTGTTGTCTGCTTTGCGAGTGAGCGCTCTGCATGTAAACGTTTCATTAATGTTTATATATTTGTTTCAATCACTGAACGAAGCCTGTCATATTTAAGACAAGAGTCAGGATCTTAAATCACTTGCACAAAACTTTTGATCAGCATTTGTTTGTTTGTCATTTAAACCTGTGCGCGCAGAGAGCGCGGGGCGGGAGAGAGCGAGCGAGAGGGAGAGAGAGACACACACAAAGAGAGAGAGCAAGAGAGAGAGAGAGAGAGGTCATTTACTTATTTGTGTGTAGGTAATATGTTGTGAAATATGTTTAAACTTAAATAAACTACACATACAGGTAGTGATTCGTTTTTGTATTTTTAGTTGGATATTGGATGTGAACAACATGGTTCCATAACACTGCACTTTAAGATGTGTGTGAATATTCCACAGCATTATTTAGTTCTATTTTATAGTGGTAATTTGTTCAAAAAGTCACACTTTAAGTTATTATGTTCCATGGTAGCATGTTTAAATGTATCATGACAATTGTTTTTGTATTTTTATATATACTTCTATTTTATAGTGTTTAGTTTTTGTATTTTTAGTTGGATATTGGATGTTAACTGGTTGTATTTCTATGTTAAAATGTTCTATTAAAGAGAAAAATGCAAAAAATATATATATTTCTGTATGCTGAAAAGTGGTTTAAAAAATTGAAATCGGAATCGGCTAAAATCGGTATCGGCAGGTCAAACTTCTTGAAAAATCGGCAATCGGAATCGGCCCCAAAAATGGCAATCGGTGCATCCCTAATCCATAGTCCATAGTTTTCTTTGTTTGATACGTCAGGTAATGATAGAACTGTCCAAAATACCGACGCAGGATTAAAATAATAATAATATAAAAAGGTCCTATGGACCCGGGGAACAAGGATGTCATATATCCCTGCTCATCGCAGAACGTCAGCTGTACTTTCTGTTCAGTGGCTTCAAATTTCATTCTGCGCTTCCGTTGAATCTACTCTTTCTCCATGTGGACAAATCTTGACTAGTGCAAAATCCTCATTTAAATAGGGCGGTTTTAACCACTTCTGCGCCTGTAGTCAATTGCGGCCGCAATCTTAGTAGTTCACCCGCAAAACGTAATCCAGTAACAGGCGCAGTCTTTCTGCTCGCGCAAGCAATTTAGCGCTCTCTATTTGCAATTTTAGTAAATCAGGCCCTTAAAGTATATGACATTTACTGTATTTAAGTATCAAAAGCAATTTTCTGATACAAAGTGTACTTTGACTAAGTGTCTTTTTACAAAACAACCTGACATTTCTTGAGTAAATGAGTGCAATTACAACAATATTAGGCCTAAGTTACAAAAACATTTAGCCACAGGGACCTGTAACTGAAAATATAATATTTTCACAACTCCAACCCAGGGGGCTAGATTGAACCCAATGGTGGGCTGGTTCCGGTCCGCGGACCTTATGTTTGACACCCCCTGATTTACAGTATATCAGCACATTGAAAACAACTTTGCACCACATGTATAAGTAATGTTGCCTTTGATTTCGCCTGCAAACTTTTCATTTTTAAAAACGTGACGCTTTATGTGGTCAATAACCTTTTTCTCCCTTTGTGTTTTAATCAATGCTGAGATTTTCCACTCACATACGCGACAAGAACAATAAGTTTAACACCGATTATGAAGCCAAAATTGTGCCGGAATCGATGGATTTGAATCTGTATTGTGAGGGTAAAAGCTTGACATCCCAAAAACTACAAAAATACAGACAGAGCGAGGCATGAGGCACGGAGGAGACTCTGTTTGACTGCAGGGACAAATTTAGAGGACTCCGCTGCCTGCTGGTGGTGATGATGTGTGGGAAGTTTCACACTTGACAAAGGGCCCGTGACAAAAGTTGATTTCACAGTGAATAATAAATGTTGGGTAATCATGAGGAGGAGAGGTGAGGAAGAGAGAGAGAGAACATCAATGTAGAGAAGACAACAAAGGCAGAGAGAAGGTGAGACTGACGGAGTGGGTGGATTTAAGTTTGCTCGAAGACTTTCAGAAACTTTTAGGAGGGTTTTGGATTTATTTAACCACTAATAAACGAGTACATCCTGGATATTTAGAGCTTTACTGTTTGATTTTCTTAAGTCAGTCAATAAAACATAAGAGATTTTTGCTGACACAACTATTTTACAAGAATTGAAGATAAAATTATGTAATTTCCCAACTGGATGTGAATCCCTGCAGCCATGGACTCGCAGGTATCTGAAGAGCAGAGGTCACTTCTTATAGCCCACAATAATGGAATAAAAGTCACTCACAATTATGGTCAAATTCTGTCATTGTGATAATCATGAAAGGAGAAAATCTTAAATCATCAACGACTGACTCGAACGTACAGTTTTAGTGACGTGTTTTAAAGTGTCTGCATGTTCCTAGAGCCTCAGGATTTCCAACACTTGTATTTAAGATTCTTGTTTTTTTTAAATTATATTTAATATATTTTATCCTTTATCTGATGTAAAAAAAAATAAAAATAATAAGATAAAGGGATTTCTCTGTGTGTAAGAGATGCAATTATTTTGATCAGTTTCCTGTCTAAACTAAAGGCTGCATCACACATCCATGTGAAGCTATGCTAGGTTTGGTGTAAAAAGTAGCTGTGGGAAAAATAATCGATTCTTCGATGCATCGTGATTCTCTCTAGAACGATTCCGAATCGATGCGAATAAGTTAATAATCAGAATTTTAAAAAATTTAATTACTTCGCCTGCTGCAACATTCTGTTCGCTTCGCACGCTGCAGAGCCAGGGTTTCCCCCAGAGTATTATAAGCCTGGCCGCCAGGCCATGCATCAGATGAGCATAACAGATGCTCATCTGATGCATCTGGTATTCCCGTAATAACAGCGTTAACGCGTCTTCTTTCACAAAGATTAAAACCACGGAGTGAAAACGATGAAAAGTGCGCTCTGCTCTTCAGAGTCTGTCACCATGTTTCACTCGGATCACTTGCACTTCATCATGACTGTACTCCATCCTCGTCATAAAGATCATTATTTTTATGTGGGGATAAAACACATAGAGAAATGATCCAGTCTGCTTTAAATATGAAATGAGCGCTTGGAGACGCAGAAGAGCGATGAAAGGCGCAGGAGAGGAAGAAGAGAACAGCGCAGGGGCGGTGTGCAGAAATAAAAGGGCTGTTTGTCTTCACAAGATGAGGCAGATGAGGGGGCACTACCACTGTTATATTTATGTTGCTTTCTTACTTTTAAATGAGTAGCAAAGTATTAAAGTAAAAAATTGTTGCATCGAGATGCATCGATAATCGGTTAAGAATCGAATTGTTGACCTCTGAATCGTAATCGAATCGTGAGGTGCCAAGAGATTCCCACCCCTTGTAAAAAGGTTGTCTTTGAACCGTTGTGTTACTGTTAAATCTATAAATCATCATTCACAACCTGGAACGTCAAGGGAATACCACTTTGGGTGTCTCTTCGGTGTCCGCTACACCTGTACAGATATTCATCTGCAACCTGCGTTTCCTCACTCTACCTTTAATTTTTCAGCTCGTGTTCCACTGCGAGCGCTTGAATTATTGGTAATTTAGCCAAAGTAATTGAGATTTTATGCAAAAACTCTTGTCCTGTTATGTTTATTTCTGCTCATTTGTTCTTTATTATTGTTGTTGTTGTTGTTGTTGTTGTTTACTGTGTGGGAGCCGTTTTGCGTTAATGACACCAAATGCTCCCATACATTGTTTTTGCCGTCATCGGCTATTAATCAAAGGAATTGTGATGCATTATGCTCGGGGTCTGTGGGCGGCGGAGTGCACAGCCTGTAGTGCTGTGGCCATGTGTCTCACTTTTGTTGTTTTCGGCACAGACTCTGTGTGAGGGCGGTTTGTTGGAAGGGTTTGAAATGAAGTGAAGTTGTAACGGCGGAGGATGAAAACGTGACAGATGAGATGTTTAGCAGATAATAGCAGAGGAGAATGTAGCTGTGATGATTGAATGGAACGTTATTACAAACAGAAACCCTGTGCATTTCAACCCCATCTGATGTGTGTTTGGAGAAGTACGAGTGCAACAGATGCGACCACTTTTTACACGTCCAACAAAAGACATCTCAGCCTTGAATATATACAGTAATTTAGAATCTTTTAACAACACATTAGTGCTGATGCTTTTACTCAGAGCCATAACCAGTGATTTTAAAAAAAGCAAACGGATCACTCATAACATTTCTCAGTTAAAAAATGCTACTGCTGTTTATTAATTTCTTTACACAACAGTCTCGTAAAGTGAAGTATTTTAGGGTTTTTGGATTGTCGCTGATTTCACTTTTTCTCCTTTTCCACTATCAGACCCAGAGATTTTGAACAGCACCAATGCCTATGCTTTTAAATTGTTAAAATGGCCAAGGAAATCTTTTTTTTTTCTGAATAAAAGTAAACAAATTTCACCTTTTAGCCATTTCCATCATCAGATCCAAAGATTTTTAACACTATTTGACCAATACCAGTGCTAAGTATGATTGTGGCCTGTTCTTATTGTTTAAAATGGCCAAACACACCTGATTTATTCTGAATAAACAAGTAAGTTTTTTGCAGTCTAACTGAATAAGCAGGCACCTTCATAAATAATTGTTTTTTCCCTTTATTTTAATGACATTCAAATGTGAAGGTGAACAGGTCTGATGAGTTTTTTGCACCTTAACAATGGTAAAATAATTCAGGTGTCTTTTTTAAATCAATTGCTAGCCTTTTTTAATCAGAAAACAACAAATATTGGCCAATGTGATTCCTCCTCAACCTTATTAAACTCCAGAGTGATGGAAATTAACATTTTTAGGGGTTTTGGATCATATCTGCTTTCACTTGTTATCCTTTTCCACTTTCACATCCAAAGATTTGGATTTAATAACACTATTGGACCAATACCGATGCTAAATATGATTATGGCCTATTCTTATAGTTAAAATGACCAAAGAAACCTGATTTAATCTGAATAAAAGTCAACAAAGTTCCTTGTTGTCTGTTATTTCTTTAACAGTCCAGCTGAATAAGCAGGCACCTTAACTAACAGTGGCTATGCAACCGCGGCCCACGACCATATTATTTTACATGACTTTTTTAAACACTACGAAAATGAAACAAAAACTATTATACAACGACTAGACAAAGCAGGAGCACATAATATGTATAAAAGAGTGGATTTTGGGTTATATAAACCCATAAATACTACACAGTGTCCCTTTAAAGGATATTTATTTTTATCAAGTGCATTAATCAGATTGGAGAGAGAAAACAACAAAGGTCCCCCAAAGTGATTCTTCTTCAACTTTAATAAACCCCAGAATTACAGAAATGCATTTCCTTTTTCACTATCACATCTAGATATGTTGAACAATACCAGTGCTTATGCTTTTAAGTTGGTAAAATTACAATAGAAACCTAATTTGTTCTGATTATAAGGCAACACATTTTCTGGTATTTCTTTTGCAATCCAACTGAAGAAGCAGAAACCTTAAAAGATGATCGACAAACACAGTTTCTCCCCTTTATTTTAATGACATTTCGAACCTGAAGATAAAATAATTCAGTGTTTTTTTTTTATCAGTTGCATGACTTTTATTAATCATATTGCAGACAAACTGCAGACAATGCCTTGTAGGTGGAGTTGCATGCCCAAAAAAGAAATTGAATGAGTTTTTGTTTCTTCACAATCTTAAAGAAACCATCTCTTTCTCTCTCTCCCTCTCTTACAGCGTCACCCTTTCACTCTTTCTCCCTGTCCGTCTTCGTGTCGTTCTCTCAGGGTAGTTAAAGGATAACACCGCAGATAGTTGAAGGCGTGTATTGATTTTTCGGCGATGGCTCAGACAGATAGAAGTGTGAGAAGCTTATGTTCTTCATTGCGATAACATTGTGTGCTTTTATCTGGCACCAGGCGTTGTTTCACTGTGTGTCCAGCCGAATAATGCTTTTACGACCTTTCCCGACCCCATGTCTCCGTGATGGCGTCTCGCGCAAAGACAATGGGCCTCACAGACACATTAAAGCTCTGGAGATTACCTCCGTCTGTTTTCACCACTCTAGGTGCTCATTAGTTAAATCTAACACACGCTGGAAGTGTTTAAAGCAGACGTCGTGATTGCACTCGGCTTCCTGTTGCTAAAAAGGAAAGTGTTGCTGGAGCGCTGCCTTCGCCGCGTCACCCCCGCCAACCCCTCACGCACTTTTTCGTATCTCACTTTTTTGTCAAACCACCCACTTGACGTTTAATCCCCTCCCCAATCCTTCAGCGCCCCCTTCCCTCTCTTCCATCACCTCCCGTTCGCTCCGTTTTCTCAGATTTATCAGACTGTGTAAAAGATTTTTTGGGGTTTAATTTTTAAATCTCAGCAGCAGAGTTGTGGAACTAGAAGGTGTCTCTTTGTGGAGGAATTTGAGGAGGAGACTTCTGTGTTGGAAAGAGAAGGATGCTCTTCAGATAGCTTCAGATACCGATAACAGATGATGGATGATTTTCCTACACAAATTTAAAGTAATATGAATCTGCATTTGTAATATTGCAGATCAAAAATGTTAAAAACTCACTATTCATTCTGTGTGGCATTAATCAGGCTTTAAAACACCGGAATCAAACGATGTATGTCAAACAAATCAACATTATAAACATGAGAAAGATCTGGACTTTGTTCCTCAAATTGTTATGTGTGAAAACAGGGGGTCAAAGTTCTTCAGCGCTGGATTCTGGATGAAATTTGAATGAACATAATTCATTTAGCTGTAATTTAGGTTTTACTGTAGTTGTCAACTATTTTCTTCAGTCAGTGGTTCAAATGTATACAATATCCACATTTTACATCGTATGAAGTTAGGCTGACCTTCTCTTTAGTCGGCTCTGGACTCTTTAGTAAAAGTAACTGTATATATCTGAGTTGATTATTAAAATTAGATTAAAATCTGTATAATCACCTAGAGAGAGATTATACAGATTTTTACACATTTTGACATTTTATTGAACTGCAATTGAAGGAGAATCTTACATATAAACAGACTATGGAAGAAAAAAGCTGCAGCCATAGATACAGATACTTAAAAATGGTGGAGAAAAAATAACCCTGGACTGGTTTTTTATATTGAAGTTAAACAGACATCAACCGTTTGCACTCCCATAGAAATTCTCCTTGTCCTTCATTTTCTTTGTTGTGATCTCACCCTGTATTAAGTTTGTTTTTATATAACCCAAACTCCTTCAGCCGCGTATCAAAGAGGGCTTTAGACTCCGCGTGCCCTTGTTTGACGCTCTCTATTCAGGAACCTTTGATTAAAAACAGCATGTGCGAACTGCGTCCATTTTTTTGGAGGATTTAAAGTTAAGATTCTGGTGTATTGTTACCCGTTAATCTGCTGGGGGAAAAGTTTCTCTCATCATGGCCTCTCAGACCTTTTTTTTTTTTACGTCTTTTTTTTTTCATTTAAGCATGGAGAGATTGTATGTGTGTGTGTGTGTGAGAGAGAGAGAGAGAGAGAGAGAGAGAGAGAGAGAGAGAGAGGGAATCAGTCTCTGATTTCAGAGCTTTTAAGATGTTGCAGATAACACTTTGGTGTGCGACCATGCACTCAGGATACAGTTACTGTGTTTGTAGCGATGATTTATTCCCCACAGACTTCTGCTGAGGCTACTGAAACCTAAACGGTGTTTAGCATTTGCAGTCGAGGCCTCACACACAGACACACGCACACACACACACACACACACACACACACACACACACTATTAGGATGTTGCCAGAGGGAGCATTTTGCCTGGTTAAAAGCTCTTTATGTGTCAGAGACTCTCCAACTGTCCCTCAGAGAGACGGGCCAATAGCTCAGGTTACTACAGGATGGCTCGATGATTAATGCAAACTCACACAACTGAGCTCTACTGAACAATACTTAGAGACTAAATTACCAAATATAAGCCTGGTGTGGTGACGGGAAGCAGAAATTAAACACTAATGATGTATGAACAGTCTCAAACAGGTTTTAATACTTTCTATGAAAGATTATTAGGGCCACATAGAATAAAAGAGAAAACGGCATGAATTCTCAGATTAAAGTCTGAATTCTGAGATTAAAGACTGATTTTTTTTAATTAGGTCAGAAAAAAAATAAAAAAATTCTTAGGTTACAGTAATTCTGAGATTAAAGACTGAAGTTTTTAATTAGGTCAGAAAAAAAACAAAAAAAAAGTCTGAATTCTAAGATAGATTAAAGTCCAAATTCTGAGATTAAAGACTGAAGTTTTTAAGTAGGTCAGAAAAAAAATAAAAACATTCTGAGGCTACAGTAATTCTGAGATAAGTCTTAATTCTGAGATAAAAAGTCGGAATTCTGACTTTAATCAAAGAATTCTCAGATTAAAGTAATTCTGAGAAAAAGTTTAATCAATTTTTTTAAATTCTGACTTTAATCTCAGAATTCATGCCGTTTTTATTGTTTTTATTTTCCGTAACTTTCATATTGGAGTTGTTGTGAGGTTAAAAAAAAACAAAAAAACATGTCAGCTGAATTAACAGCTGCTTGAAAAATATCTTGAATCTAATAATCCATAATTCGGCTAGTTGTTATGCCTCTTCATTTGGAACAAACACGAAGTGGATCGTATCCATTGCCAGTTGCCAAATCCTGTCCTCTAAACGCTGGAGTCGCACTCCACTTCTGCAGCTCCTTTTGCCAGCGATCCATGAAAACGGGTTGGATAAAAGGAACAGTGTAATTAGGTGCAGGTGCACTTTGCTGTCATATTACAGACATTTTTATTTTTTTCCCCCAGAGGCAGAGCCGCCTTGGAACCAAAAATAGTCGTACCTGTAGAGTTGGAGTCAAACGGGGGGAGAAGAAAAAGCAACCTGTGGAAAACCCTGAGGGGAAAGAACTGTTAAAGAGTGAAAATGTCAGATTTTTAGACGCAGCAAAGAAGTAACCGAGTTAGTTCTGCATCTGTGACCAAGATTTTGTTTACTTTAATATTTTATAAGTGTCACGTTCAGCTCTGCTCGTGTTAACATGACAGGTAAACGCAGTCGTTGATGGTACCCAAATAATTTTTACAGCTTCTGCACCTTTTTGTCTCTTCTGTTTCCGTTTAATCCCCTGTCTTATGTCAGTCAGTCTTTGCTTTAAAAACGACAAAAAAGTGAAGGGATTACACTGGGTTGCCTCATTGAAATGTTTTGCTTTACATTTCAAGTAAATTGGTGTTGATTTTAGGTGTTGATTCTTTATATCTGTGTTTGTGTGTTTGTGTGTTTGTCTGCAGCTCCGTCCCCAGTGAGTGTGGTGAGGAAAGGTCACACAGAGAAGAGCAGCATTGCCCTTTCATGGGCTGAGCCCGATCGTCCCAACGGCATTATCCTGGAGTACGAGATCAAGTACTTTGAAAAGGTAAAAGAAAATACACATATTTATTTTTGGATTAAAGTCTAAATTCTGAGATTAAAGTCTAAATTCTTAGGGCAAAAAAGTCAGAATTCTGACTTTAATCTCAGAATTATGAGAAAAAATGTTCATCTAATTTTATTTAAGAATTCTTACTTTAATCTCGGGATTCATGCTGTTTTTTTGTTTTGTTTTTTTTATTATTTTTTACATGGCCCTAATACCGAGAATTTTTTTTTTCCAAAACAATATTCCATCTGTCCTTTACTGTTATTCTTTAGATTAGACTATTGATCCCACACCGGAATGTTCTATTGTCATCTTCCAACATCTTTTTCTCCACACACATTCTCTCAAATCTTACACCAACGCCTCTTGCTTTGCAGTAAACACTGACTTCTATTTACTTTTATAAAGTCACCTGTTCCATGGTGAATATTCGCAGACGTCTTTAAAACTGCTGAATAGCTCGTATTTTCCTGTGCTTTGAGAGAGAGTTTGACAACACTACAGGGAGCTCATTCCACTTCTGGACACTGGATATTAAATGTTGTGGATTAGCAGAAAACTTTTAGACCCACATTGGTCAAATTGGCCCTCAGAGATACTTTAGAAGCTAAATATACTCATTTTCCCCCCAAGCAGTGGCCTTTTAAATCAGGTCCACTATTTGAAAATGTCTCCATATAGCTATTTTTTTGTGTAGGTAGAGCAATTTGATCCACGTGTTCAGATCATTGTTCTCGTGCCCTTCCTCTGCTCTCTCTTCTCATGTCTTCTTTTTCTGGGAAGGTCAGAATATAAAGGTATACACACACACACAGGGGTTTGTGGTTAGTGGTGAGCTAATGGCTCCGGGGCTAATGGAGAGGGCATTTAAGCCATGTTTAAACCTGATGTGGTTACAGTTTGGAGGGAAACCGATCCTCGCACATGCACTCTCACAGTAGTGCCTGTCAGGCCGCCATGGAGATGTGCAGCAAAAACTGGGACAAACAGATGGAGACAACAGATGCGATATGGACAAAGTGTGGCGTCAACGGTCGCTGGTCTTTAAAACAGGGGAAGCTCATTTCAGGCCCAGATATTTATACATAAATCGTGCAAACTACAAGAAGGAAATGTGATAATAACTTTGTTTTATTCACAATGAGAATCCCAGAGAAGCTGATCTTCCGTGGAAGTGACGTTTTTGCCATTTGTCGAGATTTTTTCACTGCAGTGAAAACAAACCTGTACTGTGTCATCCCATAGCTTCAAGTAGTTTTAATGTGACACGTTTTGGTCATTGAAATGTAAATACAACATAGTTTTAGAGGAAGCAGGTGAGAGAATTGCAGTAACCCTCTCTTCTCTTTCTCCCACGACAGATGCAGGACTCCAGCTACACGATAATAAAGTCAAAGGAGACCGAGATGGTGGTGGAAGGCCTGAAGCCCTCTTCAGTCTACATCTTCCAGGTTAAACACACACAGATTGATGTTAAATAGGGGTGGATTTATCCCCCAAAAAAGTCTAAAATATTGGAATAATTTCCCAAACTACAAACAGATAAATGCATTTTTTAATTATGACTGATGGAGAGAGAAAAAAAGGCAGAAGAATAATGGCTGTGGTGGTAAATCTAGACGGTGAGATGGCAGCGAACACTTGTAATCTCTGCAAAAAAAAAAAAAAAGCTCACCTGAGGAGCAAGGAAAGTCTGATGTCTGCCTCGTTGGCTTAAAATGCCAAAGAATTACCCACGGAAAGTTCATCCCGAATCCTCGTTGTCATGACTCATGCAAGAGTGTGTGTGTGTCAGTGTGTGTCAGTGTGTGTCAGTGTGTGTCAGTGTGTGTCAGTGTGTGTGTCAGTGTGTGTGAGCTACAGCAGGAGGAGAGCATGTCTTCCTCACAGCAGCATCTCTGTCGCTCACTGCAGAAGCTCAGTCAATTCATGTCTTTGTTTTTTGAGTTTTTAGATGCTAACTGCTGAGAAAGAATCATGAAATTAGTTGAAAAAGCAGTCTTTTGGTGAAGAAGTTGCACACTGGTGCTTTAGTTCATGCTATTTTAAACTTAAATTCACTCATACATCACACATGAATATTTTCCTATTTCCTGAACAGTTTGTTTTTTTTGGAACTTTATTTTTATTTCACAATAAAAAACACAATACACACCATTCCTTGACAACAGTACAGAACATAAATATATATATGACAATGCAAAAAAAGCATAAAACAGAAGACATATTAGGGACTGGCAAGCGGAATAACAACGATGAGTTAATTGTAAGGAGGTATAATTAAATAAATAAATAAATGAATGAGTGAAAGAAAGAAAGAATAATGGACAATTAGGACAGTGCAGTACAGTTTGGGTTCCCTTCAGTTAGAAAAGTAACTTGCAATAGGTAACCACCTCCTCTTAAAGACATCCGATCGTAATTGTAACTGAGCAGTCAAAGCCTCCGTTCCATACACTTCCCTCAGCTTCTGTTTTCCACTCTGCCACTGTAGGTGGTTCCTGAATAGCAAACTCACGGTCATTCAAATTCAACTCATGAATCAGCAGATTTCTTACATGCAGAGGGAAATTCACATTTAAATTTAAGAAAGTCGAACTATAGAATAGTTTATCTCTATAAATTGTTTTCAAAAGATGCCTTAAAATCTACCTTCTTTCTTATTTACAATATTTTATGTTATGTATTATTGACTTGCCTGATACTATCATTATCTGTGAACACATACAATTATATTATTCTTTATGACTGAGATTCGGCTTGATGCTCTCTCTGCACTGCTTTATTAATCTTTGACATTTTCCTGTGCCATTAAATATTATATGTGGTATTTTGCATAAATGTGAAATATATGGACATGTTGCATTCCAGGTGCGAGCCAGGACCTCGGCAGGTTATGGCGCATTCAGTCGGCGATTTGAATTCCAGACCAGCCCTTACTGTGAGTACAACCCAGAGAGAGAGAAGAGCGATGGTGTGAGGGAGCATGACAGTACAATAAAGTTCAGCTTGTATGTGTCTCCCTCCTGCTTTTTTTGGAGGCTGCAGCAACAACAGATGCCTGCTGTGCTGTGTGTGGATGTGTATTACTGTGTGTGTGTGTGTATCTATTTATTTCTCCCCTCTCTTTGGCAGTGACTGCCACCAGTGAACGAGCTCAGGCCTCCATAGTAGCGGTGGCCGTCACCCTGGCTCTGGTCCTGCTGGCAGTGGTGGCTGGATTCTTACTGAGCGGGCGGTAAGAAATAAAAATACATCCTCTGACACAATGTAAACACAACACTGTTTTGTGTGTGTGTGTGTGTGTGTGTGTGTGTGTGTGTGTGTGTGTGTGTGTGTGTGTGTGTGTGTGTGTGTGTGTGTGTGTGTGTGTGTGTGTGTGTGTGTGTTCTTGTACTTGCGGCATACTGAGGACCAGTGAGGACAAAGTGAGGTAATTTTTACGGAGTGAGGACATTTTGGCCGGTCCTCACTTTGTTTTCATTGAAATCACTTCCCTAGGTTGCTATAACATGCTATACTCAATTTGTCCAAATGTTTTTCCCACATTTTGGACGACATAGTATGACGTTTTGTCAAATTTTGGACCAATTTTTTTGTCAAATTTTGGACCATTTTTTTTGTCAAATTTTGGACCAAAATTTTGTTTGTCAAATTTTGGATCAAAATGTTTTTGGTCAAATTTTGGACCAATTTTTTTTTTTGTTAAATTTTGGACCAATTTTTTTTTGTCAAATTTTGGACCAACATTTTTTTGTCAAAGATTTGTTAAAATTTTGGTCGACATAGTATAAGCATGATGTTTTTGTCAAATTTTGGACCAAAAACTTTTGGTCAAATTCTGGACCAAAATCTTTTGGTCAAATTCTGGACCAAAATCTTTTGGTCAAATTTTGGACCAAAATCTTTTGGTAAAAAAATTTTTTTTTAATTTTGGTCGACATATTTTTGTAAAATTTTGGACCAAAAATTAATAATAATAAAAAAAAAAATGTTTTTCAGCCCTTTTTGCTCTGGGGCTCCACCTGCAGACCTGCGTGCGTGCATGTGCGCGTGCGCGCGTGCGCGCGTGTGTGCGTGTGTGCGTGTGTGTGTATGTGTGTGTGTGTGTGCGCGTGCCCACATTCACATTATTCGCCTGTGACAACTCTGGGAAATGTATATGCACTCACATCTAAGATGTTCCAGGACTATCACACTGACATGTACTGTAGGTAGATGTAAGTAGATATAGGTAGTTTGTTACAAGTTAGCTAGCTAGGTTGTTAGTTTAGTGGGTAGGTAGTAGGTAGCTAGCTAGTTTGGTTGGTTGTAATGCTGCGTTCCAGAGCCCATCCAAACCAGTTGGACGTGGGATTTATCTTACCTCCAACGAGAAAAAGTGCACTGGAATGCCTGTCGAAGTGGGACCTCCTACTCGCGAAGTCGGGGCTGATCGACCTACCCCGAATTCACCAAAATGACGTCGGAGAATAATGGCGGCGCCCATGGAGTCACATGAATAGATGACGACATAATTTCACGCAATAACATGGAAAACAAGTTGTGATAAAATTGCTGTGTCTAAAACAACTCCACACGCAGAAAAGTAAAGTTTATAGCCTATTCATTTGACTCCATGGGCGCCGCCATTATTCTCCCACTTCATTTTGGTGAAGTGGGGGTAGGTCGATCAGCCCCGACTTCACTAGTAGGAGGTCCCACTACGACAGGTATTCCAGTGCACTTTTTCAAGTTGGAGGTAAGATAAGTCCCACGTCCAACTGGTTTGGATGGGCTCTGGAACGCACCATTAGTTTAGTGGGTGGGTAGGTAGCTAGGTATGTTGTTAGTTTAGTGGGTAGGTAGTAGGTAGCTAGCTTGGTTGTTGGTTTGGGGGTGGTAAGTAGTAGGTAGGTAGCTAGTTAGGGAGGGAGGTTGTTGGTTCGGCAGGTAGGTACTGTAGGTAAGCGGCTGTTAGTTTAGTCGGTTGGTAGAGTGGTTGTTGGTGTTTTTAGTTTGGTAAGTAGGTAGATTATTAGTTTGGTTGTTTGATAGGTTGCTTGGTTTTTAGATTGGCAGTTAGGTAGTTTGGTCGATAGGTAGGCAGACTTTGGTGGGTTGTTAATCTGGTACATTTTTAGTTTGGTAGGTAGGCTGTTAGTTTAGTAGGTTAGTTTGCTTGGTAGGTAGGTAGGCGATGAGGATTAAAGGAAATCTAGAAAATGGCTTATGAAGATGAGTCCAACTTTAAGAACAGTGTAAAAGCAGTCAGTTGTGTAATACAGACAGTGAGTTCTGTGCCTGAGTTAAGACATAACCTTAGATTGTAACACTGGGGTATTTAACACTCCCTCTCAGACATTACATTATACATTACATTATACATTATATTAATGTTGCATTTGCATGCCTGTGGACTCATGTGACCTTGATCTACCTTGTGTTGCAATTGGTACAACCAATTTTCACCCCATAATTTCCCCCTCACGCAGCCATAAAGGTGTAAATACAAATTTGCATATGCAAAGAACTTAATAAGATAATATTATTTAACACTTTTTTAGAGAAATATTCAGCTTGTTGTCCGTCCTTGCACGAGTGTCTGTGTCCCTCGCAGCTATTTTTTTTGTTTGCAGAAGTTTCATAAACTCTTGAACTCGAACCCGATTTCCCCCTTAATCACATTTTTGCCATGAAATGTGTTTAATTAAGTTAATTACAGGCTATGTACTGTGTCCATGTCCTTTTACTGAACCATAATTAACAAAGCTTAAGGCAGCTTCATAAAATAAAAGCCCGGTGCAAATTCAGATTCTCATACCCATGGTGTGATGGTCTCCTTCTCCTCTTTCTCCTCCTCAACTCCCCATTCACACATGTGTAATAATGATCTATTTCACATTAATCTGTCCACGGATGTGTTTAATCATCGTCTTTTATCCATACGCAGCTTCTTCTTTTTCCCCCCTCCCACATAAGGTCATCATTTAATTTTGTTCTAATTTGAAAATAAAATGTATTCAAAGGCGTCAGGATGATCACATGAAAAAGACAGCAGATGCACTGGTGAGGTTTTAAAGATTAAAAAAAGAAAATCTGAGAGACTAATGATTGTGGTTTAACTGAGCAGGGAGGGAGGGAGGAGAAATGGAATTAATTTTCCATTGGTTGATTTTGGGCACAATCCTCAACCTTCTGTCCAGTGTACGTCCTTCCATCCCCCTCTTCCTCCTTCATGACCCTCCAGACTACACTCGCATGTGTGGACATGCAGACACAGCACACACAGCACACTGATGTATGCATGAGTTCACCTACACTCACACATACGGACAAAGCAGGACTTTGGAGGGCCAGTTATAGGCGGTGGACGTTTGCTCAAACCCCTTGACTCCACAGAACCGGGGACACCCTGGGACACACACACATGCATTCTTGTTCACCATCCTCAGTGAGGACACTCGTATTGATCGACATTGTCACTTACCCTGACCTTAATCATCATAACTATCCCTAAAACCCAATTTTTAGCCCTCACAAAAGCCCTTTAGACCTGCCAAAATGTCCTCACAAAAGACATGTTTGAATAAAAATGTGTCCTCATAGTACACAAACCTACACACATTCTTGTCCAGGGTCCTGAGTGAGCACACGCGCTACCTTAATAGTGATATCTAACCCTAAAGCCACGTCTTAACCCTCAAAAAAACCCTTTATATCCTCATAAAAGACAGGTTTAAATAAAATATGTCCTCATCGCTTACTACAGACATGTACACACAATAACACACTCACAAACTCCCCTCCCCCTCTTATCTATATCCAGCTGCCCATACCAAACCCCTCTGGCCAAGCCTTGCCGTCCTACAGAGAGCTGGACTAGAAAAGACTTAGACGTGACCTCTCTCCCTCTGTGTGTGTGTGTGTGTGTGTGTGTGTGTGTGTGTGTGTGTGTGTGTGTGTGTGTGTGTGTGTGTGTGTGTGTGTGTGTGTGTGTGTGTGTGTGTGTGTGTGTGTGGGTGTTGTCTGTGTGTGTGTGCGTGCGTGCGTGCGCGTGCGTGCACCTTTTGTCTCCATGTTTTGAACAATGAAATCAATTCTGTCTCTAAAAATAGAGAAAGAGGCCTTTTAGTGGAATCCAAGTTCTGCAAATTCAAAATCCATTTACTGCACAAAACTGTATGTCAATTTTGAGTGTGCGTGCGTACGTGCATGCGTGTAAGATCACAGGATCAAGTTTAAAACCAATCCTCCTGTTTAATCTGGGTTATCTGTGATTATCTCTGATACTCTCTGTCTAAATATTGACACACACATATTTTTGATCTCACACACACACACACACACAGACTATTCTCACTTTCAATTTGACGCTTAATAGATATTTTTATGTAAAAAAGTATATGATGCAGACATTAAAACATGGCGGTAGATTAAATAAATTCCTCTTCCAGTTTTTTGTTGTTTTTCCTCCAATCTCCAATGAAGACTGCTCTCTGCGGGGTCAAAGGTCAGAGTTGATGTGTTGACGAACGCCTGATACTCTGTGGAAACTGCAGTCCTTTTGCTTTCATCTCGACGGCGCGTACCTTTTCAGCCTTTTCAGGTTGAGCAGATGCTATGAAGAAAAAATACAAAGCTTGCACTTAGATTCAATTATGATTACGTCTTGAATCTCACATTTATGCACTTCTCTCGTTAGGAAATAGGAAAATATTATACAATCTTTGCTAAATAATCCCGTCTAAACTTAGTTTTCCAACATGTCATGTCCATGATTGAGCAGTGACGTCATCAAATTGTATTTTAAGACACTAATGAATACTATTACATTGCATTAAATGCACTTTGCATTTAATAATATTATAGCATGATGTGTGTGCTTCCTCTCAGGCGGTGTGGCTACAGCAAAGCCAAGCAGGATCCTGAAGAGGAGAAGATGCACTTCCACAATGGCCACAGTAAGTTTATTTATGTATTAATTATAAACATTTTCTCTCTCTTTGGGCCACTGTGAACCCATTATGGTTCACACTTATTATATTTTCTTGATGAGATGCAGTTGTTTTGGGTAGGATTTTCAGTAAACCGTAAAAACACCTCAAAGGTTCAGTGACTTCACACTTCATCGTATGCCAAAATGGAGAAGCAGCGAAGTAGCTGTCAGCGGGAATGACAGATGTGCTAATGTGCTAAACTTCAGAAATGATGGTACTGAGCATTTGAAATCTTGATTAAAATCCATTTGGGTGCTA
Source organism: Microchirus variegatus (assembly GCF_963457635.1). Classification (NCBI taxonomy): domain Eukaryota; kingdom Metazoa; phylum Chordata; class Actinopteri; order Pleuronectiformes; family Soleidae; genus Microchirus; species Microchirus variegatus. The sequence goes on along the minus strand of NC_139817.1, from coordinate 16,320,237 downwards.
ACTGTAAGCACAAATCTCATTTTACTAGACTTTAAAATTGGTTTTCTGTTACTTGTGTCAGTCAAGCAACACTTTATATGAATTTAACGAGCAAAAATACACGAATTACAAATAAAATATCGATTTAATTGTTCAAATTTGTTTGAAAATACACTTTTTCATTTGCAATTAAGTTTACTCCTTAAAAAGTGTTCCTTGATAATCCCATACTTTTCTTGCTCATTTGCTCATCAGTCAAAGATTGTTAAAAAAAAAATCAGTATTAGTCTTTGTTTTTACTCATTGTGAGTTGATAAATGGTCTGATTTTGTACATACAATAATTATGCAGAAAAGAAAGCAAAGGGCTTCTTTGAAGATGACACATCAAGGTTTTTTCAATCGTAAAAAAAACAGTGAAATTTAAATTCATTGCATCACTGAGGCTTTAACTTTTAAAATATTCTCCGGTAATAGAGTGATACCATGAATACTATCCAGTTGTTTTGGATGCGTGTCTACAAGTGTCTACTCTATGTTTAGTATGTCCAACAGACCATAATAGCACACGGCATGTGTCCTTCTCAGTTAAATTCCCCGGAGTGCGCACCTACATTGACCCCCTCACTTATGAAGATCCCAACCAGGCAGTGCACGAGTTTGCCCAGGAGATCGACGTCTCCTTCATCTCCATAGAGAGGATCATCGGAGCCGGTGAGTCAAACCCTCCTCAGCTGTACGTGCGAGTGTTACAGATTACGCTCATTCTCATGCCGAGCGTCAGTTTGGGGGGGCAGAATAATGTATCGCATGAATACATTACTCTTCACTGAAGCAAAACCTGTTTGATCAAGGAAAAAAACTCCTCTTAGTGTCTCTTGTTACAGCGCTAATGTCGTACAAGGCTCGATGAAAACACTGTAATAACAGTAATGAGTCGCACTGTTCCGTCGTTACCACCGTGTTTTCCTTCAGCGCAGAGTGAATTTGTCACGTTCATTGTGGCACAGGCTCGTAAAAAAGACGCGTGGTTACACACGGTCAATTAAACCGCCGTGCTGGAAAATGACACATTCATGCGGCTATAAATTTGCGTTCTGCTGACAATTATGTTGATTTGCGGGAATTTGTAAACAGCAACATGAACATTCACGTTCCAGCAGTACAGTGACTGTGTATGAGGGTGGGAATAGTCTGTCACATCAGACTAAAGGCTCAGTCTCATTTCTTTTTTGTACTTTTGCCCCTTTTTTCTCTTTGGAACTGAATAGATTCAACATGCTGTCATCAAAACAACAAATGTTTCTTCTTAAATGTGAATGTCTTGGTGGCTTTCTTTGTGCCATGCGACAAATAAATCATTCAAACTGAATAATTTTGGTTTGCGGACAAAATTAGACATTGGAGTAAACCTCATCATGTTGAGGTTTGGTGAACACTCCACATTTTTCAACATTTTACGGAGCAAGTACTTCTCGATCAATCAATTAATCGACAGATTTAGTTTGAAAATAATCTTTCTTAATCTCTTGTTTTTCTGTTTATCTGAGGAAACAAGTCTTTCAATGGCGCTGTTTCCTGGAGTACGTACATCAACACCACATCGACAAATAGCGCCTTACTACTTAAAAGATGTTAGTCGCAGAAGCAGCAGCGCTTTCAGCTATATATTTGTAAGACCATAGAATAGTGGACCAGTTGGTTTATAATAGGGATGCAACGATATTCGGTATTTTACCAAACCGTTCAGTACACCCTGTTCCGTTTGCAACGGCAAACAACAGTATTTTGGTACGTTTCATGTATTGTATTGTATGTATTAAATACACAATGCTGCGTGATTAGATCTTCTCAGGAGCAGAGTCATGCTACTCACTGAGTGCAGAGCTGCTCTGCTCATGCCGCCTTCAGAACCAATCAGCACTCTGGAAAAAGGAAGTTTGAAGCGGCACTGTCTTCATATAAGTCCGCTGTGTGAGATCATTTAGGATTCAGCGTAGACTACGATGAGAATGAAAAAATTAATGTCAACAAACGGTGTACAAGCATCTGTTATGCAGCGCAGTGAAGTTGGTTTGAAGTTGGATATTGGACAGACACTCGCTCTACAGCGCCACTCTGAGCAAGCCTCTCATTTTCGTCGGCATCACCCGTCTCTTTCACTTGGAGCAGCATGGTGTAGTTGTAGTTTCTGTGAGTGGGTTAAAATGTTGTTTATTTTTATTGGCTACCATTAAACTTTATTTATTTTTAATTTATGTGGTTTTATGTCTGCTGTTTCATTTGATCTGAGTGCACTATTGTTTAACCCATTAAGGCCTGAAGCGCCTGGAAAAATGTCTCTAAAACCTGAGCTTCAGTGCCTACTAAATTACTGATTTCTCAGCCTCTGTAGCAGATAGGAACACAATTCAAAAAGTATTTGAGAGCTCACACCTGTGGCTTTCCTGTGAAATTTAGTTTATTTAGATACAAAAATTTAAATTAAAGTGAATAACTATTTTCAATTAAAAAAACAGTAAGAAAATAAAGTAATATCAACTTGTGTCAGTGCCTTGATTTAGTCCTGATGGAGTGTGAAGAACAAGAACATCATGTAATGACTGTAACAGTCTGCTTCACATGTGACGGTGATGATGCTTACAGTGCTGCGGCATCTGCAGGTAAATCCACTGTCACCCCTGGTGTGCGGTTGTAAACACTCCGTCGATTATGGTGGTATTTATCGTCATTATCGCCGACCTTGTCGTCTTCAAACATATTTATGTCTTAACCATAAATCCCGGTGGATTTGTTCAGCGCGTTCAAAGTTAGCAGCGATGACGTCATCGAAGACGAAACTCCTCAAAATCACTGCCTTCAGAAATCTCTCCGCTGTCAAAGTCCTCCATGTTCGCGCAAAGTAATTTCAAAACAATGTCGTGAGGAACCCCCCCTTATACCCCCCCGAAAATTTACGTATCCGATTTACTGGCGTCTATGAGAGAATAAAACTCGCAGCCACTCTCCCGGCGTCAATGGTAGAAGTGCCGCAATGCTTTCCCAGCATCAATGGGTTAAATAAAGTGTGTAGTCTGATTATATCTGTGCTTTTTTTTTTAAATATATTTTTTGGGCCTTTTTGCCTTTAATGGATAGGATAGTGGAGAGAGACAGGAAACAGGAGGCAGAGAGGTGGGGAACGACATGCAGGAAAGACCGCTTGGTGCGGGATTCGAACAAGGGTCGCCTGCAGCGAGGACTATAGCCTCAGCATATGTGGCAGGTCAGGTGCTCTACCATCTGAGCTAAACACTGCCCCATATCTGTGCTTTTAATTATTTATACAATGTAATATTGCCTTAGTCTGAGTAGTTTTATATTAAGATATCCAAACTCCACCGTTACCGTGGCACCAAAACCGTGATGCATACCGAACTGTGGGAAAACTCTACCGTTGCATCCCTAGTTTATACAATGGACTGCAAACAGGTTTTTGTAAGGTCAATTTGATGATGGTAACATTAGTTATGAGTGGGTTTATCTCGGAAAGATCTGAATAAGCCTCCACTAGAAGTGTTTCCCTGAAAAATCTCACTTTGAAGAGCTAGTTAACTCTTTACGCTTCAAATTCAATAAGAATTTGGACACAGCTACTTGGGTTTGAGCCCAAAAAGCTGTTAATTTCTGTTTGTTTCACCACACTCTTCATCTTTCAGGGGAGTTTGGAGAAGTGTGCAGTGGACCACTGAGGCTGCCCGGGAAAAGAGAGATCCAGGTTGCCATCAAGACGTTGAAAGCAGGCTACACCGAGCAGCAGAGACGCGACTTCCTGTGGGAGGCGTCAATCATGGGCCAGTTTAACCATCCCAACATAATCCGTCTGGAGGGCGTGGTCACCAAGAGTGAGTCATGTTTTGTCTCATGTGTCACAGCACAAATTACCGGACACTTTCTCACTCCTTCAATCTTGATGTTTAAAAATCGCATGCACACATACACGGTCGACTTGTGTGGATCAAGACTTTGTGTCAAACTTCGACTAAAAGCTGTACTTTGTCAGCATCTGACTCAGCTCTGCTCTATCACCGGGCTTCAGATGTGCTTTGACAACTTCAGCTGAAGGTTCTTTATCGAGCTCTCTGCGACACTGACTTGACCTTTGTGTGACTCGATTGTACACTTGCTACAGTAACAGGACATTTAATCATCTTTGCAGGAAACTTTTTTGACAGTAAAGAGTAGTTAAAGATGTGCCCCAGGCTTATTATTAAACATATTTGAGTTATATCACTGTGGGAGCCACATAAAGAATAAAACGACTACTTAAATTATAAAAAATCAGCACAGCTATGCTGCAATAACAATAATTTTTGTTAATTCTGTTGAAAATGATTGAATCATTCTTTTTATTCACCTATTTATTACTAATTCCGGTAATTATCCCATTTAGTTGTTGGCTCAGGCTATGTTTTGCTGCTGTTTTATGTCAGGTTTTTTTGTCCGAGAAGTTTTTAATATTCTGTATATATGTGAAAAATACGTTTCTATACCTTGATTTGCCACATTTATTGGTATAAAAGTTCATATATTTCACTTTTATAGGCAAACCAGTGATGATCATCACTGAATATATGGAGAATGGATCTCTGGACACGTTTCTCAAGGTAAGATGTGACGGTTAGCATTGTTGGAGTGAAGAAGGTTTTTGGAAGATGCTCAATATAAGAATTGGAACTAGGCCTTTTCAACTAGAGAAAATCCTCTGATAACTTTTATTCATTAACTTGTCTCAAACATATGGACCAAGTTTGATGCAGCTAGCTCAAACGTGCTAGGACGAGTTTGTTCAAATTTGTAGACTAGCCATTTTTGTTTGTTTTCCAAAATGGAGCAACAAGTGTACCAAGTTTGGTTAAAATCAGAACTACTAGACACGACTAAGACACGACAGAAAAAATCGGAAAGTTAGAATTTAACGCACAAAAAAACCTTTCACATTTCGACCCTGAAGAATAGAATACTTGTACATCCATGTATTATGTGTGGGAAGATGCTTAACACTTTATTTTGTAAGATCTCATCCCACTCGTAGAATTTGCCTGGTTATAGTCGAGCACCAAAATGTCAAAGTAAAAATAAGATAAAACTGCAGACTAATGCTGTTCTTCAGGGTGAAAAGTCGTGATCTAATTAAAGAAATGTCACATAGCTGTTCACACCGTTGCTTACAAGCGTTATGAAAGTGTTGAGATCAAAAAGAAAGCAGAGGCTGAACCTTACTGTACACGAGTTGCATCGGCAAGAGTTTCCTGTGGAAGAAGAAGGCCAGATTAGCTCTGAGTGAGTTGAAACATCTTCAGAGGATCTTTGGAGAAGCTAGACAAAGTCAAGTCCAATGTGTCTTTGAAGAACTGTTGAACTGTGTCAAGGTAGATTACATGAGATTAAGGTAAAAGGACAAAAACACATGATTTACGGAAGCCGACTGCAGTAAAAGCAGGGTTCTGATATGACGAGAGATACTGAAGAAACTGGGTGTCACTAATTAGATTGACACAGAGGAGAAATTAGTGTTTTTGCCCCCGACCAAAGGTGGAGGTTTGTGTGAACAGGAACAGTCAATTTCCTGGCATGAGTCAAGGGCAGATTAATTCTCAGGGTCTCAAGATGAATTTTCAGGTCCTTTTACTCTAAATTGATCAAATAAAACACATAAACTTCAGTTGTGATTCAGCGTATTGGCTCATGAGAGATTGTCATCGTCAAAAATCATCTCTACCATCTCATATCAGACGCCTGGCCAAAGAAGAAGCCATTACAGTCGTCATGTTGGAGAGATTAGTTTGATATGTGTGTTCAATAATTCATCATGGCCCTCCAAGGATGATGTTGTAAAATTAAAGTTTAGTCAAACTGGAAAAAAATCGGAAACCCCGCCCCCTCTGGCCTTGACTGTCTGGCCTGAGCAGAGGACGATAAAGAAGAGGCAATCTGGCAGAGCTCTGAATGAGGCGAACCCTATTTCCGCTTGTTCATTTTCTGTTCTCCAGTGGTCCAGCGCTCACTTGGCAGATTGATTGCATAAATCCTGTTTGGAAAAAAAAAAGGGTGAACTGCAGATGGCGAATGGAGACATGAAATAAATAAGGTTGCAAGATGGGTACGCTCTAGGGCTGTAACGATACACAAACTCACGATTCGATTCATATCACGATTTTTGACCCACAATTTGATACATTCCACAATTTTTTTTAAATTTAAAAAACATTTTATTTAAACAACATTTACTTATATAACAACTTAATCTAACATTTAATAACAATATTTTTGAACACTGTGAACAGATTTGAACATAAATAAATAAATAACCAAAGATTTCTCTCTTTTCTGTAACAAAATAATACTGTTGAAAAATACAAAGTAAATGATCAGTCAGACTGGGATTTGTCCCCAAAGCATGCTGGGAAGTGTAGTTCTTCGTGAGAAGCAGTTTTGTTCCAGTGGAAATAACTCGTTTTGATAAACAGCAAAGGTAAGACAACATTTCCGCTTGAATTTCTCGAAAGTTCGTTGTTGTTTTGCTCTTATTTTGGGGCTGGATCCATGAATTTTGTTCGTAGACTGATAAAAATGGTACCGTTAGAATCTGTGAATTCTCCGCTGGGTTTGAGCCATCATGTTTTAACTGTGTTTAGTGAACATAAGAATGGTTTATATGAGCTTTTAGCTGAGTTTCTGACCTTTCGGTGGGTATGCAGCATGTTTGTGTTTGTTAAAGTTAGACATGATTTTATGACGCTTTTGTCGATTGCGTCTGACGCTGCCCCCCGGTAGCGGGGACATCAGTAAAGAGGAGATTAACGCGATTAAAAAACATTTAACGTGATTATTTGACACCCCTAATAAAAATAAGTAAAAAACAGCTCATATCATGGGGCTGACTGGAAAAATAACTGGGAGTTAGAAAGGGCGTTTTGCGATTCTGTTTTCTCACACCATGAGACAGGTTCGTGGCTCTGAGTATCGCGATTTCGATACGCATATCGTTACAGCCCTAGTACGCTCAAATTTCTAAATGGAGCTAGCGTGAGCCTTTGTGTGAAAACTGCACAGTGGAGCTCAGTGATAATGTTAGAGATAAGAGTTATTGTTTTACTTCAGTCTTTACTGAGCACTGTCCTGTGTTGTAATAGACAGAAGATGAATCCGAAGGTGAAGCCAAACTAGAAGTAACAATATGCTGAGTAGCCATCAGGGGTTGACTCCACTGGTTGTGGAAATAACTGTTTGAATAGAAGTCTAAGTGGAAAATGAACTTCTACTTCTTACTTGATTTTTAACAAATGTAAACAGAAGTTACTAAGAAGTCTGCTTCGCTAGCACACGATTAGTGTAGTAGTTAGCATTGTTGCGTTTGCGGTCTGTGATGGACTGGCAACCTGTGAAGATAAACCCTGTCTTTAGTCAGCTGGGATTATCAAAGCTTCCTCGAATTCTTGTGGGTGACATCGCAACCGTAACTGTTTCAGTTCGGTACGGTACGGTATGGTTTGGAACGGTAAAGCCCTGGGTGAGGCTTGTATTTCAAGCTTAGAACAGTATCTTTAATTGGTAGGCGAGGTCTTTGCTGTGCCAGATGTCGGCCCGTGTCGGTGCGAAACGTAGTGTAACCTTGTATGGGTGCGACGACAACGATAGTGGACATCGAACAGCAGACAACAAAGGAGGACATCCAGCAGCTTTGTATTATTTTGCTGCTTAGTTTGTGATGTGAACACAGCTTTAAAGAAGAAATGATCATGTTCACCTGTTTCCACTTATGAAAATCAAAGCAGAAGCAGATTAAAACCCACGTGTGTTGCAGTCATTTGACACGGGAATGAATCCAAACCAAACCCATTCTCACTGGTCAAAAAAACTTGGATTAAGTGGCTTTCTTTGTGTTGATGTGGTGTCATTTGGTAGAGTTGTGGATGCACTGTTGGCAAGCCTGAATTCAAATTTGCACAGGATGCTCTCGAACCAGCCTGTACAGAATGAGAGGATGCTGTGAGACAAAAGGCAGAGGAAGGGAGGGCGCAGATATGCTGTATGGTCAGAGGAACTGCTGACATGACTGTCCTCTGTGCTTCAGTGTGTAATCCTGGATGCCAAAATGGGGAGGCAGAGGAGTTGGGGAGTGGAGGTGGGTGAGGGGGGGACAGACCATCAGGCGAAACAGCACGGCAAACACCCTGAGAAGTAATTACATGGATGGCTGGTGTACTGATGCCGGTATAAATGACACAGCCGTGAGAAGAAGCAGGGGTCGCACTGACTCCCGGATTAAGTGTCACAGCTTTGGACAATGCACCGCGAGGGCTCATATTTCACGTCTTTGGCTTAACAACTCATTTCACATGTAAGAGGGATGTTCTGCCTGTGGAATAACAGGACAGGCAGTCGCAGGGTTGATGGGAAAGCTAGGTTGAGGGAGCCATGAGGGAAAGAAGTCAACAACTATAGCTCTGCGTATCTTCCTGTGGAAATGTGGAGAAAGGATAAAAAAAAAAATAAAAAAAAAGGAGATTGGATAGTTTGCATGTGGATCGGAACGAGCTGAGGCTTAAACCAATAGTGAGAGCTGTCACTGGTAGGAAACGAAGAGGGAGTGGAGTGGAAAGGCTTTCAACAGCAGTCACTGAACTTGCTGTGTTATACAAAGTTAATGTTTGCTGTTTATACACTTTATTATCAGTACTGATGACCTTAGAGTATGATTTAGGTGATTTAGTCCAATAGACTGTGATTAATGCATTTTGTTAAAATAATACCATTTGATCAAAACAAAAAAAGACTGAGTCGATGTGTTTTTTTTAAAGTATAGTTCAGATTCTTTCAAGTTTGGTTGTTTTAGCCATTGACGTGTTATCAAAACTGATTTTACCGCCGATTCACTTAAATTATGGACGAAAACACATTTCATATACATATACATATCATATCATATCTTAAGAGTATTTTATCTCACTGTAGAGTTGTCTATTCAGGCTGGAAACTGAGGTTTGTAAACCACATGCCTCTCCTGCACCAAAACCCATAGAGAAAATGAGTGTCTTTTGCTAACAGGAACACAAGAGCTCCTGGTCTATTTCTGCCTCTTTTGGAGGATTTCAAACACCAAAGTCACAAGATGACATATTTGAACCTACTAATTGAAGCAGCCGTGGATGAAAACGTCCTGTAGCTATGGTATGCTGTGATGCAAAAAATCCTGTCAATGGGGTTTGGTGTAGAGAGTTTACAAAGTTGTTTCCAGGCTCTAAGTCAGATCCAGGGAAACGGAGGTAACGTGTCCATATCTCATACAACCATACCCTAAACTACCACATCCAGCCTTGATACAAAAGCACATTCGGATGAAGTTTGGCTGCTTTTTTCCACCCCTGATCTGAAGAAAGAGAAGTACCTTTCTTTTTTTTTTGCTCTCACATAATTCTTCACTAGATGTTGAAAGAGCTAATTATCAATATAGGGTTATGGAAATTTGAGTGCTACGAGAGAAGGTTAAGTCGGGGCTGGACGTGAATAATGAGAAGGTGGCTGTGATTGGGGGAGTTGCTGCAGTTCCGCGGCAGAGAAAAAGAATAAAAACATGGTGTGATTCAGAGCAGCACTGAGCCCTGAGCAGGATTTAAAAAAATAAAATAAAAAAAAGTATCTTTAATCTCAGTGTGGGTACGATAGATTCATAGAGCCAGAAATCAACATCATGAAGGACATGCAGTGGGTGGATCCATGTGAGGGATGACCCGAGGTGAAATGATGCATGTTGGGGGATGGGGGAAACGAGGATTATCGTCCAGAAATTAAAATTGCAGACAAATAGAAGCAAATGAGAATATATGGCGGTAACGTGCAGCGCTGACACAAACAGAGACAGAGTCGAGACGTTCACAGTTGCGTCTTCATCACCGTCCTGTAGGTAACAGTAATTGGCTTTTTGGGGGGGGGCTATCAGTAGCTGTGCGGCTTTTGTGCTATGGAGGCAACTTTAAAGTGGCTTTTTAGAAGAATGCTCCACTATTATTTTTCACCGCAGAGGTCACACACACACACACGGCGGCGGCTTATCCTTTCGGAGTTGACCCAATTTAGTCAACATGGGGCTTTAAACCGTGCTGAGCAGGTGACGGGGAAATGAAGCGTGTTTTCATTTGAAAAGAAATGACATTTTAGACGATGGTGGCCGACACCTTTATCTGCAGAGTTACACTTTGTCTGATGTGTAATATTATTTCTTTCTTTAGAAAAACGACGGTCAGTTCACAGTTATCCAGTTGGTCGGCATGCTGCGTGGTATCGCATCTGGAATGAGGTACGCCTTCATACATCCGCACATACATAAATGAACCATCATCATCATTTAGTGTTTTGACTTAACTTTTACTTGTTGACACAAATCCAGGTACCTGTCCGACATGGGCTACGTGCACCGTGATCTCGCGGCTCGTAACATCCTGGTGAACAGCAACCTTGTGTGTAAAGTGTCCGATTTCGGCCTGTCCCGAGTCCTGGAGGACGATCCGGAGGCGGTGTACACCACACGAGTAAGACTGCATGTTTCTGTGCATCTTGTACAGCTATTAGTGAAGTCATTTCATCGACTGATGATCATTTTAAAGCTCCGGTGTGTAACATTTAGCAGGTTTAAGTGTCAGAACTTGTATTGAATCACACTATGGTGATGATTCGGTTTATGTGTGTGGAGAAAAGCCCAAGGAATTGGCAGTGCATCCCACAAAGACGCATTACTTTAACATTTTTCCTTCATTGTGTTGCACTGTCACTGATTAATACATCATTTCGTGTGGTATTTCCATCTTCAAGTTGTGCTGTGTCATACGTCCTAAATTTCTGTGACAATGTCTCTCTCGCGGCATTGTTTAAAACTAGGTATGCACCGATTTTGACCTGCCGATACCGATTTTAGCCGATTCCGATTTAAATTTTGTAAAAATTGCTCAAAAATTATATTCGAATGTTCCCTCTTAAAAAACACAGACATTCGAATATATTCTCATAGTATTTGCATCGCGAGTCTGGGGTGCGTTGCATCCGCTGCATCTGGGGGCTTTCAATCAGCCAGACTGTCAGGTGATGACAGCATGACGTCAATAACAGGACAAACTAATACAACGAGACATAACTACCTGTATATGTAGTTTACTTAAGTTTAAACATATTTCACAACATATTACCTACACACAAATAAGTAAATGAACTAATGACCAAGACCGCAGATCTCGCACTCTCTCTCGCTCCGATCGATGCATCCCTATTTAAAACCAATTTTAATGATGTTTAAAACCAATTTAAGATCTCAAAAAGGAAGAATTAAGACCCTTCCGGGGTACGACAAGTGGTAGCAGTGAACAACTCTATCGACAGTCATGGTCACAGCGTCAAACAGCGCATGCGCAGCGCAGAGTCAATTGCCGCAATAGTTTCACGGAAATGTCCAAAAATCATGCAATAAAGACCGAGCTTTAAGGAAGGGCCTTGCTTTACAGAGGCAGTCATCTTGTTTTGTGTTTTGAAACAGAAGCTTACTACGCAACACACGTTGTGTACTATGTTATCCGTCACATATCGAGAGGTTTCCGACCTTCTGTCGTTCATTTGCCGGTTCAAGAGCTTCACAGTAAAAAGACAGAAAGTGAATAATGTGGTCAAAGTCTGCTCCGAAATAATAAATTGCTTCAATGACCTTAATTCAGGCAATGCTGTCGGGGGGGGATGCTCTCTGCAACCTCTGAGCAAGACAAACCGTTATATTACGGCAAATGATTTGGTAAACTGCTGAACGCTGAGGAGTTAATTTAGACTTTGAATATAGTTTATACCTTTTCTTGTGTGGATGTTCAGTGTAGAAATTGAATTTGTCCTTCAGGGATGAATGTTTTCTAAACCTGAAATCTGAAGAACAGTTTCCTCATTGACACACAAACGCCAACTGTAGTTCCCTCTGCGTGTTGCAGTCTACAGTCTCACCATTAGGTGTCACTCATTCGTACACACTGGACCTTTAAATAATGAAGTTGTAAAATGGAGAAAATTTGCCATTTCTTACAATTTCATACTGTAGGTTGGAGTAAGCGAGATAGAGAGAGAGACAAGGGTGCATTTCGAGGGCAAACTGTCTGTTTTTTCGTCATTTGCATTTATTCCAGTGTGTGTGTGTGTGTGTGTGTGCTGTGACTGTGGCATTTTAAACTTTGGATTAAGTGGGAAAACTCTCACACAGCCTCGTTCAAGCCTAGTGCATTTATTCTTCAGCACACACACACACACACACACAGAGACGCATATACTCGTGGAGCTGCAGCAGGTTTTTTTAAATTGAGCTGTGTGTCCTAGACTGAGTGGCGTTCCTGTCAACCAGAGACGGGCTGCTTCCTGCACAACGAGTCCCAATTAGTACTCGGTTCAGTCTCTGCAACACTCAATTAGCGCCGAGTCTTGCTGCCTTAGCGCTAAATATCCTGTCACTCACCTCTCACTGCCAGGCTACATCTCTTCTTCCTCCCTCTTTCCCTCTTTTTCTCTCTCTCTCTCCCCTCTGCCTTCTCTTTCCCTGACGGAGCAGCAGCAGCAAGAATAATGTAATTCACACCCTTCAAATAATCAGAGCCCGAGATATCCTGCTGCTGCTGTGTTCATCAATACTGCATCAGGCTTATTTCACCGCTCATCAGCCGCTGAAAACACATTTTTCCTCCGGAACACAGCGAGTCCTCTCGTCAACTTTTTCTGCCTCATAATGGAGACGAAGGAAAGGGCACAGAGGAATCTCAGGGCCCCCCGATGGTTAGGACAGGAAATTTGTCATGAAAAAAAAAGAAGAGAAAATGAAACTCTGTATCATGAATATCTGCCTAAATTGGTATTCATTAGAGGGGATTGTGGGTTGGCCCACATGTGGTAGAAGAGTCTTAATTAAAGCCTCTTTCTTCTGTGGTAAAAATGTGAAGATTTGCCTGAATGGCTGCAGCTGTATTTACACGCCGCAATGTTGTTTGCACAAGAGTTAATGTTTGCGATGAAGCTGCTTAGCAGCATATGGAAATGATACCAGTTATGAGCACTATTTTACTTAATTTCCTTTAATTTTTTCACTACAGGGCGGGAAGATTCCAATACGCTGGACGGCTCCGGAGGCAATTGCGTACAGGAAGTTCACGTCAGCGAGCGACGTGTGGAGTTACGGGATCGTGATGTGGGAAGTGATGTCGTACGGAGAGCGGCCCTACTGGGAGATGTCCAATCAGGATGTGAGTTTCTTTCTTTTTGTTCTTTCTTTTGTTCCTTCTTTTGTTCTTTCTTTCTTTCGTTCTTTCTTTCTATTTTGTTCCTATCGTGAAAGTGTAGAGTACAATACAGGAGAATGTGAACAAATGAACAAATCCATAATTTACACCCTTATTTACCCTTATCAACAACAACAAAGTCAAATATCCAATGCATATTTTGAATTTGGTTTAGTCTGAATATCAGTCTTTATTTAATTTTGGGCAGCTGTGGCCTAGTGGTTAGGGCTTCAAGCTTGAGACCGGAGGGTAGCCGGTTCGAACCCGACCTGTCCGCTGCTGAAGTGCCCTTGAGCAAGGCACCTGACCCCCTCACTCCCCGAGCGCCGCTGAATGCAGGCAGCTCACTGCTCTGGGTTAGCATGTACTTCACCTCACTGTGTGCAGTGTGTGTTCACTAACTCACGGATGGGTTAAAATGCAGAAATTGGAAATTTCCCCAATGCGGGACTAATAAGGGAATCTTAATAATTAATTACTTATTATTGTTGTGTAGTGAAGTGGGTGGATTTGTTTCCCTCTTTAAAGACAAGTTTACAGACAAAGCATAATAAAAAGACAAATTACATGATGAAACCTTATAAAACCAAGTAAAGCCCAATTTATACTCCTGTGTAAAGTGCTCTGCGTAGGTTACGCAGAGACTCTCTCCGTCAAGGGACAACGGAGACGGCAAGAGCTTTGATTGGTCCTCAGGACAGGCCGAGCGAAGCTGCTCTGTGCCGGCTCACAGTGCACACTGAGCGTCCATAGAGGCGGAGCTGATCCCTGCCGACAACGTCGCTGCCAAACTATAAATACGTCATATCTTAATACACACAGCACATGTTTAGACTCTAAATGGCAAATTTCTCGCCTCAAATTATCTTAAAACTGCATTCCGTGAAAAGTGAGAAACGGCCACTGTTTCAACCACAACAGTCTTTCTCTCTCGGACGCCATTGCTCACTGTAGCCTGAAGCACAACAACCTTGCGCAGCGACCCCTACTGATCGGGCGGGAAATTGCAGCGCGTATCCGTCACCATGACGCAGACGTATGAAGGCTCGAGGTGTCTCCTTTGTTACGCAGTCGGATAACGCATTACGCAGTCGGAGAAGTATAGTGTGGCCTTAAAGAGAGTCAGATAAAAGTGTTCCAGGCTCCACTCATCAAGACTCGTCGAGGTGAAATTACTCTCATTTGGCAGAAATTGAAGACAAAACTATTATATCTATGTACTCACCTGATTGTGAGAACTATTGTTTTTCATTACCGCAGAATGAGCCTTTTATTTTTTATTTCAGCGGGCGTGTGAACTCTGTAATGTCAGCTCCCACGCACTTGGACACTCTGTTAGAGATATTTAGCTGAATCAAGCAACTTCAACAATAAAAGTGACAAAATGTTCTTTTCTTTTTCTTCACAAAAACCTTAACTTTAAACTTTGACCAATTCCAAATTTTCCAAAATTCAATCCGATTATTAAAAGAAAAAGGATCTAAAACACTTTATATTGCACATTCCTATAGCCTCATGTTTGAAAAATGGCATAAGAATTTGAGCTATAAAAACTAAATATATCAAACTGTTACTTGTTGACCTGTGCAGTTTCACACGGTCTCCATCAGCAGTTGGAGTTTGTCCAACATTTCCTCAACTTCTAGTTTTTGCATCACTAATTAAACATTGGATCCTGTTTTGTTCTAATCCGTACCCAACATTTTTTTTGTGTGCCAGATTATTTATTGGCCAAAAGAATCATCGTAATGTGGTCGGTTGCTTGGCAACTGCCCAGATTCCAAGAAATGGAAATGGTCTGGGGCACAGGGCAAAAAAAAGAAGAAGAATTTACTGGATTTTGTTTATTTGTATTTGTGTTTGTATGGAATAATAAAAGAGATGCGATGTGTTAATTAGAGAGCTTTGGATGCGAGAGATGGATTTTCTTTAAGTTTGGACAGAACCGCGCTTACGCTACACCACGACGCTACACCACGCTACTGTTTCTTACTTTTACCGTATTCACTCCAAAGCTATTGGCTGCTAGCTCGGACAGATGGTGCCGCTCTCGTGTGAAACATTCTGCCAAATAAGTACGTTTCCCAAAATATAGTCATTTTTAGTTTGAAGGACCTTGGAAAGTGTTGAAGTGCAGTCTCAGACACCTCAGCTGTGACGACTGTAACCTCTCGTTATCACACGGAACTTTTCTAAATAAAAGTTCTGGTCTGATTGCAAGTTATGTGCATAAGTGCAAAAATCTGCTTCATGGGGGGAAACGTGTTGGAAGAGTCGTTGACATGAAGTAGAAGAGGAAGAGAGAAGGACAGAGGCTGAACGTGATTCCTGGCAGCAGCAGAGAGATTGCGGCTGAAATAGGTGGTTGTTTTATATACTGTACTTCTCATAATAATTGGCCAGATTGTTGGTACCAATCTGGCCCTCAGATTTTAGGCTGATTTGAACAGATTATCTGGCCAAATTATCCTGTAAATGTGAGAGATTAGCAGACGAATTTTCCCGTAACTAAAAAGTCTTTGTCCACAGTCTGACTCCATGTCTGTTTATATTCTGAAGTCACGCTAAATCACGCAAGTTTCTGTGAGATCCCAAAATTCCTGGAATCTCCTCTCTGGTTAAACGTGAAGTTTGTGTAATGTGTTTGTATAATCTGTGCTTTTTTCGGGATTTTCCAAAATTCGCTTATGTCTGTGGTCTCCCACATTTTTTTCTCCCACAGATTTTAAAATCCTCTCATGTGGGACAGGCTTTAGACAAAAAAACATTGCATAACTAATGAACCACAACCATGATATGAAAATTAAGACATCCCTTCTCTTTTCTCATTTCCTAATGCTGAATTCTTAGTGCTTCAACTAAAAAAGAAAAATTTGCCAGGAGTCATACAGTAACCCAAAAGTAAGCTACATATTTAAATCCACAGTGTGTAACTTTTGAATAACAAACGCCTGTTAAATTCACACAAAGCTTGTTTTTAGATCTGGTTTTGCTCAGCAACATTCCCACGCTGCACACAGGAAATGGACAGAGGGATGCAACAGCAGCATTGCGCTAGTAAAACGAGAGATGGATCTGAGTTTGACTGAAAACAACAAAGGAGTGTTGCATGAAATGTTTTAGAGTTGAATTCTGGTGTGCAGCAGTGGATAAAGCAAAGCAAAAGTTACGCACTTCAGCTTTAACGCCATGTCTCGCAAGCTTTTAGTGAATCTCGTGAAAGAGTTTGAAGCAAAGCGATGAGGAAATAAGATGATAATTCAGGCATTCATGGTGCATTTAGATTAAAACACTGGTAGGTAGGTTACGCAGAGCCCTCTGCATCGATGCAGAGCCTGTCATAGAGCCTCTCTGATCACTGGCGACAACGTCGCTGCCAACTATGAATACGTCATATTAACGTCAACACACACAGCACATGTTTAGACTCTAAATGGCTAATTTCTCACCTCAAATTATTTTAAAACTGCGTTCCGTGACACAGAAAAGTGGAAAAACGGCCACCGTTTCAACAACGACAGTCTTTCTATCTCGGACGCCATTGCTCACTGTAGCCAAAAGCACAACAGCCTTGCACATCGACCCCTACTGATCGGGCGGGAAATTGCAGCGTGGAATCTGTCACCACGACGCAGAAGTATGAAGGCTCGAGTGGTCTCCGTGGTTACGCAGTCGGATAACACATTACGCAGTCGGAGAAGTATAATGGGGCCTTTAGAATCTGCTACGAATTTGTATCATGGTATCATTTTCACACCCCTAGCTACAGGACAGAGACGTCTCTTTGTGTCGCAATTAAAGCTTTATTCTTCTAATATATTGTCAAATAATCATAAGTCGTCATTTTGGAGCCGTTCATCGAAGATAAAAATGAAATAAAAAGGGATTTAGAGGAGAACGGGATGACGCCGTTTATCAGATCATTTAAATGGGGGGATCTGCAGTCGTGTCACATGGACGCCATGGCCTGTGTGTTTGTGTGCGAGCATGTATAGCATCTGATCCCACACACACACACAGGCAACATATGCACGCACAGCCCTCCAGTGACCTCTTCAGCCCCTCCTTCACAGCCTCACAGTCTGTCTGGAGAAGTCTGGAGTCGGAGAGGAGAGAAGGAGAGGACGTTTGATGTTTAATTAAAAGCGTTATGCAGGATTTTCTCTGATCTGCACAGGAAAAAAAGTGCAGGCTCTTACACTCTCTCCATCTCTCTCTTTCCCCTCTAAGCTCTCGCCTTCCGTTTGCCGTTTCGCTCCCTTCTTCCCTGCGTCCTCGCTTTTGTCTCCAAAATAATTCAGTCCATGCAACATATTCTCTCTCCCCTCTCGTCCACCTTTCTCTCTCACCTCTGTCGCTCATTTCCTCCCTCTGATCTCTCCTCCCTGCCACTCAGCGATGCACAGCCTCTTCTTCTCCGCACTCAGCGTGCACCGATAGCTCGATGCTGCGTGTGCGCGCGCTCTTACGCTCACACGGCGTTACCACAGTGCGATCACGTCTGTCTTCCTCGTGTGAATTTGACACAAAGTTAAAGGGCTGTCATGAACTCAACAAATCAATTCCCTCCAGTGTTTTTTTGGCCCAGGCAGATCTAGGCTGAGAACTTCAGCCTGCTTTTCCTCCAACAGAGAGAGCTGGGATTTATTCATTATTCATCCAACTCGATCTCCTCTTTTTAAACGGGGAAGATTCAGTTGCATCTTGTTACAAGATGAGATTCTGTGTTACTGAGCTGATAAAGTAAACACTTTCATGGTTGTTTTTGTTCATCTTCGTGGGGTTTGTTTAGCTGACTAACTTCATGCCGTCTCGAGTCCAAGGGTCAGGTATTAAAAAAAAAAAAAAAGTCTGAGGCTCCCTGAAGAGAATCCGAGCTCCTGTTGGAGGAGAAATAGGTTGTTACACGTTCACATGTTAAAACAAGTCATGTCCTCTCCGCTCGCTCATCCACTCAGACTTCGGCCACACGGGAGATTTTTCTTGTGTTTTTCGCCATCTTAGTTTTCTCTATCAAGAATCAAGACTCTACATTTTGTCTTTGTTACACTGCAGCATAGTATGTAGTAATAGTAATAGTAAGTAAGTAATAGTAAATAATAGTATGTTAATCATTTAGTAATATTAGGGTTTTTCCTTCAAATGCAGTTTACACCTGCATGTGTATTTTACTACACTTATTGTAAAGCACTTTGAAAGAAAGTGTGAAACAAATACATGTATTATTATATTATTCCTGATAACAATGGTATTATAGTTCATTAATACCATCACTATTATAACTGTACTGTCGAGATAAGATGAAATTACCATTTTTATTCCCTCACTATTACATAATTACGACTATATTGTGACTGAATGCCATATTTCCCTTCATACTTCAGAGATTATACTACTTTTGTTCAGTCGTTTATGTTCAGATCTCTATTTTCTTCTTTTAAAGAACGTAAGGGTTTTCAGTTTATTCCCAAAGACCAGGTTTAAAGCAATGCTATGTATGTTTTGCTGTGTTGTTGCTGCTGTAGCAAACGCACAATGATAAAAGCAGAGTCTTTTCTTTTCGACCGGTACATTTGGATGTTAATATCAACCCTACAATATAACCAGTCAATGGAGTTTCAGTATCAGAATCACTGATTCCGCACCATTTCTTTTTTCACACCCCAATGTCAAAATTAATCTCTCAATTATTTGTGCTCGATGTGCAAAAAGCCTTCACTCTTGAACGCGCTGGACCCGAATCTCGCCGTTTGTGTTGCTAAGTCAATCATTTATTATAAACTTTATTCATTTCCATTTTCCGATCACAAGACTAATTTTAGTTCAAGGACATACGTTCATCTGTAGACTGTGAATGAAAGTTCTGATGCTGCTTGAGCTTTTCCTGTGTCTCCTTCTATCATATGGTCAAATAATGATGAGTTGTGAATTTTTCACATTTGTCTGCAGGAATCCTCTGTCTCAGTGTTTAACATAAAGGCTTTCACTCTTCCTAACCCTTTTGTTCTGATTCTATAAATTAGGCTCATTTCCTTCCCTCTTTCCCTCCATGTCTGTACCTTTTACAGGGTATCCGCGGGGTCTTAAAAAGTCTTAAATCCAATAATTTGAATTTAAGGCCTTAAAATGTCTAAAATTCTCCTTAAATCTCATAAAAGGTCTTAAGTACAATTTTGAAAGGTCTTAAAAATCTATTAACGTGACTTTTATTTAAAACATGCTTAAACTTCAGTCTTGCTTTGAAATGTTTCGATTTTTGAGGATGCCGATAATGTAACTACAACATGGAACTTAAGTCGCACCACCAGCTAGCATGCTATGCGGGCGCCGCGGTGTTTTACCGCTTAGCATAGCAGCGGAGAAAACTTAACAAAAGCCCACAGCTAAGCCGAATTGCTTGCAAAAGATGGGTTAGTGCAAGTTCACCGATTTGTGGCTCCAATTTTCCTTCATGTCTTTTGTACTTTTTGCCAGTATGGATGTGAAATGGGTCTTACATTGTATTCATTGTGGTCTTAAAAATGTCTTAAATTTGACTTGAAACCTGCAGAGACCCTGCTTTAATTAAGTCATTTTTAGACTTTTTTTAGTGTACTGTCTCTGGGTGTTTTTTAACGTCCCCCCTCCCTTCCCATTGTCTATTTACAGGTAATAAAAGCAATAGAGGAGAGCTATAGGTTGCCAGGTCCTATGGACTGCCCCGAGGCTCTGTACCACCTAATGATGGACTGCTGGCAGCGCGAGCGCAGCAACCGCCCCAAGTTTGACGAGATCGTGTGTCTACTCGACAAACTCATCCGCAATCCCAGCTCGTTAAAGAAGCTGGTCAACTCCTCGCACAGGTGCGACGCCGCACACGTCACACACACAACACTCAGTGTGTTTTCGTTATGGGACGCATTTACTAACACTTTCAGCATCAGTTGTGCTTTTAATTGACTTGTTCGTCCCCCTAAGTGAATTACACTCAGCTACTCCAAGCTCATGGGCTCATCATCATCATTCAGATTAAATATTGTGTTGCTGCGAGATTGAATTAGGATGTACATACTGTAGTGCGTTGCCGCGTCACGTCACCGAGATTAAATGAACGTGGATTGATTGATTTTGTTTTTTTGTTTTTTTTTACTTTAAACCACGTTTATATTTGAAAACTATATTTGAAAAACATTCATTACTTCCCTCACGATGCACTGCATTAGTGTGTGTGTGTGGTGGCCATGGCTCTAAAGCAGACATTTTTGTGTGGCAGATGCCCTCATTACCTTATTTTTGCTATTTTAGAAATAATATGAGGTGTTTCCACTCCACACACACACACTCTAACCTCAAGCATAACCAGTTAATAGCTCACGCAAAACTCGACACCAGGTCCTCACAAATGAGGTTCTGCCTCATTAGCAGTGTTGTAATGTAACTTCACTTTGTTAATTATATTTCTAGAAACTTCATTTCCTCCAACCGTCTTTGTCGGTATTATGGTCAGGATTTACTGTATATAGAGCTTTTCTATGTCTCGATGAGCTGCTTTACACTTTTACAGTTTTCATACCCATTCACACGCTTCAACATGAGGTTAAGCGTCTTTGCTCAAGGACACATATAGACTAGCAGAGCCAGGAATTGAACCCACAACTTGCCCTACCACTGAGCCACCATGGCTCAATTTTAAATCCTCACTTTTTAAAAATACTT
The DNA here is from genome assembly GCF_963457635.1 of Microchirus variegatus. NCBI lineage: Eukaryota > Metazoa > Chordata > Actinopteri > Pleuronectiformes > Soleidae > Microchirus > Microchirus variegatus. The sequence continues at coordinate 16,299,233 of NC_139817.1, read as the reverse complement.
TTACTTCTCAGTACATTTTATTTCAGAAAATTACTTTTTTTTGGTACTTAAGTACAATAAATGTCATAAACTTTAAGGCTTTTACTTAAGCAATATCATATATATATATATATATACATATATATTCATATATATATATATATATATATATTCATATATATATATATATATTCATATATATATATATATATTCATATATATATATATATATATTCATATATATACATATATATATGAAGTGACTTCAAAGTATTTTTTTGGATAAAATACTTACTTTTACTCTTTTAGGTACTTTACAAGTACTATACAAGACTGTACTTCACCCAGTACAGCAGCTCATCAAGACTAGAAAAGCTCCAAATAAATACAGACCATAATACCGACTCTTCTTCTTCTGATTTTATTTGGTAGTAATGAGTACGTAATTACTTAAGTACAATACAAGTCATATATACTTTAAGACTTTTACTAAAGTAATATTGTTATTTTTTTATTTTATTTTTTTAAAGTTACTTCTACCAAAGTCATTTTCTGCTTCATTAGGACAAGGTTTTGTTTTCCATGAGGACTTACATGGTCCTGACAAGCTCAGTGTTTATGCCACAGGTACATACACACACACACACAGGGGCGTGTGCTCAATAAATGTAGGGTGTGTCTAACAGCGCGTGCAATAACATATGACAGATTAAAGGAAACCGCAGTGCTCGTCCTTGTTCTACATCACAGTCCATTCACGCCTCAGTGTGGAGAATATTGTTCCCTGGGATGATGATGATGATGATGAACCGTTTTGTTTGATAGCATGAAGACATTTTTTCTCCTCTTTTTCCACGAAGAGTGAGCAGAATGACAACGAGTCGTTGTGTGACGGTGCATAACTCCAGTGTTATCACGGTGCGCTGGTAACTGTCAGGAGCGTCAAAATACAGTTGATTGCACAGTGAATTACACACGCTCATTTACATTTATGATAATGATGTGAAGCGAGTTCAGATACAGTTCTTGTTTTTAATTCATCCTGACAGCTGGGGACGATGCTGTTTGATAGAATACACTCATAATCTACTGTGTCCATGTGTGATAGGGTTTCCAACTTGTTAGTGGAACACGCCAACGTACAAGGCGGCTGCAACGCTCTGAGCCAGACGGTCGGCGAGTGGCTCGACTCCATCAAGATGGGCCGCTACACGGAGCTCTTCATGGAAGGAGGCTACTCTTCACTGGAGACGGTGGCTCAGATGACATCAGAGTAAGGCCACGTCAGCAAATGACCACATGTACATATGCAAGTAATCTCACATCTAAATGTGTGGATGATTTTTAGCTTGTTTTATCTGTCAGTGAAGTAAAACATTCAGAGATTTCTTTAATGTGTGCGTGCTGTATATCTTCAGCAGGGGTCACCAACCTTTTTGAGACCGAGAGCTACCTGAAGTGTAAAGAATAATATGGAGGGCTACCATATAAACATTTGATGCACCATTTTTTTTTTTTTACCATTTAAATGATTAATATTAAGCATTCAACTGCATGCATATTCATTCCAGTGCTTACTCCTAACGATTATCAGTTTTTATAAACAATATCAATGATATTTTATTGAGTGATCATATGGATACATGCAAGTGAAGGTGAGGTGAAGTGAGCCCATGGGCACCATATTGGCTGCCTGCGGGCACCATGTTGGTGACCTCTGATCTACAGTGTTTCTGAATACAAGGAGTGTGAGATAAATTATGAGGCAAGACACATTTATTTGTAAAGCACCTTAGACTTTATATAAAAAAAGTGGATGCAGTCCTACGGTTGCAAAATGAACTCCCCATTTTGGTGCCATGTCAATTTTTGAAACAGGAAATTCACTAACGTAAGCTGCCAGCAGGTGGTGCTATACCCTTGACTTAGTTTTTTGTGTGCTGATGTTTTCTTGCGTCACCAAGTTTCGAGCAGATCTGTCCATGAACGGCAAAGTTATAGTTCTCTTCCTGTTTCATGGCGAATGGTCGAAATTTGGACATATTCTGATGGTTGCCTTGGCAAGACCCTCTTGAATCTGCGAAACCTTTTGATAACTTTTCATCTTTGATGTTTCTAGTACAAATTGACAACAAATGTTTTTATGCTGCTACGATTATCGTGCTCCAGCGACTTCGTTCATTTACGAAACGTGCAAAATCGGCAAGATGGACAACGAATTCAAAATGGCAGACTCCCTGTTGAGTTGAGGCTATAGTCACAATAGACTTTTTTGTTTGTCTTGGGCTGTGACATGTTTGCACCGAGTTTCTTAAAATTTGGTGCAACTTAGTTTTGACGTTGTCCTACGGGTTTCAACCTTTGGGGGTGCTACTGAGCCATTTTACACCTTACAATTTTCTTGCAATTTTTTTCCTCCAGGAATGGCAATAGGGCCTTGCACCATTGTGTGAGTGCTCGGGGCCTACAAATTAACATCATGTGCCATTAAAGGTGACCGGAATGAGCATATGAGACCATTTAACTAGAGGTATCGCCCCCTGGTGGCTTCCTGGTTAGGTTCACCCTGCAAACTGGAAGACTATATCTGCTTTTTTTTAACCACATTATCATACACAGGGGTCAGTGTGCTTTATAAAAATAAGAGTGCATATCATACAACATGGATTAGATTGAAAAGGAGTAGAAGCAGCAAAGGATTAATTGAATAAGATAATTGCTTTAAAGTTAATGACCTGTTTGCCGTTTTTTGTTTTTTTCAGGGATTTGCGGAAGGTTGGCGTAAATCTGGCTGGACATCAGAAAAAGATCATTACTAGCATCCAGGAGATGAGAGTCCGAATGAACCACACCAACTCTCCTGTAAACATGTGATGCATATGTACAGGCAAAAACACACACACACGCACACACACATTTACAGACACACAGTATATATGGGCCTAGTATGTGAAGAAAAGACTCGCTGTTGGACCTAGAGCAGCTTAGCACTTTTTAACGTGGACGTGGAAACCCAGTGTTAATGGATCTTTACGTGTGGAGTTTGCTTGCGGTGTCACTGGGGGCGTTTTTGACGTCGCAGAGCTAAAACCAAACTGAACTGAACTGAGCGGTGCTTTGCACGAAGGGGGAACTTTTAGGTGGTGAGATTAAAAGTAATGAACTGCATTACACCTACGACATGAAGACTTTTAAATCTTAATTTTGTTTTTGTGAATCTTGGGATTTCTAATATCTCGTGCACTCTTTGGATTATCTCAGATCCCGGCATGAAGCGTGGAGTGTAGATCTGGCTCTGAGCAGCACATTTTTGACTCTATCGCACACATGAAGGTGTTGTGCGGGAGGCTCAAAGTGACATTTTTTTCAAGCCTGTCTCAGGTGATAAGAGCCCAACACATCTGAAGAGCACTGGCTCATTCCCTGGCATCCTATAGTTCCATCAGGCATTGTTAAATTTAACACCGGTCCCAGGCAGTGTTCACATGTAACAGTTGATCAAAAGCAAATACTTCATTGTTTCAATTTTTGCTTTGCTCCGTTGATGCGCTTTGGTCTTTTGTTTTCCTGTCACACTCAGGTCCCAATGCCACAAGACTGGAGCTGTAATCCAGCTTTTCAAGGTCTGCACATGTTATAATTCACCGACGTACACATTATCTTCCATAAGGCAAGACGTGAACAAGTGATACGACTTCCATTGTTTAAAGGAGCTGTGATGTTAAATTACGTAGAGTATAACTGAGCCTTCAAGGCCTCTTCAGGCTCTGGGATTATTTATTTCTAATGTTCTGGCTGAATGTAAAACACTATACAAAACATAATGTTCAGCATCAAGAATGTGGCAATAGAACCATTGTGTTCCTTCAAATTAGACTCTGAGTGATGCTGCAAGCTTGTACAAGAGTTTTTTCTGGCTTTGATTTCTCCTTGAATCTCTTCCAAGACTTTGATGTGCTACTACAAAAGTCAACGAGGAAAAAGTTTTCATTTAACTGTCTCTCTGATAATGAGGAGCCATCATGATCAAGTTCTCGCAAGTCCAAATCAGTCACAAAAACTCACTGGGACATTATTGTATCATTCACCAAGATTCTGAAGGACCTTTCAGGTTCTTCCCCAACATTAGACCACATTGTCACAAATGTACAATTAATGAGATCCAGTGACTTTCCCTTTTCATTCCAATGGATGATTTGGTTATGGAAAATTGTGAAAAGGTGTCCTGAGTGATGTATAAATGGAACTGCATCTCAGAGTATCATGGAAACGATCTACCAGATTCTTTTGGAACTGCTCTGAAAGGACTGACCAGATTTGTTTGAGACTTTCCAGAAAGGATCATCCAGATTATTTTGGAACTGTTCAGAAAAGATGATTCAGATTATTTTGGGACTGTCCAGAAAGGATTATCCAGATTCTTTTGGGACTGCTCAGAAAGGATTGACCAGATTATTTTGGGACTGTCCAGAAAGGATTGACCAGATTCTTTTGGAACTGCTCAGAAAAGATCATCTAGATTATCTTGGGACTGTCCAGAAAGTATCATCCAGATTCTACAGAGACTGTTCCAAAAAATGAACCTTCACTGAGATTCTGAAGGAGAACTTGACCGAGATTTGAACAACCTTCAGGTACCACAGAAAACCCTCAGCTCTTCGTGTCAGTTCCCCCCGTGTTGGTGTTTCAGAGACTGCCTGCCTCGACACATCCGCCACACCACAATAAATACTCTAACCTGAAAAAGGGACTGCTGAAAAAAGGGAGGGCAATATTGATCAACTTGATAATCATTTATTTATTTATACTTGTTTAAAGACGTGAGCAAAAACTATGTAGACGGTTTGTGTTCCATCGTAGTATTCTCGTGGACTACCGAGCAGATCTGCCTACACGTCTTTCATGTATATAATGTACTATATATTTAAAGCAGGGAGCATCGTTCCTCGACCAACGTGTGGACAGGTTGATGATGATCAAGCATTTCAGAGAAGCAGACGTTGGGAAATATTCAAAATCGGGCCTGATTGTGTATGCGGACACATCAATTATTTATATTACTTTGTTGATGATTGTGTTCCATTTCGAGATTTGGTGCGAGACCTACAAGTACTTCCACCGGGCCTATTGTTTGTAAAGCTGGAGGAGTACGCGCAGGGATTGATATACTGTATGTATGATGTGGTCATAACTTAAACAATGATGTCAATGATCAAGCCCTTGCTTTACTTCTCCGTGCTAGCATCCAAGTAGCTACAACTGGATGCTTTGCTTTTGCTAAAACTTGGCCCGTTTTACTTTCGTCTTCACCTACATCAGGACATACAATCTGGCAGTAGATATATATATGTATATATATCCTCTTTGCAGATGACGTGCTAATATTTTTCATGGTTGTGTACGTAGTGTACTTACTGCGAGTGCTTGTGGCATAACGATGCAAATGAAATGAGATTGTAAAGTTAGTTTTTATAAGAGCTGGAATCACCTGGCTGTATGGAAAGCACAGAGGGCAACACAAGAAGAATGTAAGTGTTTTTAAGGGGTATTTTGTTATTTCTTTTCTTTTTTTAAGTGGCATTCTTGAGTTAAAATACGTGTTGACTAGAGACATAAAAAGAAAATGAGTGGGGGACAACTAAGGCCCCCTTTACACCTGGCATTAGAAGGTGTCTTCATTGTCCATATCAAGTTCCGATTGCTGTCGTCTCCCCTGATTGTTATTGTTGATATGGCAGCAACAACAATAGTGTTAGCTGCTCATGAAGCCGTGCTATAGTTTGCACTCTGTGAGCTTTTTCAACGAGCGGAGAGCATCGAAGACTGAGCCACCAACGTATTTTTTGGTGGAGCGGAGACACATTGGAGACCCGTTGCATTCACAATGCGGTTCAATGTGGTCACAATGCGTCTCCGACCTCCTCCCAAAGTGTTTTTTGCAGATCGGATAACAATCTGTGGACAAGCTTTATCCGATTGCAATCAATGACAAAAAACACATTTTAATACCAGGTGTAAAAGGGGGACAAACATATTTTTCAACGTCAACAAAATCTCGTAACAGAGTGAAACTTTGACGGCAAATATCTGCATAGCCTCAATAATCTGCATTTTATTACTTTGGAGATTTGGCTCAAGCGTGTGTATTAATATGCTGTATTTTTAGTTTAATTTAGCTCGCACTCTTGGGGGTTTTGTCCCTTTTTTTGTCTTTTTTATAGAACTCAACAAACTTATTTTAATCAACCCTCAGAGACGCAACCAAGTTATTGGCTGTAAAACATTATACATAGATTACTGAGGCTATGCAGATGTTTCATTGTTTTTGGAGGTGGGAGAAATGCATCAATAATATGGTGCCCACCCCCCACCCCCCCTTTTCTATATTTTCCATATATGTCAATAATTGGACTAAATGCTTTCAGATTTACCACACAGCATGTTTTTGAGACCAAGTTTCATATGATTGGCTTTTTTACAACTATTCTTTTAATTTTTCATTTTAAACCTGAAACCTATGGCGTGGTATAAGTGCCTCTCGTCTTTTTGGAGCACAATTTTTTTTTCCTCCCCCCTGCCAAAATCCCTGTGAATTTCTACACTATTATAGTTACTTCTTCTTTTTTTGCCAACAATATCTACAGGCAATAAAAAAAGAATGTCAGACAAAATGTATATGTTGGAGCTAATTTAATTTGCACTTTATGAGAAATCTGTTGGCCCTTTCATTTGACTTTTTAGCGTCATGGATTATAATTGCTATGAATGCTGTGTGCTGATTGTTTTCAATGCTTCCCACTGAGTGACATTTTGACAGTAAAGCACAAAGAATTGGTTATAGTTTCAAAAATGTCAACGCTGGTTAGAAAACAGGCATGGAGGGTTTCGTTGTTACCCCAAACGACAGTAAATATATAGTCTCGTCGAGATTTATCAATCACTTTTATATCAGAAGTAAAACACGTTTGGTTTAACATATACAACTTTCTGAAGATTCTATACTTTCATTTTTAAAATATTGGAGTTCAGTGAAATTGGCTCCTGAATAAAAGCACTGTTGGTTTGAAATTTATAAAAAGCAATATATGCCAATTTGTGGTGTTATTAGGAGGAAAATTTGTATTTGTGATATCACAGACTCCACTTCTTCGTTCTGTTTCTTTTGTTGAATTGAATTCAAGTTTTAAATGTAAATTTTAATGTGCAACTGTACAGCTGACGTCTCAGGAAGTGGAAAATAAGTTAGGGTTCATTCGTTGGGACTGAAAATGTTGACATTCCCCCCTCCGCCACCGGTCAAAGACGATTCTGTTGTCCATAACCTCACACGTTAGACTTTAAAACAATTAAATAACTGTTTTTGTGATTCATTGAAAGCACATTTAAAAATACTTTACCTATTGATGTGCTATTGTTTTGAGTCTGTCATGTATTATTATGTATGTGTTGATGGTTTTGTAGTGTGTTCAAATTTCTATATTTTTGCAATAAAACCTTGTCAAAAAAAAAGGAGATTTAATTGTCTGCTTACTTTATATGACAGTTCATACACGTGTAGCAGTTTATTTATTTTTTGACAGTGTAGACGGAGGCAACGGCAACATCATGCTAGTAAGATGTGAACAGGTTAACATAAGAATGAAAACGCAAAACATGCCCATGAAATGTTTCAGAAATGATTTCTGAATAGTGACAAAATAAACTCTACTTGTCCCCGCCTGCCCGGCCCTGCACTACTGCTGTGTACACACAAACGCTCCCTCAGACGGGTCTGATAGTATTGCTTGATGGAGCCCATCTTTAGTTGAAGGGCGCTGTGTACAAATAATGTATCATCACGTGTTCATGAAAACCAATAGGGACGTGAATATATGGGTGTGGCACGATTCGATTCAAAATCGATTCTTGATTCATATGATTTTCAATTCAAACAATTCTCTTGATACAATGCGTGTGTTAAGGCAAATTATGGCATCAAAAAAATACAGCTTGTATAAGATAATGTGATTTTTAAATAAACTGATTTCAATGATGTAATCACACATTGGCCAAACACATACACACACAACTTAAGCCAAAAGTTAACATTTATTCATACAAAACAAATAAAAACTTACACTTAATGTACAAAAAAATAACTTGCATAAATAAAAGCTTAGACTAGCTGCCTTTTTCTCCCAGAAGTTACAAAAATAAACTGTACACAAATAACACAAATTGGTGTTTGTGTGTTTTTTTCAAAAAATAAACTTTTACAAAATAATAATAATAACAATAAAAATTATTTTTGAAGTTTGTGAATCGATTCAGAATTGTGGATGATTAGAATTGCGATTCTTATGTGAATCTATTTTTCCCCCACCCCTAAAAACCACAGAAGCAGAATAACAATGTCAACAAAAATGACAGAAGTTACGGACCCAGTTTTTAAATATCAGCTTATGGGTCTGAATCACAGGAATTTTAGCTCACATTTTTAATGCAAAAGCTGTTCAATATGCTTGTATGTTGTCTGTTCGACATGTACAGAGGCAGAATGACAATGTTAAAAGTTATGCACTGCAGCTTTAAAAAGTCTCTTGAGTGCTGTGCGATGAAGCTGAGCTTCTCGACACGAGTGTAAGTGGCGACTGACCCCACAGGCCTGACTGTGGCTTCATTCACTCGCTGCTGAGACTCAATTTTCACGACTTCAAAGCCCGACCGTAATAAACATCTAGACATTTAGTATCTGGACTCGGCTGCTGCTGCTGATTCCTGCTCTCGTACACATTTGCTGTCATTAGCACGTCCCAGAACAGCACTCAAAAACCCCTGACACTTGTGCTAATTACACAATATTAGCGTGTTAACACACTGAGGGCATATTCACTTCTTCTTCTTTGACTTTTCCTGAACGATGTTGCAATTGGACATGGTTAATGGTTGAGATGCCAAAAGAGAACTAATTAGGAGGGGTTTTTTCCCATTTTTTTCTGATATGGAGTGAGAGGGAAGAGCATGGAGGCAAATGGATAAATAAACACTGAGAAAATATAGGAAAATATGCTAAAGCCAAGTATCAGCATCGGTGACCTCGTTCAGACTGATCATATGTAGATCAGAGTCGTCTCATCTGTCACAAAAATCACTGCTGACTACAGATGTGAAAGAAAGGCATTTTTCATTGTTATTATTTTTTCCACTATTGCGTGGCTTAGATTTGGTTACATTACCATTTAAAAATTAAAATTGTTACAATGAAAATTATTATTTTTTTAATAAAACAGTGCATTTGTATGTAAATGTTACTGTTACTAAAAAACTACTTTTGGACACCCCTGCCATAGAGCCATCCGTTTTCTATGCTTCTGCATTTTTTTTAAAATTCTCACTATTTGGAAAAAAAGGCACTCCAATGTGTATCTCCTTGCTCAGTCAAACAATCTTTTCCTCTTGTTTTCCTTCTCACAACAGTTTTCTCTGCTTCTTTTTCAACAGCTCTGTCCTGAACATCTTCAAAATGGTGCATAGTTCTGCTTTAATGCCTCACTTAGCCCTATCCACATGTGATTGGGCAAATGTTAATGTCAGGGCTTAATAAACCCCAATATTGCCTTCTTTGTGTTGGCACGTCATTGTTGAATTTCAATAGAATCGAGAAGCATATACTGTTTATCACTGGCTTATAAACATAATGATCTACGTGACGTTTAAAAACCTGATGATGAAATACCAGGCAATAATGTGTCTGTCAGACAAGGGCGGGATAAGATGCAGATGTCAGCAGTTCCTGCTTTTCTTATTGTGTGTGTGTGTGTGTGGGGGGGGGGGGGGGGTTGTGTGTGTGTGTGTGACAAAAGAGCCGACTGACAATGTCACTGCCGTTATGGTCTGATTCATACAGCATGTGGTGAAACATACATTATGGGATGGAATATTTCTTCCTTCAAGCTCCCACTTTTACAACAAAAGATGCATCAAAATTAATGCGATAACCTTGAATCGCGTGAATGTGAATGTGAAGGTGACGCTGCGACGCTGCTACAGTAGTTTGTATGTAAATGTCATCAATGGATCGTGTGTGTGTGTGTAGCTGGTATTCCTTATGTTGCGGGGACCTTAATCCTCCTTTAATCAGTTCACACTCACATTATGGAGGACAAAAAATGACATAGATGACTATGTTTTTAAGGTGAAGACTTGTTTTAGAGTTAGGGTTAGGATTAAATCAGTCATAATTATGTGTGGTTAAGGTCAGATTAAGTCTCTGTAATGTCCTCTGAAGTCATGGAAACCAGTGTGTGTGTGTGTGTGTGTGGTGTGTGTGTCTGTGTGTGTGGGGGGGGGGGGGGTTGTGTGTGCGTGCGTGGGTGTGTGTGTTATAATGTCAAATCAGGAGTGTACCTGATCTCTGGGTGGAATCTGCTGCCTGCATGGCTCTGGGTGATTATCTCTCACACACACACACATAAAAAGTGAATGGAGGTGAAATTAGCCGCTCGACTATTACCAAAAACCTCTGTATCAGCGTCTTGAGAGAAAAGAGCTGCAGGCTGTGTGTGTGTGTGTGTGTGTGTGTGTGTGTGTGTGTGTGTGTGTGTGTGTGTGTGTGTGTGTGTGTGTGTGTGTGTGTGTGTGTGTGTGTGTGTGTGTGTGTGTGTGTGTGTGTGTGTGTGTGTGTGTGTTTGTGTGTGTGTGTGTGTGTGTGTGTGTTGAGATTGCACTGGGGGCCACTCTCCCCAGGGTGCTGACTGGGATTGTTTTTGGACAGATGGACAGTTTTTTCCAGCCTCTTTGTATGAACTCATGTCTTCACATAAAAAACTATACAAACTATACACCTTCGTCTCTCTGTGTCTCTATTAAGTCCGTATACGTCTGTCTCCTTCCTGTTTGCATTTACATCTCTCTCCCCCTCCTCTATCTGCCGCTCCCCCCTCGCTCTCTCCGTCTATTAGATTGTCAGTGTGTCAGTGACATCCCAGGGCACGATAAAGTAATTTTCTCTTGAAGAGGTGTCAGTGGTCGAGGCGTCCCGAGGGTCATTTGAAAATCATTGTAGAGACGCCTCCTAAATCATTACCAGTGACCTTCAGCAAAACCTCAGCTGTCACTTTAAGGTGTGATTGTTTGGGTGTCTGCGAATTTATGGCTTTTTTTCACTATGTATAACACAAGCAACCATGTCTGGTGTTTTTTTTATTATATACATACATATATATACTGTATGCACTGAGTATGTTCTGTAATGGTGAGGTAGTCAGAGTTGCTGCAGGTACTTTGTATTCTAAAGCTGGGGTCAGTGCAGATTTTCCTGTGAGCCGTGTGTTCAGTGTGTCAGTGCTATTAGACTTTTTTCTTTCATTTTTATAAAGTTGCAGGGGAATTATAAGCTCCATGGGGGCTCCATAGTCACCTCCGGCTTTCCTTGGTTATGCAGCTCTAAAGAGGCTGTTTCCTTGTTATACATACATTAGCTTGTAAATGGTAAATGGTCTGTCTTTATATAGCACTTTTTTCCAGTCTTGATGACCACTCAAAGCTGCTTAACACTGCAATTCATGCACACGTTCATCAGCAACATGGGGGTTAAGGGTTAGCATGTAGACTAGCAGAGACGGGAATTGAACCCACAACGCTCTACCACTGATCTACCATCGCCCATACAACTGTTTGGTCTTTGTATAGCCTTACAATTAGCCTTTAATTACTTTAGCGAAGAGGCTTCATTTACAGCGGTAGCCATTTTGTGTGCACGTTTCAACGGCGGCTCAAAAAAGACATACACAAGCGATGAAGAATGGCTCCGCCCATATAAATCTGGACAGAGTGGAAGCGTATAGTTGGCGTCAAAAATGGCGTTTGTTGCTCTTTGTTACTCCAACCGTTAGATGTCACTAAAGCCTCTTTTACACTAAAGAAAATGGGTATACAAATAAGGTGATTTATACAGCGCCCCGTATTGACGATTGTCCTGATATGATATGATTTTTGCCATCATGATAGGTGATATTAGATTGAAACCCCTGCTTTAAATCATCTGATTAGTGAAATAAATGATATTGATATAATTATTCTCCAGTTCCCAAGTCATTTGACCCAGGGATTAAATTAGACCAGATTATTATAATTATACACACATATACACTCTAAAATCTTCAAAAAAAACATGAAATCAAACTCTACAGTTATACTGGCAGGTGTTGCTTTAACTTTAAAATAACCTTTACTCTAACATTCTAATAATAATTCTTATTCAAATTCTGTCCTTTTTTTGTATCATTTTTGTCTTTATGTGGACGTAAGCACAAGGTGTGTGTGGACAGATAATGTCTCTCTGTCCATGTGTCTCTGTGTCTCTGTGTCTCTGCCGCCCTCGACGCCCATTAAACTGTTAGCACAGGTCTGACCTGGACCAAATAAGCTGCTGGTAAATAGCCTTATCCATTCTGCCGCTGATCTGAGGCCTGTCATGAGAGGTGTAGGTGTGTGTGTGTGTGTGTGTGTGTGTGTGTGTGTGTGTGTGTGTGTGTGTGTGTGTGTGTGTGTGTGTGTGTGTGTGTGTGTGTGTGTGTGTGTGTGTGTGTGTGTGTGTGTGTGTGATGTGAAGTGGCTGGCAAGGACACACACACAAGCACGCACACACAGAGAGAGAGAGAGCCAGCAGTTGCAGGCTGTCAGGTCATTGTGTAGCGCTGGAGATAACACACACACACACACACACACAGTATCTGTCTCCTTCATACAAAGGCAGCCAGAGGGACGTATTTGTCACTCGCCCAGATGTTTTTCCAAGGTCCTTTTATTAGAAGCAGTCAATCATGTGAACAAAAATGTCCCTAATGTGAAGTCTCTGTCTGTGTGTGTGTGTGTGTGTGTGTGTGTGTGTGTGTGTGTGTGTGTGTGTGTGTGTGTGTGTGTGTGTGTGTGTGTGTGTGTGTGTGTGTGTGTGTGTGTGTGTGTGTGTGTGTGTGTGTGTGTACATGCACCCATGCGTGTGTGTGTGTGTGTGTGTGTGTGTGTGTGTGTGTGTGTGTGTGTGTGTGTGTGTGTGTGTGTGTGTGTGTGTGTGTGTGTGTGTGTGTGTGTGTGTGTGTGTGTAAGGTCGGTCAAGGTGAAAAGAAAGTGCAGTTAACCTGAGACACGAGGAGGTGATTTATAATTCACAGCTACAACAGCACACACACACATATATATACAGTATATTAGCCATTAATCTGGGTCTAATGAGGTCTGTCGCTCTCGCACACTCACAGATTACCGACGACAGTAATTTCTTCATAAAAACACACAAAAGCATAGCATCTAGCATAAGTTGAAACACACACACCTGAGTTATTTCCATGTTTGGTGATGAAATCAAGTGCAATCAAACACATGATGAAAAATTCACATCGCACAATGCAAAGAAGATGTCATCATTTGTTTCTAACAACACAAATTCTTACCTACTGTTCTTTAGAAGTGGATTCTACAGTCCTCTCTACCTCTATATTTGGAATCAATATAATCGAGGAGAAAAAGCAGCAAAAAATAGATCTATAAAGTGTATTTCTATCACTATTTGGGTCTTTTAAAAAGTCCTATAGCATGTTTGCATATAATGTTTATGACTGATATGCTAATTGAACCCTTTTACACAGTGATACCCGTTTTTGTGCAGACCAAAATCCACACAGAGGGTTGTATAAGATGAGATAAAACAACTATTTAGGTTTCTTTATTAGTTTAATATAAAATAACACATTGCAATGATACAGCAGTGGTTATAAAAAGTAAACATACATTATTAACTTCAGGAAGTACAATACTCTTTATTGTCATTATACAAGGGTAATTGCACAACGGAAATATGAAGTTTATTCAAACTCCACACAGAAAAGTCCTCGACCAGGATTGGAACCCTGCACCTTCTTGCTGTGAGGCAACAGTGCCAACCACTAAGCCTATGTTACATGAGTGTACCATATCACGTGAACATATAGATGTTTGATGTCTGGAAACGGACGGACGTAAGACAAGTTCAAACTTATGACACATTTGGAGGTTGTTATATAGACTCGTCTATAGACCCCCCCCCACACACACACACACACACAAACACACACACACTTCAACCTGGCTCCATAATGAAGAGGTGCTGCCTGCCCACTGAGCTGTCTCATCCGATAATTATTTTGACATTACCCACTGTGCGGCTGGAAGGGAACGGTGCTCCGCGGCGCCTGCTGCTCGCCACAGATTCACCGTAATCAGAAATATGTGCACGTGCCCACAAAACAGTAGGATAACGTGTTATAAATGGACACTCTACACTTATTTTTAATAAAGACGCACGATTCACTTTGACTAATTGCGTTACGTTTCCTAATCAAATTGTGAAAGTACGCACTTTAGTGTCTTTCATTACTTTGATCGCCTTTACTGCCAAATTAATTGAGCTCTAATGTTTGAGAAGAAGTAGCCGAGCCGCAATTGTTCTGTAGTGTAATGCAATCATGTTTTAATGAGCGATGGCACGACACGCTGTAACTCTGTTTACTGTCAGTGTATGAGAGCTCTTTTGTTTCAGAAGTAAAGAAAAAGGCTTGAAAACACACTTCCTCCCTCACAGACATTCGTGCACAGTTCACCTGCTCACCAGGTTCAACATGTTTCCTACACTGATGCAAAGCAGCAGCAGCAGTGGAAAGAGTCCAAAGGGACAGACAGACAGACAGACAGACAGCAGGGCCAGATGTTCCTCACAGCTTGATGAAGACACATTTCCCCTTTTTTAATTTATTTATTATTTGAAAAGTTTGCTGATTGCAGGATATTTAAGTGTTCATGCTCAATTCACTTCATTATAGTACTTACTAATACTAATGCTTAACACATGTATTAGACCATGCACCACAGAAATGTAAGGTTGGAGCCACAGCTGCGTTAAATTAACAGCATTCGCAATGATGAAAATGATTATGAATACAGCAGTATGTAGAAACTTTTTAACCAGAATGATATTTTTAATGCTACTGTCCTTTTTTAAAACATATCTAAAAACTAGGGCTGTCAAAATTAAAGCGTTAACGCAGGATGATTAATTTGTGAAATTAACGCGTAATTTTTTTTTAACGCATTAAAGCACTTTCTCACTTTCATCGCGCTACGGGTAGACGTGCAGTTTATGAACGGGCAAGGCAGGCAACTGCTTGGGGCCCTGAGCCGATAGGGGGGCTCCCGACACTCGGAGCCTTAATGCATCAGTGACCAGCTGCATCCCCGTCTCCCTTAAACAACAAGGGTTGATTTGCAATGACATCCCGGTCGGAAACCTCCCTAAAGGGGCCCCACGTCTCCTCACGTTAACCTGTGTGAAGCTGAAGGAAAATGAAGAGGAGTTATCAATCAGGAAGTTAGAAGAGGAAGAAAAAAAGAGGATTAAGAAAAAAGATAGAAAGACACAGTTGTAAGTGGCACTGCTGGCGCAGATAATGATATAATCATAACAATAACAGTCACTGTCTAACTAACGGGGACACAGCCAGCAGCTAACATTAGCGTCAGAATGCTAGCTGACGCTAACGCTAACTAGTAGAAGCAGTGCTTCAAAGGTGCTGATGAGGAATTTCCTGCTGTGGGTTTAGTAAGAAAACTATTTAACTTCTATACTTTATATTTTGTTTATAATGTGAGTTATTTACAGTGCAATGTATATATATTTTTTTTTTTTAAGTTATTTAGAGCATTTTCTTTTTTCTTTTTATTTATATTGTCTTACAATGTAATGTTTATTTTTGACTAAGTTTGTATAGGTTTTTACAAGTTATTTACAGTATTTTATTGTTCTTTACATTTATATTTACACGCACTTTATTTATGTCTCCGTTCCTACAACAATATAAAGAGAAAATTTGAATTTTTTGGCATATTTACGAATGGTAATTAATCGTGATTAATCGTGATTAATCCACAGCTACCCTGTGAATAATCTGATTAAAAATGTTAATGTTTTGACAGCCCTACTAAAAACACATTTTTACTCTGAATTTCAACCCAGTTTAATTTTACTAGCATTTTTTGTTGCTTTATATATTTTATATTCTCTACAGCATTTTATTGTTTTTTTTTATTTTACTTTTATTATTTAACTTTTTAAAATGTGTCGTCTGCGATAAGCCTGGTGTTTTGGAAAGATTTGTGGTGCATTATGTAATAAATCTTAAGCAACTGGCCATAAAGTCCTCCTAATATGTCACAGAGACAGGAATAATGTTCATATAACAAACTGAACTCACCAACAACAACAGTACAACCAAAATATTTGCATTCAAAAAAATATTTTGCAGACTGCAAATCATGTTTATGTTTTGAAATCATGTTTTTAGCATGTGGCGCCACCTATCGCCGTCTACCAATCATTGCAGTCAGTAGAGGTTCAGCTGCCGAGCAGCCATGGGTTGCCAGTTACGTCAGAAATCGAAACCCAAAAGACCTCGGTATTTTGAATTTGAATGTAGTAACCGTTTTTGGCCACATTCTTACATATGGCACCTTTAAATATTAATTTTTTTCTCCGTTTTTTTCCACAGGTGGAATACATTTGTTGAACACTGTATCATTTATAATAATAATACAGTGTTTTTGTGGTTCTTTTGTTAAACAGTTGTTTATTTGAAATCCAAAGGAAATCACTTTATAACAGAATGATGGTTCTTTTATTCATCTTTGTTTTTCACCTAAAAACGCCCAAAAAAATCTTGCAAACCAAACAGCCTCTACCTTATCTCCTTTTTTTTAATACGAAATAATACAATATTTTATTGTTTTGCTCAGATTTATATTAACTGCTGTTAATGACGATGGATTCTGTGAGGGGGGGAAAAAACACAGGTCCATTTGTCTTAATATTCACTTGGCTCTGCGTAGACAAACTAATGACCGCAATGCATCACCTGAATATTGTATTTCAGCATAAAAGTGTGTATGTGTGTGTGTGTGTGTGTGTGTGTGCGTGCGTGCGTGCGTGCGTGCGTGCGTGCGTGCGTGCGTGCGTGCGTGCGTACGTGCGTGTGTGTGTACACATCACTCTCAGTCTCGCTGTGTCTGCTGCACATTTGTTAATGGTATCACACACGTGTGTAATGCATCATACACTGTGTAATGAAGAGACTCTGCTGCTGCTGCTGCCTACTCACTGGATTTGAATTGTGGGCCGCGTTCACTCTGGGAAACACACATTTATGTGCCCACACACACACACACACACCCACACACACACACACACACACACACACACACACACATACACACACACACACAGGAGAGAGAGGTGACATCATTGACAAAACAGAATGTGAGAAACAGGTACAAATACTTAGTTATTGCACAATTCATGTATCTGTAGTCCTATAAAGTACAGTAGGTATAAAGTATGTTAAATGTGATACTTGAGTAAAAGAAAATGAGTTCAGTAGAAGTTGACGTCACTTTTGGTTTTATAATACAATCCAACTTTATTTATTAAGCACTTCAAAAACACAGCTGAAATAAAGTGCTGTACATCAGAGATAGATAAATAAAACATACAAACGTGCAACCCTCATAGACGTAAGAACAAATAATAAAACAATAAAAAATACTGTATATGTGTATGTAATATAAAAACAACACAAATAAATAGGTCATACAATAAACTTGAAAAAAAAAGTTGTCTTTTAACTGAAAGGTTGTGGGTTAAATTCTCGGCTCTGCTCATGTGTCTTTGAGCAAAGACACTTAAAGGTGCATTATGTAACAATTTGCGGCAAATATTTTTTTTTTACTAGTTTTGTTGGTGAGTTCAGTATGTTATATGAACATTATTCCTGGTCCTCTGTGACATATTAGGTGGATTTTATGGCCATTTGCTCTAAATGTATTACATAATGCACCTTTAACTCCATTTTGAAGCTTGTGAATGAGTGAATATGAAAAGCTCTGTATTAATACAGACCATAATACCAACTCTTCTTCTTCGGATTTTATTTGGTAGTAACGAGTAAGCAGAGGAATAAAAGTTATGAGAATAAAGAACAAATATTGTACTTAAGTACAGAAACAAAGTGTTTGTACTTACAACGTACAACACTTTACTTTGTTATTCATATTTCTAGAAACTTTTACTTTCCCAGGTATTCTTTATATATCTTGTTTTTTTGATGAATTTTTCCTTTCATACTTTATCATCAAACATATTTTTTGTGTTACGACATCAAGTTTACACTCATTTATCAAATTAAATGTTTCTCTTCATACGTTGCCCTAATACTCATGTATTGTATTCATTATAGCTGTAGTTTTGTTAACTTGATCAAACATTGTGAAGAAATAGATGGATCTTTGTGACATAATTGAGATGTTATCTGCCCAATATTGACCTAATGATTTCACTGACCAGGTTCTGACCATCACATGGCCCTTAGTAATTACCACCTGTGTTGTAAATCCATTATAGTCAGTGCTGATCACCCTTTAATAACCCCCCTCAACACGCTTGACTTGTCAATGAGCCTGTCTAATGAGATCTGACATTATTTATTAAAGCTCATGGACTTTAAGCCCAATTTATACTCCTTCGTAAAGTGCTCTGCATAGGTTACACAGAGTCCTCTGCGTCGACGGAGAGCCTGTCAGAGAGCCTCTGCGTCGTCTCCGACTGCACAAAATATATTTTAACTGTCCGTCACTCCGTCAAGGGACAACGGAGACGGCAAGAGGTGGAGCTGATCACCGCCGACAACGTCGCTGCCAAACTATAAATACGTCATATCTTAAGACTCTATTTGGCCTATTTATCACCTCAAATTATCTTAAAACGGCGTTCCGTGACACAGAAAAGTGAGAAACGGCCACTGTTTCAACAACAACAGTCTTTCTCTCTCTTTCTCTCTCGGACGCCATTGCTCAGTGTAGCCAGAAGCACAACAACCTTGAGCAGTGACCCCTACTGATCGGGCGGGAAATTGCAGTGCGTATCCGTCACCACGACGCAGAAGTATGAAGGCTCGAGGGGTCTCCGTGGTGACGCAGTCTGATAACGCATAACGCAGTCGGAGAAGTATAATGTGGCCTTTAGTTTGCAGAAAACAAACAGTTCTTGCTGTGGTTTTTTTTTTTTTTTTGGTTTGCAAATATGCAGCAAAATCTCCAAGGAGCCGTTTCTTTGCTTCTGACCTTCAGTGCAGCAGCCATGCTCACTGCAGTGTGTAATAAGTCATTATTAAGACATGTTTCTGAAATGACTATTGATTTCCTTTTTTTCCCTTCCCCTCCTCACAGTGGAGGAGAGTGTGTGTTCTGTTCGGGCGACACAGATGAAGATGTGAGGGGAAGTTTCTGCTGGGACGGTCCCTGCAGATTCTCCACAGCTGGTGATAAATCACGGCGCTCTACTTTGATCACTTTCAGCTTCTTCAGCTTTAGTGATATTCCATTTTTTTGTGCAGTTCAGAGAAATCAATGAACGTTAGAATTCATTTAAATTGACGATTTTTATGTCTGAATAGACGTGTGACGAATGGACGGATGATGTACGAGGTTACATCGTGTTACAGGACGCGTTTCAAGTGTGTTGTCGCTACTTCACTGCAGTTAAAGAATGTTTTAATATCGATGTTAAACACATACTAATGTGTGTGCGCGGATGCGTAAAAGTATTTAGCCGTGGCGCTCGAGCGTTTGGAAGTGTTGTAATGCATTCAAGTCCATTCATGTTGGCGGAATTAAAGAGGAAGTGAAAGAGGACACACACACACTCAGAGAGTGAGAGAGAGAGAGCACTGTATGTCTCTGATAGCTTCTATTATCTAGGTCTCCCTCCTGGCTGCACATCAAACATGGATGAGCTCCAACCATAAAAGGCTCCATTTTTCCTTTGATTTATACAAGGGAATAAAAATCGTAAAAGGTGAAAAGTCCAAAGCATGCATATTTTATCAGAACTGCCGACACCAAAGGGAAGACGGGAACCCAAATTCTGTATTATTTTTTTAACAAGGAGTGAGCGAAACTTTAAATAGGCCATGATAGCGAGGGCCAAAAAAAAATAAACACAAGTTTGACCACATGTAATTCTTTCTCCGAGATAAAGTCTGTCTCTCTTGGCGTTTCAGACTCTACAAAGGTGATTACAGTCCACACATAATGTGGGAAAAACTATATATTTGACACACACTGAAAATGTGACCAAAATGTTTTGTATTTATAAATCCTTAAACTTTTGAATAATATTGTTAAAATTGCATTTATTTTTCTCCAGGAAATTCCAGGTTGTTCATAAAAAGACACATAATTCAATGTAAAAACAAAGGGAAAAATGTGGCGATCTGAATTCAAATGAGTTTGACACACAAACATAAGGCTTGGGGGCCGGATCTGGCCCACAAACCACTTTTATCCCGCCCGCAACTGCGTTAAAGGTCACCTCAACTTTGACTCTAACCCTAACCCTAACCCTCAACGTTGTGATATTAGCAGTTTTGTTT
Source organism: Microchirus variegatus (assembly GCF_963457635.1). Lineage (NCBI taxonomy): Eukaryota > Metazoa > Chordata > Actinopteri > Pleuronectiformes > Soleidae > Microchirus > Microchirus variegatus. The sequence continues at coordinate 16,278,765 of NC_139817.1, read as the reverse complement.
TGGCAGAATCGGAGCTAAGATGAGAAAACCGAAAGCCTCAGAGACAGAAAAGTAGCCTCAGAATGCTGCCGTGTGTACTTCGAAGTCTGCTTAGCCAGGCTTTTATTTTGAAATAGTCACAGAGAAGGAAATGTATCAGTAAGGTGAATAATTTTTACAGCATTTTCACTTTTAAAATGTAAATGTAATGATGATTGTTTCTTTAAAATCTTTTATCCGTGGGCTAGACAGTTATGTCAACCTATATTTTACATTGTGTCATCACTGTGGACAGAAAAGGAACAAAATGCTTCTTCAGGATCGATAAACCTCAGACCTCTGAGTCCAGTTAGTACCTTTTTAAAAGGACAGTGGTGATTACAGATCAGTGCTGTGGTAATGACATCCTTTATATATGTGTCCCCGTGGTGTCTCCACTAATAGTTTCTATAGCAGGGAGGACGGAGGACGAGGGGGGACGGGGGGTTTATATGTGATGGTGTCATTGTTCTTTTAATACACGTCTGAATGTGCCAGTCAAACGCTGGCGAGCGGCTGAAATAATGAGTTTTCTGCTGTCGCCGTGTCGCTATAATCACGCCAAAGAGTGGAGAAATGTGCACTCGGCGCAGATAATTAGAGCAAATTCTATTTTCAAATTGAATGTTTTCAGGTTATATTTGAGAAAATATCCACATATATACAGTAGTTTATGGAGTTTATGTCAAAAACTGCTTTTTTTCCCATATTTTGCACTTAATTGTACAATTAAAAATAGTGATTACGGGGTACAAACCTGCATATGACAGGATTTTTGTGAGAAAATACCCTTTAAATTGATTGAACGCAACAATAGAAAAGAAAGCAGTGGATGATAGTAAAGACGTGTGCACATGGTTGACCGTGAAGTCCCAACATTTACTGCCCAATATAGATAAAGTTGTTAAAAAAATATCTCCACATCCCCTCCCTTGTTTCATCCTTCCCTTCCCATCTCCCCTCGTTCCCTCTCTATCCATCCATTCACCCACTCACTCATTCATTCGTCCCAGTCTGAATAATGCAGCTGCACTGCCATTGTCCCTGCCTTCGGTGTTAATGCCGTGTCCTTGTCACAATTATTGGGTCACTATCATCCATCACGGCTAATCATTGTCATACAGATATGCAGACAAAACAATGCACATTACGGCAGAACAAAGGCAAACGCGTGTTCGGGGGGGGGACAAAGGCGCCCACTGCAGAGCATGGAAACACCGTGTTCGGCTGAACGACTGTGACAAACATAGAGGAAACAGATGCTACATGCAAAATGTATAGATATGTGTGTTTGTGTGTGTGCGTGAATTCTTCTTCACTGAACTGTAGAGGAAGCAAAATGCTGTATATACGAGTATAACAATTTGTATTGGTAGTGTACCCCGCCTATTGCCTTATGTCAGCTGAGATAGGCACAGCACCCCCCGCGACCCTCCAGTGGAGGATAATGCGGTAGATAATGGATGAATAGAATAAAATTGTTTAAATATACAACTTCCATAAGAACCGCCTTGCTAACTAAGGTTAGCACTAGATGACCTTGAAGGCAATAGCCACATATTACGATTGAGAACCATTCTTGCAGTGTTCTTGAGTATCAAGGCCAAACTATTTCATTTTTAGAGAATAAAGTTGTCATTGTATGAGGAAAAAGTCAATTTTATGAGGAAAAAAGTAATTATTTTATCATTATTTAATTAAATGTATCATTATTATTATCATTAAATAGAAACAGAACGTAGATGTTATCATCTCTTCCACAAAAGAGATGATTTCCTCCAAGTCTTCTATTTTCTTTGAAACAGACTAGGGATGTCACGGTTAACGGTGTAACGGTAAACCGCGATAAAATTTTTGACGATAATAATTACCGTCTTCATTTCAAAAAAAAATATTATCTCGGTGAATAACCGCGCCCACGGTGTAGGCACCGTGAGCCTTTCCAGCGTCTCCGTCTGCTAAAGTTGCCGCGCAGGCACACTCTGTAGCCTACAACCTGATGTTCAAACTTTATCGAAGCTGGAATCATGGCCGAAGGAGGAGACGACAGCCCTCAGGACATATACTTATAGCGCGGTGCTGGCGTCACGTCATCATCTCAGACAACTACCGTGTGTGTCCTGCTCTCTTTCAGCCGCTGAATAATCCATCTGTTTGTTGTTTTTGTGACGATGAAGTCTGCTAACACGTTAGCATAAAGATCGCTAGCTTAAAATGCTAACAGTCCACACACCAGCAGTCTCTGAGCTTTCGCTGTCATTGTGAAGATGTTCAGCCACAGACAATTAGTGTCATGTTCTCCTTGCCTTCCTTTGTCAAACAAAGCTTTTGTTGATGACTGCTTTGATGACAATCACGCTTTAATTTTGCACTGCACACACACACACACACTGCACACATATGCACAGGAAAGTTCCAGGCACTATCTCTCCCCACCTCGCTCTCTCTGCATGTATATTAATTAGCCATGTGTATTCTCCGTGATCGTCAGCTGATTGGCTGAAAAAGCAACAAAAGCTCTGGAATGTGAGATCGCCACACCCAAACTAGGAGTGATTCACAGCAATAAAACAACCTTAATTCAAACACAAAGTTTATGGTTTTAAGACCCACAATACTGTGTCAATAATGTTAACATGATAGTACAGCTGCAGCGCCCATCGCCAGCATATTAAAAATGCATAGCTTTTAGGACTATCAATGCTTTCTGAACATATTCACACACTTTTTAAAAAATACCGCGATAATACCGAAAACTGCGATAATTTTGGTCACAATAACCGTGAGGTTCAATTTTCATACCGTGACAACCATAAAACAGACTCAGTTTCTTGCACAATCTTTCTCATAATATTACTCAAGAAGAACCAAACTTAAAAAGCCTCGGTACTCATATCAAAAAGGTCTCAACCGGAGGCTCTACAGTGAAGGAGATTTAAAATATAAATGGCTGAAACTTGCTGTATAAGTAGGTTTAAGCTACTTATGTAGTGACCCAGATTATTGCTCAGCTGAGCGAAGTAACTCTCAATAATAACGAAACAGAAGTGGAAGTATACATACATGCATAAATGCACACTTTCAAGTTTACAATACATACACGAGTGAGAGTGCCTGTGTGAACTGTGGTCCAAATGACCTCAAGGTGCTATCATGTTTGTTTGATGGAGGATAATTAAATAGGTAATAGATACCAGTCTGCTCTCATCACTATTGATTTACTCACGTGTGTGTGTGTGTGTGTGTGTGTGTGTGTGTGTGTGTGTGTGTGTGTGTGTGTGTGTGTGTGTGTGTGTGTGTGTGTGTGTGTGTGTGTGTGTGTGTGTGTGTGTGTGTGTGTGTGTGCGTGTGTGTGTGTGTGCTGCTTTAAAGCCCCTGGTCTCTAAGAGGGAAATGTCTGATACTCCCACATCAGCTATCAACGGCCTTTCATGTTTTAATGGCTCTGTTTAACCTAATCCGCACTCATCCCCCTGCATCCTCGGCTCCGCCCACACCCGCTCTCAACATCAGTGGCTGTCCAAATCCATGATGATAAGAAAAAGATCAATCAAATAATCCTGCTTTTCCCCCTCTGTTGTCAGAATCTGTGATTGTAGTGCTGCACAAAGAGGTGAACAACGAAAAAAACAAGATGAAATTACAAAAGTGCTGTTGACGAGTCTGTGCAAACCAATTATTCAAGCAAATTCAACGCCCGTGGTCATTTCTCCGCTTAGTTTGGAACGCTCCTTGATGTGCACATAATCTGCAAAACCACTGAGTTTAATGTGGACTGACCCGAATTAAAGGATCACTTCACCCTAATTACAATTCAATTATTATCTGCTAACTGCAGTGGTTTGCTTTTGTGTTGTACTCTCGTCATCACAGAGGCAGTCAATTGCTCGTAAGTGATTTTTTTTTAAGTCTGTATTCTCTCTATCTCTAAACTGTCTGTCATGTCTGTCTTATATCTGTTAACGTACCATTCAGCAGGGGTTCCCACGCCTTGGTTGACATCAACTTCAAGGGCAACTTGTAAGAGCCACTTCTTCCATTGCGTCCACTTTTATTGATTTGCAGCATGCTTACTGCATCTGGACAAAGTGATTGTCCTTGGGATCTTGGTTCAAAGTCGGTCTTTGTAATTTGTCTTCGGTGAGATGGAGCTGCATGGGATGGAGACACCACTAGTAAATTATGATTCAGAGCATGAAACAGTAGGTGGAGTCACTTCTTGTTCTTGCACAAAATTCAAGCACTTTCAATTAACATGTCTAATGACTTTCAAGAGTCTTGAAAACATTCAAATTTACAAACTTTCAAGGATTTCAAGGACCCATGAGAACCCACCAATAGAGCAAAAGCTCACATAGTTTGAGACTTTTTACTGCCTCATAAAATAAAGGAGAATCAAGGTCAACAAAGATTGCAGGTTCTTGTAGAAAGACGAATGAGACCAATTAGTCAATGAAGTGATACTCGATTTTCAATTAATTCCTCTCTAATGGCTACTTTTAGCATCGGTGTGGACACATTTTCTTTTTTCTGTCTCAAACACTGTGTTGCCATTGACCTCACAGCTGCTCGAGCGCCACCTCACACTGCTCTCTTCTTGTGTCGTTATAGGACAAACGCCGCTTAGCAGCTGACATCTTTGCCATGCGTGTGACTCTGCAGAAATAAAATGCCTGCAAACAAAATATTCATTCACAATCATAATGACTTGTCAACAATGACGGGCTCTTTGGATGCTGCAGCTGCGAGAGAGCAACATGGCCTCAGTCGGCGTCTGAGTGACAGCTCAAGTGTGTGTGTGTGTGTGTGTGTGTGTGTGTGTGTGTGTGTGTGTGTGTGTGTGTGTGTGTGTGTGTGTGTGTGTGTGTGTGTGTGTGTGTGTGTGTGTGTGTGTGTGTGTGTGTGTGTGTGTGTGTGTGTGTGTGTGTGTGTGCTGGAGGCTGATTCGACTCGGGTTCCAGTTCTCTCTCTTCCTCTCTCTATCTCATTCTGGTGTGATTACATAACAGACGATCTGCTGAAATGTGTGTGTTTGTGTGTCAAGTGACCCTCGGTGCATACGTGTGGTCTAGAAACGTGGAAGAGTCTCTCATGACTTCATTAGGCCATACACCATGAGTTCATGAGCTCCAATTATCACTCTACTGACATCTTGCCGCCATGTCTGCAAGTCTTTTTTTTTCTGTGGATGTAACTATTTTGCTCACTTTCTCACCATCTCCTTCCATATAATATACAGTTTTTAGATACTATACTATAGCGCTTGGGAGGAAGGAGGGGGCTGCCGGTTTTGTGTGAGTCATATATTTAAAAAAAACAAAAAACATTTGCAGATGTCCTCTGAACTCCTCCACACAGAAAAAAAACAGCAGTCTCCTGCATAATTTAACAATTCTATGTTTGTATCTATAGGTTTCCTGTATGTCACAGTCCTCTGCTACCTCTTCATCTATTATTCCTGAGAAGAATTTGTAAGGTTAACTTTTGCTAACTGGTACTTCTATACAGTAAGACTAGAGCCTTATGAATCATTTATAAACTGTTTATCATTAGTTGGTATTTTATTAAACATTAATGAGTTAGAACAGCGTTCATACACTGATATTTTACTATGTAAGAGCACGTTACTGTCAACAACAGCATTGCTAAATTTAAATTTATTCTTTTAACCACAGTAAGAGTTTAAGATTGTTAACTGAAGAAAAACCAAGTCATGCGACTAGTCATGTTAGCATAATAGCTAATATTAGCTACACTTCCAACCAACCAGGCCCCCATGCGGCGCCTAGTCCCCATTTTCTGTGGGACCGTATCTATGTTCCCCAGGTCCTATGTTTTGTATGTTCCCCGCTTTCACCCAAAAGGACCCGGGGAACATAGGACCCTAACCCTAGCCCCAACCCTAACCCTAAAGGCCACATTATACTTCTCCGACTGCGTATGCGTTATCCGACTGCGTCACCACGGAGACGCCTCGAGCCTTTATACTTCTGCGTCGTGGTGACGGATACGCGCTGCAATTTCCCGCCCGATCAGTAGGGGTCGCTGCGCACGGTTGTTGTGCTTCTGGCTACAGTGAGCAATGGCGTCGAGAGAGAAAGAGAGAGAAAGACTGTTGTTGTTGAAACAGTGGCCGTTTCTCACTTTTCTGTGTCACGGAACGCAGTTTTAAGATATTTTGAGGTGAGAAATTGGCCATTTAGAGTCTAAACATGTGCTCTGTGTGTTAAGATATGACGTATTAATAGTTTGGCTGCGACGTTCTCAGCGTGGATGAGCTCCGCCTCTGTGGACGCTCGGGTGCGCACTGTGAGCCGGCACAAAGCAGCGTTATCTCGGGCTGTCCTGAGGACCAATCGCAGCTCTTGCCGTCTCCGTTGTCCCTTGGCGGAGGGACAAAATATTTTGTGCAGTCGGAGACGACGCAGAGGCTCTTCGACAGGCTCTGCGTCGACGCAGAGTCTCTGCATAACCTACGCAGAGCACTTTACGCAGGAGTATAAATTGGGCTTAACCCTTTACCCTGGAGCTCCACACCCAGGCTTCCACAAAGTGGGGAACATAGGACATTGTCGGGTTCTATGTGAGCATCAAACCCTTTTTAAAAAAAAAACATAGGTACGACCCCTTCTCGGTCATTTCCCTGATAGCTAACATTAGCTACATTCTCTGTCGTTAACCTGATAGCTAACATTTACTGCATTCTCTGTTGCTACCTTGATAGCTAACATTAGCTACATTTTCTGTTACCTTGATAGCCAACATAAGCTACATTCTCTGTTGTTAACCTGATGTCTAACATTAGCTACATTTTCTGTTGTTACCTTGATAGCTAACATTAGCTATATTCTCTGTTGTTACCTTGATAGCCAACATAAGCTAAAATCTCTGTTGTTAACCTGATGTCTAACATTAGCTACATTTTCTGTTGTTACCTTGATAGCTAAAATTAGCTATATTCTCTGTTGTTACCTTGATAGCCAACATTAGCTACATTCTCTGTTGTTAACCTGATGTCTAACATTAGCTACATTCTCTTTTGTTCATTGCATAGATGCTTTAATTGTTGTTAACTTTGAAAGCAAACATTAGCTAATTTGACTGTTACTACTATTTATAAATGACACAAAATAACTTTATTGCCATTATTCATTTATTTATTTATTTATCTATTTATTTATTGTCATCCAATAGGAGCCTGGTTACGGGTGACGTCTTTGAGCTTGTGGTTGCAAAATGTCAACATTCTTGCCACTGAGACTAATTCATAGACTGCTTATTAACCATTAACACATCATTTATTTATGAGTAGAGTTATTCTAAAGTCATACTCAGTTCCCAATATATTGTCTTTGTATGTGTTGCCCTTGAGTCACCTTTGCTACAGAGGAGTTTGGGAGGAGAATCGGTGCTCTAGAAAAATTCTTAACACTGTATTGTTTCATTTAAGAACAAAAAAACCATGTAAAATTGGTTAATTTTTACAAGGACACTAATTATGTTCACTGTTAAAACCAGGACTGTAATTCTCTAAAGCAGATGCTCCTACATTGTAGGTAAATGTAATTCTGAAGCCGTTAATGACAGTAACCTATAAAATTGCCAATGCAGAACATGAACTTTTCACCAGTGGATATATATATACTGTAGATGCTTGAAAATTCCTCCTGCTTTGCATCACTCCAGTACAGATAAGGAAAGAAGGACGCAAAGAAGGAAGGAAGGGAGGAAGGAAAGCAGTAAGGGGGAATTATCAGTTCCAGGTCTTACACACAGAACCACTGCAGCATTTCACTCCCCCCCCCCCCCCCCCCCCCCCACACCTCCTTCTCTGAGTTCTCTCCTCCTCTCTTCCCACTCCTCTTGCGTTCTCTCATCTCCCCCCCATGCTGTATCCTCTCTTCCCCTCTCTCTCTCTCTCTCTCTCTCTCTCTCTCCCTGTCTACCTCTCTTCTTCTCCCTCTTCCTCCCTCCTCCCCACATGTCTGTCTGTTCGAAACTGGAGCAACGTCTTAATCGAGGCTCAGAGACGTGACGGGAATGTCTAAGCAACCCCGGGCTCTGCAGTACACACACAAACACAAACACACACACGCACACAAACACACGCACACACACAAACACGCACACACACACACGCACGCACACAGATACAGACACATTCTGCTTGGCAGCCAATTAACAACCTGCAATCCAGCGCCAAAGGAATAACTGCATGTTGATGAGCTTGTGTGTGTGTGTGTGTGTGTGTGTGTGTGTGTGTGTGTGTGTGTGTGTGTGTGTGTGTGTGTGTGTGTGTGTGTGTGTGTGTGTGTGTGTGTGAGATGAGCTGGTGGCCGTCAGAACCACTTACACAGATATCTCTTTTATGTGTTCTGGGTTAGAGATGGACATTATGATGCATTAAAAACTAGGGACTAACTAAGACAGGAACAAGGAAGTGTGGTAATGTGCGTGTGTGTGTGTATATATTTGTGCATACAAGCAAAATTAGCAGAGCAATGCGGATGGTGATTTACATGAAGCTGAGCCTCACTTTCTCCTCCTCACCTAGTTTTCGTAACCTTTCCTCTTCCTCCTCTGCTGCCTCCTCCTCCTCCTCACTGGTATGATGCCTTCACTTTGGGGAGTTCATCCAAAGGTGAACACACACACACACACACACACACACACACACACACACACACACACACACACATACACACAAAAATTCCTCTACCCTTCTCAAAAATTCTTATACATTCTCTTTATGTGTCAAAAATATTGACACCAGCCTCGGCATCACATCCCCCAGCAGCATGCTCTGTGTGTTTGCCAGCACAGGTTTCATCATCCAGCCCTGCTTTCTTCTTCTTCTTCTTTTTTTGGGTGGGAGAGGTAGAATATGTTGAAAGGAAGACTGTGGGTTCAAAATCCTGCCTCCTGTGTTGTTCTTGCCCTACTTCTCTGCACAGACTCTGCTGTACACTGATCTAGAGAGAGAGAGAGAGAGCGAAAAAACAGTATGAAAGTGCACAGATGAGAGGTACACGCCGTAATTAAGCAGTGAATAAATTAATAAATGTAGTCACAACACATTTTTATGACAAAATAAGTGTAAAACTAATTAAGTTTCAGTGAGTCAGTTCTCACCTTGGTTGCCACATTACGGCTTTAATCTGATTGTGTGAATGAATTATTCACAATGAAAAATAATCCATCGTTGATAGTCGCCATAACGATGAATAATCAAAGATTATTAATGTAAATAAATCGGTCAATGAAGACACAAAACAGTTGTGGAAGTGAGTTTTTCTTGGACGGTAATGCTGCCAGTGGAAGGGAATGCTGCCATCTAGTGGTAAGGTATGCATATTACAACGAGGACACAAATTTAATTACAACATATAAGTAAAATAAAAAAAGACATTTATGATGACACATTTAATGACAATACATTTTATCCCTGAATAAATAAATACATTAATTAATTAAAGGTATAATATTTATTTAAAAAAAAAAATTTCTTCACTTGCTGAAGTACAAACTGTCAAATAGTACCTTTATAAGTGATAATAGTAGTGTTTTGAGCTTTTGACCCAGAATATATTTATACTACACATATATTATATTTACTACTACTACTTAATATTTTAAGAAATGAAATGAAAGTTAGCATTTTATCTCCTCACACTAACATGTTTGTAATAATTTACACAAATAATCCTAAACATAATTAGATGCTGCCTAATGAATAAAAAACTCTTTTATTCTGGAATTCAACGTTGACTCAGCATTCACTCGGCAGTGTCAGACAGGAAACTTCCAGAAAAAGCAGGAAACATCAGGTGATTTCAAGCATGTGTAAAAACAGCTCCACTCAGTGGAGAGGTGTAGTAATAACTGGAAAGTTCCTGAAGACTCTGGAGCTCCTCCAGCTAGAATATAAAAGCTGGGACAGTCCCACAGCTGAGACAGAAGACAACACAAGAAGAACAGGCACTTTCACAGAGTTTCATCTCACAACAAGAAGAGGAATCAACTCCAAAGCCTCACTGAAGATGCTGTGCTCTCGTGGATTCCAGTCTGGCCTCAGTCCATTGATGCTCGTCCACTGTCCTGTGCGCAGTCTGTGGCCCGAGGACAGACCTCGTCTCTGCCAGCAGCATGGACTGCAGAGACACCTGCAGGAGCTGTGCAGCAGTCTGGAGCTGATGGACAAACTTCAACAGCAGCTCCTGGAGGAGGAGGAGGAGGAGAAGAAGAAGTCTGTCCAAAGCAGTGAAGCCTTGCAGCCACTTTCCTTCCAGCTGGAGAAACATGGAGAGAACTTTGGCCTGATCCTGAACACTGAAGGCTTTTCTCCAGAGGAGCTGTCTGTCAGGCAGGTGGGCAGGAAGCTGAGAGTCAGCGGCAAGAAGGAGAAGAAGCAGGAGGACAGCAAAGGCTCCTACTCTTACAGACTCCAGGAGTTCAGACAGGAGTTTGATCTGCCTAAAGATGTGAACCCTGAAGACGTCACCTGCTGCCTGAGTCCAGACGGGAAGCTCTACATCCAGGCAGCCAGAGCTCCTCCATGTGCTGAGGAGGCTGAGAGAGAGCTGAGCATCAAGAGGAGCACGGAGGAGGAAACACAGCAGAGTTTGTCTTCACACACAGAAGAAAACATCAGCAGCAGCAGGAGCTCTGAGACTCAAGACAGCAAACAGGACAAACCTGGACACATGGACTGATCACAATCTTACTGTGTCTGTGTCAAACATCATGTTTTCATACTTAATGATGGTGGTGGATTCTGATTCTCAGTAAATAAGTCAAATAATTACATGCAAACAAAGTGAAATTTAGATTTTGTTTAAAAAAAACAAAAAAAAACATTTTAAATGTATTTATAATGTTTCAAAAATTGTTTGTGGAAAGTGTGATGAATAAACATTAAAAATCTAAACTTTCTGTTGTTGTCTTTTCATAGTGTGCATTCCTGGTATTTGCTGTCTTTTTTATATTTGTATTACAAAATCTTCCTCAAGTTAAAGTATAAAAGGCCTTAAATTGCAGAATCACAGACTTTTGTCCTGTTAATAGTCAGTGTGTACTGCAGTTTATTAAAGGTGAAGTAAGTAGTTTATAGTGACATCTAGAGGAGAGGCTGAAATTTACAACAAAGAAATGCTGCTCTGCTCACCCCCTCCCTTCCCTGAGCGCTACGGTATCCTCAGCCGGTCAAATGTCGTCCTCGTCGTCTTTCTCTGTGTCAGCAGATGCGGTTCGTGAGGCGAGGGAGAGGGCGAGCTACCGCGGCCGTAGCAGACGAAGCGGAGAGAGTGGAGGCGGGACTTCCGCTACAAGTAAAGAGACGCTTGATTTGTTCTCTCACGTTTGTCCTTCAGGCTCCGGTAGAAACATGGCGTCTCGCTGCTAACAGTGGCTATGCAACCGCGGCCCGCGACCATGTTATTTTACATGACTTTTTGAAACACTACGAAAATGAAACAAAAACTATTATACAGCGACTAGACAATGCAGGACCACATAATATGTATAAAAAAGTGGATTTGGGGTTATATAAACCCATAAATACTACACATTGTCCCTTTAAAGGTAAAAGTAAATACTGGGTAAAATCAGTCATGAGTTATTACTCATAAAATGAATAAAGTGGGAGCTAAAGATGATTACACTTTAGGAGAATGACTTAATATAAACATCCCCCAGAACTAAGAGCAGTGACTGTGTTAAAAAAAGAAAGAATTTAATTGAAACTACAAAAGCACTCAGAGAGCGCAGACGCCGTCGAAAACATATACCTCCTGGTGGAGGTCAATTAAAACTAGAATGCATTTCCAGGGGAACTGCATTGTGCTTGCTCGGGTGCATTTCACTAATGCGTGCAGCTTGTAACAGCTGTTTCTCAATTTCCAGACACACAAAATATTTGTATACCATAATATCTACAGTAATTGTAATGATTTAATGGTATTTAAATGTGAAATGTAACACAACACAGCATTAACATTAAAAGTGTGGGATGAACCTCTTTTTTCGCGACTGACAGGTTCAACGTGTAACCTCAAATGTTGCCCAACGTGAAAGCGTTCTTGATATATGAGCTAACTTCCTGTTTGGCTGTGACGGGCAAATGCTTCCGAAAATCAAAAATACTTATTTTGTGAGGCTTGGTCCAAGGATCATGTACGTCAAGTTTAGTGAAGATCGGACAAAACATTTGTGACCTGTGAAAGTTTAGTTTGGCTTTCAACAAGGGTCAGTACCACTATCTTCAATTTCCACACTACACTGGTTCCGGCTGGACGTTCCAGAGTTGGACTGGTGGAGATATCTCAAAAGGTCTAGGAGCAGGAGCTGACCAAAAATCGGGGTAACAGGAATAAGAAAACTTAAGAAGGATAATAGTGTGCTGCCTTTCAGCAAGCACACTAATAACCTAAGAACTCCAATGTCCTCAGGAACTTTCCAGTCATTAACACACCTCTCCACTGGGTGGCGCTGTTTTTACAGATACCAGACGTTGCTTGATCTTTCTGGAACTTTCCTGCAATTACAGGACTTTACCACTAGATGTCACTAATATTCGTGTCATTATAACAAATGTAAAGACTGAAGTTATACTCTGTATATATATTTTAAATTTTTGCTTCGTCTGAACACTGCCCCCCCTTTTTTTTAACTTTACAAAGCGATGTCTTTTCCAATTTCATATTCATGTTAATCATTAAAAAAAATATAGATTTGCATGTCATTGTCCTTCAGACTCTGCATAATCACCTCTGACGTGAGACAGTCTAAACACACTGCAGGTCATAAAAATAAAGATATATATCCCTCATTTGTTTAAATGCCCACATGCAAACACCAGTTTTCTGATAGTGTGGACAAGGTTTAGTCAGCGATAGCAGCGATGCACTTGTTCATGGAACTGCATCGCTGCTATTACTAATGTCAAACTCTACCCATTCACATTTATATTGACGCCATATTTTAATGCCAACACCATCAATACATTTAAAAAACAACACATAATGACATTCGGTGTTTTTATTTGTCTTTTTCCTTAAAAAAGAAATAAATCATACATTTTAGGAGAAATCCTCGATCACAGCAACAAGATATTGTATTCCTTTTGGCTCGATAATTATAATTATGTCCAATAATAAGACACATTACAGTGACATTACTGCAACTTAATGAAAGACGGCACATGCAAGTGTTTGGCTAGTTATGTTTAATGTTAGTGGGTTAGGGATCAGATATACATAGACAAATCTACGATTGTAGCAACATGTAAAGTATTTAATGTATATTTTCTTTATAGGATAGGAAAATAAAAGGTTTTCATGGAGTTCATGGAGTGCAAATATAGTCAGTATTGATTAATTGTGTATTAACGCGCAGTGGAGGCTATCAATTCATGAATGAAAACAGTGTCAAGCATACTTCACTTTGCTTGCAGTCAAGTTGGCAGATGTGGAAAAATGTCCACTTTTCCAAGTGTCAGCCAATCAAATAGGTTTATTTAAACGGAGAGACAAAATGTCAAAAAGAAAATCCAGAAAATCACATAAAACAAAATATTTAAATTATTTTACAATTTATAGAGTGAAACAAGTATTTGAACCCCTATCAAAACATTACTTAGTACTTGGTGGGGAAACCCTTGTTGGCATGTACAGAGGTCAGATGTTTCTTGTAGTTCATCACCAGGTTTGTGTTCATCTCAGGAGGAATTTTGAAGAGCTCCTCTTTGCAGATCTCTCCGTCATGGGCAAGATCAACTACGTAACTTTCTAAGGGCATCAGGGACAAGATTTTAGACCTGCACAAGGGCTGCAAGACCATTGGCAAGAGATGTGTACAAAACTGGTGAAGAACTACAAGAAATGTCTGACCTCTGTACATGCCAACAAGGGTTTCTCTACCAAGTACTAAGTAATGTTTTGATCAATGGTCAAATACTTATTTCACTCAATGAAATAATTAGAATCTTTTTTTTCATGTGATTTTCTTTTTGATATTCTGTCTCTCCCTGTTAGAATAAACCTACCATTAAAATTATAGACTGTTCATTTCTTTGTTAGTGGATGATCTTACAAAATCAGTGAGGGATCAAATACTTATTTCCTCAACTGTACACAGCTCAAACTCTCAGACAAGGCAATGCTTTTGTTGGACAACTCACACTAACAATGGCAAACATCCGATAGTTCCTGTGAATCCAGCGTAATATCCCTCAAAATAAAAAGACCCTTTGAGGTAGATCAGTCTTGTTATATCTCAGTCAATGCGTTTACATGTACATGCATTTTAAAAGTCTAATTTTAGTCAGATTAAGACAATAATTATCGAGCCAGTCTTTATCAGACGGATTCATAGTCCAATTACACCTACATGTATAGGTTTAGTTGGACTGGAGTCCCTCCACTTGAAGTAGAAGAAGATAACGTATAAATAGACATAGATAGATGGATAGACTTTATTGTCTGTCCCAATCAGTGATAGAAATGTTTCTTTGACACGGTTGCAACAATAAAATACAATTCAACATTCAACACTCTCTCTCGCGAGACTCTGTCACACTCACAAAATAACAACAACGACAGATAACGTCATGTGCAGTATGATGGCTGTTTGAGTTTGATCAGGCTGGATGTTGCAGAGGGAATAAAGGACGTTTTGTAGATGTTCTAACAGGCCAGTGGGACTTTTTACGTGGCTTTCTTGATCACAGAGCGCTGATATAGTTCAGAGAGCAACGTTTGTGGTGAACTGATTGACTATGTGGGACTATGTGAGTTTATAGAGAGATACAGAGCCACCTACACAGGCGGAATCAGACGTACAATAAATAAATGTTCTCCTCCGCAAGTTGTCCAATTGCCTGTCTTAGTCGGGCTACGGGGCTAAGCTTGATTAACCTGTTACGTACTTCTATGATGAAAAGGTACTTAAAAACATTACCACCTGTTCCATAAGAAGATACACTTCATTTTAATTCAGAATGGAAATACACAAAACATAAAAATGACTTAAAAAGAGTTCATTAAAATAATAATATTATACAATCACAGTGAGTGTGGTGCAGCGAGAGCATCACTCCTGCTCTCAATGAACCTCATTTGGCAGGCAAATGAGCGTCAGCATTGGCCAGGCAGATTCTGGAGCTGTTGGAACAGCGTCAGCATTTCCTTGGGAGTCCGTCGGTGAACCAGCAGCACAGATCTGTAAGCACACGGGTTTCCCCTGTCTGTCTGCGGGAGATCAAATGTCAAAAACCCTGGGTGATGGTTCGGCGAGAGGCCGAGTCTGTGCAGGCACATCCCCAGGTACACATCGTCTATCGGGAACAGGCGAACCCTCTCGGACACCGCTTTGAGGCGCAACGCAAGTGAGCCAGAGTAGACCACGCCCCCTCCGCCTGCATACGCCGGGTACACACCCTTGTAGAAGCGCTCTGGAATGTAGTATTTAGTGGACGGTTCGCGGTTGGGCATGGCGTAGTTGATCACGTCGCCCACAAACAGATCAATGCCGCTGTCGTTGGTGTGGGCTCTCCACTGGTAGTGCTCCTGCCACTGCTTGTGCAGGTAATCCAGGAGAGCGCCGGTCCGCACGAAGACGTCGTCGTCGCCTTTGAACACGAACATGGCGGTGGGGCAGTGCTTCTGCAGCCACTGCCAAAACAGCAGATCCTTCAGCGTCAGATTAAAGAAAGTGTCCTTGAAGTCCCACAGCAGGATGTCGCCGTATTTCTGGTTCTCCAGATCCAGAAGGTTTCTGAGGTCTGGGTGGGGGCCTGTGCTCGAGTCCTGCCTTCCAAGAAGAAACACCGTGCGCACTAATCCGCCTTTCCTGCTTGATTCCCCCTTCACAAAACCACTGCGCCCCCATGTCTCGCGGATGGCCTGCCTGTTCTCAAAGTTCCCCACCTGAGATTTGACGGCCATGAGGAGCATGGGAGTCTCCAGATCGAGGCTGATGTTGTTGCGACACATGTTAGGCTGATTTATAAGCAGGGGATACTCCCTGCAGTGCATTGACCTGATAAATGCTTTCATTTGTTCTGGCTGGCTGTCGAAATCATTCATACGAGGGATCGTACACTTCTGCGACATGCAGTCAGAGACGCAGTCGTCCTCGACTTCTGTGTTCGTGTCGGCCTTTGACTTCCTCATGATGCCGCTCACATTTCCCCGCAGAAGCGGATTGTGCCGACGGTCCCAGACGTGCTGCAGTTGGTTCCATAGCGCGTTGTCCTGCAGACGGAGGTTCCAGAAGGGGCCGAGAGGGTGGGAGGCCATTGCGGAGGAGTTAGCCGAGAATCCCGGTGCAACGTAGTGCGTGACTATCTTCGGCGGAGAGTAGGAGATGGTGACGAAGATGGACACCATGATGTAGATGAGCAGGTGGCCGGTCATCATGCAGGGCAGCAGGCACATGCACAGCAGTCTCCCGTTGCATCTGCAGCATCTGCAGCATCTGCCCATTGCCAGCAGTGAACAAATCAAGCACGCACCTGCACAAAGAGAGAGAGATAGAATACACACACACACACACACACACAATTTACCAAAATCAGGAAATAGGTCAGTGATTCCCAAAGGTGTGGAACACAATCACGTTTTTGTTGTACTACCCTACTGCTGACAATGTCTGATGAAGGGCCAGCTCTACAGAAAGCATGCACCAGGGTAAGCTAGTAGGGCACCCTTGGGAAAGCTTGAGTACTACTAGGTTTAAACTGAGTCTGTACATACAGTAGGAAGAGAACAATTTGCACACACACCAGAAAGCGATAGTGAATTTGATTTGGAGCAATGGGGGTTGGGTGCCTTGCTCAGGGACACCCCAGCCCAGCAGGTTAACAGGTGTCAGGCTGTCACCCCAGCCCAGGGAGAGGCTTAAAAACTGCTAATGCTTAACGTATCAGCAGTTCAGCAGTCACGTTAAACTGCTGGGACGGTCAAAAACAAGTTGACGATGTCCAATGCTCTAAACCCAACAGGAGGTCGGCCATCTTGGATTGAACGTGGACTCTGAGGTGATTCTGACGATTTTGCACCAATGGCATTTGAACAAACTTGTCCCAGCACTTTTGTGCGATCATCTTCAAACTACAAATTCACCTGTTCAAGGACACATGGTAGTTTTTAGACAATGAGGGTTGAGTTTGACTCCGTCATTTCCTATTGACCGGCACTTCACGCTGTTAATATCTATTATATAACTTAGTTTTTTTGTATCATATTATTCCTTTTCATCTGTTTCAGTTGTCAGTTCAGGTTCCAACTCGGCCTCATAGAGGCGTTTTCATTTTGGCTTTATAGTCCCTTACACTCTGGTTACAAGCCCAATTGCATTCACGTAGATCCAAGTAGAAATTGGATAACTTCTATCTTTATTGACTCTTGTTATTTTTCAAATCCTCTGAGACATGATCACATAATATGAACGAGATGGAAGGCAAGTCATTGTTTATAAATGTCGGTGTGAGATGTCCAGGGTGCTGCAGACCTCATACAAACAGAATTAAACTTGCTATTTGTGAGTAAAACTAAGTAATTCTATCAACAAAAAAAAATATTTCTATCTATATTTTGGATATTCACTTTTCATTTTTCTTACATATATCACATTTTACAGTATGTATATATATATGTATATATGTATATATGTATATATGTATATACATATATATATATACATATATATATGCAGTGGCTTGATTCCAAATTCTGTCTATTTATATTTGGGGATTTGAATTCCGTTTGGTAGAAGATGAAGAAGACTATTTTTAATGTTGCACAACATCCGCACCGAGCTCATAAAGCTGCAGTGGTATGGACGGGTCTACCTGAGAGGATTTCTCTATATGTCAAACACTGCCGTGGACCCTCCGGAGTTTCTGTCTCCTTGGTAATGGTCCAGCGGGGATTATTATCTGCTCCTGTCTACACACTCTGAGCATCATCCCCGCCCCCCTGCTGTCTACCTGCTGCTAAGCACACAGCCCCTGTAGACACACACACACACACACACACACACACACACACACACACACACACACACACACACACACACACACACACACACACACACACACACACACACACACTGTGGAACATGAAGTAAGCAATGAAGTGGATAAAGTCCACATCATTAAAGTTATTTTATTCTATTCATTTAATATATGTTTAATATCAATCGCAAGGTTTCCATCACACTTAATAAACAACTAATTTATTTAAAGAATAAGAAGAATATAACATGTAGATGTATGTCTATTTCAAAGGCTTTACCATAACAACCCTGTTACATCCATAAATAAGAATAATGTTACACAACTGGCTTCAGGTTCTTTTAAACACTTATTTTAAACCATATAACTTACAGAAATGAATGAAATAAGTGATCATGTTTGATCACTCAAAACTGTGAGTTTAGCTGTTGAAAGCTTATGATTAATGTCCAAACGTGTCATAATAAGTGGCGTACAAGATCAGTAACTTAATGAGGCTGTGGTATTGTGGCTGCAGTATTATCACAGTGCTTCACAATGTTTATTATATTGTTAATAATGGAACTTCAAATGTTATACACACATACATTATGGATTATTATTACATTATCTACAGCGACAACACATTCCTGTAATTGGCTTTAAATAACAATAATAAGTCCTTACATGTAAGTGAAGTCCTCTCGTTGACTGAAATGACAGACACTCAGATTTTTGGTGTCGACCTTTGCTTTTCCGCTTTTTCATCCGGCCTTTGTTTGCACCTTGGTTACAACACGACAGGTCTGCATTTACGGTGGCGATGATGTCGAGAGAAGAGCATCATCTTTTCATCAAGTCTTCAAACGCACTTTCTGCCACTGAAAATCCGCAGCTGGGCAACAAAAAGGTCCCCAGGTGAGGCGAGACTGTGCGCGCTGCGCATGCGTACCTGGTGGCACCGAGGCACTGAGGCGCGCGCGCGCGCGCGCGCGTGTGTGCGTACGTGCGTGTGTGTGTGTGTCAGGAGGAAAACAATCACGAAAACAGGATAGACGTAGTGTGAAGCATGAGTGACAGTCAGTCCCTCGGGATTGAGGTTCTAGGTTTTTTTAGTACCGAGAGAGATTTTGGATACAGGTGTCCCTGCACGTGCGCTTCCTCTCATTTGCATATTTGTGGTCCCATAAAAGACCAAAGACCAGCAGGTTAACAGGTGTCAAGCTGTCATCAGGCCAGCAGGAGGCGCTACAAAAACACCACTATTTACATTTCACTGTTTGATTGTTTTTCCTGGGATATATTAGATTATCTAAAGCAGTGTTTCCCAAACTCTCTCTATACTGGGACCACTATTGTGACTCAATATATATTACATTTACATTTCTTTACCACCCAATCATACAAAAAAAGAAGACTCTTTATTAGGCAGTAGATTTAAGTATTATTTACTCATACAGCTTATTTCAGCCGTTCCAAATCATGTCTCTGACACACACACACACAAGACTAGACCAGAATTTGAATACACACTGTATAATTTAACTTGAATGTCCTAATGACTTTTGAATATCGATTATATTTTTCCAGTGTTTAACCTTCTTTCTTCTTCTTTTCCATATGTTTTTCATGGGTTTTGACCGCACCCTCGCTTCTTTTATTTTATTTATATGTGTATGATGTAAATAACGTAAACATAAAAAGCAGAAATAAATGAAAAATATCTGAAAATAGAGGACAATAACATATTATCTGATGTTTGAATCAGGTTTTTCCATGTGTAGGTAATAAAACGTCACACGACCTATCCATAAATTGTGCAAAATTTCCCTTTAATGATATTCCACCCACGCAAATTTCTAATACCCATTGCTACATGACAAAACTGTAAATTAAAAACCGATTTATTTCTTTATTTTTAATGACCTCAGCCTACCCGCAGTACCTACAGGGCCCACAAGGAGGCAGAGCCCACACTTTAGGAATCTATGCATTTCAGAATAGAAGATACATACATAAAGATCCATTTCCTTTACTATCATATGCTTTTATGATGAACTCATATGTACGGTATTGCACTATATTTCAACAATTATGTCTCCTTGTATTGTTGTTTTATTGGCTAACTGCCGTGTTACACAATTGAGAAAAGGACAATCAAGTTACTCAGTGATAAACATCGCCGACGAGCGTGATGACGTAAGACGTACAGCCAATAGGAAAGCCGCTTGGCAACAGGTTATGGGCGGTCCCACGGCGCAAGCAAATGGGAGCGATAGAAGGGCGGGACATGATCTCCGTCGCTTTTACCCGCTTGTGTTTTGCTGGTCCTTCATGTTTGGTTGAGCTTTGAATGAGGGGGCCACCACCACCACCACCATCATCATCATCTTCTTCTTCTTCCCCGGCGTCTCGGATGTGGAAAATACACTTTAAAGTCTCCCTGGGCGCGTTTACCATGAACGAGGAGGCTTTCCCTACAGGTTCGCGGACAACCCGCCAGTGTCCTCTCACCTCCCCGTGTGGTAAGCGAGTTTCAACGGGCGGTGCGTTTGGATTTTCATGCACGCAAAGGGGAAAACATGCAACAGACCGTGTTTATTTGTCTGTGACACAAAAGTAGCAAGCTTGCTAGCGGTTTTTTTGGAGGCTAGCAGCAGCAGCAGCAGCAGTAGCAGCAGCAGCAGCAAGGAGGAGGAGGAGGAGGAGGAGGAGGCGGGGGGAGGACTATCAGTCATTTCGAGACAAAAGAAACCTGAATGTTTTCACGGTGTCTTCGTATCACAGTTTCAGTGACAGCCAGCGTTGAAGGTAGACTCGCGTATGTGGCTTGTTCTAAGTCCACATTCACAGCCCGGTTAAGTCCCAAACCGCCAGTGTCAGTGTAGCCTTTAGCTTATTCTCCAAACCGTGCGTTTGTTATTGTGTGTCTGTGCGTATGCCTTCGTGGGGTAGAAGTAACCCAAACAGGCAGCTTCTCACTAAAAGAGAAAAAAATAGAAAGAGGAAAATACCGAAGGGACACGACGTTTTAGACAAAACAAAGAATGCTTATTTTACCCACAAGGCCCTGATAGCCGTGGTCAGCCCTTTTTTCACTAGACAAATGCATTGTGGTCATATCAGCACGTTTTGTGCTTCTTTTTTCTGTTGTTTCTTTCTGTTCAAGTTTGATCTGCTCTCACACGAGATGAGGAAAACGCATTCTGGTGTCTTTTCTTGTTTGAAAGTGTCCTTTAGGTTTCATATTTGCCCATTTTTTATTAGTTTATAACAGAAGGGGATCACGGGTAGAATAAAACAAAAGACACAATCCAAGTAATAAAAAAAAACGCATGAAGCATATAAGTAAATATCAAATGTAATCAAATCAGACCATGGTTCCAACTCATTTCTCTCTTTTTTAGATGGATTTCAAGCACATTAGATGGGTGTCAGTTCCCATATTCTTATTTTTAAGATATGTACACATATGTTCCAGTCTTAGAGTTTCATTCAGAATGTGTTCAAACAACTTAAAAGTAGGGTGTCTTTGTTGATTGTTGATATTATGGTTATCCTCCTTTTATGGTAAATCAAGCCTAATCAAAAAGGAACAACCTAAGGTCCCAGTCAAGAAGTTAGAGATTGGACAGTATACAATGTTATCGAGCATTGTGATTATATCGCTCTTGCAATAAGTTAACCCTGGTGAATTGCCAACATCAATTGGATATTATTGTCATAATATAAGGGAAGGGAAAAACGAGTACTAGCTCGCCAACATCGAAGCATGTTTTCTGGTTTCTTTGCTTCAAGTAACAAATAAATCATTAAAACATAATTACACAAACAAACAATGTATTATAGAACATCATCGTTTCCAGTTAAACACTGATCAGCATTTTCTGCCATTTTAAGGACCAAACAAGTGCTCGATTAATTGAGAAAATAATTGAAGACAAAGTGGAGTCTGCATCGTTCAGTGTGTCCACACTGAATTTGATTCAAGTCAATTTACATAAATTTGCACTTGCGTCGGATGGCGTTCTTGTTACGTTGTTGCATCAAGCGTGCAAGATGGGTTGTTTCAACTTGTGCATCAAAAGCATGTGTTTCATTGTTGTGATGACCAGTCAGCATTGGGGTTTTACTGACGTCATGGCATTTTTTTATAATGATAGTTGTGGTAATGTGGTCACCAGAAGCTCTACTGCCATGGTTCTCAAACTGTGGTACGTGTACTACCAAATGGTACGTTAGCTTCTGCCTGGTGATTCTTGGAGGAAGATCAGAAATATTGTTCTACTGTGTAGGGTATGTGATCAGAGTGGAGTTGAGCAATAACCTTATCTCTTACCTCCATCTCAATCTAACGTCACTATACCAGTGTTTGAAGTATATGTGAGGGAGAGGAGGATGATGAGAGAGTAAAGTATCTTATTTAGAATAAATCTGTCCCCTGTGAAAAGTCCATAGCTGAAATTTCTCGGCCTAGTTACTTTAAGAGCTCAATATTCTCTCTGTTGGTTCTTGGTGTAAAAATGTGTCAGGTGACAGTGACACTTTAAAGCACACAATTTTAACGGAAACCAAGTGTAATAAAAGTAGAACAGTACAGAAATGTAAGAAGAAAAGGGAGGAAAAAAAGCTAGATTCTAATAGAGCATGGAATGTGATATGAAACAATAACCTGGATTTCTGAACAGAAAGCCTCACCTGTTTTAATACATTTTATAATTATCTCATTTGTAAGTGGCAAGTATTCTGGTCAGGATTGGCACGACAGGAATGCCTTGTCGAGGTATTTTTGTCCCTGACGATGTCTGTTATCCTGACATCAAAGACTTCTCCCATTGATTGTGTACGGTGACGATAGTGGATGGCATGCTTGCATGTTTAGACATAATCAAAGCACTGCATGATGGACTTAGAGTGCATTTAATTATTTTCAGGAGCTAGCTAGCTCCCTAAAGCCACTCATACACATGTGCTACCCGTAAGCAGTTCATGGGTTAATCCTGCGAAATTAATTCTTAGGAGCTTGGACTTTCGGGGTAATATGCTGAGGATAGTGATCCCTTCTTCCCTCTCAGCTGAGCTGAAATGGCTGCGTCTCTGAGTGCTTCCGTCACCATTTAGTAAAGTGATAAAGAATCTATTACACTCTAATTCACTCACTTTCTTTTGGCAGACTGTAAGATACATTTTCAATAATTCAATTACTTTTATGAATTTGTTATTCCTCTGTGTCTGGAAATGCATTATACAGCCACAAAGCAAACTTGGGTTACACAGACTAGTCGGACGTCTTGTCAACACCAAGAACCAGCTGTGTTTTTATGCTATTATTGTCCTCTAAATTTCATTTTCACAAGCTGAATATCTCACCTGCCCACACTGTGTGATTGTGTGAAGTAAGGACCTTGTGAAAGTTGGTGTGAACAGTGCAGTGCGTTTCATCTGGTGAGGCTTTAAGCTCCCGACCGGGGTTTAACTCTGTTTGACACTGCTCAGCTTTTCCTACACAGAGATTGAGCAGCGGTTTCAATAATAGGAAAGGTTTATTTTAGGATCAGCTAGGGGGTTTCGTATAGATATTGCCTCACTACCATGGTCATAACTCCTCCTTTTTATGGCAACTGTACAAGTCTGTTTTTAAAGCTCACATAGAGTGGTCTTGTTGCACATATATGTTAGTTATGGAGGTCTACTTACTACTAACTTGTTTTTATGGTCAAAAACCTCCTAGTTGATGTACACGAGCCGATAGAAATCTCTCTTTTCTGACCCTGTGCTCAGCCGCGATATTTCAGACTGAAATCTCACACCCAGAAGACAGAGTGTGTTGTGATTGGCCAGCCAGCGTAGAGCCTTCCCAACTGTCTTGTGATTGGCCAATACCCGGAAGTGACATAATCAGCACACCCGCTCTTAGAAGTGCAGCTCCCCCCTGTGGAACGGTGGATGCACTGCTACTCATTATCAAAACATTGTTTAAAAATTGCTTCGTCACAACTCCCCAGCGGAGTCCCTTTTATGACTTTGACCCAGAGTCAGAAGACACTGTTGCTCGTGAAACACCTCCACAACGGACGTTATTCTTTTCTTCGGCGGGTTCAATGTACGCAGCCAGATGTGCCCGGACTAGTGCCCGTAGCAGGAGGATCTGCTGTTCAGGAGAACTGCTGTTTACGTAACCGGACCAG
The DNA here is from genome assembly GCF_963457635.1 of Microchirus variegatus. Taxonomy (NCBI): domain Eukaryota; kingdom Metazoa; phylum Chordata; class Actinopteri; order Pleuronectiformes; family Soleidae; genus Microchirus; species Microchirus variegatus. Next base: position 16,254,567 of record NC_139817.1, on the reverse strand, counting down.
GTTTTTTCAGAGATTTCGCTGAGCCCGAGATTACAATAAAACTAGGGCTGTCAAAAGATTAACATTTTTAATCAGATTAATCACAGGGTAGCTGTGGATTAATCACGGTTAATCACGATTAATTACCATTCGTAAATATGCCAGAAAAATTCAAATTTTCTCTATATTGTTGTAGGAACAGAGAGATAAGTAAAGTATGTGAAAATATAAATGTAAAGAACAATAAAAAACTGTAAATAACTTGTAAAAGCCTATACAAACTTAGTAAAAATTAAACATTACATTGTAAAGAACCCACATTATAAGACAATATAAATATATAGAAAAAATAAAATACTGTAAATAACTTAATTTTTTTATTATTATTATTATTATACATTTATTATTATACATTGCACTGTAAATAACTCACATTAAAAAACAAAATGTAAAGTATAGAAGTTAAATAGTTTTCTTACTAAACCCATAGCAGTAAATTTCTCATCAGCACCTTTGAAGCACTGCTTCTGCTAGTTAGCGTTAGCATCAGCTAGCATTCTGACGCTAATGTTAGCTGCTGTCTGTGTCGCCATTAGTTAGACAGTGACTGTTAATGTTATGATTATATCATTATCTGCGCCAGCAGCGCCACTTACAACTGTGTGTCTTTCTTTCTTTTTCTTCATCCTCTTTTTTTTCTTCCTCTTCTAACTTCCTGATTGATAACTCCTCTTCATTTTCCTTCAGCTTCACACAGGTTAACGTGAGGAGACGTGGGGCCCCTTTAGGGAGTTTTCCGACTGAGATGTCATTGCAAATCAACCATTGTTGTTTAAGGGGGACGGGGATGCGACTGCTCACTGATGCATTAAGGTCCGAGTGTCGGGAGCCCCCCTATTGGCTCGGGGCCCCAAGTAGTTGCCCGCCGCCTTGCCTGTTCATAAACTGCACGTCTACTCGTAGCGCGATGAAAGTGAGAAAGTACGTTAATGCGATAAAAAAGTTTTACTCGTTAATTCCACAAATTAATCATCCTGCGTTAACGCGTTAATTTTGACAGCCCTAAATAAAACACAGCTTTCTCAGCAATGGCTGAACTGTTTGTAATAATGAAATAATGATTTGAAATAAAGGATTTTGACAGTTATAGGGATGGTCTCACAAAGACATTATAGGCTGGTCTTAATCTTGCTTTTGGAATAGCATGATAAAGTCATTCAGTTGTGCAAAAACAGGCATTGACTCACTGAAAGTTGTACAGGTTAACCACCTCATGGGAGCAAGTCCCTTACTCACTCAGCGTGGACTTTTCTTGGCTTAAAACGTTGTATTTGCACATGTGTGAACAGATGATGAAAGAAAACAATGGACATTTGACTCATTTGTGTATTTTCCTTTTTCCACCTGGTCCCACCAGCTCAGGGAAATAATCTGATTCAATGAATTCTTACGTCAGTCCACACGCAGGCAAGCACGCATACACACACACACGCACTGTTTTGAGTTGCTTGCTGACTAGAGGCAAGACATTACAGAACACACACATAACACAACAGTAAATCAGTTGGTACTATTCTGTTTTAAGAATAATATCAGTACTTGCCTAAATAAGCTATGTGGACAGTTATAATTATGTCAACTATGGGATTAAAACCATTTTCACCATTAAAACACAAGTATTTGTGATATTTGGTGAGTTATCTGTTATGAAGTAGTTTTAATTCAGGATTTGACTACTGTATTAGTTTATCTCTGTGTAACTTCCCCCCGACCTGCGAGCCATGCATATGGTATGTATGGCCAAATGCTTGTTGTTCATGTGTCAACAACTTTTGCTTTTGTAAATCAAGAGTATGTCTCCCCAAATTATGGCTAGCTATTATTTTCATATTACATTAATCTGTCAATAGTTATTTGATCCATAAAATATCAGAACAACGATCAGTGATTCCCACACCTCAAAATTATGATGTTACTAAATGTCTTGTTTTGACCATAAACCGAAATGATTCAGTTTCTGTGATTTATTTGTTGTTTGGAGCAAAGAAACAAAAAAAAAATCACAAATCAAATACTTGCTAAATAATAAGTATTCATCTGTAAATTATTGCTTAATTGCTCCAGCCCTATTGATTTTTATAGATCTTTAAAGTGATGTGTCATGGTATTAATGCAGTTGAGTTGATATACAGATATACAGCATGTTGCTTTGAGGGAGAGCTGAAAGCAGGGGAGCTATGATTGATAACACAGTCATGGATCTGGATACATTTTCATTTCATCAGTCTGGATGCATGGACACAATAAGTCTCATGCTGTTGCAGAAACGAATGTTATACTCTTGAGTTTTCTTCTTTTCTTTGTCTTTGTTCTTTGTCTTCTCTTTCGCTAACAAATGTTCATGTGTGCTCTCTTGTTTTTCTTAGGTTTCTTTGGATGTGCTTCTCTCCGCTCCCTATGTGTTGTGCATTCCATCTGATGTTTCCTTAGACTCTCAGGGATCTATGCCTTAGATTTGAGTAGGCATTATTCACAAATAAGGACACATATTCTAAATATAAAGCAGGTTTTCTGCAGTTGAAATTTAGTCCCCAAAAAACCCATCAGTACCTGTTTCTCCCTGAGCCTTTTTTCTTCTCATGTCTGATTAAGAGAAGCATCAAAACAACACTTCCACACACAAAACACGCATACACAGACCACCATGTCCTCCATCCTTCCCTTCACTCCCCCGGTAGTGAAACGCCTCCTGGGATGGAAGAAGACTCCGACAGGTAGTGTGGGAGCCGGAGGAGGAATCGGAGGTGTCGGGGAGCAGAACGGAGGAGGACAAGAGGAGAAGTGGTGTGAAAAGGCGGTGAAGAGCCTGGTGAAGAAGCTGAAGAAGACGGGGCAGCTAGATGAGCTGGAGAAGGCCATCAGCCAGCAGAACAGCAACACAAAGTGTGTCACCATACCCAGGTAAGTTGAGCACACATGCACACGTCCCTTTATTCTGTGTTTATATGCTCTGTACCTACACTACCTTTTCAAAAGTTTGGGGTCACCTATAAAACATTTTTGTGTTTTCCATTAAAACTCACACTTTTATTCACCAAAAGCGTTGCAAAATGAATAGAAAATATAGTCGACATTGACAAGATTGGAAATAGTGATTTATATTTTGCCCTTCAAACTTTGCTTTCAGGTGTAAACAGGTGTAAAGTACCAGCAAAGCTGTTTTCAGCTGTGCTAACATAATTGCACAAGGGTTTTGAAAGATTTTCTAATCATCCAATAGCCTTCTACGCGATTAGCAAACACAATGCACCATTAGAACACCGGAGAGATTGTTGCTGGAAATGGGCCTCTATACACCTGTGTACATATTCCATTAAAAACAGATGTTTGCAGGTAGAATAGTCGTTTACCACATTAACAAAACAGAGTGTACTTCTAGAAAAAAAGTGCGTTTCCTTTAAAAAAAAGTGACCCCAAAATTTTGAACGATAGTGTACATGGACACTGAATGACAATGTAGTCACACTCACACAGGCAATATGGCTAGTATATATGGTGAGAAAAAAGAACATGCAGATTCTCTGAGGCCAAGATTGTGCCTCTTGCATGTTTGCTCTTTCCAAACAACTTCACTTTAAAGCACCCAAGGTGTCACATTTTGAGGGAAAAAAAGGGCAACATTTTCTTTTGCTCGGTTAATGATTGATCACCCAAAGTGTTTGCTGATCCAAACTGTTCTGTGAATTGATTTTTGAGCTTGTGTTTCTGGGCACACCTCGAGGGCTGCGCTCAACATCCACACACACATCCGCTCGCTGTTTGCACTGGTATGCCACAAAACCCATCAATAAAGCTCTGCACACTGATGCGTGTCAACACACATGAAAGAAGCTGACAGGCACCCACTGGTGTGCAAAAAAAGAAGAAAAAAAGTCTCATATTGTGCAGAAAAACTGGGTTTACTTCCCCATTCTGCTGCACTGCAGTTCACTGAGGCAGTAGAAGTGAAACCATATAGGAAGAAACGGACGTCTAACATACGATGCCAACCTAACGCTGTTGACTATATGGAGGCAAAAGCAGGCGTTCCGTGTGTTCAGTGTCAACTTACAATGTGACAGCTTCAACATTATTTGACCTCAATACTGAAGGTTATATTGGTCAGACCACTGCCCACTTATTTACTTTTACACTAAAGTCTTCTGTAAAGGGGCTAATGGAACAGATAACATGCACTTTTACACCTGCCAAAAATTGATTGCAGCTTAAAAGGGTTGACTCTGCCTTAGAAAACTTATTGTCCAATTGAGCAATTATTCCTTTTTAACCAGTTGAAAAACGTTTGTAAACACATGCCAGAAAAAAAGCAAGTTTGTTTTGTTTAGGTTCTGAAAAGCAATTTATAGAGTCGACTCCAATCGACACTTTGCCCCATTTCTTTAGTGTTCTCTGACACACTTTCTTTTCAATATAAATAACTGTTCATTTATTTTCCTTTTTACTTGCTGAATAGCTCACCTCTAAAATGGTGTCTTGAATTCCCATCTTTCACTTAATGAAGTGTTTAGTGCGTCAGGTTAATATTTGACAGAAAGAAAACTTGGGACAGAAGACCTCATTCATACCTGATGTTATAACGCAGTTTAAATAAACATTTATTATAGACTCTCTTCTGATGACGTAATGTATTGACCTAATTTAATGACGGGGTTGAAAAGCTTTGAGAGATGCCAGGAAACCAAACGTGGCAGATGTTTAGCAGAAGTGATTGCACTGCAGGTTTATTTAAAGGTCCCCTATTGTGCAAAATCAACTTTTTAATCTTTTAGTACTTATATTTGGGACTCAGTGGGCCATACCAGTCCCCAAAATGTGAAAAAACAAGACTCAGTCATGTTTTAGTGGTTCCACTTTGTGTAAGTATAGGCGCTAAAACATGCAATGTTTTAACCTCACTCGCAATGACGACATAGCAACACATTTCACTGTGAATGTTGGCACCCCGCCAGGCAGAGTACTTCACAGCTCCACCGTAGCTCGCCACAAGCTTCACAAGCCCTTTGTTGTTGATCGTGTGTGTAAATTCCTATGCTGGAGGGACACCTTGAACGCACCAGTTACGTACCTGCGGTTAGCGAGTGGCGTGTGTGGATCGCTGATATGAGGAGCACACGTTTGAAAGCACTGCAGTAAGATTCTCGGACGCCATTGCTCACTGTAGCCTGAAGCACAACAACCTTGCGCAGCGACCCCTACTGATCGGACGGGAAATTGCAGCGCGTGTCCGTCAACACGACGCAGAAGTATAAAGGCTCGAGGTGTCTCCGTGGTGACGCAGTCGGATAACGCATTACGCACTCGGAGAAGTATAATGTGGCCTTAAGTTAGATCGACACTCCCCTGGAAGCAGTGGATGTGTGTTTACCTGGCTCCCATTCACATGTAAATGACCAGGCACAAAACCGAGCGTTCTGAAAAAGGCTGTTTTGGCAGTGTTATTGAACTGCTATTGTGCTTCATCCTTATGATATTTTGACTAAAGCATGACACAGACATGTTCATTAGGGCACCAGGACCTAGTTTAACTTGGGTTAATAGGGTATAATATGGGACCTTTAAGAGTCGTCATCTGTGAATGTGAAGAAATGTCAGATGATGACATTCATGATAGGTCTTTGAAATCATAGCCTTCTTTACCTTGCGTTGGCGTTCTTCTGCACTCAGTCAGTAGTTGCTTGTGCTTGCAGCTGCCAATATGTTATAAAAGGTTCTGTAAAGACCTCAGGTTGTGCTAACCGAGCATTCTGAAGAAAATTTGAAGGCTGTTTGTCATTTTGACAGCGACTTGAAATAATTCAAACACAACAATAACCACTTGTAACACTGGTGCCAGCTGCTGTAATCCTCTGCAATTAAGTACGATAATTACATGTATCAAATAGGATTCCCCTCATAGCATTTGGGCATCATCTCTGACCTTTACACTACACTCAGTGCCTTGGAGTGTGTCTGTGACAGAGAGGATTGGATGCTACAGGATTTTTTTTCCCAGATGAAACGAGTGTTCAGGATCGGGAAAATCCCACGTTCTGAGAGTCTTTGCTGACGTATGGGAGAAAAGTTCCCCTGCTTGAAAACTCCACCAGTGGCGCTGGTGATTCCAGTCTCAGGTGTGGAAGCAGAGCACGGTTTCATTAAAATGGCTATGAGAAGTTGTCTGTCGGAGGAAAAAGACATTGTACCTAATGTACGATAACCTAGTGTTTGATTACACAAGTGAGCACCAACTTTAAATCTCTGTAGAGCAGAAGCAGGGGAAAGGCTTAAAGGTGTAGCGATGTTTGAGATACTGGTAGATATTTCTACAAGACGACACCTCTTCATATACATAACAACATATACAGCTGCAGTTTAAGTTAAAAAAGGAGAAGTGTCTGAAACAGTCGGCCTCTTCTTTGCTCTGAGGAATGTAGACTGTATATCTGCAGAAGTGGGTACTGATAAGGTGGTTCTTGTGAGACACGGGTGCCTGAGTGCTGCTGCTTCCCTCGCTCAGTCTGGGAGGAAGAGAGGGCTGTGGGTGTGGATGTATTATTTGCAAGCACTCAGCAGTTTTTTTGTTGTTCTTGCACAGATCACATTACAGGCATTTTTGATGCATCGCTCACTTCCCTTTGAGCACAGAGAAGTGATGTTGATAAAAATCTTGCGATAAATCAGCTGTGCTCTTGTAATTTCTCGCCTTTGTTGTTGTCGGGTACTGGACGATTGTCAGGAAGTGGCAGGTGCGAGGCTTGATAGATATCTGTACGAGTGCAGCAGCGACGACTACTGCGCGTTTCGATTTGCAGGCGTGGGAACCCAAGTGACCTCAAAGGAAGATAGCGGTTTCTAAAGCTGCACACACATGGGCCCATCATGGGCATCAAGAGTCTTGCTGAGAAAGAGAGCACAGACACGGTTTGCACTTCTTGTGATGTAAGAAAGGAAGAAGCAACGACATTAGCTTGTTTCTGGAGATGGAACACTTACTATGAGCTTGTAATTGTGGAAGCCCTGGAGTGGGATGATAAATATTCAGATAGCAGGTCTTGTATGGACAGGTCGGGCACAAAGTGAAGGAAGTCTTCACTTTGATCAGATGGCAGAATCTCCAGCAGCCTCTTGGCTGTGCCAGATTGGTTCCTCTCTTTACACTGCTGCTGCTGCGACTGTGGTTATTGGGCTATGGACCGGTGTAAAATCAGAGCGTGGTCCCAAATACAACACAACACACAGGGGGATGCATTTCTATGTGATTGGTGTATATGAACAATAGTTTTGTGTTTTTGTATGTAAAAAAATGTAATTACTTAAGGAAGTCTCAACTCTTAGATTACACAAGATTTAATAAATCAATAGGCAACATTTGGGATTAGGCTTGGACAATAAACTATAGATTAACTGATATGGGTTTTAGCCAGTGATGATTTTTAAATGTCAGGGCAGTTATTGGCAGGTAATTGGTGCCAATAAAATTATTATTAGCCATTGTTTTTCACCCACAACTGACAAAATGTACGCATTTAATAAAAACTAAGAATACATAAAATTTGCTGTCATTCAGTAACCCCATGGACACGAAACATGTCATTAGTAAACTAAAAAACAACAACTTTTCGATTAAAAAAATCATGTTACTGGCAACGTTTATCAAGTTTCTGAGGGCAAAAATAGCTGATAATTAAGTAATTAATGCCTAATGCCATAATTCTATACATAATTTACTGCTATACTGAACTTTGTACTTTTATAAGTACCACCTGAAAAATATGGGTACTAGCAATAATACTTAAAGCTGCATGTAAGAAACTTGAATTCTGAGTGGGAGAGAGCAACATGGACATGTGAACTGATTTGACACTGGTTTGAAGCGACACACTACACCTTTTTAAGCAACATTTTTCTTAATATAAGGGCAGAAAAGGCACTGGTTCGGTATGGATTTAGTTGCGGATGTGTGTTTACCTGGTCATACATATCTGTAAAACATGTTGTGTGTCGTTCCATTGATTTCCTCATTCACATTCTACCTCATTGTTGTTTTTAGATGCATATATTACATTCCACGTGACTTTTCCACATCACACTCCCCCTCATGGTTTAAATATAATCCAGGAATGTGAATCATATGTACATGCGGTTCAGATTGCATGTGCAGTCAGGCATTTGCAGGAGTTGGCTCGCTTCTTTAATGCCCTCCAGAACGAGTAAAAAAAAAATGTATAAGATGCATTCGTTTTCAATCACATGTGGGCAGAAGAGCAAAAATCGAAGATTATTTCATCCCGGGTTCACCTTTCCGTTTAAAAGTTTTAACAGACTGCTGCTGCAACTTAATCCCCTCCTGCATCACCTGACTGCACCACTGTCAGATTTGTCATTTGATCACCTGACATCCAGTCATGGTCTCATGCTGTTATTAGCCCTCTCTTTCATGTCAGTAAAGAGACCAAGTGTCAATATTTGTGATTTCATCCCACTAATTTTGGAATGAAACATCTCATGTTTAACCATCTATTTTTGCTTTTTTTTTTATCCTTTTCACATCTGTCCTGTGTTTGTTCTGTGTGTGTGTGTATGTGTGTGTGTGTGTGTAGCAATTGCTCAGATCTATGGGGTCTAGGCTCAGGTCATACGATAGAGCAGTGGGACTCTGCAGGCATGTATGGATACCCTGACCACAGCAGGTGAATACACACACACGTGCACATGCATTCATAATGAGTCGGTAAAGGTTACACAGTCATGACATCATACATTCTGTTAATTAATGAAAATGTATCCTATTTATATGTGACTTTCCACCTGTGCTGTCAGATTAAGTGATCAAACTAATTTTATTGTGATTTTAAATAAATATGTTGTTTATTCATGAAGTTATAACCTAATATACAAAGGAGGGGTGGTACAGTTTACAGTATTATCACACATCATGATAAAAAAAAGTTTATAAGTTTTATAATTATGAATTTCCATTTTTGTTTAGTCCTGTTTGCTTCATGATTTATAATTAGGGAAATCTGAAATAGGTTTCAGATTTTTGTGTCCCACTTTATAAAAAAAATAAAAATCTGTATCTGAGTAACATATTTTGTAACATTAACAGTAATTTTATTTGTAAACTTAGTTCATCTGTGTTTCTTCTGTATATATAAACTTTTTCCTTTTTAAATAAAAGATGCTCATTCTTGTTGTGTACAAGCTTTAGGACAGGAACCAAATGAAACTTGGCAACAGAGAGAGGAATCTGCCCAATTACTACACCATTACAAAGTATATTAAAGCATATTTTTCAGTAATTTTTTCCACAATCATTGGGTATTTTTCACATTTGTCCCATGCTTAATAGGAACAGGACAGAAAGTTTAGACATAACAACGTCAGATAACTCTCTATAGTTTGTCAAGTCTCACAAGTCTTGCTCTTAAAACCTTCCTCAGGTCTCTGGACGGGCGTCTTCAGGTGTCTCACCGTAAAGGTCTGCCTCACGTCATCTACTGCCGCCTCTGGAGATGGCCTGACCTTCACAGCCACCACGAGCTGAGGGCCATCGACACCTGCCAGTTCGCCTTCAACCTCAAGAAGGATGAAGTGTGTGTCAACCCCTACCACTACCAGAGGGTGGAGACGCCCGGTAATGATCCTTGAGGATTTAGTGAACTTTTTTTGTTTTTTCTTTGAGACTAAATGTGTTGAAATTAACTCCTTTTTTCCTCTCTCCAGTGCTACCTCCGGTGTTGGTGCCGCGCCATACAGAGATTCTGACAGAGCTTCCACCTCTAGATGATTTTACTAACTCCATCCCAGAAAATACCAACTTCCCTGCAGGCATAGACCCTCCAAATAACTATATACCAGGTTTGTATGCAGGACACTAAACTTTTTCACTCCTAGAAGTTTTCTGGTGGATGTTATATCCTCCTTCTCTCTCCATGACAATTAATTACGTACATTTATTTTGCACTCAGAGACTCCTCCACCTGGCTACATCAGTGAAGATGGAGAGACCAGCGACCAGCAGATGAATCAAAGTATGGAATCAGGTAACGTTGGTTTTATATTTTTAACAACTTAACTTCTCTGGATGGTGCATCTTCTTTTTTAACAAACACACATAACTGTATTTGCCATGTTCTTTTCTCTCTCACAAGGTTCACCAGCAGAAATGTCACCAAGCACTCTGTCCCCCGTCAGTCACAGCCTTGGTAAGATTGAGATTGACGTCATCTCCTTTCATTTTCAAAATTCTCAAAAGGCGAAATAACAACTTTTTACCCCCTCGTTTCTGTTTTTAAATACAGACCTCCAGCCCGTCACGTACAGCGAACCAGCGTTCTGGTGTTCTATAGCCTACTACGAGCTGAACCAGCGCGTGGGGGAGACGTTCCACGCGTCGCAGCCATCGCTCACCGTTGACGGTTTCACCGATCCCTCCAACTCTGAACGCTTCTGTCTAGGGCTTCTCAGCAACGTGAACAGGAACGCAACTGTTGAGATGACACGGAGACACATAGGTATGCATATACATTTACTAGTTTTCTCTGATCATTTACACGGAGAGACTCTCATGTATATAAATCAATTATACACTACCGTTCAAAAGTTTGGGGTCATCTATACAATTTGTTTCTGTTTTCCATTAAAAGTCACACTTTTATTCATCAAAGGAGTTGCAAAATGAATAGAAAATATAGTCAAGACATTGACAAGAAATAATGATTTAAGGCCACATTATACTTCTCCGACTGCATAATGCATTATCCAACTGCGTCACCACGGAGACGCCTGGAGCCTTTATACTTCTGTGTCGTGGTGACGGACACGCGCTGCAATTTCCCGCCCGATCACTAGGGGTCGCTGCGCAAGGTTGTTGTGCTTCTGGCTACAGTGAGCAATGGCGTCCGAGAGAGAAAGAGAGAGAAAGACTGTTGTTGTTGAAACAGTTGCCGTTTCTCACTTTTCTGTGTCACGGAACGCAGTTTTAAGATAATTTGAGGCGAGAAATTGGCCATTTAGAGTCTAAACATGTGCCGTGTGTGTTAAGATATGACGTATTTATAGTTTGGTAGCGGCGATATCGGCAGGGATCAGCCCCGCGTCTGTGGACGCTCGGTGCACACTGTGAGCCGGCACAGAGCAGCTTCGCTCGGCCTGTCCTGAGGACCAATCGCAGCTCTTGCCGTCTCCGTTGTCCCTTGACGGAGTGACGGACACTTAAAAAATATTTCATGCAGTCGGAGACAACGCAGAGGCTCTTCGACAGGCTCTGCGTCGACACAGAGGACTCTGCGTAACCTACGGAGAGCACTTTACGCAGAAGTATAAATTGGGCTTTATTCCAAAATAATAATTTTGCCCTTTCGTGTAAGAACCAGCAAAACTGTTATCACCTGTGCTAACATAATTGCACAAGGGTTTTCAAGGGTTTTCTAATCAATTCCAATAGCCTTCTAATGCGATTAGCGAACACAATGTAACATTAGAACATTGGAGAGATGTTTGCTGGAAATGGGCCAGACGTTTGCAGCTAGAATAGTCGTTTACCACATTAACAATGTATAGAGTGTATTTCTGATTCATTTATTGTTATATTCGTTGAAAAAAGTGATTTTCCTTCAAAAATAAGGACATTTCTAAGTGACCCCAAACTTTTGAACAGTAGTGTACATTGAGATTGTATCCGTAAACCACTCTCTTCACAACCCGCAGGCCGTGGCGTGAGGTTGTATTACATCGGAGGGGAGGTGTTTGCTGAGTGCCTCAGCGACAGTGCCATTTTTGTCCAGAGTCCCAACTGTAACCAGCGATACGGCTGGCATCCTGCCACTGTCTGCAAGATACCCCCAGGTTTGTCACTCTTACTCCGAGGCAGATAAATACTTCCATCTCATATTAAGAAAAAAAAAGAACCACTTCTGTCTGGTTTTACTATGTTGACATTTATTGTTAGCCGCCTTCTGAAGCTTTTATCTGACGGCTAAACTGGTAAACAAACCTCATAACTCTTTAGTACATCCTGTCTCTATTGTAAAGAGCAGTCCTGACTTGAGGACTCGATTGTGGAGAAAACTAATACCCACTTTGACATTTTTTTTTTGTCAGACTCACCCACGCATGCACTGACTCATCTGTAACTTCGAAAACATTATGTCTCCGAACGAATCAGCGGTATCATTACCGAGGTGCAGAATTGTTCTGTACGACAAAAACACAGGATCTTGTAAAACCGTGTGGAGTTTAAGTTTGTGTGTGTCAAAAACAACAATTCCCTTTTCTCTGAGAGCAAAGAAACAACTCCTGACAACATGAAAAGATTTGAAGCAGCAACAAAACACATTTTTTAATCAGCCTTTTGTTTGATCTTGGTTTTCTTTATTGACATCGTCAAGTTGAGCCTTTTTTTTCGGCTGTGGTGACACAGGCTTTTGTTCCACCCACTGCTGAACTCTGTGAACTAACTTCCAAAGTAAACTAACAAGCTAAAGCCAGTGTTTGCTTCAATCCGATCCACTTTTCTTCTTTTGTGTTTTATAGAAATTGGCATCCTCGGAGTTGCATTGGTGCCTCCTTTAACTTGTTTTCTTCCCTTTGTCATTGTTTAAGAGGGAGAAAGAATATGGAGAGGATTTTTGTGTAGCTTTACTATGACACAATAGGGTAAACATGATCGTTGTGGCCACAGTTTGGATAATTAACGAGAAAAGTTGACAAATGTCAAGGTGACGGCTGGAATCTTGGGAACTCCAGGAGGGAATTTCAATACATCTGGCACAAACATTCTCTCAAGAATGGGAGGTTCAAAAGTCGAGGTCACGGTGCAAGAAAATCTCAAAAGACTCATCATTGAATGGATTAGAATTAATTGATTAATGGTGAAACTTTTCTTCTTTTCTTTTTCCTCCCAGGGTGCAATCTAAAGATTTTTAACAACCAAGAGTTTGCTGCACTTCTGGCCCAGTCAGTCAATCAGGGATTCGAGGCGGTTTACCAGCTCACCAGGATGTGCACCATCAGGATGAGCTTTGTCAAAGGCTGGGGAGCAGAGTACAGGTGTGTTTTTTACACCTTTTTGTTGAAACTTGGTGGTGGTGTCAGGTTGTGTTTGTTGCAAAAGAGATAAAGTAGGGTTTATATACACTCTCCATGTCCTCAAACCAAGCTGCTAATTCAGCCTGGACTGCATGAGCTTGTGTCTCGATCACACCATCGCTTGGAGATGCTCCAAATGCGGCGGCTCAATGCAAGAGAGCGATTGTATCATCTACACTGACTCACATGCTGATGTCATATATTGCCTTCTGCTTCGTTATCTATCTAGAATAGGTTCTGTATTTAGACAGCAATTGAATTAAAGTGTCAAAGTGGAGACTTTGAACACTCAAATTTTGCTAAATCTTCAGGCCTTGTCAGCGTCCCATCAGGTTCAGCTTTAAAATACAAGATGAGATCCTAAAAAGACTATATTAGATTGAATAATCATGTCTTAAGATACAGATCACAACAAGTTATTTCCGGTGGAAGTAACTTGTGGGCTAACTGTGAAGAAGAGATTAACGGGATTAAAAAACATAACGCGTTAATGATGACTGTAATTAATTAATCACAATTAACGCGATAATTTGACACCCCTAATAAAAAGAATAGTAATTTGAAAAGTTTGGTAGCACAACAGCTCATATCATGTGGCTGACTGGAAAAATAACTGGGAGTTAGAAAGGGCGTTTCCCGATTCTGCCTCCTCACGCCACGAGGCAGGTTCGTGAGACTTCGTGATCGTGAGTATTGCGATTTCGATAGGCATATAGTTACAGCCCTAGTGTTTACATGTGTCTTTAAAGTCTGGCTTTAGAGTCAGATTTGTTTTTTCATGTGGTCAGGCTCCTATAATTGATGTAGTTGTTATTAATCACTTTTTAAGTACTACATATTTTTATGTGACTGTTTCTATTAAATGATTAATATCAGTTTGGAAGTAGGACATATATGAGCCACAGCTGGACTGAGCAGAAGTACTGATGTTTGACCTTTTCTATCGCTCCAGGCGTCAGACAGTAACCAGCACCCCTTGTTGGATTGAGCTGCATCTCAATGGCCCCCTCCAGTGGTTGGATAAGGTGCTGACGCAGATGGGCTCACCCTCAGTGCGTTGCTCCAGTATGTCCTAAAACGGGTGAGGGAGGGTGGGCTCCGTGCAGATGCAGACATTTGAACATTATGTTCTGAAGAAGACAACCACGTGGTCTTAAACTGATGTATTAATAACCTTTTTTTTTTTTTTTTTATAAACAAAACTTAAAAAAAAAGAACTAAAAAACAAATAAACAAACAAAAAAAGATGACACAATGGACCTGGAGGAGAGAATGACCTGAGTAATGGACAATAGTGGAATGTTAACAGTGATGTCACACTGGACCTGATTACCTTTTGGCTCTGTTGGATCAACATAACGACATTCCAGTAATCACGGACCTAACAGTTGAATAATCACTCTGCAATATTAAAATGACAAGTGACATTGTAGTGGATCGGACTGCATTAAATTTTTTGGGGTATTTGAACGAGGCTCGGACACAGGAGCGGCGCGAACACGTGAACCGTAACCAGTAACCAGACACCTACTACCCTGCCTTGTCGCTACCTACCACAGCACAAGTATCATTATTTCTGTTTAAAGGTTGACTTGCAGTAGTAGTACTGCCACTGCCACTCTGGGCCCCCAACTTCAACCAAAGTCAACTTTTACAGCCTGGACGTAATTTTTTTTCTTAGCATTTTTCTGGGTTTTGATGACCAAAAATGTCAAGACGTGTCATTTTTATGTCCACTCTCTTTTTGCTTTGTCTTTCGCAAACGCAGAAACAGACTAAGTGGTCTTCCGCTGAGAGAAAAAGTTCTTGTCTTTACAGGTTTACGTACACACACGCGCCTTCACTGTAACAGACAGTCGTGCAGCTCGTACATCACTTGTCTTGCTGCTTTAACGCAACAGTCTCACCAAGTCAAAAAAGAAGAAAAGAAAGAAAGTCCTCTTTGTGCTGAATGTTAATTGGTCCTATTCAACAATGAGTGTGCAGTGGGTCAGAGTCTTTAAATTCTCACTTGAAATTGTGCTGTCACTCCATAATGGATAACTGGAATGAGAAAGCTGCAGTGTCCTCAGAGCGAGAATGTTTGACATGTCACCTCTGTGGAGCTTCACAAGCTCAAGTCTTTGGACATTTAGTTTAGAGGGGGGTGGTTCAGGTGGGGGGGGGGGGGTTTATCTACAGTTCTGTTAGTTTTTCAGGCCTAAAGTATGCACTATCTTTCTTTCTTGCATGCTTGCTCCTGCTGTCTCTCTCTCTATCTCTCTTACATTCTTTACATTTTTACAAGTATATCATTGTTTGTATGGAGTAGGGATGAGCCGGTTCGATACTCTGTATCGGTAATCGCTTCAGTACTGTTCAAAATCACTGGACATGAAGGCCTCACTAAAGCAACATGCTAGGGAGAAGTGACAAGAACGTTAAATTGTGTTGTTTAAAAAGAAGCACTCGGAAAAAGTTGTATCCCCCTATCCCCGATAATATCAAGATGAGTCCCTATGTTGGCTTTGCACAGGAGTCTTAAGTCTTAGTGTCGCCCCCCTGCTGTCTAACAGACTATAAGATCAATCGGTTCACAGATGAAGAAAACGTTTCTCCACTGTTGACATTTTCTGAATAGGAAAAGTACCACAGTGATGGACTTTAAAAAAGAGAAACAAAATATTAACGCCCCTATACTGTACTTGCACTGCCCCAATCACGCACCCAATAAGAAAGATGCCTTTTATGTAAAAAAATAAATAAATACAGCAAGATATGCTTTGAAATGTACGGATAGGAATGTTGCAAATCCGATTAGAATTTTAAGAAAATTACAAGAATTTCTTTTCATAATTTTAGGATATTCGCTATTAAATATTGTCGATATATTGCACGAATTGGCTCATCGAAAGTGTCTGGAACATTTATTCCTGTTGATCCCCATTGCCCTGATTTAAAAAGAAGAAAAAAATAGAAAGAAGCCAGCTGATAGATACCTGTATTGGTATCTTTAGAGTCCAAATCTTTTCAACTCAAAAGTATTTAAGCTTTAAGTATTTGACGAGCTAGTTAGAGTTATACGACACAGTTATTTTTCTTTACTTGTTCTTTTAGCTACATTTTGTATTTCCATGTATTTTTTTACACACATATATAATTATATTTAAAATTTTCAAAGCTTTTCTCTTCCTTTTTATTAAAATTCAATATTTTGTAGAGACGTGCCCACGTGTTTGAGAACGATCTCGGCATCAACGATGAAGTGAATGTGACGTATGTAGCATAGGATCAGACGTGTTTACCAATAAAAACAGTTCTGAGCGGTAGAGTCGGCATGGTTTGCCATCCCCCCATTTTATTCAAAAAACACATTTGGCTGCTAAAAATTAAATTCCTTGCCTTACTTTTACTAATTCTAGCAGTGTGAGCAAAATTATGCTGTCCCAAAGACTGAGTTAAAATATATAAGAGTACACTGCTGATGCACACTTAATGGCTACAGTTATGAGGTATTGCATACTTTATGGTTAAAAAGTAGAACTTTATAATGTCCTTTTCAGGGTTTGTTTACCTCTATAATGATCAGTGCTCTATTAAATATGTCTATCTTCCCTAATTAGATGATTAAAATTAGGATTCATCCCTGCTGCTGGCCAGTTCAGTATTAATGTTCCGTATCACATCAGTCTTGACTTTGAGAGGTGAATTTGTTGAATCTGAACCTTTCTTTACTAACTTTGGGACATTCCAGTGGCTGCCAATGTCAACTCAAGCTCTTTTTATTCTCTGTATGGTTGTTAATTGACAGTGATTGGGTTTATATGCACGCAGGTGTTAACGATAAATCCCAGGCCTTTTATCACGTGTTATCATGTGTTCCTCCAAGAGTGCATAAGCAGAAATTTGTAAAAAACAAACAAAAAAAAAACTGAACAAACAACTGTAAATGGGACTATACTTGTCATACGATGTCACATTCCAGATACGTAGTTTAACGAGGGTTACGTGCATGTAAACACACTCACGTTCAATCTTAACTTGCTACTTGTGTGGAAAATGTTGTGAAATGGTTTCCGTTTGTGGCAAGAAATATTGGTGACCCAGGGCAACTATAAAATATTTTTTTCTCTTCAGGAAAAACTAGAACAGAACATTAAAAAACAGCCAAATGCAGTGATGTTTGTCTTTCTCTGTGTTTGTGTGTATATCTATCTTCCCCAAATGTCTTTTGTCCCGTCTCTTTGCTGCTGCTGGTTTTTTTTTTTTTTTGCCAATGTCTGTACACGCGCTAAAATGGAAAAAAAAAAATCTGTTTCCTAAGGTTGTTAAATCATTGCTAACATACATGTTTGTTCTATGCAGCGACATCTAATTGTTCAGATTTTGATACTCCCTCTGGGAAATATAAGTGTACTTTCTGATGGCTAGTTCTATGGTTTAGTATGTTTGTTTAGAGTATATATCGCCAGGGTCCAGAAAAGAGCCTTTTTTAAAATTGACTTCTCTTTATTTAAAACGAGTGCCACCTGAAACTGAAGCCCACCGTTTCTCACTTCCTGAAGTGTTGGTTTTGGAGGAACATGAACATGAGGCCCACGGCAGCCTCGTGTTGGCCACTACACATTCTGAGGCTCCACGTTCCTATTTACAGCTCGCATAATGTTTTTTCTTTTTCTTATTGTGATGACAATTGTGTATTTTACCAATAAAAATTCTTTTCTGATTCATTTCCCAGAAGGTGGCTTTTTGGACAAAGTGAAGTTTCTTACATGTCACTAGTGGTGTTTATTGTATAGTTTTATTTTTACTTGACCATTCATGCTTTTTTTTTTTTTTCTCCCTTGCTATCGACAGATTATATTCCATTTTTAGACTAAAAGCTAGGATTTCTGTCTTCTTCAAACACTGATAATGATCTTCATAGGCTTTCCAACTATTCAACATATACATACAAGTTATTACAGTGTACACTAATAAAGCTGTTTTAATTCTAATGGAAACTGCATCTTCTTTGTGTAGCACAACTGAATCCAGACAGCATTAGCTGCGTCTTTACTAGTTTTCATGTAATAAATCCATCCATCCATTATCTACCGCTTTATCCTCCACCAGAGGGTCGCGGGGGGTGCTGTGCCTATCTCAGCAGACATTGGGCGATAGGCGGGGTACACCCTGGACAGTTCGCCAGTCCATCACAGGGCCACATATAGAGACAAACAACCATTCACTCTCACTCTCACACTTCGGTCAATTTAGAGTGACCAATTCACCTAATCCCCATATCGCATGTTTTTGGACTGTGGGAGGAAGCCGGAGAACCCGGAGAAAACCCACACACACGGGGAGAACATGCAAACTCCTTGCAGAAAGGCCCTTGTTCCGAAGTTGTTCCAAACGGGACTCGAACCCAGGGACCCGGGTCTTCTTGCTGCAAAGGCAAGAGTGCTAACCACTACATCAACCGTGGGCCCCATGTAATAAATGTTCGTCCAAATAAAGAATCTTTATGGCACATTTCTACAAGAAGTAAAGACCTGTCCCGATATGTTAAATTTATGAATGAAAAAGTCACAGCTTTCTATCTTAATTTAACGTCTTGCCTGTAATATAATGGAAAATACAGGTGGAGTGATATAATGCAAGGTAATGAGATCCTGACGAGACTGAATAAAGTATTTAAATGCTGAACAAGCTAACTTCAAAGCTATTTTGAAGTCGAGTTATTCTCACTGCAGCCAAGGCCAAAATGTAGTGACATCAATTTAGACTGCAGTTTCAGGTAAAGTTATAAAACGAGAGGACTACTTTAAAAAAAAAAAAATAGGTAGAGGAAGGAGCGTAATTGAGTGCGAAGCAGGTCAGGAACACCGGAAGTATTTTGCGCGGGCAGTTGGGATTAAGCTAACGTGAAGCTACAAATGGAGCCACAACTATCATGTTTATGAAAAACTGTTCATTCTAAAGTTTGTTCCCTCTATGGATTAACGTCTACAGCAAATGATGATGCTACTACAAGCTGCTATGTTTGTTTTTAGAGTAGAGGTAAGTCCTAAAACAATAAATGCTAATAATATGAAATACACACAGTACAACTCAAACTGCAAATTCAAACCGGTTTAAACCAGAGTTTTGCCTCTTATTAAGCGTTGCCGCAACGTATCACGTGTTAATTTTTTGTTTTTACTGTGTAAGGGTTGTAAGTAACAAGTTGTTTTTTGTGTAGAAACGGTGAAAAGCATTGACCCCTACCGTTGCTTTATAATATTGGTGTAATGCGGTTTGAAAGACTGTAGAGGGCGGTAGAAGCACGCTAATGAAAAGGATCTGTGGAAACGGCCATGTATTAATTGAAGTTGAAAGCCTGAGCAGTTGTGGTCGTTTGCTCCAAATTCAAATATATATATATATTTTTATCTAATATATATTAAGCTTAATACTGTAATTTTGCTCAAGCTGTTTTTCTGCTTACTGTATACATTTTCTTTACAATTGATCATATCCATCTTCTTAATTTGTGGCATTTTTTGGTTTAAATTTTTTTTTTTTGACATAATCTTCCTTGAACTTTGTTCCATGACAGACTGACACACCTGAGGCATCATAACATAAATTTAAAATGATATGTTTGTAGTATTTTCTTCTAAAATAATAAAATATAAAACTACTTATAAATAAAACTTAAATAGAAACTACTTCCACAATATTTCCACAGACTAGTGTGTACCCATGCACGATTGGATCACAACCTTTACGTTGTTAATAACAAATAAACCTATGTCGCTCTGAATTATTTAGATTTTCTTACTGATTGTAAGAGAAAAGACAGTCTTGTTTGTTCACAATGAAGCAGGCTACTAAGCAAAATGGTGGTCTCACAGTTAAACAGCCCAACATTAAAACACATTAACAAAATTGGGTGTAAAGGTCTCGTTGGACAACTAACTACGTTTCTATTTTGCTGTTTCACCCATCTTCTGGTTCGCAATATTCTCTTAACAGTTGCATTTGTGTTGATGTACATGTTGCTATTTGTGTCCAAAGTGTGTTTTTCCTGCCAGAGTGAGTACTCTTTCTAAGTGTTTCACTTGTACTCCATTACCAGAGCATCATTAAGTTGTTGTTGTTGAGGCTTGCCCTGCTTCCTTATGGTTTGGCCTTGGAAATCATCCGTTCCCCTGAGCCCTATTACAGCACAGAGCAGTAAGCATTTCCCAAACAAATTAATACCATATCCTGAGTGTATCTAAACTTTCTGGAAGTGTAACATAGACTGGTAATGGTGGCAGTCATTTTTTTTAATGTCTTGTGGCTGCAGAACAGATTTCAGTTTAGGTTTATATTTTCTGAATGGTTTATAGACTCAAGCCTGTTAATTCCTGTGACTGTGGCGTCTGCTTTATGGGCTTGGCATCGATCGGACTTGCTGTAACCATTCTGTCTCGTGCAGTGGCTGCAAATGCAAAATGCTTTCCAATAACTATGAGAGTAATTCAGGTTGGTAAATTACAGTCAGCGGCATACATATTGCAAGATTGAGCTTACACGAGCCTGTTAGGCTACAGTGTGTTATAGATTTTATATGAACATGAGGTTGTCTGGCCCAAGTGAGCGAGGGCAGATTCAAATATCTTTACTGGTAGGCATCCACTTCTGAAGAAGACAATTTTTCTGTCAATACTATATCGCAATAAGAGTAGATTGTGAGAGTGTAATTATATTGGTTTTTGTGTAAAAGAAACACAGCTTTTTTTGAGCTCCACTGCTCATCTTAAATCACACATTTCATTTACTTAAAATAGATTAAAATCATCTGGACTATTTATGCTGTGTTTGTTGTAAAAAAATAAAATAAAACAAATAAATTCAAACCTCTCTATCTCTCTTGCACACACACAGGGGACTACTTTTAAAAACACATTTAACTCTTCCCGTCTGACATTTTCAATTCCTGGTGCGCTATGTAGGTCCTGACATACGACCTGTATAGTGACCCCGACTGTCATCCATCATTAATATGACTTTTGTTTCTGACGTTGTTTCTGTGCTGTCTGACGTTCCCGGGGTAAGGTTCCTTACACATTACCTGCCTGACCCCTTGATTCTAAAGCTTAGTCACGCTGTGCCTCTGTGTGTATCTACTCTTTTCTTCTGGTGTTTCTTTGCAGGACAGGGTTAAGTGGGCTGTGCTGAGGGAGCAGAAGACATACGTTGGGATAAAAACCCTTTTTATTACCCTGGCTTTAGGTCTTAGAAAAGCACTTTGTGAGTGTTTTGTTTGGGGGCCATAGGACCTGAAGAGGGGGTAATCATGTATAAGTTATGTCAACTAATTAAGACTGGTCTCTAACCTATGGCTGACCCTGAGGAAATAACAATGCTTCGTCGAAAAGCTTTTGTACCTGTGTACCTGTGGCCTCATAGAGTGTTGGATGTCTTCTCTCTGTGTGTTTGTGTGTGTGTGTGTGCAAGTGTGTGTGTTCTAGCTGGCTAGTGGTGCAGGGGGTACCTTGATCTGGTAATTGGAGCATGGAGGAGCAACGAAACGAGAGAACAAAGAGGAAAGGACAGTGAGGGAGCAGAGTAGAAAAGAGAAAGGCTGGAAGAAAGAAATGCCTATTCTGTGAAAGAAAGTAAGGGAGAGGCAGAAGCCTGGCCCTTGTAATTAGGCCTGAATGAGTTTTCCACTCTGTCAGTGGGTCGTGGCGATGCAGCACTGTGGCAAAGAGAGACCGCTGGAGGTCAGGGAGTCAAGGAGTCGGGGTGACGATGTTGTGAGACTTAGGTGAAGGAGATTTATTTCATGAGGAGCTGCAGAAGAACGCTTCTTGTAACTCTCAACAAAAGGCTCTGCAGAAGTAGAGCTGCAAGAATTAATTCATTACTAAATTAATCAACAACAATTCTGATAGTTAATTGGTTTGAATGTTTTTTTCTATACTTAAAAAAACCCTCACATATTTAAAGACCAAAATAGACAATGGCTGAATTATTCGCTGAATTTCCAGCATCCTGGGGTTGAATGTTTTTCCATCCATTTCCTTCTGCCTGTTTCAGGTCAGGTCACTGTAGCACCAGCTTGCTATGTCATGGGAGATCAACTTAACCATGACATATGTAATTTCAAAATACCCACATGTATTAGGATTTGGGTTAGGTTAGAGAGTCTTTTCTATTTCTATTATTTATTTATTATTAGACCGGGTCAAGATGAACTGTGTACTATCCCCATGTTGTACAATGTGCTTATAACATCTGCTTGATGTTATTCAGCTCAGGAATCATTGACCCTTGGGTCAGTTGAGAAACTGAAAAAATTTACACCGCTTCTCGCAAATACCGCTTTCTTAGATTCATCATACAATTATAAAGGACCGCGCTAAATGGCTTCAGCCTGGAGGTGTGGCTGTTAAAGCCGTTATGTAACCCATGACGAATCCACTTTAGTGCCATTCAGCCACTTCACAGTTTTTAAGTGGGATGAATCCAAAGTTGGCCATCCCCAGATTGAGATGAGTTTGCCACGAATCAATTCAGGTTGTTATTGCTCACCAGTGACTTCTGTCTTTTACTAAAGACTAATGACTCCAACCGACCACAACCGTTGAGATGAACTAGCAGGAAGTGTGTTTGTGGGTTGAAACGACGTCAATGCCACCTGCTTGTGACCTGCACCCGACCTGGGTTCAAAAGTTCATCGGACAGGGGTCATTAGGGGGATTAGGTCACGTTAAGACAGAATTTCCACTAAACAATGTTTTCCTTTTGTCGGATTTAAGCATGTCATTGTTTCAAGAAATGTTTTTATATTCACAAAAAAGAAATGCAACAGAAATGGAGATGACGTGGAGAGAAGTTGCGGAAGGGTGGCAATTTGAAGTTCTACTGTTTTCCAAAAAAACAACAAAAAACCCTCCAAATCATTAGCAGGTTCTGTGTTGATAAAAAGCCAACATTTGAAATTACATTTGCTTATTCCACAAAACCAAAAATCCCTTTTACTGTTGCAGACATTTTGACTGGTCACAGCACAAGAAGCTTACAGTATATACATCCAAGAACAAGGCTATCCTCCACTTAGTGTCCCTACAGGCTTTGCCAGAGAGCTAGCCCGCACTCTATTAGAGCCACCTTAATGGAATGTGGCCATCTTTAATGTTATAAATTAATACACTCCATGTTTTTTCCTGCAATTAAAGCATCGAAAATGTCTGTTGTGAAACGAGCTCAATACCAATAACACACTCGACGGTCGCGTTACACTGTGCAGTATTGGCACTGTTGGCCTGGAGTCATTAGCTCAAGGTCGTAGATTAGCAAAATGGCATGGTAGCACTCCCTCCTGTATTGATTTAATAATGCACAGATTTTTTTTTATATTATTATTATTAAACTCATCAGTCAGCTTAAGATTGTGCTGATGCATTTCAGCTGTCACAGAAACATCTTACTATTAAACACACGTGTCATGATCCTCGGCCAAAAAGCATCTCTGTCTTCAAGTTTCAACTTGTTCCTGTTCCACCAACTTTATTTTATATATTTTTTAGATGTGCGTCTGTGCTGTAATCCTGAAACTTCCTGACACACAAGCATGAAGTGACGGCATGAGCTGATTTAATAAGTTTGGTGAGATAATTAATTAACGTGCATTCTTTAAATTCGCAGCATCACAGACACAGACGGCACATGTACACAAATTCATATTCACACCTGTCCTTTCTTATCATGACACACACACACACCCTCCCCCCTACATGTGCTACATGGCGGGGTGTGTGTGGGGTTATGAAAACAGTTAGGCTTAATAATTGATGTTCTGCATTTCAATCAATTTCGCCACAGTGTTAGGCTAATTAAGGTTAGCGCCATCCTCCCAGGGGCTGTGTGTGTGTGTGCGCGTGTGTGCGCGTGTGTGTGCGTGCATGCATGCATGTATGTGAGAGAGAAAGAGTGTGTGTAAATGTGTTTTCCTGCTCCTGAGGGCTCCACGCTCCATTTTATATCTCTGAATACATGGGAATTCTCTATTTCAGGAACAAGAGATGAGAGATAGTCAGCCTCTCTCTCTCTCACTCACTCACCAGCACTTTGTTTTCCCCCCTCTCTCTCCCTCTCCCTCATTCTCTTCCTCTTTCTTGCTCTCTTCCTCCCCTCTCTCTCTCTCCCGAGGCAGGATCCTAAATGCAATTAACATAGCCGCTTTACTGCCTGCTAATTATTAACACATACACACACGTTCACACAATCACTGCACACTCTCTTACACACACGCACGCGCGCACACACACACACACACACACACACACACACACACACACACACACACACACACACACACACACACACACACACACACACACACACACACACACACACACGATACATTTAAACTGCATTGACAATTGTTTTAATTAATTAAATAAGAAAAGTACACACTTTAACACGTTAAGAAAAAAACTCAGCTTGACGACATTTGCATATGAAGGTAATAATTATCCTGTGTGTGTGCGTGTGTGGGCACACCTACAGCATCGTTTTTGTGATGTTAATGAGTCTTTAAACCCTTCTCTGCCAGTATTTAACATTAACAGGAATAACTAAAGAGTCCAATTAAGACACGGAGTCTTCTTTATGTGCGGCAAATTTGTTTCTATTATTAAATAGTCATGGGTGTTTCCCAGAGGCGCCACCACTATTATATGCATCAGTTTAATTTTGTTTGTGTATCGGTGATAAATTTGGTAAATGCTAAACTACAATTGTTTTACGTGCAGATGTTGTTTGGAGGCACTGGGTCAACCCTTCACGTCTACACTTTTTTGCCTCACTGTGGCTTCATTTTGCCAAATCCAACGCACCTTTGATGATGCTTTTCTTTTTAAATGATTTATTTGCCTCATGTGTTAATGTTCACAGACGTTATTATGATTTACCAGACTGTATTTTTTACAGTTATAGTTATGGGTCCAGATGTCTGCCATGTACTCGCTTCTGCTGTTGCAGTTAAAATACTGAATTTTAATTATAGACTACAGGTCATTAATAACCTGTAGTGTGTTTTTATTGTTGGTTTTGTTCTGTTTACAGTGTATGAAGACGTGTGTAATATGTGCTGAGGTTTTACTGTATTATTTTTATCATTGTTTATAAAAGACGCACTGAAAGACATCGTCATTCGGCTTTATTTTGGCTCCAGTATGAATATTTTTCACTTCACCTGGGTTTTTTAAAATCATTTGTTATTGATCATTGTCCCTCTAAAAGTAATTGGTTTTAAACTAGTTTACGCAAGGAAAACTGCAATCGTTTATAGGTAAACAGTGAAATATTTCCCAAATCAGAGGCTGAACGTTCAACCTCTGTTATATACAGGATATTAAAGAGAAGTAGATATACTATATAGTGCTGTTGGATTATTGCCCAGCCTTACCAGTGAGCACAAAGAGTATACTTTTCATGCTAGCATTATTTTATAGTAATGTAATTGTACTTGCAAAAGAAAACATGGTATTTTTTTGTTTCCCAAACTTTCAATGTGGGGACCCAGGTTTTAAACTATTGTAAATGAACTCACAATATCAATCATGAAGAGCACATTTCTTTCAAGGACAAATTAATAACTTTCAGGAGATGTTTGGCAAATTAAATTATTTTTTTAAATAAACAAAAAAACACATAGATCTTAAATAAAAGGTTGAACAAATCTCCCGTAATTCATCTGTGGGTTCATAATGCCCAAAAATAATCTTGTGTATTATTTATCTCGGCTAAAGTTCCTATTGATTGTTATTCATTTCTTGTGACAACATCTGCTTACAGTGAGACTTGACTCTCTCTTCCCTTTGATTCTGTACTCTCGTCAGCACTGCTTTGATTGCACTTCATCCTGGACAGTGTTTGTGAGTGAAGTGGACATGGAGAAACATTGAACAAAGACAGAAATATACACTGAGGTAAGAAAGGATAGACATTCGAAGATTGGATTTGTGCTGTGAAGAATGAGTCTAGTGCTGTTCTTGTGTGTTTTTTTGAAGAGTGTACAGAGGCCATGTGCGCCTTCAAATAACTCGACACCAGGTGTGTTTGTTTTATACCATGAAAGGAACGTGTGTGTGTGTGGGGGGGGGGTCCAGAATAAAAGGCAGAAAGACTGTAATATAAATAAAAGATAAAAGGGAGTGAATGAAGAGTGAAAAACCTGATATGAACAAGTGTGTGCTTGCATGTGGTGGACTCAGGTGTTAAAGTACTCTCCTATTAGAGAGAGACACTGCCTACCTTCCTTATGTTGATGTTGTTTCATGAATTTTTATTAAATTTGATAAACTCATTAGTGATTAAAATAAATCCTGGTGGAGTTTGATAATACAACACAACTCTGGGTAATGAATGAATTTGCTGTTTATGGAACTCGCATGTTCACGATGGAGGCATTCCAATTCACTTTTTTACGGAGTGGCATGAAGTGTTGCCGAACTGCATTGTGGGTCCATTGCTCTGCTCTGCTTTGCTTTGTGTTGCTTTTGGCAGAAGTTGTGAAACATTCCATTTTCAAGGCGACGGTGTGAGTGCCAGTCAATCAAATCACCTATATCCAAACTTTATTTAAAAACAACAGCTGAAACAAAGTGCTGTACATGAGAGAGAAAAACAGATAAAATCAACATCTCATACTGGGTCGAAAGCCAAAGAGTAAAAAAGAGTACTTTTTTTTCTTCTTTTTTAATAAAAAAATTTTGAATTCCAGTTGGAGTCGGAATTTCCGAGTTCAGGGGGCGTTCCTTCAAAAGGAACAGGAAGTCGGATTTCCAACTTGGAAATTCGGAGCAACCCTGCCACTTGTATCAGTAGTTAAAACAATTTTCCTGTTAATTTCACTTCTATCTTATTTGTTTCACACTAAGTTAGTCGCACATATAGCATTGTTCAATTTTTATCCGTTGACATATTGCTATGATAGCATAGCATTGCTATCAACAGATATTGTTAACAATTTTTAGCCCGTTCATATTTTTTTCCCCAACTTCTCAAATGGAATGTGGTCAAATCAATGTTGATTTATGTCGATTAAGTCAACAGAAACAGACTGGCAACAAGTCTTATTAAGTGTTATCTTTTTTAGCATTTTCTCCCTCTTTCTGCTTCCTCGCCACATGCTTTTATTGTCCCTTTTCATCTTCTCTCCAACTTTACTTGTGCTATCATGGAGACATGTGGTTCATTTCCAAGTAATTCACTTCTTATTTCCTTATTGTAGCACCGAGGCACGACAGTCGGGCAGCAGGAAGATGCTGGGTCCGGGGATGGGGGTAAGACCTCTGGGCCTGAGGGCATAGAGCCATATTGAGGGGTTATTGTGTGTGTGTGTGTGTGTGTGTGTCGAAGTCATTCTCCTCGAGCTTGACCACCTTTTGTGTGCATGTGTGTGTTCAAATGAATGCATGAATATGTGAGAGAAAGTGTCACATATGGGAGTGTATATGTGCACTTGCTTGTGTGTGTGTTTGAATGAATGGAGGCCCCTGGTCAGGCCATACGTTATTGATGCTCCTGCCTCGGGGTACGTCGGGGGAAATGGATGTGTGCGTGTGTGGCAGCATGCCTGTGTGCGCTTGTGTGTGTGTACACGGGGTCACGTCGTGTCGTCAAATGGCGGCTGGTGAAAGATGGCCGGCTCTGATATGATCAGTCATCTGTTGATCAAGATGTACTGCTGCCGCCTCGTCACAGTTTCTCCTCGGAATTTCACTGTTAACTCTCTTCCACTCTTTATTCTCTCTGTCTCCTTGTCCTTTTTTTCATTTGCCTTTGAATTTCTCTCCTTTTGTTTTCCTCCTTCATTTCACTGTCAGTGTTATTACATTTGGAAGGTTTTTGTAGCTTTAATGAATTAAAACAATTTAAATAGATAATTTCTTTCTTTTTCTGCTCTATGTGATTTTGTTGTTTCGGCAGTATTGATATCCATGTAGGTCTTTTATAATCTTTCCTTTTTTTTTACCCCCCTCTTCCATCGCTCAATATTGTTCTCCTTTGTCATTGCTCTGCTCTTCGTCCTTTTCTCCCTTTCATTAAAGTGTCATATTACATACAAACACACACAGCCAGCAAACAACAACACACAATTACACTTAGGTAGTCGGTATAACTCGCGCAGATGTTCACATGCACATACACATGAGACACACACACTGCGGTGAGTGCGTAATGTGCTGCAGAAACAGTGGTTAACTGTAAAACACCAGTCCAAAGTGCTCTGCTCTGCGGTGAATAGCTAATGGGCATCAGAGAGTTTGGTTTTTTTTAACCTTAAGGTGCTGTTGTATTCTGTGGTTAAAAGATAATGGGGTTTTACTGTGTGGTTAAAGAGTTTTGTGTGTGTGTGTGCGTGTCGTGATGTGTGCGTTTGCTACATGCTAAGAGATCAGCACCAGCTGCTGTGATTTCATTCATTGAGCTGAGAATTGATAAATGACTAAATTATTATTGTTTGAATTATTATAGCGCAGCCTCTAAAACATGTACTGTATTTCCCCCAAAACACTTTTAACAAGGCAAGTTTATTTGTTTTATTCTTGGCATTGACTATTTCAAGGTCCAGTGTGTAAGAATTAGTGACATGTAACGCCCCCGCAGTCCGTTTTTCTTTTTTTCTTTTTTTACAAGCCTTTACAAGCATGTCAGGGGACTACGCCTCCGTTTCTAAGCGTGAAGCACAAACTCTAAAACAATTATTCTAATGCTACAGAAAATAAACACCCTTTATGCACACTTGTCCAACACTTGTTTCTGAAATAATTTATCCAGATCGTTTTATATACAGATATTGACTTTGTATGATAAAGTCACACGTTAAGTCTCTTAAATCTTAAATCTTAAATCTTTTTTTGCTTTTCTACCTAGCAGACCTAAAGTTGTCTTGGTATTGTCTTGACTTCCAAAATTCCCTTAATTTATCGATATATTTCTGTATTTACATCACAAAAGGCTTGTTTTTGACTTTGATATTGTTGCAGTGGTTACACATATTTAATTTAAAATATGCAGTTTACACACTTGGAATGAAACTGTAAGTACAGTATATATTAATGTGTGCATATACGTACAGTTGGTGTAAGCATGCTTGCTGAATCACAGTGAAAGCTTCTTCCCATTTACATTTAACCATTACTCTGTGTGTATGTGTATGTGTGTGTGTGTGTGTTGGGACATCTATGCATACGTCTTTTTAAATCACTCACCGTCGTGTTGATGTTGTTTTCTGTGGGAAACAGATAATGTCTTACAATGTGTGGTTAGAGTGAAGACCAGCACAGTTCAGTGTGCACTGACCCCAGCTGATGCATAATGTAACAGCGCTGACCACACTGATGTATTGGTGGACTAAATGACCGTATTAATGGTTCTCAAATGCAGGGAGGGAGGAAGACACTAAGAGGCCTGAAAAGTGCTTTAAGTGAACGTGTGGAACAGCGATTGTTTGTGTGTGTCTACTGTGTACTTTGTGTGTGTGTCCTGTGTACGGACGTATTTTATGCGTGTGTGTGAGTTTTTCAATACTTGAAAGATCAGTTGTCTTAAGAAACAATCAAAGCGCCCCACAGTCACATTCACTCATTCACATTCACATTCAAACGGTCATCCCTTATTCATCTGCTTCAAGGTTTGACATGTGCATTCAAACATGTATTTTTTTTGCATTCTTTTGTTGTAATAATTGGTTTTGTGAATTAGGCCATTTCCCCCTGACTTCAACAAGTCATTTTCACCCACATCATTTTTTGGACCATTTTCTGATGGTAGTGAATGGAAATCCCTGTAAATCAGCTGTTTCTGAAATACTCAGACCAGCCCTTCTTTCACCAACAATCATGCCACATTCACAGTCACTAAAATCATGTTCCTAACCCATTTTGATGCTCACTTTTGCCTCATTTTGAACATGTCTACATGCACAAATGCACTGAGTTACTGCTGTGTGATGTGATGATTTCATATTTACATTAAGAAGCAGTTGAACATGTGTACCTAATATAATGGCTTGAGTTTTGCTCTCTAAATCCCAGGTATAGTGTACCCCGGTTGCTTTAAGTAATATTTTTTTTTGTATTATTTTCTGCATTTAAACATTCACCCTTTTTTTTGTGTCACTTTTTTATTGTTCCCGTTGCCGATTTCTCGCTATTAATAATACAGACGTCTTTAGTAAGATGGCTGGTACATAAGAGCTAAGTACGGTGCTTTGTGTGTTTACGTTTCGTTCTACATTAAGAGCAAGGAACCACATTAATGTTCCAATGGTTTTATGTCTGCTGCTGCAGAGTCAACAGCTAAACATAACTCCTTAATGTAGGAAATGCTTGTTTACTGTTGTTCCTGTAACTGTTACAGTTGCTCGGCATATTTTCACATGATCTACAGTTATGGCTTTCATGCTGCTCGGAGGTGTGTTGCACTTTAATCTTTGCTTAGGTGTTTGATGCACGGAGAGCAGGTTGTAGTGTATTGTATATGGACTTGTGAAGCTTGCACATTGCTAATGTGTGTGTACTTGTATTTGTTGCTTCCTTAGAACCTTTCCTCACTTAAGCAGTGGCCTTGTCAGGACCAGGAGTCTTCTTGTAGGCCAAAAGAACCTAATATATGAGGAAGTTCATGGCTAAGAGTACTTGTTTGGTCCGTAAAATGTGAGAAAATGTTGAAAAATGTTTTCCCGAACCTGGAAATGATGATGAGCTCAAATCCACAAAGTCCACAAACCAAAATGATTCAGTTTGAATGATTAATTTGCAATATGGAGCAAAGAATCCAAGAAAATATTCATATTTAACTATTGAAAATAGTTAAATATGTCCATATATTTTTCCATGATTATCAAAATAGTTGACGATACATTTAGTGATTGATGAATAATCAAATCGTAGCAGCCCTAGTATGATTAGGTGTTATGGTTAAGGTTAGAGATAGCAATTTATTTAGGCTGTGCAAGTCAATGCAGTGTTTTCAAAAGTATGGCTGTACGTGTGTTCAAGGTATTATTCCTACTTGTTGTGTAGGTCCCATATTATGCAAAATCAACTTTTTAATAATTTAAATCCTTATATTTGGGACTCTGGAGGCCCTACCAGTCGCCAAAGTGTGAAAAAAGATGACTCACTCATGTTTTTGTGGTCCTCCTCAGTCTAAATACAGGAGATAAAACATGCGATGTTGACTTCCGCGCTCATTGGGACGTCATAATGCGCTAAATAAGTTGTTGAATTGTTGTCTCACGGAGCTCTGCTTTGTCCACAAAACACGCAAGAGTGCTGACGAGGGCAACGGTATCAGAAAAACGGTATTCTGCGAAAAGGTATACACTAGGGATGGGAATTTCACAAATTTTTAGAGTCGATTGGCGAGGTCCATGTGTCGAATTTTTTGTCGTTTTTTTTTTTTTTTTTTTTTTTTTTTTACATCAGCAGCAATGCGGGGATGGAAATTATTCTACAGTGTACTACTTCATTTTAGGCTCAAAAACATGGCTGTAATGTCCATTATTGACCATCAGAACAGCGATAATAAAAATGAGGGGCAAAAAAAGAAAAAAAAGCAGACTCTCCGCTGGAACGCGTGTGTCGCCACTCCCCAGACGGCTCAGGTTTTTGAACCTGCGCTCGTTAGGTGTCCACCAGAGTGAAGTACAGTTATCCTGACTGGGTGAGATGGCGTCTTCATTTGTGTAGCACTTGTGTTATGTCGCTGTATGTATCTTCATTTGTGTAGCGCTTGTGTTATGTCGCTCACCCCTGTCCTAAACTTAAACGCAACCTCTTTCGCACTGCACGCACACACACACACGCTTGGACGTGCGCAGCCGCTCGAGAGAACGAGCCGGTGACGCGCGAGAGCCGGTGACGCAGAGAGCCTGGACAGCAGGATCACCTTTTCGTGCACAGCTTCTTTAAACTCCATGGTTGTGAAATTTACGTGTTTGTGATACTTCGACTTTTTTTTACTTTAAATTTTTTTGTCGAGGTGCGCGCGTGTCGATTATCGGTCGATTTGTCGACAAAAAAGTCCCATCCCTAGTATACACAAACTTCCAGCCTCTGAGGATTTATCTGTCCAGTGGATATTTGTTATATATGATGGCAATGTGCCTGCTAGAGCCTGCACATGATCAGTTTTCCAAATGCTAACTGCTGTTAGCGCCCACTAGTCTCTGTTGTTGATGTCATTTCCTGTCCCTTAAGTTTTTTTTTTTTTTTTTTTTTTTTTTTTTTTTTTAAAGAGATACTACTAAACAGAGCGTTCTGAACAGAGCTGTTTCGGCAGGGTGATTGAACTGCTGTGGTGCTTCATACTTATGGTATTTTGACCAAAGCATGTCACAGACATATTCATTCGGACACCAGTGAACTTGTTTAACTTGGAGAAATAGGGTATAACATGGGACCTTTAAATTATCACATTTTAAAGAAGATGTTAAGCTTAGGTTTCAGGCCAGTAATAGTTATGGTTAAGGTCAGAGTAAATCTCCAGGAAATGAATGTAAGTCAATGTAATGTCCCTCTGAGGTGATAGAAACCAGACTGCGTGTGTGTGTTTTGCTCTCTTATCCTGACATATCTGTCTGCTTCATGTCATTGTAGTCTAACATTTGTTCCCCAGACGAGTAACATTACCTACTACCCAATCCCTCATTTGTCCTCTTCCCTTCCCCCCCTTCCTTGCTTCCCTTCCCTCCCCCCACTTCTTCTCTCCTCCTTTCCTCCTTCTCTCCCTGATTTGGTAACATTCATTTATCCTTCATACCTCGCTTTCATCAGATCTCTCCTGTTCCCCGAGTTCTTCAGTGTCTGGCCCGAGTTGTAAACAACTGTCAAATCTGGCCTTCTTAAATAGCCTTCACAGTTGCACTCACACGCACGCACGCACACACACACACACGCACGCACACATAAGTATATCTCATCAATGTTTCAGAGGCAGGGCTGAATATCAGTTAGCTATACCTCATAGTCCTCACTTATTTACATCCGGCTGCCCCTGTGCCACTGAAACCTCAACAGCAACATCAATGATTCATCAGGCAATGTTTTAGCAAAATGCATGTCTCCTCTGTCGATACAAAGGAAGAGTGGAGGGAAAGAGGAGGAGGGAAAGGAAGGAAGGGAGAGAGGAAGGACTAAGTAAGGAGAGAAGAGTAAAAAAAAAGTGATGTAGATCAGAGGATATATAGGGAAGTAATACCGTCTTTAATCCACACTGAAATTTTTTTTTTGACTTGATTAGTCGTCCATTGGCATTGATGGCAGTGAGAGACCTGTGTGAACACATGATGGGTTCTTCATCTTCTGTCCATTAGCACAGCTAAAAACCAAAGTTTTTAACAACTTGGCAGATCACTCACATACTCCTCAATCTTTTTATTTTGTCTCCATTTCACCAAACTCTCATTTCCTCTTTTATCTCATTTTATTAGAGCTTTAATTTGCCCACTCACTCAGTCACTGCTGAATCTGAATGAGGCACCTAAGTAAAAGATAAAGAATAGTTAATGACTCTAGCTATAATCGTTGAACTACATTGTTTTCTTCTTCTCCTTCTTTGGCTGAAGCAGAAGTGATAAAACATCACAGGGAGACAAATCACCGGCACTTATATTATAAACGCTAATTTTAGCATGGAAAAAAGGCTTACATTTGCGTCTCAGCAGGACTTAATGAACATACAAGTATCATGTATGAGATGTTGATTAGGTCTGAGTTAGAAAGCTTGAAATGCTGTGAAACCTGTCAGAGTCTCTTTGTTTTTTAACCCTCCAGCAGGTGGAGAGAGTTTGGTACAAGTGAGGAGGAGACATGAGGACAAGCAAGGTAAGGAGGACATCAAGGGTCAGGGAGATTAGAAATGTGCGATAAAACATGAAGAAAATGTTAAAAAAGAGATGGGGGGAAAGGACAGGAGTCCCGGGGAAATGGAGAAAGTGGAAGAAAGACAAATTCAGATGATAATAGATGAAGAGACCATGAATGGAGAAGGAAAGGACAAGGAGGAGAATCTCAGGCATAAATATGAGATTGCAGTGCCTCCTCCTCCACCTCCTCCTCTCTCTTTCCCCCCTGCTTTGCTTTCTGTCCAGCGTCCCAACACTTGATCCGTCTTTTACGGATGAAACATGCTTTTTCTCATCTAATTCTCGCCAGAAATCAATGGACTTTCTGGAGTCCGATATGTCTTTTACTCTTTAGATTTCAGTCGAATATGAGCCCACGATCCTCCAGGGGCTTTATATAAAAAAAAAAAAAAAAAAAAAAACTTCATGACAAGACATTTATGCATTGATTTTTAAAAACGTACCTGGATTCTTTTTAGATTGTGGCATGTGTGGTTTTGTGGTGATATAGTTACATATAAATCACAGACGGAGTGACCCGAGGAAGGACTTTGCTTTAAATTATGTAAGGATTATTTATTTTTACTTTTTTGATTGTATTTGTGCTGAACTTCCTCTTTTTTTTTTTTTTTACCTAGACTTCCAGATAGGCAGTGGTGTCAAATGTACAAATTCAATAACTGAAAAGATAAGATTTATGGGGGAGTTAGGGATTGATTCATATTATTAAGACATAGTTTTGTGTTGATAATTTCTATTTATTTTTATTTTGTTTGACATGTTTTATTCATATTAATCAGGACAGACACACACAATGATGCAATAACGATCATGTACTTGATTAATCAACTACTAAATTAATCTTCAACTATTTGATAGTCAATTAATCGGTTTGAGTGTTTTATGAATAATTAAATCCATGTTTTAGCTTTCCCATCTTCTTAAATTCATATAACAAAGAAATCATTAAAACTTTTGGTTTACCGATAAACATCGTCATTTCCAGATTTGAGGAAACACTGATCGACATTTTTACGACATTTATGGAACGTAATCATTAGTTGCTGCCTTAATCAAAAGAGCCCGTGTAAAATAAAATAAAAAGAAGACATTTGTTTTATTTTTAATTTTCACCTTCAAGAAAAAAAAAGAAAAAAAAACGAAACACGAAGACTGAGTGGTCAGAGTGAAACGCACACAGACAAGTAGTTGGCCTTGACTTTGAGGAAGAGTTGTTTCAGAGTAACAAGGACGAGACACTGCTGCTGTATTTCTCTCTCTCTTTGTGTGTCTCACTTTTCTTCTGTCATTTGGTGCCCAGGGTGAAATTATGATAATAAGAGAAAGGGAAAGCTATTACTGTGGCTGCTCTCTCATTATGTAAATGATATTAAACAGGCCCTGTGTGTGTGTGTGTGTGTGTGTGTGTGTGTGTGTGTGTGTGTGTGTGTGTGTGTGTGTGTGTGTGTGTGTGTGTGTGTGTGTGTGTGTGTGTGTGTGTGTGTGTGTGAGAGTGTGAGCAGCCATGAACACATGCGTGTGTGTGTGCTGTCAATATTGGTGGTGCTTCTGTGTGTATTTGGATGTTTGTGCGTGTGTGGGCATGTAGAGAATGTTGTTCTCCTTGTGTGTGTGTGTGTCCTGGGGCTATGTCTGCTAATCTCCACACAGTGATTACAAGGTGTCAAACTCCCCCACATTGATTATGACATGTTAATTACACACCATGTTTCCACCTTCTCTGATGGCACAACATGCACATTAAGGGGGGGGGGGGGGCTACTGACTGTGAGTTTGTGTGTGAACGACGCACAATCAGATGCTGGGCACCCACAACAAGCATGAGTGTGTGATGTGATAATATACAAACAATAACAAACAGGTAGTAATGATGTGCAAACTGTTTTTTGAAACCACGTCGCATCACCAAGCAAGCAATAAAATACAGCAATCAATAGTCATCGTTTCACTAAATTTCACATACAGTGATTTGCCCTTTAAGCAAATCACACAGGCATAGACTTTTGAGACTTATTACAGAATTTTGTGATTTAGAAACTTTTCTTTCTCTCTCGCTGTGTCTCATATTCTCTACATTTTACAGATTTTTGCAAAATCTGTTGCTGCTATTATATAAATATACAGTGGTATGCAAAAGTTTGGGCGCCCCTGTAAATGTTCATGATTTTCCTTTATAAATCATTGGTTGTTTGAATAAGAAATTTCAGTTAAATATATCATATAGGAGAAAAACCTAGTGATATTTGAAAAGTGAAATACAATTAATATGATTTATACAGTGTATGAATTGCAGAAAGTGTGCGAGAATTATTTAATGCTCCCATAGAGTGGTCCTATCGCTCATATTTGTGATATAGCTTCGTCAAGACTCCCCGCCAAAGTCCTTTTTACGCCTTTGACCCGGAGTCGGACCCAGAGTCAGAAGACACTGTCGCCCGTGAAACACCTCCACAACGGACGTTCTTCTTCTTTTGTGGTTCAACCAGTAACCGGATGAGCCCGGACTAGTGCCCTGAGCAGGAGGATCAACTGTTCAGGAGAATTGCTGTTTACGTAACCAGTACGGGTTTTTTCAGAGATCTCGCCGAGCCCGAGATTACAATACAACACAGCGTTCTCAGCAGTGGCTGAACTGTTTGTTTCGAACCTTCAGGGCTTTTGGCACAGATACACACCACAAAAAACACGTGAATTGGTACTTCCGTTCTATGGGAGCTTTAAACAAAATTAGGCATGTGCGTAAGTTTAGAACAGCCCGCTTTAAATCACACCACAAATTTTAAATAATATTCAGGTCTGGGGACTGAGATGGCCATTCCAGAACATTGAATTTGTTCCTCTGCATGAATGCCTTAGTAGATTTTGAGCAGTTTTTAGGGTCGTTGTCTTGTTGAAAGATCCATCCCTGGCACAACTTCAACTATGTCACTGATTCCTAGACATTGTGCAGTGGAATCCATGCGACCCTCAACTTTAACTAGATTCCCAGTCCCTGCACTGGCCACACAGCCCCACAGCATGATGGAACTGCCACCAAATTTTACAGTAGGTTGCAAGTGTTTTCCTTGGAATGCTGTGTTCTTTTTCCGCCATGCAACACCCCTTGTTTTGCCCAAATAACTCTATTTTAGTTTCATCAGTCCACAGCACCTTATTCCAAAATGAAGCTGGCTTGTCCAAATGTGCTTTAGCATACCTCAAGGGACTCCGTTTTGTGGCGGGCGCAGAGAAAAGGCTTTTTCTGCATTACTCTTCCATACAGCATCTCCTTGTGTAAAGTGCGCTGAATAGTTGAACGATGCACAGTGACACCGTCTGCAGCAAGATGATGTTGTAGGTATTTGGAGCTGGTCTGTGGGTTGACTATGACTGTTTCCACCATCCTTCGCCTCTGCTTATTTTTCTTGGTCTGCCATTAGGGGCCTCAACTAGAACTGTGCCTGTGGTCTTCCATTCCTCACAATGTTCCTCACAGTTGAAACTGAGAGCTTAAATCTCTGAGATAGCTTTCTTGTATCCTTCCCCTAAACCATGATGTTGAACAGTCATTGTTTTCAGGTCATTTGAGAGTTGTTCTGAGGCTCCCATGTTGCCACACTTACAATTGCCTCCTTAAATACCCTTTCTCATGATTGGATTCACCTGTGTATGTAATTTTGAGTTCCAATAATTAGTGATAAATGTATTGAAATCAATAACATTATTTTGTTTAAATAATTCTTGCACACTTTCTGTAAATCAGGGATGGGAATTTCACGACATTTTGAGAGTCGATTGATGATTTTTTTTTTTTTTTTTAACAGCATCGGCAACAGCAGAAATGTGGGGGTGTAAACTATTCTACACTGTACTTCTTCATTTTAGGCTCAATCACATGGCTGTAATGTCCATTATTGACCATCAGAACAGCGATAATAAAAATGAGGGGCAAAAAAAGAAG
Source organism: Microchirus variegatus (assembly GCF_963457635.1). Lineage (NCBI taxonomy): Eukaryota > Metazoa > Chordata > Actinopteri > Pleuronectiformes > Soleidae > Microchirus > Microchirus variegatus. The sequence goes on along the minus strand of NC_139817.1, from coordinate 16,216,633 downwards.
GAAAAAAAAGCGGACTCTCCGCTGGTACGCGTGTGTCGCCACTCGACAAACGGCTCAGGTTTTTGAACCTGCGCTCATTAGGTGTCCACCAGAGTGGTACAGTGATCTTGACTGGGTGAGATGGCGTCTTCATTTGTGTAGTGCTTGTGTTATGTCCCCCACTCCCGTCCTAAACTTAAGCGCAAACTTGTTCGCACTGCACACACACACGCTTGGACGCGCAGAGCAACTTGAGAGAACGAGCCGGTGACACGCGTGCCATCATCTGAGAGCGCAGCGAGCCTGGACAGCAGGATCACCTTTTCGTGCACAGCTTCCTCAACCTCCTTGGTCGTGAACTTTAGGTGTTTGTGACACTTTGACTTTTCCGGCGATTGTCGATCGATCACTGTGTTACTCCTAAATTATATATATATAACTGACATTTCTTATCCAAAAACCAATGATTTATAAAGGAAAATCATGAAAATTTACATACCACCATTTGCATACCACTGTATAATATAATGTATATATACAGTGTGTATGTGTGTGTTTTCTTTGTGGTCTATCATGCTCTACTCCATTGCTTGTTTATATGCTTTATACCACAGGTCCTGAGGGGTTTATAAATATTGATTGAGCCAAAGGACGAATAGATGCTTGATAGTCTGTCCAGGCCCAGGGAACACACGCAAAACACACAGAGAGTTAATTCCTCTTTCCAAGTAGCCACAGCCCAGTACAATCTAGCTCTAATGTGTTACTTTGATTCATAAACAACAGCATTTTCTTTTCTTTTTTTTTTTTAAAATGACATGACATTCAAAGCCAAAGAGGTTTTATTTCTCTATTCCCTTTTCTTATTCCTGTTGTTCATGCACCATTTCAACCCTACACACCTAACACACCAAAATGAACATGTTTTACATTTATTGTGTACTTATTGTATACTTTTATACAATCGAAAGATTGGCATCAGACTATGAATTTGAATTTCATAGTAGTATACAGATTCTTAAGGCATTCGAGCACTGACTGAAGCTGAGAGAAAATGACAAAGGTGATATATGAATGTCTTTTGAATCATATTCAATTCTGTTTTATAATGTAAAAATATAAATATCGAAGATCTATAAAAGTAATTTGTTTGAATTCCATCAAGAGATATCCACTTGAAATTAAGTATTTGCAAAACACCATAATGAAAAACTTGGCTCAAACATGATATACCACCACACTTGCTTGCAGTTTCTATCAATATAAAAGCAGCAAAGATCCACTTTTCTTTTATAGAATTTCAAGAACTCTCCCATTCTTACATGACCACGGAGTAAAAACATAAAACAGACTTGTGCTAGATGTAATTTTATATTTTTCATGAGTGTCTGGTCTGCACAGATGACACTGCTCATGTTCAAAGACTCAGAGAGAATGACAGCGCGGCTCCTTTAGAGCACACAATATAACCCGAGATGATTGTATTGAGGATTGGCTAAAAGTGCAGCAAGACCACTTGAAGAGGCCGAGTGTTTGAAGCGGATTAATGAGACAGCGAGATCAGACGCTGTATTAACACAATCCCCATCTGCAGTGCCGAGACACTTGGGGCAGTGCAGATGGGATCCATAAACCGTCTTTCTTACACACTCTTTAAAAGGTCCACCATGTGAGTTAGAGAGCAAAAGAAAGGGGCAATAATGGGATGGGAAGATAAGAAGACGAGCTGTGTTTCCTGGTACCCAACTGGGTTATGAGACACTTGTAAACACTTCACAGTTCACACATTCCCCCTCACAGGCCTCAGTGTGAGGCTGTCTGAGTGAGTCTGGCCATCAAAATTAAACAAATTTAATGCATTTTCTATTTTAGTTTATATATGCTTTACTTCCTTTACCCTATTTATACTTGTTGAACTTTTTACCCCTTTAACACTATTTTATTCTGTACTTTTCAACTTTGTCCTGATTTTTTACGGTCTATTCTTTTTCAAAATCGTAAGTCTACCTTTGTGTATGAAACATACTTTATAAATACCAGGGTTTCCCCCAGAAAACCTACTAAGCCCGGTGGTAGGACCTCTCGGGCAGCCCACCGGGTGGCCCACGCCACATAAATTTTTGTTCACGTAAGTTAAATACTAATTAAGTAATTGGCTAGTGAATCTTAAATCAAGCCATGCAATGGTCAGATTTAAAAGTAAAATAAATCAACATAAATAAAAAAAGTGGTAGTGCCCCCTCATCTGCCTCATCTGGTGCAGACAGACGGCCCTTTTATTTCTGCGCACCGCACCTGCGCTGTTCTCTTCTCCCTCTCCCGCGGCGTTCGTCGCTTCTGCGTCTCCAAGCGGACTCTTCCTATCCAAGGCAGACTGGATCATTTCTCTATGTGTTTTATCTCCACATAAAAATAAAAATCTTTATAATGAGGATCGAGTACAGTCGCGATGCAGTGCAAGGGATCCGAGTAGATCTGAGTAAAACGTGGTGACAGACCCTGAAGAGCAGAGCGCACTTTTCATTGTTTTCACTCCGTGGTCTCAAATCTTTGTAGAAGACGCTTTAACGCTGCAATTAAGGGAATAACAGATGCATCAGATGAGCTGATCTCTTTAGTTAACTGCTCAAAGAGGGAGAATGTTCTCTGGTGTGAAGGGAATGCCACGGGGAGTTGATAATCTCGCGCCATATGCAGCCAAGTTTAGCTTTTGCGCAAAGAGACTTTCCAGCATTTAATAGCTGCTGTTCCACAGTTTACTCACTGAGTTAACGGCCGCCGAATTATCGGTGCATCCCTAAATATAACATCTTTATTAACAAGAACAATGTATGTCAGGTTTATACAAACGGCAGACGTGAACCCAATTGCACGACAGACCAGATGGAGACAGAGCAGTTCAGATATAATAAGTCGAGTTTATTAGACAGTGTTCAAACCAGGAAGTCAAGTCAGTCCGCATGGCAAACAAATCAGGCAAGGAACAGACAGGCAGAAATCAATACCAGGAAGACAGTCAGCGTGGCAAACAAATCAGGCAAGGAGCAGGCAAACGGGAAGGTCTCAGGTCAAAGGCAGGTTCAGGCAATGATCAGGCAGAGAGAATATAACGCTGGACAACTAGGGTTTGAAGCTAGATAATCTGGCAGAGGACAAGGGGAAATGGGCTGGTATATAAAAGGGCAGGGTGATTAGCAGATGGGAAACAGGCGTGTGACAGGTGCGGAGCAGATCAGGTGACTGGGAGTGGCAGGTGGAATGACTGACAGGTTCTGAAATGACAGGAGAGTTAGTGACTGGCATGAAACAAACAATGAGATATGTAGTGATTTATGTAGAAACTGTGACAATGTAACAGTAATAATGACGCACTTGATAGTGTGACTTGGGTTTCAATCAGCACCTGGACAAGCCTTGGCTGCACCGATTACAATGGGGGTACATGCGCCCTTGTTCCCCGGTATAGAAAAATCTGTGGTGTATAAAAAAATCTATTTAAAATAAATGAGCAGTGCTAAGTATGGCCTGTCAGTTCACATGAAAGTCAGAAACGAGTGATTGATTATTGTCTGTCTGTCTGTCTGTCTGTCTGTCTGTCTGTCTGTCTGTCTGTTAGCAACATGACTCGAAAAAGTCACAGACAGTTTCGGAAATGATCAGGAAATGTCCGCAATGGGACCAGGAACAACTAATAAAAGTGATTAAAGCGGAACTCGACCGGAAGTTCCTATTGGGTCAGACTCCGGGTCAAAGTCATAAAAGGGACTGCGGCGGGGAGTCGTGAAGAATCTATTTTTAAACACTGTTAAAACAATGTTTTGATAATGAGTAGCAGTGCATCCACCGTTCCAGAGGGGGGAGCTGCGCTTCTGAGAGCTGGTGTGCTGAATAGTACTGGCCAATCACAAGACTCTGTCTTCTGGGGGTGAAAGTTCACTCTGAAACATCGCGGCTGATGAACAGCGTCAGAAAAGAGGATTTCAATCGGCTCGTTTACAGCAACTAGAAGTTTTTTTTACCATAAAAACAAGTTAATATATGTAAGTAGACCTCCATAACTAACATTTATGTGCAACAGGACCACTCTATGTGACCTTTAAATTTTGGGCGTGATCCGTAGATGCTATCACTATTTTTAACGCTATTTTGTAGGCACTGAGCTGCCTTGGTTGAGGTCTGCGCTCTCCGAGTGCTTTTCTAGTTCATCTATGTTTTCCACATGTATGAGTATATGATAAACTTTCGGTAACACTTAATAATAACTATTCGTTATAACTAGTTAATACATCATTAGTAAACTGTTGAGTAATGAGTTGCTAATGACTTGTTAAGTGTCTGTTAACAGATTTGTTAAGGATTTATAACGATGCCTTATAGATAGCCAATAGATATCTTACAAGCTGTTAGTTAAGTGAGTTATAAATTACTTGTTAACTGTATGTTAATGATTTATAACTATACCTTATAAAGTAGTAATAGATCATGAACAAGCTATTAGTAAACTATTTACTAATTACTTGTTCAGTACCAGTTATTAGTTTGTATATGTTATTGGGACGTTATTCTAAAGTTGCAACTATTCCTCATTTATTAACCTTTAGTAAATGAGGAATAGTTGCAACTTTAGAATAAAGTTCCAATAACATACATAAACTAATAACTAATACTTAACTAATATATTAACTTACACATTACAGTTCAGTTGTTAATAGTTTGTTAACCATCTACTAATACCAGTGTAGAACAGCAAATGGGTGGAACAATTCAATCTAGAGAAATTTGATATGATATTTCCAATATCACATTTTTGTACCTCAACCTTGTTCCACCCATAGGCTTTTCTGTGTACTCTATTTTACCAAAGAAACACCACAGATGAGATGTTGACCATTGTGTTTAATGTATAGAAACACACATACTGAGCCGTCACTTTTTTTTGCTAAACACTGGATAAACTGAATTTCAGAGGGACATTTAATGTCCATACATCATAGCAATGTCATGGATTATCCTTCCTAACGGCCCTTTGCGATGCTTACGGGCAAGCCACTCATGCCATTCAATAACTCTGAGATGGTCTACCAGCAACTCCTCTGTACGATTCCCCCTGAGTCTCCACACATTTTCCTTAACCGTTCTCCATGCCCTCTCTATGTGCTGAGTATGTGCACTCGTTTGGGCATCGACATATGACACACTGTGATTGACAGTGAAATGGGTGTAACCTAGTTGAGGTAAAGCATTGCGATATATGAGATGCTGTTCTGCCATGTGACGGCTCAGTGTGTGTGTTTCTATACATTAAACACAATGTTCAACATCTCATCTGTGGTGTTTCTTTGGTAAAATAGAGTACACAGAAAAGCCTATGGGTGGAACAAGGTTGAGGTACAAAAATGTGATATTTGAATAGATAAGTATTAGTTATTAGCTTATGTATGTTATTGGAACGTTATTCTAAAGTTGCAACTATTCCTCATTTACTAAAGGTTAATAAATGAGGAATAGTTGCAACTTTAGAATAACGTCCCAATAACATATACAAACTATTAACTGGTACTATTTACTAATGACTGAAGTCATTAGTAAATAGTTTACTAATCGCTTGTTCATGATCTATTACTACTTTATTAGGCATTGTTATAAATCCTTAACAAACCTGTTAACAGACACTTAACAAGTCATTAGCAACTCATTAATCAACAGTTTACTAATGATGTATTAACTAGTTATAACAGATAGTTATTATAAAGTGTTACCAAACTTTCCTGTTCCAGAGAACGCTTATTCACATTCTGTTGCCTGTGGCTTCCATTCGTTCAAGCACGTCTTCCTGCCAAAATGGCGTCGTTTTGGCTCCGAGTGTTGTATGGTTATGGCATGGTGGTTAGTAGTGGTTAGCAATGTTGGTTCACAGCAACTGACCTCGTCATTTTGTTGTGCAATTTCAGTTGTATAATAACAATAAAGATGATTTCCTTTCATGACATCAACTAGCAGTAGTTGGGCTAGTGACACTTAGCACTAGTTTAATGTCAATTACAGACTCACTGATTTTGTCCAAAGGTCTTGAGTTGAGTCGATGCACATAGTTTTGCAATGATATGTTTTGTGGTGTTTTTGTATACATTTCGTCGTTTGATGTACATCATAGCAAGTATATATACTGTAAAAAAAACTGTGTGTGTGTGTGTGTGTGTGTGTGTGTGTGTGTGTGTGTGTGTGTGTGTGTGTGTGTGTGTGTGTGTGTGTGTGTGTGTGTGTGTGTGTGTGTATTTGTGTGTGTATTTGTGTGTGCCTCAGCTCATCTCTCAGGGTGTGTGTTAGTGTCTAATTCCCAGTGACAGATAAGTGGTTGGAGCAGCACTGTGTCAGCTCTGCTTAGCCAGGACAGGTCTCCTGGAAATTAGGCTAAACTCATAACCACAGACACCAATTGTCCTTCTATGCACACATTCACAAACACACAAAGACGCTCACACATACATTAGATGAATACATCTATCTGGATCAGCTGTGGTACACGTGTATTTTTATTTGAAATACAAGGCCACATACACTTTAATAAACCTTTCTACACACCACACAGTGTACCACAAAACAACTTATTCAGTACCTGTCACCTCTGCTTAATAAATAAGAATCTGGTTTTGTCCAGATTTAAAATGTGTATGTATGTGTTGAAGAGAAGGAGAAAAGTGGAGATTGAGAGAGCAGAGGAACGTATGCTGTCTAGATTAACCATCTCGTCGGTGTGGTCAGGCCCCTTAATGAAAACCAATAGAGATTCACTCCGCTTTAATGAACAACACACACACCTCACAGCCTCAATTTACACCCACAATGAGGCCCTGTCACTCTTATTGCGCATCTGTGTATGTGTGTGTGTGTGGAGACTGAAACAGTGAGTCTTTTTCTCCCCTTTTTTATCTTTATGTTTTCCATCCATTTTGTTTCTGGTACTTTCTTATTCTGAGCTTTTTTCCCTACTTTTCTCTGGTAAATGTGTGCATGTGTGTGTGTTCATGGGTTTGTGTGCTGTGGATGTGCGTGCGTGTGTGAGTGTGTTCAATCTTGTAGGTGACACCTCTGATCTGGCTTCTCCAACCAGTAAGCAACCCTGGCAATCAGAAGCCACCAAATTAATTACTCTGCGTCTGTGTGTGTGTCACCTCTCAAGCTCAATCACACACACACGGACACACACTTGACTGTCAATGTTCACTCCACTTCATGTTTGGCTTTGTTTTTTAACTTCAGTTAACAAGGTCATTAAAGATACCCTATGTAATATTTAAAGTAAAAATAGAATTGTTTACTTAAAAAAAACAACAACTTGGAACTAAAATAAATAGAAATGAAATAAATCACTCGGCTGCTTTGACGAAAGCATGAAAGTGTCTGACATGCACCCAATACCAGTAGTTCTGTTTGAATTTTTTCACTTATCTTCTACTTTTATGGCTCCAGTGTGTGACATTTTGGAGGCTTTATTAGCAGATATTTAAGTTTGTATAGGTTTATTCATTCATTCATTTGTTGATTTGTTCCTTCATCCATTGTCTTTATCCTCCACATGAGGGTAATTGCTTTAAAATAAAAATCTATTCGCTTTTCATAGTCTAAGAAAAATACTTTTATGTGTAATTTAGTCAAAGGTCTGTTATATTCTTATGAAGAAAAAATATGACATTTGTGGTATACAAAGGCCACCGTAGTTCCCTGGCATGTGTGGGGGAAAAGGAGGGTTAAGCAGAGCTCTCATCCATTTTTTCAAAATATGCTATGATGTCATGAATTCGGAGAACACTAGATCTTTAATGACCAAATCTATTGTCATTCAAACATTATCAAAAGTTTCTGAATTGTGAGTGTTGTGGGGTAAAATACCCAAACATTAGTGAAGCTTGTCGTATTCTGTTGTCATGTTATGAAAATATGATATGAAACCTAAAGCCTCTTTACCAAAAACAAAACAATCACTCAAGCTTCCGTCCGACTTTACTCATAGTTTTTGTGGGATTTTAACTCTGTGCCCATCAAACTGAGATCATGTTAGCATATATGAAATAAAGTATTTTCATTGTAATGTGTATGAGGATGATGGTACTGATGGTGATTGAATGGGTTTGACTTTGTTTGGCTTCTCGCAGCCAAAATCAAGATTTAAGGGCAATAGCCTCTTTTGAATTGGTAGACAGAACCTCAACCAGATGTTTCTTATGAGATCATCAGGCGGATGCTGAACAGCAGTGCACTTTTCTATTTGTATTCATCTGCATGCAAATATTTCAGTGCAGTTTGGCTTTTGGGGGCAATTGGTTTTAAAATAAACCCAAATAATGTACTGTGCATAAAAATGGACATGCAACAAATCTCATGGAGAGAGGTCTATCTGGAGATGGTGTGATTTAAAAGAGACAGTGGACTGGGATTCACACACGCATGGTGAGGTGAGGGTTAGATACAGTAGATTTATTTCAAACGCAAGGATGAGAAGTTCATTATTATGTGCTGAATCGCATCTTTAGGCTTGTTGAAACATTAAAGAGTCCTTGTTCAGCCCGACCAGACAGTATTCAAATGTAGCAGGTAGTGAGAGGTGAGTGTTACCGGCTTCTGTAAGCTGAGGTGGGAAACTATCGGAGAACAGGGCGGTGTGTTATCTGAACAGGTATTTGACCTGTCTGATCCGACTGTGTTACGACTAGACTGGGAACATGATCTCGACCCGACCGTGGCTCGCCGTTATGACTGATTAATTGAACAGGCAGACTCATAAGGGCAGAGAGGTGCCATGCTTCCTTCGTGTGTGTGTGTGTGTTTAATCGGGGTCACAGATGGTACATTTTCCAACACGTAACGCGTGTGCTCAAGCAGCGTTTGATTGATAGTATAATATGATGAAAGTAAACAAAGACACCGGAGAAAGTTTGAGTTTGACACTGAGTTTGAACTTGAAACGTGATTACGTCACCATTTTTCCCCACTATCACTATTATACATTCAAATAACACACAGACACACTTCTAATGTTACCTTTGTCACTGTAACTCATGACGCTTTTGCTGACGCTACTAGTTCCACTTTTTAACGATTGAAAACCGTGACACAAATCACAATATGAATTGTGACGAGAGCACGTTTGTGCAACCTTTCCAGCCATGTCTGTAACACGTCATATTATTTTGAAGGATTTCCAAGCGGCGTTTAGTCAATTAATTAAAACATATCTGAATTTAATGTTGGGAAAATTTGACATTTGTATTATGAGGACCCAAGAAAATCCTCCTGTGACTCATCTGTGGGTCCTGAACGAGTCTTTGGGAACCCCCAACTCTACAATCACAACCTTAGTTTATGAGTATGTATTTTGTGTCTAAAAATGTAATGTTTTGTCTTATTTTGTCAGTAACCCTTTCCTGTTTTTGCTAGGTAAGATGTTTAACGTTAGTAAGGTTTTCTTGGTTAAATAAAAGTTATAATACTAATAAACTATTATTCTACTATTTTTTTATTTGAAAGATCTATATTTTATTTTACATAGAATAAGACAAGTCGTCACACAAATATTACCTCTAATATATTCAAAGAAAACTTAGTCAGTAAATAAGATTTTAGAGACTTCAATACTGTAATTTAGAATTTCCGTGCTGCTAATCTGTAATCTGACAGATTTTTTTTAAGCGTTGGCAGCAAAAAAAAGGATACATGAGCTCAAACACACACTTATGACTTTTCCTAGCTTCTTGTGTACAGGGCCAGACGGGTGAAACACACACCAGAAAGGCACCTTGCACTCCCTTCCACTCTGTTACCTTACCTTCACACAGTGTAATATTTCGCAATAATTAACTCAGCCTTACACAGACACACTGAGCGCTCGGATGACCCGCACCGCAGAGTTGTCTGAAACATCTTTTTTATATACTCTGGATTGTTAGTAATTTACTCTAATGGATGTTAAGTTTTAGCGATTATCGTTTAGTAATCGAAAGTCGCCTGCAACATTAAAAAAAAAAAAAAAAACTGACACAAATTCAGCATGTCAAGGTGTCCCCCTTTTTAACAAGTCTGGCACATTTATTGTGACATACCCCACTAGGAAATGCAACTAATGCCATCAAGGTCTAATTATGAGCCGCAGCTCTGACTGAGCTCCAGGCGTCATCCATCATACTCTGCACTGATACTCTGTCTGCTCATATAAACGCTTGTAATCATGCTCTGTCTCAGGTGCCATTTGTCATCCTGTACGGCTCACTAGGTTTCTACTAATCACTACTATTACAGCCGTATCACTTCACCTAAGCAGCTCCTAATGGACTCGTTCTGGTTAATACATGTGTATAGATACATATATATTGTCCGTCCCTTTCCTCTGAAAAGCATGTGGATTTTCTTAAGTGGCAGTTTGGATTAATCTGGCTTTCACCCAGGTTATTTTACCATTTGGAAAAAAAGAGTACCCCAAGTGTGTTTGTGCTCAAATCTGATGTATTAATACAGATGTATTAATCAAATCAAACAGATTATTCCCAGTGGAACAACAAAGTAGTTTACTGCCTCAATATTTCATTAATACTTTTACATTAATATGTGTTTAATCACATTCGTTCTGCACTGTTTTTGCTCCTTTTCTTGCATTTTATTATCTCCTCTGTCAACTATTCCTAATGTCTTTTTTTGACCAGACGAGGTGAAATACTATCGCACTTCAGTTCCGGAGAGAAAAAAAAGACATTAAATTAAAGAAATTAATATGAGATAAAACCTTTTAAAATCAGTCAATATCAATGATTATCACAATAAATGTCAGCTGATTTAGGATTTCAATTTATTTATGGACAGACAAAATAAAACAAGCAAGTCTTTTTAAACAGAGAAACATTTCACACATATATAGGGGTACATTCAAAGGAGAAATTGTGACAATTAAACCCCTGTCCTGTGTCTTAAATTCAGTTACACACATTTATTATTAGTATGTAATAAAATTATACTTCAATTTGTTACTTGACTGCCAGAACTTTTTTCTTTATTCAAACCTGATGTATCTCAGGTTTGAGGATGGAGTTGAGTGAGAGTGAAGGAGTGAAACATTGGTGGCCGGAACTGGTTTTTTTTTCTTGTCTTGCCTTGTCTTTTTAATTTTGTATCCCATTTCTTAATCGTCTCAATCTCTTATTCAACCCCTCCTCCTCCTCCTCTCTCTTGTCTTATCCATCCATCCTCAACCCTCTGTTTGTCTGTTTCACGGTTCCTCCGGTGCCTCGGGCTTGTCCCTTGGTCTGATGGCTCCCAGCAGGAGGGCTGGATTCATGGACGCAGGTTTAGTGGGAACATGCTAAATAATGTGGTGGTGTAGTCACAGGACGACTCTGAATAATGCAGTTTCACTTCCACATTTAACTTTTCTTTACAGCAGCCAAAAAGGTGCAATGTTTGCAAGTGTTTGTTTTCCTACAGTAGTCCTTTAATGTAAACATAAATTCATCCGTTATCTAATATGTGTATTCTATACGATGTATCACAGCATATGTACGGCTGGTTTTCACTTCAAACACACACTTTTTACACTACACAGAAACGTAGGACTGCACTTAATTTACTGTTTTATTCATCTGTCAATTGTTTTTTAATTGATTACTTTGGTTTGGTTCATAAAATGTCATAAAATGTTTAAAAATGTTTCACATTTCACAAACCCCGAGAAATCTCTTGTTTTGTCTACAAATCAGAATTATTTTCAGTTAATTTTTTTATTTTTTTTATCTGTTAACAAATGCAACAAACAGCATAATGGCAAACAATCAAGATATAATTATTGTTTTTAGGATTACCAATTTAAGGTTCAAGAAGATGAGTGTAATTAAGTATTGACGTGTCGACACGCAAACAAAAACAGTCAAATTACTTTTTAAATACAATGTTAAAAGAGTTTTAACATGTGCCCTGATTGTTAGTGCTGATCCATTAGTACGGTCTGATTGAACAGTGGAATGAAGCATGTGAACGTGTTTGTGCTCGGCCTCTTTGTTATTTTTATTATGTCAGTGGTCGTGGCACCAAGGCTCTGTGGCACACGCTTTAAATCAGTCAGCTTTCACTATAGTTGCGAACATCAGCTGCAGTAAATGACTTGAATATAAAATGATCGTGCACACACACACACGCACACACACGTGTGCGCTTTATCTCATCTCTTCGGTCCCAAAGCCTCGACTGCACTGTGTACAAAGTAATAAAGCTGTGCATCGTTTTCACAGAGAGCGAGTAATTATGGGAGCAATGTAATGAGAAGGGTTTCTCTAGATAGACTAGATTGGCCATTCATTACCAGCCCAACACACACACACACACCCCCCCCCCCCCCACACACACACACACACACCAGCTGCAGAGAGACAATGGAGTGCAGGCTGATTCAATTTGGGCTTGTACTTACAGACAACAATGAGATAATCAAGTAGAGCATTACTTTGCACAGTGCAGGGCACGCTGTGTGTGTGTGTGTGTGCGTGTGTGTGCGTGTGTACGAGTGTGTGTTTCCCAATCATTCACAACACACAATTCATGCCGTTGTGTTAAATTATCTCCCTTTTCTGTGTGTAATATGAAGTTATTAGAGGTCCCTGTGCAAACACACAGGAGGCACAGAGAGAGAAGGCAAAGGAAAGGTATAAATAAAATCATGTCTGTTGTCTGTGCAATAAACTCCACTTTCAGTCAATCCATCAGACTTTATTCATATAGCATCTTTATTATGATTATGATTATTAATCATAATATTATGATTAATAATACTAATAATAATAATAATAACAATATTATGATTATCAATAATAATACTTATACTAATAAAATAATAATAATAATAGAAAGCAGTGCAACTGTCTCTCTGGGGAAAGAAAATACTTGAAGTGGAAGACAAAAAGAGGGTGAAAGTGTGAGGAGGTGCAGGAGGAGGAAAATGGGGGGAAAAGACAAAAAAAAGTATTTTAATTTATATTTGTCAGAGGAGCAGAATTGATCATGGTAGCCCCACTACTGCTACTGCCACTGCTGCTGTCTCTATTTCCTCCGCCATCTTTTCACGACAGCACTTGGTCTCTTTCTGCTTCTCAATTGATATGTGCTTGATTCCCAGCAACCCCCTCCGGCGCCCACTGGGGAGCCTTTTTAGATTTTACGCTTGAATATATCTGTTTAACTCCCCGTTTACCCGTCTGACAACACGACAACACACACACACAGATGTGCCAAGCGGCTGGTGGAGTATGTGAGGGAGAGGGTTGCTACCCCACAGTCCTCTGGGAATTGGATACAATACAATACAATACAATACAATAATAGAAAGAGAGAGGGGGGAGATGTTTATTGTGGTGTAAGACCTCTCATTGATGTTTGTATGTGTGTGTGTACATTCTACCTCTGTAGGACCTTTTCTGGTGTAAACACTGACCTTTTTTTTAGGAACAGTAGTTTTAATGGAGACCAAAATCTTGTTTTTGAGGAGCTGGTTGTGTTTAGGGCTAAGGTTTGAATTGTGGTTGTGTTACAAACCTGTGTTTCCTTATTTGTGGATGTTGCATAGGGCTGGGCGATATGGCCTAAAAATAAAATCCCCGATTTATTTATTAAAATAAATAAAAAAAAAGGTTTTTTTAACTACTAATGATAAAATGATTATTCATATGATGTACTATGTGTAAATGCATGACACACATACACAGTGTTTCAGTATCGGTTAATTCAAATATTTTAAATACGTCCTCCATGACCGTAGCACAGACTCCATGTCTGTGTCACAGTCTCTGGACTAAAATACAGTGACAGTGTCATGCCAGCCGCGGACCAGACTACTGTGTTAAATATTGAGATTAAGACATTTCCCTGGTAATTGTTGGAGATTAACCCACTTTTTTTGGGACTGTTAAATATTTTTAAATGATCGACATTACTGCACTGTTCGGCTTGATCCTTGTGTCGGAGGTCTCCGGAGCAAAGACTCAGTCTGATACAGTAACATACAGCGGTAACTCGCTGCTTGCAATCAGCCATCCTTCCCTATTTGTGCTACTCGCTTTTGTTGAAATGGGCTTTAAACAAACTTTGCAGCGTGCAGTCACTTGTTCCATGTCTATCTCCGCAAACCCAAACCAGTTCCAAATCACTGAAGATACTAGTCCTTTCTTTGGAACAAAATTCTCGCACTGGTTTGCGGTAGCCATGTTGTCGCTATGTGTGCATCCGTGTGCATGTCCGGAAGGGAAACAAGTGGGGGTGGGTGGGGGGGGGGTTCTGCAAGGAAGCTCCCGAGGGCAAAAAGTGCGCTGTAGAAAGAGGAAAAAATAATCAATGTTTTTTTATATCGCCGATAACATAAAACTTGAATTAATCAATAAAATCGATATATCGCCCAGGCCTAATGTTGCAGACTCAGTTGGACTCGTCTGAAATCTAGAGGAGCACACTAAAAAATAAAGAGGCCAAATAAAGTAAAGGAAGTGTAACTTGTGATTGAAAACGATTCTACGTTCTTTATTCACCTTCCCCTCGCTTCCTCCACTGAATTATTTTCCCATGAACTTGATCTGGGTTGATTCTATTCTCTTCTACTTCTCTTCTCATTATTCATGAGTATCCTGAGGTGTGTGTGTGTGTGTGTCAGGCTTGGTGCTATGTTAATGAGTCTTTATATGTCTAACACAGTGCCTTTGGGGATGTGATGGGATGGGATGGGATGGCGGGGTTTGCGGATGCAGCTACACTCATGGCTGTGACTGATAAATGCTGCAGATTTATCCGTCATTCTGTGAAAATTAGTGACTGGAACAGTAGCAGCAGCAGCAAGTGGAGGGAAAGGCAGTGGTGTGACTTTTTAACTAAATTTCAGTCACGTAGCTACATAATCAAAGTGCTTATGTAGGTGATGTTCAGACACAAAGTGGAATACAATAATGTTAGATGACACCTGCTGCATTGTGGCAACAACTCTTTCTTTCTTCTTGGGTCATCTTTGCTCTTTCCAGGCTTCCCACAGGTCCTTAAAATCCTTGAAAAGCTCTTGCATTAAATAGACATGGGTCATTGAAAGTGAATTTTGTGCAAGAAATAAGTTAAGTTGATATGATATGGACACTGTCCACTGTCTCTCTTTCTCTCTTTCATTGACATGAGATTTGATGCAGAACAATGAGCGAGTAAAGTTAAGCAAGAGAGAGCAAATTACCTGATGCCTGGGAAAGGAAAATTCCACCATCTTTGTCTCACCGAAGACAAATTACAAAGACCGACTCTGTCCAAGATCTCAAGGATAATCACTTGTACACAATAGAGGTGGACACCATGGATGAAGCAGCTTTTACAAGTTACCCTCCCACCTTAAGCTGTGTTACACATTCGGTCCTTGAATTTGAGAGAACTGGGCCTGGAAAGTCCTTGAATTTGATCGACCAAGGTGTGGGAACCCTGCCTTTCTTTTGTCTCTTTGCATTTAAAGGTCCAGTGTGTAACATTTAGAAAGAGTTTACTGGCAGAAATTAAATAAACAAACTATAACCATATTTATGTAAGCTTTTAAAACAAGAATCATCTGGGTTTTTATGGCCTTAAAAGAAGACTTTTATGTGCACAGAGTGTACATTTTGTGTTTTTAAATGGAAGGTTTCTGCACAAATAAAGAAGAGGAACATCCTTTCTGGAATGGGAGTGGTACAGTCCACAGTCTCGCCATTAGATGTCACTAATTCTTACACACTAGACCTTTAATACAACACACTATCTATCTATCTACTTCTGTCTTTTGCATTCTATCTCTGTTCCAGCCTTCCTTTCTATCTTTCTTTCCTCTTTCTTGCTTTTGTACTTTTTAGTTTCCGTCTTTTAAATCCTATTTTGGACTCCCTGAAAAGACAAATACAATTCTAAATAATCCTCTCCTCTTCTACGTATCTATTCCGTCTCACACACTTTCTTTAAGAACCCACCCAATTCCTTTTACTCATTACATTAAAGAAATCAGCCATTCATCAGACTAATTAATATGTAAAAACTTAACAGTGTCATTTAATGCACTGTTTAATTTTTTATTCTACGTGCGTCTGAAATAACATCTCCCAAGTGTCAGTAACCATTTGGTTATTATTAGTTTTTAATTACACTGGAATGACTCTCATTGATAGAAAAAAAATATAATAAATGAGGAAAACAAATGGATTAGTAACTAAACAGATGTCAAGTCTAGTTGATGTATAATGTCTTTTTATTCTCCTAAAGCAGGCGTGACCATCACAACATATCTATTGATCATCCCTCATCCACATCCACCCCCTCCCTTTAAACCCTTGACCACAACCTCTAAAGGTTAGAGGTCAAGGCTGCAGGTCAAATCAGTGACACTGAGGAGTTGCGACGCCCGGCTGCCTCTCTTTTTTCTCCATTTAAGCAGGTGGAAAGAATGCGATTGTAGCATTAGATTGATTTGTCGTGCGTGTGTGTGTGCATCTCTGTGTGTGTGTGTGTGTGTGGGGCAGCAGCAGCAACAACAATGCATTTCAATAGGTCTAATGTGATAGCTGTCAATACTGCTGATCCAAACCACAACACTTCATAGGAGGTTATTGCCCTTTGGCTGGTATAAACTGTGTGTGTGTGTGTGTGTGTGTGTGTGTGGGTGTGGGTGTGTGTGTGTCTGTGTCTGTGTCTGTGTCTGTGTGTCTGTGTGTTAATTGACAGATGTTGGCTCTAACACGGCAGCCAGAGGGAAGTAAAAGAGGCGTGTATTGATTGGCTCCGTTGTGATTGTCAGCTCCACATTTATTTTCATATTAGTCGTCATTTGTTTCCTCTTTTTTTTTTTTCTGTTTCTCGTCCTCTACTTTAAATGTGCTCAATATTCATGGCGACAGAGGAGAATGGTCCTCCTGTTGAGGAATATTAATATTTGCGACGGCCCCCCCGAGATGGAGGTTGAAATTCGCGAGATGTAAATGGAGAGAAAAAAAGTGTAATTTATTCCCAATCATACAACACTGCTTATTTGTTTTTGTCCACAGTTTAGTACAGACGTGATTTTCCAGCAGCCATTTATTTAATGTTGGCGTCATTACTTTGCCCCAGTTGTGTTTTTACCTGATAAATTGTCCTTGTTGTTGCTCGGTAATGGAAGTTTTCATATTATCATGATTTGATTTAAAAGAAAGAAACGCAGTAAACGCAGATAACACATTACACAGTTATTACAGGGTAATAGGACCCTCGTGGTCGTAATCTACTGTGTGTGTGTGTGTGTGTGTGTGTGTGCGCGCGTGTCTTTTTTTTTTTTACATGACTCCAATAATTTCTTCAGTGTGCGTGTGTTGTGAAATTAGGTGGTATTGAGCCCCTCTGACTGGAGTGTCCCACTGGTGCCCTCTCATCTCACTGCTGGAGATCAAACACACACACACACACACACACAAATCCATGTGGTGATAATCAGCCTCTAAGGTGATCCCCTCAGATCCTCTTGAAGCCTCAGACTGAAGTGGAATCACTTTGCTTTTATTTACTGGCTCTGGACGTCGAACACACGATACCTCTCACTCACACCGACACCTCAAGACAACCCCATGTAGAAAACAAATAAAATAAAGTCAATTCATAATTTTTATATCAAGAATCGTTCTTGTAAGATTTTGTAAAATAATTAATGGTTTGAACTGTTTTTTTTTGGAGCAAAACAAAATAGTTTCCTATCATTCAGGATGTGTGTGAATGTAAATGTACATGAATAGGAGTTAGAAGTAGTGTAGATCTTATTAATCGAATAGTAAATTAATTAAATGTGTTTTTTCAGTAATTAAAACAAGCTTTCTTGACTTTTCAGCTTCTTAAATGTGAATATTGTCCAGGGTTTTTTGCTCCATATAACAAATAAATCATTAGAATTGAATGATTATGGTTTGTGGACAAAACAAGACAATTGAGTACCAAACAAGTACTTAGTTAACTGAGAAAATAACCGTTAGTTGCAGCCCTAGTTAACTGGCTGTCGAACTTCCACAGTATTACCTAATATCAAACATACATTGTCATTTAATATGTAAACTTTGGTACTTAATGAGAATCTCCTCATCAGTGACTGAGTTTTTACCCGGATTTATGACCAAAAACAAACAGTATTCCTTCGTCCTAAAATGTTTTAATCATTACCCAGCCTAAATTGAAAGGCACATCGTCTTAACATGTACACAGTACACAGATGTAGCTCACCAAAATATATGAAATGTAAGTTTACATCTCTACGTACACCTTAAACCACTGAATCTAAATATTCTATGTCTTTGTGTACTTCTTGTTTGTGTGTATGTGTGGCCGTAAACCATTCTCTGTGTGTGTGTCTCTGAACGAACATGTCGCTAAGTGATCATATTTGTCCTCTGAATGTAAACCAGGTCTATCTGATTCCCCACAGAGAGGCAGGTATGGAGATATTATGGGATTTGTGCAGCCAGGTAGGCTCCCCTCTCTCGCTTGTGCAGTGTGTGTGTTCGTGTGTGTGTGTGTTATGGAGATCAGTGGCAGGCTGGGGAGCCTCCAAGGCTATTAGCTCATCTGTATTGTATTGAGATGAGGGTATGTACACATCTGCTGATGACACCAGAGAATTGTGTGTGTGTGTGTTTGATCTCAGACCCACCTTCATCTTCTTGTGGGTGTGTGTGTGTGTGTGTGTGTGTGTGTGGGAGACTCCCAATATTATTATAATTTGATAGCCTATGTTCTTGCAGGCAAATTGCTCAGCTGTGGTAAAACAGCTGATAAAAATATATACACATAATATATAAGGCGGATTCTTTCTTTCTTTATCACAGAGGAGCGAGATTCCGATCTATCAGGGGAGTTATTGCAATCAAAATGTGAATTGTGAAATGAACAGCAAATGTGAGGGTGTGTGTAATATAAAGCAGAAGTATTTGTCAAATCACTTCATTTTTGTCCAAGTCTGATACAAGCCTCTTGTATTTTTCTTTTCTTTGTTTATCACATCAGCGCATCGTCGCACCCGCGAGAATTAGAATTGTGTTTTGACGTTTCGTTACATTTACTTCCCTTTAACAAGAAATTGGCTGTGCTGTGCTCAGGCGTCTGTGCCTTGTTTGAAAGCCATCTTCAAAAAAATGCAGCGAGTATTCATCTGCCTCCATTCTTTTTTTTTTTTTGCATTAACATGAGCTGCATTGCACCAGAGACTTTTTTCTTTTTTAATCTGCTTCTCTCGTTCTTTTTGTCGATCCAGTGGATGAGGGTCAATTGATGAATACATGAACAGTACAAATGTCACCTAATGTCCTATCAACAGGACACAAAAAATAGGAGAAACAAAGGAGAAGGTGATGGAATAAAACAAAGCATCCCGCTTGTCCCCCTCTTTTTTGTGTTCTGCTGAAGTTAGCAGCTTTTTAACGCACTTTGATGGATATGGCCTTATAAGTTACTCCATTAAACTGCGCTTCACACTGCATAGATTCCTACTTAAAAGTCTAAAGACCTCTAAATTATTTATTGATGTCTGTTCCAATCTACATCTGGATAAGGAGGACTGTGCGGACGGAGGAGGAGGGGAACAAGGGGAGGCGGCGGGGGCTTCAGCAGCGCCTAGAGGAACTTGTTTTCCATGTGCACTTGTTCACCTGCCTGTCTCCTCTAATGGAGCTCAGCGGGGAGGGATGAATAGGCCCGAAAGTGGCAACACGGCAGTGAAATTGCATCGCGGCAACTCAGCGTGCGCAGTTCCCCGGCTCCTCTCGACTAAAATCCCACCGCTGTCTTTTCCTTTTCTCAACTCTATGCTAAAAGGAGAAGAAAAATGAGGAGAGCGTGCACGGGCACATGTACAGTAATTCACCATTGAACAAACCATCAACTAAGCATGGGGGGGAGGGAAACACACATACACTCTCGTGAGTGAACAAGTATTGAGAATTGGGTATTATACTAGGCACAAAACCTCAAGAATCTTTTTAAAGTTCAGCAGCAAAACAATGCAGTTTCTTGTTTTGTTTCCCCCTCCCTCGTGTGTGTGCGCAGTTGCAGTATGGCGTATGGGGAAATATATACAAGTCTGATTTAAGACAAATCTATTTGAGAGCATTAAATTCTCCCCGCGTCCCAAAGATGAAGGGTTCAATAGCAATAGTGATTGAAGTTTTGTGAAATGAGCATTATTTCTTCTATAGGCTCTCAAAGCCCAAGGGGACCTGGAGAGTTAACGCAACAGCTCCTGCCTTTAAAGAACTTTAATTCAACATTTGTAAAAGTACAGAAGAAACGCATGTTGCAGACGACGCCCCCTCGACTGTTGGAGACTAATTTTTTCACTCTGTTTCTTTTAACGTTCCGCTTTGGAGGGTTAATTGGTAGAAATGTAACACATCACCTGTTATTATGTTTGTATACCTGCAGAATAAGCACTTTAGGTAAGGGGCCTTGTTTTATGAAGGCCACCATTTTGACTCACAGAATTGTGATCAAGTTTTTACCATTTCTGATAAGTGAGGGCCACCGTTGTTCCCTAATGCACCTGAGAGAAGGTCAAGTGATTTGTTATCTGTCTGCATTCTCTTACAGTCTGGACGTGTGCTGTTTTAAATATGACGAAGAAGTGACGGGATGACCGTTTTCTTGCTTTTCAAATATAAAAACAAAAATTAAACAGTATTTTGTACTAGAGAAGCAGAGGTTGATGGAGAGATAGTGTTTGTATTGAATAGATAGGTAATTGCGATTATTTTGCCCAAAATACATCATTATTCTCATATTCATTTGAAAAAACAACATCTGTGAGGAACAAAAGATGTTTTCTTCAGTCTATAGAATAAGATGTGTATAGACCAAGACAATAATTGGTCTCATATTATATTTTAAAACACATTTTGGCTTTAAAAAATATTACAGTACCTATTATTTAGGCAGCTATAGAAGGTTATAGGTCCCTAAAAGCAAAGCATGACCCTTTCCTAACCTGAACCAAGTTCTCTTTGTGCCTTTTCTATACAAATGCTCAATATTATGCTTTATGTTTTGATAATAAAATCATTGTTCACTACAAACGAGTAAAGTCTGATACTGATACAAAACCAGCAACGAATTCAGGCAAAAAAATAAAGATAAAACCTCTGCAACTGGCTCAAAGGACATGTTTTGTATTGTTTTTTTTTTGCATTGATCTTTTGGTTTGTAACAATGCTCGTTGCACACCTTCATACCTGGCATCTGTCAACCTGCAAACTCTTTTCCAAACAAAATGGCTCCTTCATAGCCATGCATCACAGCAGGGATTGAAACATCGCCCACGACCTTGAGGCTCTGAAACATTGGACATAGGTCTCTCTCGGCTCCCTCTCTCCCTCTCTCTGCCGTTGGTTGGATGAAGTTGGAGGAAAAAGTAGCAGCGACTTCATTTACTTTGTGTTGTGCGGAGAGCGGGAGATGGGGGAGGCTTTAGCTCTGCAGGCCTGGCCCATGTTTCTCCCCCGCACTGTTTATTGAGGGCTGTCTCGTGGGCAAGGTATTGATTTCTGCCTGGATGAGATGGGATAGCCCTGGAAGACTCAGTGACGGATGGATGAGGAGTAAGGGAGGGATAAGTGGAGTGGAGTGTAGCTCTTGTCCCGGCACAGAGGCGGCTGCAATCGTTTAGAAGTGTTAACTTTGCCCTGACCCCTACATAGTGCTGTTATTTTAAAAATAAATATATATATATATATTTATATTGTGGATTTAAAAGTCAGTTTGGCTGATTGAAATGTCACAGAACCCTGAGACTGCTTTATGCTACTGTAGCTGACTGATAGGAGTGGAGGAAAAAAATCGATTCACATAAGAATCGCAATTCTAATCATCCACGATTCAGAATCGATTCATAAACTTCCAAAAACGATTTAAAAAAAATGTTTTTGTTTGTTTTTTTAAGTTTCTATTTTGAAAAAGCACAAAAATCACCAGTTTGTGTTATTTGTGTACAGTTTATCTTTGTAACTTATGGGAGAAAAAGGCTTGTCTAAGCTTTTACAGTACAGTTAGTACGTTTTTATTTGTTTTGAATAAATGTTAACTTTTGTCTTAAAGGGACAATGTGTAGTATTTATGGGTTTATATAACCCAAAATCCACTTTTTTATACATATTATGTGCTCCTGCATTGTCTAGTCGCTGTATAATAGTTTTTGTTTCATTTTCGTAGTGTTTCAAAAAGTCATGTAAAATAACATGGTCGCAGCCCGCGGTTGCATTGCCACTGTTAGCAGCGAGACGCCATGTTTCTACCGGAGCCTTTAAGGACAAACGCGAGAGAACAAATCAAGCGTCTCTTTACTTGTAGCGGAAGTCCCGCCTCCACTCTCTCCGCTTCGTCTGCTGCGGCCGCGGTAGCTCGCCCTCTCCCTCGCCTCACGAACCTCATCTGCTGACACGGAGAAAGACGACGAGGACGACATTTGACCAGCTGCGGATACCGTAGCGCTCAGGGAAGGGAGGGGGTGAGCAGAGCAGCAGTTCTTTGTTGTAAATTTCAGCTTCTCCTCTAGATGGCACTATAAACTACTAACTTCACCTTTAAGTTTGCCTTTGTGTGATCACATCATTGGAATCACTTTATTTAAAAAACACATTATCTTATATAAACTGTATTGTTTTGATGCCATAATTTGCCTTAACACACTATGCATTGTATCAATTTTTGAATCGAGAATCGATTTTGAATCGAATCGTGACCTTAAGAATCGGAATCGAATCGAATCGTGAGACACCCGAAGATTCACCATCCCTCCTGACTGATATTTATGTTTTTTGGTTAAATGAATCAAGATAAAATTGAACAAATAGTCAGTTGTCAGCTGTGCTTGTGACTTTTACCAAGAAGACTTACCAATCTGAATTTAATGCAATAGAAAATCCTTAAGTTGGTATGTAAGGAAAGTAGATAAAAGTGGCAAAACAAACAACTGTCATTGTAAAAACTGGAAAGTGACACAAACTATTAAGTATTCATCCATTTTTATCAATAGATTGGTATATTTTTACACTCTTTTTAATCTATAATCATTTTTCTGTGACACATGTTATTTGATAAAGTTTATCCATAAAAGTGTCATCCATCAAAGAAAATCCACCATTCACATCATAAATCAGCCTTTTGAGCAAGAAACTTGGCCTGGAACTGCTCAGTAATCAGAGGTGATTGTTTTAAAATGAGAGATAAATGAGCAAAATGGATATTTTTCAAGGCAGCAAACAAATTAAATGTTCTCTGTCTGGTGTCTGTGCTTCTTTCTTTCTCTCCAACTCCTTCTCCTCCTGCTGAGATTTACGACCTGTGTGATTTTGTTTCAAATTCTGACTCTTGTTTCGGATCAAATCCACTGAAATTACGTTTAGTCTCAGACTACAAAGAGACAAAGGTGATGCCCTCTGGGAAAAATGGAACACTTATATCTCAAGAAGAGGTGATAACCTGCCTTAATGCTATACATATTTTGGTTTTAAAATGATATTGCTATAATTTATGTGACATACGACCTACTCGCAACCCCTCGGTTCTCTCATGTTTTGTTCCCATGAGTGTCCACACGTATATGTGTATCTGTGTATATTGTACTTGAATACGA
Source organism: Microchirus variegatus (assembly GCF_963457635.1). Lineage (NCBI taxonomy): Eukaryota > Metazoa > Chordata > Actinopteri > Pleuronectiformes > Soleidae > Microchirus > Microchirus variegatus. The sequence goes on along the minus strand of NC_139817.1, from coordinate 16,193,001 downwards.
GTTTGATTATTTAGACACACAAGCTTGAGTATTGTACTTGAATACGAGTTTGACTACTTTGTGTTACTTGGACACACAAGTGTGAGTGATCATGTATCTTTGTCAGATCAGGTGCTCAGACTTGTGTACGTATTCTTTGTTATTCGTTTTTTGTTTTTGTTTGTCTGTTTTTTCTGTGCAAGAAAATGTGAAAAATAAAGTTAAAAAAAAAAAAAAAAAAAAAAATCCACTGAAATTACACTCTTTTTTTTCCGGGTCGCTTTCATCACAAACACACACACACTTGTATGTTGACTCTGAAGGTTGTGTAGTTGATCGTTCCCTTGTGAAGTGAAAGTCCCCACAGCACACACACACACACACACACACACCTTCTAGGCCTTCTGACAACTTAACGGCTGCCGATCAATGGCAGGAGGTCAGTCCAGTGATGGAGAAGCTCGGAGCTGCTGCGTGTGTGTGTCTCTGCATGTGTGCGTTGTCCGTGTTCACTCGTGGTGCTTTATGTGTCTGCGTGAGTGTTTATTTGTGTGCGTTGGTCTCTGTCTGATGGAGAGCAGGGCTTAGGCCTGCCCGAGCAAATGCGAGGGGACGTGAGGGGGGGAAAGGGGAGAGAGGCCAGGGGAGGAGAGGGGAGTGGTGGAAAAAAGTGTCCAAGATTCATTTTTTCTCATCTGGTACAGAGGGGGAGAGGAGGGTGCGTTATTTTTCTTGGCTTTAGCCCTCACAGCTCTAAGTGGGTATTGATCAGGTGCCTTAATGCAAACCTGTCAAATTAATTTTGCAGCGAGAGAAGCTGGTGACTGCTGCGAGATTGCTTCAACATCCAAAGGGGTGTGTGTGTGTGGATGGATGGATGGATAGAGGGATGAATGGCAGGGTAAAGGGATGTTAGAGGTGGGGAGCCTATGAATTTTAATCATCATCTAAATAGGAAGCTGATATTGCAGGTCTTTCTTTCCATTTTTCTTTTTTAAATCTCTTTTTCTCCTCCCCCGTGTGTTTACGACATCCCTTTCTTCCCCTGCATGCACCGTGTCCTCTTGTGCACCTGCTTTCTGTCCTTTTTTAACCAAATTTAAAGCCAGATGGCTGTGCACTTGTAAACAAAAGAAAAACAACACAATTTAGACAAAACAGAAATGTGACACATCAATTAAATCCTAGTTTGAGGTGTGATATTGACTTCTCTACTCTACAGCTTTAGTTCAGATGAGTTCACACACATACATTCCCTCACCGTGCACACAAGAAATAGTTTGTTTTATGGCAGAACAGACGCTGATCTTGGCTAAATAAATGATAACTAAATATTTAAATGCACAGTTAAGTGTTGAAAGACTGAAATCAGTAGGAATTCAAGCTTGGTGTCGGACACAAAAAAAAGTTGTTCTGGTGACAAATATTTGTCACAGATGATGTGGAACCAAACGTCTTAGTCTTCTTGTTGTAATAGAATAATTGTTTGCCTTCTCTTTTTTATCATGAACCTTTGTTTCCCCTTCTAGAACATGTCAAAGTTGTCTCTTCTCTCACAGCAACGTCTTCCATCCTCCTCAGTGTTTTAAGGCAGTTTAGACCGTTTATTTCACACAGTATATTACACTCCAGTGGCGTTGTTTTACAATGCTTCAGTGAGTGTAACTCTACTCACTTGACAGCCGTGATTGGATCAGGTTAATCTCTGGCCTGCACTTTCATGCTGTTAGTTAGTTAAGTGTCGACCAGGGGTCTTTTCATCCCTGGAAGAATTAAAAACAGCCATAAGTAACTTTTACGATGAGGGATTGGAGGGGGATAGAGCGGCGTTAGAGTGAGCGCATCTGCATGTGATCTACGGCACCCGTTGTCTCTGACTCTTGCTTCTCCCTCCTTTGCTTTATCAGACAGCTGTAGGTTTTACGCAGAGGAGTTTATCCCCCTCTCCATCGACCCTCTGTGCCTTCTTAGATGTGCTTTATGACCCACGGAGAACAGAGCAACGAACACTCGTACTGTACGCGGTTTCTCAGTCTTCTCTTTATACACATACATGAAAGTATAGGCACACCGGTTTGAATGCAGGCAACACACATACACAAACACCTCAGGTACGCACATAAACACATGTTTACGGGCGGAGTACGTCGATATCGGCAACTGTGGAGAGCGCCAGTGCAAACAAATCACCATAATAACATTCTGTGTGGAAACGGAGCAGTGTGACAGAGTTATAGTGTTAAGTATCTTGCTGATTCAGAATGAGCTTTACAGTGGATATTCTTAAAAAAATATATCTCATATTCCAGTGAAATGACACTTTAACAGTTTGGAATTCATGGTCATATTTGGGCAGATGAGGGTGTGTTTTTGTCAGAGCAAGAGTCCACATTTTCTCCCAAGTCTCTCATGGTCCTTCTGGCCACACTCTATGTGGTAACCGTCATCTATGACTGCATCACGTGGGCCACTTTTAAGAGAAGCTGTGGATGTGAGTGTGTTTGTTTGTCTTAATTCTCACGATGGCTTTCTTTCACAACTCTCTGCAGTCTCCCACTCTCTGCCACTGTTAGAGGTGGGTCAAGCACACAAACCTCTACAGATGCAAAACTTACCCGGTTTACACCAGTGAACCTAAGTGATTCTTGATTTAAGCAACTCCAATACAAACCTCTTTTCAGGGGAGATTCCCCATGCAGAGCAATATTTGCATACTCTTACTCTTTTTCTTCTTTTTTTCACCCTCACTCTCTCCAGGGATCGCACAACCGCTGCCTCCGTGTTTCAATTGAAACTTGAATTGTCTCACATGCTAGCTATAGCTGCCAGGCACTCCAGATGCAAATGTGTTGGATAGGTGTGTGTATTTGTGTATATACTATGTGTGTGCACACTTGTATTTTTGGTGAGCTGCAGATTGGTTTACTCGTCTCAACACAGGTTCCATTATGTCTGGGTGGCTTTCATGTGCTCGTCGAGTGAGAGAAGTCCTCGCGTCTGAGGTGAATTATACATAATGCTCGCATACACAGAAATACTTTCTCCATTTCTACATGCTGTGCTATAATGTGTGCATTATGTGAATATCCTGATTATATTTTTGTGATATCTTCTCTTATATTGTACCTACTTATTGTAAGGTATTAATATAACAATATTTATTATTTATCTTATATTTTAAATTGCTCATTCTATCCACACTCCTACTTCTTGCTGATTTAGAAGTGAATTTACAAGTTTTGGCTGTCAATAAAGTCTAGTGTAGTCTAATAATCTAATATACTCTGGTATAATTTATTTAGGTTTTAGGTAATTTAATGTTATCTGTGTTATAAAATGTGCAGCCTCTCAGCCGTTCCATAATCTCAATGAATGTGAGGAAAAACTGATTGAAGCAACTGTTCTGTCAATGAGGGTCTTCACAAACATAGAATAATAGTGTGTGTGTGTGTGTGTGCGTGCGTGCGTGCGTGCGTGCGTGCGTGCGTGCGTGCGTGCGTGCGTGCGTGCGTGCGTGCGTGCGTGCATGTGTGCGCGTCTGTGTGTCTGTGTGTGTGTGTCAGTAATAACTAAACACAATCACTCCTGTCAGTCTGAGTTTCCTGCTTGGTGACAGGCTGCATCTGTGTTTTGTGGTTCACGTCCTCTGTCTGACACACACACGCTGAGGGAGTCTGGAGAATTAGCATTTAGTTCTTAAACCAACTCTGTAGAAGTTTGTTTTTGAAAAGGAAATGTGTGTCGGATATTTGAGAGGACCATCTGTAGAGCTCTTGTTACAGCTGTGTGTGTTGGTGTGTGGGAGAAACTACATGGAAACTTGATTTAAAGAGAGTAAAGAAGTAGTGAACAAAGTTGGGGACAAAAAAACCATTGAAATTACTATTTTAAGATGAAGTTAAGAACCAGAAAGGAGCATTTCCCTTTGTATCAGCAATTTTAACTTTACTGGACCTACAGTAAAAGGAGATTATATAATGTCTCTCTTTCAAACAAAGAATACTGTAGGTTGTTTTTTCCAAAAACAACAACAACAAAACTCAATAAAATGACACTAAAAATGCAACCTATGTTGCAGAATTATACTATGTTGTTTTGTGATGCTGATTTTTCTGGAAGAGGAAATGCTTTTGAGTCTTAAACTGGAATAAAAATCTAACATTTTTTATGTATCATCTTACTTAAGTACATCAACAGTGTGTGTTATTTTGTCATTTGTTCTTTTATCAGTCTATCTTATCAGAAAAATCAAATATAAAAACATTCTTTTAATAAAAGATGGTCATATACTCTTTGGTGAGGGGAAAAAAGGGGGTGAGGATGAATCAAGTGTGTGTGTGTGTGTGGGGGGGGGGGGTTGGTGTCTGCTGTCAGTCTCCATATCCATCAAAGGCTGCATCCCATTCACAGCAACATGACAGAGACGTAAAGCAATCTGCTTCCACCAAAAGCATTTAATTTTGAAATCGCCGCCCAATGAATCTCCATTCAGATGAACAGGGAGTGACGAGTGCACACGATATGCACACAAATTATTTTGCATGCATGCACCTGACTGTGCACGGCTGCACACACAAACACGCAGAGCCTCAGGGCGGGAAAAAGAGGAAATGTCTTTTTTTAAGGATTGAATACAATGGGATGAGCTTCGCCACTTTAACCTTACATATGCAAAATCCTCTGCTGTGTATTCATGTAGAAACGCACAAGAGGCGCTACAATCAAAAATGTCATTTCCCTGCCAGTGAGACTGCCGTGACTATCATCTGCTGAGGGGAAAAAATCCTCTAGCTAAGTTTCATTACTAATATAAATATGTACACTTGTATCTACATTAAGGTTTTTTTAAGTGGAAATGTTCATTTTCTGACACTTAAAAGCTGTATTTCCATTGCAGGTAATCTGCACTGGATCAGCTGCATCTAACGATGATTTTCACAATTGATCAACATTGTTTTCATGATTGTGATCTCAAAAGTCACATGGCTAAAGAAACCAAAACATATTTGCTTTTAAGATGCAGGAATATCTGAAAACTTGTTTTAATTAATTAGTCGGTTATTGATTGATTATTGCAGCCGTAATATTCATATGAGGAGATTCCATTGTCAATTGAATCCGCAGCACTCTCTCCTCTGTTGTGCCTTTAGAAAAAACATCACTGTTGCTTGATATCTGTTGTTACTGCTGGTCAGATGATGATAGCTTTTAGCGGCTTTGTGTGGGAGACTGTGAGGCCACAAGTGCTGCAAGCATCAGGTGTGTGTGCCTGATAGTCAATACTGACATCAAAAGAAGTGTTTTCACTGTGTCTTAATTGAACCCAGAAGCCTCTGAATCCGGATTGAATCAAATGTGGGTGTGTTTGGAGAGATTGGCTGGTGTGTGTGTGTGCGCATGTGTTAATTGAAAACCGGGGTGTCCTTAAAGGTGTGAGGGGTGTTTGTAAGCGAGTGTGTTCTTACACTAAACCTGTGGCTGTTTGTATGTGTGTGTGTGTGTGTGTGTGTGTGTGTGTGTGTGTGTGTGTGTGTGTGTGTGTGTGTGTGTGTGTGTGTGTGTGTGTGTGTGTGTGTGTGTGTGTGTGTGTGTGTGTGTGTGTTTGATGTGAAGTGTCCACCCCTCATGTCACATCGCAAACACTCCTCACCTGATCTTAATAATAGTAGGAAAAATGATCTGCATTCAAAATATTAACCAAGACAAAACTGTTATGAGTCCTATTATTTTATTATTTATTAGACATTGTGATAATTGTTATACTTTTGGTTGTTTCTATCTTCATTACCAATTAATTAATTAATTAATTAATTAATTAATTAATTAATATTTAGTAAAACCGTGTGTCTTGTAGTTTTGTGTGTCATGTTTTGAACAATTAGTTGACTTGAAATATGATCAAACTTCTCATTATTGCTTCACAGCAGGAGGGGTTGAAGTGACCATTCTCTTACATTGCCTTGAAAAAGCTTTTGTGTGGTTTTATAGGTCTCATTCTATATGTATTCTTTTGAAATTGATATTTATTTATAATTGAATTTATCCGACCAGAGTACCGCATTGTGTTCTTTTCATTATGTTTTTCTCATGACCAAAGTTGCCTTGATTCCATTCAACTACTTTTTTTTTTCTGAGTTTCACAGATTACCACAGTTTTTATAAACGATATCAATGATATTTTGTCTTCCGTGAGGATGGAGATATTTCAAGAAATTGTGATGTGCTCACAAGGAACTTTTTGAAATTGCAAAGTATAGAATGGCCTGTGTGTTTTTGTGTGTTTTAGAGATCTAAGTGGTCAGAAGTGGTTAGAGGAACAATGGCCTCCTCATCCCCAGAGGCCGAACGCACCAATGATGGCCTTTCTGCTGCTGCTTAGCTGATAACACATCGTACCCCAACCCTAATGTCCTCTCTGTTCTCTCTCTCCGCGCTCTCCCTCGTGCCATCTCACTTTACTATCAACCCCTCGCTCACTTACTTTCTCTCCCTTCCCTCTATTTATCTGTCTAGCTCTTCATTTATTTCCCCCCGGCCCTCTCTCCATCTCTGCGCTGCTCTTGTCTGCAGGAATGAATCAAGACGTAAGAGGCCAATCATTACTTGTAGGATAAATGACGTTGACTATGCATTTACCATGTATAGCTTTAATAGTTACCACCATAAAGAGCATAATATCCTTTATTAGAAGCTGCTTTTACCTTTTCTAGAAGCTCAGATTATCCATGACTTATATACATTATACTGAAGAGATTTGGATCCAAAGATGAAGCAAGAAGTCAAATACACCATATCTGTTATCTCTTAAAGAAGAGCAACATGATTTAAGGTCAAAAAGGCCAAAACTAGCACATTTTATTTAAATTTTAGTAAGAATCATGATTTGTAGTGTAAGATAGGGTTGGTGTAAAATCCACGCCCTTTAACCTGCTCTTTTGACTGATTTAAAAAATATATACAAAAATCATCATCTTAGTTCAGCCAACGTTTCTTTAATCCTTTAATCTGCTTCTGTCAGTCAAACAATTCAGAAAAAACACATGGTTTGAACCAAACAATGACAAATAAAATCCATTAAATTAGATTTTTCCTTCTGAAAAAAAATATTATTTGTGGCCACAGAGCAAACACATATACTTAACACACAGCCGCACACATGGTGCACACAAACACTCTCTCTCACACACGTATGCAGTACAATGCAGGATAATTGAATCCGCAGCACACTCTCCTCTGTTGTGCCTTCAGAAAAAAACATCACTGTTGCTTGATATCTGTTGTTACTGCTAAAGCCAGATGATGATAGCTTTTAGCGCCTTTGTGTGGGAGACTGTGAGGCCACAAGTGCTGCAAGCATCAGGTGTGTGTCCCTGATAGTCAATACTGACATCAAAAGAAGTGTTTTCACTGTGTTTTAATTGAACCCAGAAGCCTCTGAATCCGTATTGAATCTGAAATGTGTGTGTTTGGATAGATTGGCTGGTGTGTGTGCGTGCGCATGTGTTGATTGAAAACAGGGGTGTCCTTAAAGGTGTGAGGGGTGTTTGTAAGCGAGTGTGTTCTTACACTAAACCTGTGGCGTTTGTGTGTGTTTGATGTGATGTGTCCGCCCCTCATGTCACATCACAAACACTCCTCACCTGATTTTAATAATAGTAGGAAAACATGAAAAAATAGTTTTGTTTTGTTTTAATATAAAAATAAACAGCATTAAAAAAAATATATATATATATATAGTCCTATAGAGTCCTCTTATTTTATTATTTGTTCTACACAGTCACCGTTTTTGTGATTTTCTATGTTCAATTCCAATTTAAAAACATTAAAAATTAATATTTAGTGAGAGCGTGTGTCTTGTAGTGATGCTCCATCATGTTTTGAACAATAAGTTGACTTTCTGTGGTTCGAATGTTGTTCCTGTGTGCGAGTGGGTTCAAGTGACCATTCTCTTACATTGCCTTGAAATAGCTTTTTTCTAGTTTCCTTGATTCCATTCGACTCCTCTTTTCAGAAAATTCTTCTAACTGCAAACATCAATTTTGAAAAGTAAGAGCAAGGATTTTAATAAATCTAATGAATCGCGCATGAGCATAGCCGCTGCCATTCCGACCTGGAGGGTGGGAGTTTGAGGGAGGTGGAGGTGTTCATGTTCAAATTTTTACTAAGTGCTGTGAGACATGCAAGAAAAGTAAGTATAGCTTTAATTGTTGTCAAACTAAAACAAGAGTCAGTAGCATTTTCATATGTCTCCTTTTCCACTGGGAGTAATGTGAAGAGTGTATCTGGAGCAGAAAGTTTGCTTTTTTAAAAGAAAACAGAAACAGAGTCATGTGGATGCAGCCTCTCTCAAATTTTAAACTGAAAACCACAACTCTCTGGGATCAATTATGTGTAATACAGGTTAGAGAAGCAATTAGACCATAATGTAGTGGTTTCAGAGCACATTTGAAAAGAAAGAATTAACAATTTGTTTCTGGATCAATGCGGCAAACTGTTGTATGATTGCATTTTCAGACATAGATTTTTCTACCACTTCTATTTCGCCTTGTTTTTTCTGTGCTTATGAGAACATGTGGACCTCAGCTAAGATATGTTTGTATGGAGTGTTTGAAGTTACAATTTTATTGACACGTTTCACTTGTTAAAACACTTCTGTCCTCTCTCTATTTCACAGGAAAGCAGATTAAACTCTGCATTGTTCACCCATCTGGTCTGTAACTACACATGTGAAAGAAAGGAGAGATGGGAGTGCTTTAGATGATTTAGTCTTAGAAGGATTTTCGGTGGTGTTTTTTTATTTTTTTTAAAAATCCAATCCAATCCACTTTATTTATAAAGCACGAGTTTAAACAAACAAACAGTTTCCAAAGTGCTGCACAATAGGTAAAACAGAGATAAAAATAAAAACAGAAATAAAATAGAAAGATAAAATAGAAAATGTGACACAACAAAACAAATACAGTCACATAAAATCAACGCTCTACGTAGTGTTAAAAGCCAAAGAAAAGAGGTGGGTTTTAAGAAGAATTTTAAAATGGGACAAAGAAGTGGCCTTTCTAATATGGAGCGGCAGCGCGTTCCAAAGACTCTGGGCTGCAATCGAAAAGAGCTCAGTGAGGTAAGGTGGGGCAAGTCCATTCAGGACTTTAAAAGCAAATAAAATAATTTTAAAATGAATTCTAAAATGGATGGGCAGCCAGTGAAGTGATGCTAAAATCGGTGAGATGTGCTCATGCTTCCTTCCTTTAAAGGGCTTGACTTGGCTATAACTTCAACAATACAATGTCCCAAATCCATGATACTTTTAACACTTGTTTATGAGCCATAGCAGGAGAAAGATGGATAATAACATGGAAATAAAAGTCTATTCAGAGAGAGAGATAGAGATAGATGAGAATTATACCTTTTATGCCTGCTCCTCCATCTGTCCCTCAATCCAGATCACTCTCAATTAGGAAATGAAAACTGTGATAGTTTTAAAGAGGTTGGATATTGCTTGAATCCTGATGTCATCATAGGGTAATTCCAAAAATAAACAAGGTTTTGGCTTTCACCATAATCAAGGAAATTCAATTAACTTAGGACTTTTGAACCATCTCGTCCGTCTTCAGCTCTGTGCATTTCATTGTAACATCTATGACTAAGTCAAAGAGTATGAGACCTAGACATGGAGAGTACCAGATCTTTTTGTTTGTTGCTTTTACTCCTTCTCAGTTGTCTCTGAAATTATATATGAAACTAGAATGCATTTCCAGAGTGTGCTTGCTTGGGTGCATTTCACTAATGTGAGAAGCTAGTGGAATAGGGTGTGTTGATGCTCCAGCTGAGAATTTCATCAATACTTAATTTTTCTGATCTTGTGCTTACTCATATTGGAGTCCCAAGTTCATGTACAAAGTTTGGTTTCGATACGTGAAAGCGTTCTTGATATATGAGCTAACTCCCTGTTTGGCTGCTACGCCGCCGATTTCATCTGGCTGTGACGGGCAAATACTTCCGAAAATCAAAAATCCTTCCGGTAACTTTTTTTTGTGAGGCTTGGTCCAAGGATCATGTACGTCAAGTTTCGTGAAGATCGGACAAAATTTGGGAAGGACAATAGTGTGCTGCCTTTAAGCAAGCACACTAATTATAAGTTCTATCAGTAGCAAGGAGGCTTTTTTCTTCTTACGTTCTCTAGAAGTCTACTGTATGTGCAAAGTGTTTTCCTGTTAAAAGTCCTTAAAGTTTAAATGTCCGATTTCTTTTTCCCGCTATTATCATCTGTTTTTCTTTAAGTCCAACTTTGAACAAACTGGGACTTTTAACTTCTCCGGCTGGTGTTTTCTTTGGGACAAAGCATCAAAGTATCAGTGAATGAAAGCTTATTTTATGGATGTATAGTGAGTGACGAGAACTACTTCCTTTTTGTGTTTCCTCCTTCTTCTGTCGCACATTCTGCACTAGACAAACACTCTATTATTTAAACCTGTCAGCCGCGCTGAGCATGGGAACAAAACTTTTCCTCTTTTGAATTAATACATGAATGTAGTGTGTGTGTGTGTGTGTGTGTGTGTGTGTGTGTGTGTGTGTGTGTGTGTGTGTGTGTGTGTGTGTGTGTGTGCGTGTGCGTGTGCGTGTGTGTGCGTTAAAGAGGTCTGGTGCTCCGTATGTTCCATTTGCCCCCCTAACGAGCATGGAGCCCCCCTCCATTACCCATCGTCTCTCCTCTCGACACATGCACACACACACATGTATTTGCTCTTGTATATTTGTAAGGACCTTCAGTGAGGCAGTCTCTGGATCAGAAAATTACCTGTATCACTATAAAAGTCCGACAAAGCCTTGTGATCTTTCAGTTGAAGAATCTCTTATTTTATGATCTGGTAATGTGATTGGATTATTATTATTTTTATTTTTTTTAATGGCTGGTTATGGCTAGGTGATATAAATGCATCTACACAAACTATGTGATGCTAAATGCTAAATGCTAAAAAAAAGTAATAAAAGACTGTTACAGATTGCTTGATACTCAAGGTTGCGATATTGGTGTCGGTATCGGGTACAAAAATATCCGTATCGAGTCATACCTGTCTCGACAAGGTTGACTCCGTTGTTTAGTTTTTTTGAGTTTTTTGTCAGCCAAAGTTCTCACAGACATCACACATCACCATCACTTTAGCAATGTTATCAACTCTGGACTAGTAAAAAAAATTCTGATATTTGATCTTAACCTTTAACCCTGCTAGAAGTCATTCTTTTGTCTTTTGTGTTTAGAGTTTTGAACACTTTGAAAACGGCAAAGAAAAAGATTGTGTGTGTGTGTGTGTTTTAGAGATCCAGGTGGTCAGAAGTGGTTAGAGGAACAGTGGCCTCCTCATCCCCAGAGGCCGAAAAGTGCCAACGATGGCCTTTCTGCTGCTGCTTAGCTGATAACACATCGTACCCCAACCCTAATGTCCTCTCTGTTCTCTCTCTCTGCTCTCGCGCTCCCTCTCTCTCTCCCTCACACCATCTCCCTTTACTATCAACCCCTCGCTCACTTACTTTCTCTCCCTTCCCTCTACTTATCTGTCTCGCTCTCCATTTATTTCCCCCCGGCCCTCTCTCCGTCTCTGCGCTGCTCTTGTCTGCAGGAATGAATCAGACGTAAGAGGCCAAACAAGATTTTCAACCCATTGCTTTTGATTAAGTGACTTAACACAGAGGTCTGCGGCCCGGCAATATCACTAATGGTCCGAAGAAAGAGAGATAGTGTTTGGTGAGAGAGGGGGAGAAAAAAAAAGGGAGGGAGGGAGAGGGAAAGACAGACATGGGCTAAATCTTTCACAAGTAGTACCATTATCCCCAGCTAAAGGAGAGAGTGATTATGAAGTTAAAGACAGCTTTGCGCTTGCAGCTTTGTCCACAGCAAGTTTAGTTGGAGAGTTACGATTTAAGCCGGATTTTGATTCACGCACATGCCTCTCTACACAGAAGGAGAGACGTATAACAATAATGGAGTCTGCAGACAGACAAAAAAAAGACTGTTTCCAATCAGATATCACCTGCAAACTGCTTACTTTTTGTCATTTTACAGTTTCTAAATTAATTTAAGTTAAATATCACTTGCTATAATATTCTCTCTGAGAAAGTTCACAAACAGATTAGTGTCTCATTTCCCTGTTTGGGATTTACAAGCGGATGGTTACTGTAACTCTGCAAATGTTGCTTTTATGGAAATGCCGAACATATGTCGCTACTTATCTGGTTTCCTGCAGGATATCAAAACAATTTGGGGGGGGGCGATGTGATCTGCGTGATGACAGGGTGATACACTTACACAAAAATATGTTTTTGTAATCATTTTGTTTGCTGGGGATTATTTGGAAAAATGTAGTCGATGTGGACATAAACACACACATTATTTGATTGTTTTTGTGAGGTTGTTTTGTTAAAGGCATTGTCTCTGTTCCATTAAAGGGAATTTCTGCTTTTGCTCATTTGTGGCAAAAAAAAGAGATAACTCAACGGTGGGAGGCTCGTGTCGTATGACCGAGGGGAGAATAATATTGTCAGATTCTCTGATTTGGTTTTAAGATGTGATGAGGGAACCTGTGAGAAATGAAGTGATATATGAAGGCCATTACATTGCTGTGAAATGCGCTCCTTAAATGAGGCAACACAGTGAAAATGAATTTAGTTGCCTAAAATTTCACTGTTATTGCTTTGTGCTTCAGTCATAGTTTCCAAGAAACAAAGTATCCTCCTGGTGAGGTGTGTGTGTTTCTAATATACAGTATCTATCTATGTGTGTGCACGTGCAAGGGTGTGTGTGTGTGTGTGTGTGTGTGTGTTCCTTTCCGCACATTAGCGGTAATTATAGTCAGTAATAACCCTAACGAGGAGAGAGGGACGGGCTGCGTTCATAGCAGCAATTACAAGTTAATCAGCTACCATGTTGTTGGGAGTAATTAGGTAAAGCTGTGAAGAGGATTTAGATCTCAGATATTTACTGCTGCAGGAGAAGGTGTGGTACAATGAGTGTGTGTGTGAGAGAGACTGATTCAGCGTTTGTGTGGCAATCACTGCAGTCAGGAAAAAAAAATTCTGCCCTTACTTTTGTGGAAACCTGTCTGGACTGTTATTAAAAACTAATAAATAATACATAAATCAACTTTACCTTCTTTTATTGTGAGATACTTTTGTAACGCCTTGTCGTGTCAGAAAGAATCAATTTTTCCTCTCTTGGAAAAAGGTTTGAAATTTTATGAATTATAACCATGGAAAAATCTTTATTATTGATTTTTTTGGATTCCCACTTTTACAATCCACACACTTGCTGTTTTGAGCTCTTGTGGTGTTGAGAAGGCGTCTTGTTGTGTATCAGATGAAATAAATACATGCTTGTTTTTGTCTTTCCATTGTGTATGAAACACCGTTTTGAACCCTCTCAGGTCCTTTTTTGTTATATTTTTCCTTCCTTCTTGTTCACTTTCTTTTGCTTTCTTTTCACTTTCTAAAATGTGTCAATAAATATTGAGTTTATTTGTTAGTATTTAACTGTTTGACATGGAGGAACAAGAAAAATAGAAAATTATTACAACTTGTACCACTTTTTTGTGTCTGATATCGTACAGATACCAAAGCCTTGAGCAAGTACCATTACCGATATAAGTCCGATACGACATCTGTTTTGATACATGTACTACCTAGCTTTTGAGGTGTTGAGAACGTGATATATATCAAATTACACAACAAAAATAGATGCTGTTTTGTCCTCCTGTTGTGAAGTAAACCCCGATTAAAATCTGTTGCTGTTTTGAACCCCATTAAGTCTCTTTTGTTACATAATTTTTCCTTCCTTCTTGTTCACCATCTTTTGCTGGAAAGAGTTTGTTTGCTTAAGCTAACATTCAATGTTTTGGCTGCCTCAGAAAAACTACTTGCTATGATCTTCCTGTTTCCGTTTACTCTTAATTTTCCTTATTCTTCTTATTCTTTAGCACTTACAGTACATGCAGTCGCTCTTTACTTCATAATGACGAAGGCAACAGGAGCTGGACAGTGTCAGTCCACACACACACACACACACACTCTGAAACACAGCAGCTCTATGCCGCTCCGCTGTGTCGAGCTCATTAGCCGTTAACATGTTTTGGCGTGGATCGTATGTGTGCGAGCGAGGCCTGTAATTGTTTGTCTGGGAGGAGGAGGAGGAAGCTGCGACTCAGCTCTCTGCCAAGTGCCATTTAAGCTGAGGTGCTAATAGCAGGGGTTTGACACTGATACACACGCTTTAATTGTATGTTGTGTTAACGACACGCAGGGGAGGGAGGGAGGAAAGAGAGAGAGAGAGAGGTGGAGGAAGAGATGGACAGGGATCAGCCAATGACCTGTGTGATGTAGAGAAACTGCTCTGACAGCTCATTGCCCAGTCCTGTCAGCCCTGCTGTGTGTGTGAACATATTCTAAAATGCATGATTAGTTTATAACACACGCATGAAATTATGCATCAAATTAACATATTGAATGCTTTCATTCAAGCGTTAATTTTAAACAATTTTAAAATCCCAAGAAACATAAAGACTCTTGGAACAATATGGACAAAATTACCTCTTTTTATGCCATTGGCTGATTATTTTATTATTTATGAATGTAGGTTTTGCATGTTTAGCTCATTGTTTACTAGTTTCAATGTCATATTTAATTGATATATGTAGTATTTTCATTTAAATTAAATACATACACAAAATACAGATTAAGAGCCTTATAGTACATCATAGTAGGGATGCACAATATTATTGGCACGATATCGATATCGTACCAAGTATCATATCAGCTCATCCCTAAAAAAGTGGCATTGTTTTTATCGTCCAACAGCTAGACTGACTCAAAAGGTTGCTATCCTTAGAATTTCGTTGTATTCCTGTGCAATGACAAATAAATTTAATCCTAAAAACTGCATCAGTCGACCTCGTTTGACCTTGATTTCAAAGCAGAATATCACATTTATCCAACCCTGATTTTCCTTTTTTACTTGATTTAATTTTAAATGCTTTGAACACCGTTGGTCTAAATGCACTACTCAGTCAAGTGGCAGTGCTTAGATGAAATTAATAATTAAAAGAACAACTTGCCACCAAGCAATGCCAGAAATCTAATGGTATTTTATGTTTCAATAGTGAACAATCAATTATAAGAGACAATGGCTCATGTTTAGAGGAGGTTGACGCTCTTTATTTTGTG
This sequence comes from Microchirus variegatus, assembly GCF_963457635.1. Taxonomy (NCBI): domain Eukaryota; kingdom Metazoa; phylum Chordata; class Actinopteri; order Pleuronectiformes; family Soleidae; genus Microchirus; species Microchirus variegatus. The sequence goes on along the minus strand of NC_139817.1, from coordinate 16,177,815 downwards.
GCGTTGAGCATTTATATGTATATTTTTTTGAAAGGTTAAGCTGGGCATACAATAAATCTGTCACATCACATGTCAACAAAATGCGTGCGTGTGTGTGTTTGCGTGTGTGTGTGTCAGAGTAAATGATAGAGGAGGGCAGGATTGACCTCCTAATTACTGCAGCGGTGATGGGAAGAGAGACACAAGGCCAGAGGTTAATAGCTGTGTTGTCGGACAAGATGGCTGAGCAGGGGGGAGGAAGGGGGTTGAGGACAGAAGAAGACAGGAGGATGTAAGCAGTGGAAAGTGAAGAAGACTGTGAGTGAAGGTGGAAGAAGAGAAAATCATGAGTCACAAAAGGCCTGTGTATAGAAAAGTTGACCACAGTCCCTTTTTTCTTCTTCTTCTTCTTCTTCTTCTTCTTCTTCTTCTTCTTCTTCTTCTTCTTTATCTAGGCCATTTTACCAGAGCAACTGTTGTAGTTAACTGATGGTGGATAATAACAAAAAAAGAGAAAATAATCACAATTAATTCATACAAGCTCCTTCCAAAATAAAAGCAATTTCTCCTCCTCGGTGTGTGTGTGTGTGTGTGTGTCTGGTACAGTTTGTCTGTTGCCTGGAGCACTGAACGACGATTACAGCGCCTGACAGAGGAAAAAAAAAGGGGGGTTAGAACACCGAACCTCATCAGCAATATGGAGCGGCTCTCAGAAACGGACACAGCAAGTGACACTCGTAACCCAATTAAAACAGGAGCAAATGAGAATGTGCAAAGACTGAATGAGGAATTGGCTCCTCACAAATAATGTTGCCATGTTTACAAACAATGGGTTAGATTAACGTGAATATTGGGTGGATTTTGGGTGAACTTGTGCGGGAGCCATCGTCTTGTCTTTCAGGGACAATCCCACATTTAAAAATAGAATCTATTTGATAATCAGACCAAAATAATTTAAATAAAGGTAGTTTATTAATATATGATGAACTCCGCTTTCCTGCGACAGGAGAAATCTTGTGTTTCTGCACAAGAATGTGAAGTTTAAATTCATGAAAAACAAGTGATGCTTCCTGTAAGAATTAAGCGACGGCACGATACCACTCTTGATTCGGTAACACAAACTCGACTATTTGCCCGATACGGATATAAGTGTGAAATGGTCATTTTAGATGTTTTAAACTATGACGCTGTTACCAACACATTTCAAGCTACTGTGGTATGTAAAAGTTTGGGCTTTTCATGATTTTCCTTTATAAATCATTGGTTGTTTGAATAAGAGACTTCAGTTAAATATATCATATAGGAGACAAGCACAGTGAACTTTGAGAAGTGAAATAAAGTTTATATGATTTACAGAACGTGTGCAAGAATTATTTAAACAAAATTGGACTATTGATGGAATCGGCAGTTCATTTGAGTGTACTGGATCACTTGAATCAGTTCATTAAAATGATTCATTTAAAAGATTTGTTCACCGAATCGTTCAGTGCTTAGCATGAGCCCAGTGCCCTGCTACGTGACTCACCTCCTCCCTGAGTGCAGTACGTTTGCACCGTGGGTCATACAGCACGGACGAGATTCATGTCCTCAGCCACAGTTCACCAGCTCTCTGTGTGTCAGTTCGTGTCTCTGTGACACAGAGAACTGAACTGTGGCTGTGGAAGTGAATCTCGCGAACGAACTGACACACAGAGTTACAGAGTCTGTGTGTCACCACGTCAATATTTAAGAAACAAATCGAAATATTCAACTTCAAACCAACTTCACTGAGCTGCATAACAGATGCTTGCACACCGTGGTTTGTTTGTTGACATTAATTTTCTCATTCTCATCATAGTCTACACTGAATCCAGAGGTTGCGCTAGACTTTTTTGTTGTCTGTCATTTTGACTGACAGGGTCATAAAAATCCTGTCATAAGCTATTTTTATTGGTCACTTAAAATTTTTTAAATGATAATAAATATTCAATTGCATTTAATTTTAATTCATTTTCAGGGTTTCCCCCAGAAAACCTGCTAAGCCCGATGGTACCTCTCGGGCCCACCGGCGGCCCACTGCTTTTTTGTAAAAAAAAAAAAAAAAAAAAGTTCACAGGAAATGTTTAATTATGACTATTACGTGTTATTGTAAGACATTTATTAACAATACTTAAACACCAACTATAGTCTTACAAAAATACACTCTTGAAATTAAATACACAATATACATTTTTTTCACTTAAGTTAAATATTAATTAAGTAATCGGCCAGTGAATCTTAAAACAAGCCATGCAATGGTTAAATTTAAAAGTAAAATAAATCAACAAAAATATAAAAGTGGCGGTGCCCCCTAATCTGCCTCATCTGGTGCAGACAAACGGACCTTTTATTTCTGCGCACCGCCCCTGCGCTGTTCTCTTCTCCCTCTCCTGCGCCGTTCGCCGATCTGCGTTCCTGCGTCTCCAAGCGCTCATTTCATATCTAAAGCAGACTGGATCATTTCTCTACGTGTTTTATCCCCACACAAAAATAATGTTCTTTATGACGAGGATGGAGTACAGTCGCGATGACGTGCAGGTGATCTGAGTATACACTCGCACTTTTCATCGTTTTCACTCCGTGGTTTAATCTTTGTGAAAGAAGACGCTTTAACGCTGTAATTAAGGGAAAAACAGATGCATCAGATGAGCTGAAGTCTTTAGTTAACTGCTCAAAGAGAGAGAATGTTCTCTGGTGCGAAGTGAATGTCGTGGGGAGTTCATAATCTGTGCCACACGCAGCCAAGTTTTGCTTTTGCGCAGAGACTTTCCAGCGTTTAACAGGTGCTGTTCCACCGTGTACTCGCTGTGTTTCGACCGCCGAATTATCGGTGCATCCCTAAATATAACATCTTTATTGACAAGAACGATGTAACCGTGCCGCCGGGCTTATAATACACTGGGGGAAACCCTGATTTTTAATATTCAGTCCAAAAAAGCTGAACAAATAATCCTCACCGTGGATATACACATCAAGCAGAATATGAAGAATATGTAACTTTTTCGCCGCAGTAACAAAAACATCTGACTGTGTGGCCCAGTAGCTACATATGAACAATGAATAGTGAAATCTATCTAATCACGCAGCATTGTGTATTAAAATACATTTTGACGGACTGAAACATTTACGAAATACTGTTGTTTGCAGTTGCGTATTAAACCGGACAGGGTGTACCGAACGGTTTGGTAATATACCGAATACTGTTGCATCCGTAGTTCTCACCATCCTTCACCTCTGCTTATCTGAGATTTTTTTTGGTCTGCCACTTCGGGCCTGAACTAGAACTGTGCCTGTGGTATCGTTACAGAAAGCTATCGTTATCTGGGTACCCCAGCACGTGAAAAGGAAACCAGGAAGGCAGCCCCTCACATGCTACAGAAGGACACCGGTCTACCCTCAGAGTCATTGGAGAAGGCAATGAAGGACAGATGCTTCTGGGCTGACAGAGTGGTTCGGGTGGCAGAAGAGGACTGGCACCCAACATAAGACAAGTCAAGTAAGTCGCATCTAACCGGAAGACAACGTTTATCTGACAGGGTTTATGTTCGCAGACATTAATGAGAAGAAGCCTATGGCTAGCTTTTAAATAGTAACTAATTAGCTAATGCGGAGAGCTTGAGGAATTTCCAGGAAAATATTATGTTGCAGCACATTTGTTAGTTTACATCTCAATACCTTGCAATCTTCAAAGTTTTGCTTTGTTTCTTCTGTGGCTTGAGTCACTGTGATGCTCGGTTCGTTTACACAACATGGCTCGGTAAAAATGCTGTTGCTGATTCACATTATTTGCAAACTTTTTTCAACAAAGTCTTCTCTAAAAGAAAAATAAATAAATAAGTACATAAATAAAATGCCCAAAACTGAGTTCACCAAGCTTATGTCATGACTTCTTAAAATCCTGCCTCCAACAAACAACCACATCAATAAGTTGTTTCTTAATAAACGCCACTCTCCTTATCTGGACTCCATTTTTCCATTAAAGTTGCAAAAACCTGTTGGAATAACAATAAATAACTGTCAGTAAGATAAACTGTACAGAATAAATAAATAAATTAATAAATCTTTGTTAGATTTAATTATAATTGAAAAGCAGAAGAATGCACAATTGGTTAAAACTAATGAAATCAGTAGTTGTGTGTGTGCACACTGAGAAACACGTTCCAACAAAAATAACAATTAAGTCTGTCCTTGGGACAACAGCTTGTGGAATGATAGCAGTAAACGCGTCTCTGACCCCTGTACAGGGAAAACGAGGACCCGTCGCGTATTTCAGGTCAGATGGAGAGAGAAGTGAAGTGTGTGTGTGTGTGTGTGTGTGTGTGTGTGTGTGTGTGTGTGTGTGTGTGTGTGTGTGTGTGTGTGTGTGTGTGATTGTAAACATTATGGAAACGCTGATGGTGGCGTTTGTAATTAATTACCCTGATTGATTGTGACTGCAGCTTACTTTTTGAGTGGCATTTCATCATGAAGTCCTTTAGTTAATACCCCCCACTCTGTTAATAAGGCAACAATTAAAACAGTAATTTGCATCTAACATTATACCCTCTATTAGCCGGTGAGGGGGGAAAATGGAGCTGAAGGGGGCAGAGGTTGCTCAAACACACACAGATTTACACTGATGTTCTTCTACACTAATCCATTCTTTTCTAACATCTTGACTGGATTATTGTAATTCTCTGTGTGTTGGTTTAGACCAATCATATGTTCAGCGACACCAATTGGTCCAGAACGCTTTTTGTAATTGATTTAAATTAATTTAATTGTTGGTTTTTAAAGCTCTTAATGGTTTGACACCATCTTAAACACCTCGGATATTCTTCTTCACACTCCATCCCAAGCTCTTAGGTCTAATAACAGGTGAGTTACCCGTGGAAATTAAATCTGCCCCCAACATTGAACATTTTAAATAAATCAATTTTAAAGACCCACCTCTTCTCCTTGGCCACTTCAGGATAAAAATAGTAAACCTGGAGACTTCTATGCCGTTTTAACCATTTTACTGTGATATTATGTCACTATTTTACTCGTTTTTACTTGTTCTTTACTTTAACTATTTTTGTTGATTTTATTTTTGTTTCATACATTTTATGTTGCTGTGCTAAAGCACTTTGGTCAACCTCAAACTCTAAACTTAACCAGTTCCTCCGAAAGTGGATTCTGCTTCATTAGGACCAGGTTTTTTGATACTTAGGACCAATTCCAATTCCTATCAACCCTCAAGCGCAACCCTTAATCTTAACTGGCCCTCAAAACCAAGTGTTGAGGGTTATTTTGTCACTTAGAAATGGGACACCCCTTAAATGCAGATACGTCTTCAGACTGTGGGGGGCAGAATAACGCGAAAGCTGCGTCCAGTCTGTCAACTCCAAAAAAGAAGAAGAAGAACACATTTACGTCACGATTATTTATTACAATCCGTTTGTCAGTCAAGTTATTAGGTTGTCAGTTAGTTATAAGATGATACTCATACAAATACCACAACCACGGCTTATTGAAAAGTAAACCATAGCAAACGATCACTTGTCCCGCACCGGCCGGCTATTGACAAAAGCGTAAAATAAAAATAAATGTTACGCAACAATGATGTCAGTAATCCATAATATGGGCCTAAACTAAGATAATACAATGGTTTTCAGAATTTTTATATCTCTATTAACAAAGAAAATACTTAATTTGTAGCTCACTCGCTTCCCTGCTTTCGACGCATTCTGGGTAGCCCTTGCTCCCAAGGGTGGTCTCGGGAAATCTGAATATTGAGGGCAATACAGCCCTTGAACTTGCCCCTCGACTTAATTTTTCTGAGAATCGGGACAGCACTTGCACTAGCGTGAGTGCGCATTTTTGAGATTGAGGGTTAAGCAAGGAATTGTAATTCACCCTTATACTGGTCCTGATAAGGTCCTAAACCAGAAGTACCTCACATACACACAGACTTGTACATTTCCCTCTGCACTGACCAGCTGATTTATGGGAAATGTGACTGCCAGTTCCATGACCCTGCGACGGTACTCCATGTCCGACCCTTGATACCCGGACACGGACACGCACACGCATGCACACACACACACGCAGGAGTGCAGCCATCACTCGTAGGAATATGTGTTGCCACGCGAAGGATTGGGGGGTGGGGGGTTCCATGGGCTGTCCTTGGGGCTGATTGGCTGAGAGTTGTCAAACGATCACGGCGGCAGCAAGCACGCCACCCCCCCCCCCTCTCCCCCCAAAAATCAATTTCAATCAACGTGGAGACGCAATATTATCAAATGTCAAGTCCACGGCGGCCCTCGGCCTCGCGCCACAGCGAAAAAATTATTCCTGACAGCCACTTGGCGACTTAATTAAGTGCAAAAAAAACAGGAGAGGGGGCGATGATGAAAAGGTGGGAAAGGAGGATGAAGGAGGGCTTGGGGGGGCGGGGGATTAAGAGCCAAAATACCTCAATTGGTCAGTTGGTCTTTTTGTTTGGTTGACTGGTCATATTGACAAGGCCTCAGAATGATAGCCTCACAGGGGAGCAGTCAGGGAGAGATGGGGGGACAGAGCCGGAGAGGGTGAAAGAGGAGAGGAATGATGTGTGTGGAGATGGAGGGACGGACAATAGAAGAAGTTAGGGAAGGGAAGAGAGAAAGTGAAACAGATGAGGATTTTTGCAATGTTGAAAAATGTTATTCTGTGTTTCCCAAACCATGGAAATAATAATCTTTTCAAATGTCTGGTTTTGTCCACAAAATCAAAATTCTAACAGAATTACACTGATTAATCGATCATGAATAGTCGATGATTCATTTACTAATCGATTCATCGACTATCGTTGCAGCCCTGATGAGGACGAGAGAGCAGATGGACGGACGGAGGAAGAGGAGAATGGAGGAGTAAGTGGTAGTTTATTGACAAGTGTCTCACTCTCTCTCTTTCACACACACACACACACACACACGCTCACTCACATACAATTCACTCACTCGCTCTCTTGATATTGAAATGATTCCCTGGGAAATAAATCACGTTTCGATTGGCTGGTAATTGCAGAGGATCGATCAACACGGTGTGTGCTCCTCTCACAGGGATTTTCCTCCTTTGTCTTATACACACACAGACACTGAAACACAGACGGGCACACACGTGTCGATGGGGACTTAAAACCTCGAGGGAGAGCTGATACCTGATTGGGTGAATCAGTAAACATGAGCCACTGATTGTTCCTATGCAGATTAATATGATGGGGAGGAGAGGAGGATGGATGAAAGGAGATGGATTTAGGAAAAGAGGAGAGGAAACAAGGGAATGACTAAAAGGTCTTATAAGTTACAGATTTATACACAGGAATAAAGTCATCACAACATAAAATATAACTTTATTTATCGTACCATAACAGATTGTGTTTTATTACCGACATGAAAGTATCAACTTTTATAATCCCGTGTGATTCTGCTCAGCAAGCTGCGAAATAAAAGAAAGAAAAAAAAAAAAGCTTGTCCGATTCATGAATAAGTAATTTTGATCAATTGTGCAATCAGTCAGCAGTTAGAGGACGGGCTCCCTCGTGTTGAAAGTATGATTTATAAATGGCTAGAGGTCGTTATGATGCTACAGGCGCTTTATCAGGCTAAATGAGAATGGCCTTTCTACTCATGTTCTCTGTATGACAGAGACAAGCAGGTTGTCAATACAGAAATGACCCTGCTGCAGGGCTCAACACACACAAACACATGTACACATTCACTATCTGATATAGAAACATAGACGCAAACACACACTCACTCAAAAGCAGGAAAATCTACTTTTTTTCCCCCCTTCAAACGATTATTAATGGGTTACTTAATTAATCTTCAACCATGTAAGTGTTCTCAGCTTCTTTAATATGAATATGTGCTGTTTTCTTTGCTCCCTGTGTCAAAAAAAATCATTAAAACTGAATCATTTTTGTTTGTGGACAAAACAAATCATTTGAGTTTGGAAAACAATGGTGTTCCTCAATCTTTTTACAAACCAAACAAATCATCGATTAATTGGGAAAATAATTGATGGCAGGGCTGAAACAATTACTCTATGAATCAACTATTAATCACTTACAATATTAAATGTCAACTATTTTAACAATCGAGTAATCGGTTTGAGTGTTTTATAAAGATTTTAAAGAAGTTTTCAGTTTTCAGCTGTGAATATTTTCTGGTTTCTTTTCTCCCTTTAACAGAGAAATCATTAAAAATGAATGAGTTTGGTTTGAGGACAAAACGAGACATTTGAGAACATATTTATTTCTAGGTTTGAAAAGCATTTTTCTACATTTTCTGACATTTTACTGACCAAACAAGTCACAGATCAATTGAAAAAATAGCTGATGGTAGGACTGAAATAATTACTCTATAATCAACTACTAAATTAATTGTCAACTAATATGATAATTGGTAAATTGGTTTGTGTTTTAAAGAATTCAAATACAATTTCTGCTTTTTCTGTTTCATAAATTTGAATATTTTTTGGTTTCTTTGCTCCATTTCACAAACAAATAATTAAAACTGAATAATTGGTTATTGGACAGAACAAGACATTTGAGAACATCATAATTTCTCGATTTGAGAAACATTGTTCAACATTTTATGACATTTTGTGGACCAAGCGATTAATCTAGAAAGTAATTTACAAATAATTAGTTAGTTAGTAAGATAGTTCATTACTTGCAGCCCTACAACAAAAGGACTTTGTTTGCATGCCCAATCCCTCAAACCTTCACATAAACACACACAGTATAGGACACTGCATGGACCCGTTGATACTCATTGATCACCTCTTTGATTTACAGAGGCGGCAGGCATTGTAAACAGTGCCATGGATTTTCCTGTTTCCATAAAACAACATATGCAATTTATTCACCTTTCAGGGGTGAATCAATGCAATTCTACGACGGCAGAACAAATTTCTCTCTCATCCACTATAAAAAACGGAGAAGGTTGTTATTCAAGCATATTTTAAAAACCATGTTGTCCAACTGTGAAAGTTTATTTCAACGTGAAAACAAGTGCACTTTGAGTATTAATGTAGTCTTTAATTATGTAAAATAATTAAAAGCACCCTGAGTAGGACTCACTAAGTAAATAAAGAGTAAATAAAGTTTTTATATGCTGCTTGAAAGTCTTAAAAAATTATTTATTAGAAAAAAACATATTTTTTATGTGCACTGAATTTCTTTAATTTTACCACTGTAAGTCAAACATGTTAAATTTAATTTAAATTAAATTAACCTTAAATAACTAATGATGCTATGATTGTACAGACTTTATTTACTTTAAAAGTTCTCCTGAAATTAATATTTAACAAGAAAACCTACAGTAAACCCAAACAGAGATCATTAACAGCATCTCTTAACTGTGTTAGGAGAGAATCGTAATGTTCTGTACGTTTTTCACAGGTTACGCTGAGGCTTTTAAAGTATTAATGACTACAATTCCATCTAATTTTGTGTGTATATATGTATACGTATATATATATACGTATACATATGTATACGTATATATATATATGTATATATTATTGAACTTCAAATTTCTGCATTCCCAACCGTATGAACTTGAAACTTGAACCTTGGCTTTGTTTTACAATATTAAAGCAACAATGGGCCAAACATTGTCATCATAAATGGAGTTAAAGTTGAATAAAAAGTGTCTGTGAAGTTGTTATAGTTTAAAAAAAGAAAAAAAAGACATGTAAGAAGAAGTTTGCGGAGTTGAAACACACACCCTCACGTACACACACACACACACACACACACACACACACACACACACACACACACACACACACACACCTAAGGGTGCTTTGTGTAAATAAGCATGCCTGCACCCCTGTAGGGAGGTCAGAACACCCATTCATCTATCACAGCCTAGGGTCATCACACACACACACACAAACACATACACACACACACACCTCGTTCATACTCACACAAAAATCATTCTTTCTTTTTTTGTGCTTCCTCTCTCTTCCTTCAAAACACACACACACACAGACTATGTGTGTGCCCTGCAGCCATCATTTAGTGGTTTGTGTTCAGAAAGTGTTTTGGATGTGTAACACTAGAGATGACACTGGAAGACAAAGGAAGACAAAACACTGTCCAGAGGTGTGTGTGTGTGCGTGTGTATGTGTGTGTGTGTCACTGTAATGGTTTCCAACTATAGAGGTGACAAACACCTGCGGAGTGTTGTTCATGCCCTTCTCCCCTCACTGTCCTCCTCTTCTGTGCACCAACACACACACACTAAATGCTAGTTTGTATATTTTAGACAAAGATTATTTCAGTTTTTATTTATTTATTATTTATTTATTATTATTTTATGGCAGCAGAGTTAAAAAAATCTTGCTCTCTCTCTTTCTCTCCCTCAGCAGTATCTTGTGTCTCTTTCTGCAGCCGGTCCACTCATCATCCTCCCCTCCCTCCCAAAACTCATTTAAAATTCAATAGGAGAACCCAAAGTTTACAAGGAGGTGATACAGGCTGCACCAACCGTGGTGGTAGCTCTGCTTGGGGAAAACATCTCTATGTGTCTCAGTAATTGGATAAGAACTGGAAACAACTCTCACTAATAATCACTTAATAATGTAGAGGTCTTCAACTCGCGGCCCACAGTTTTCATGTGGCCCACCACTTAAATGTTTTTTGAAAGAAAGAAAAGACAAAGCATAAATTCTGAGATTAAGTCAGAATTCTGAGAAAATTCTGCAGATTAAAGTGAGAATTTGGAGATAATCTCTGAGATTATAGTCAGAATTAAGAGAGATTTCTGAGATTAAAGTCAGAATTCTGAGAAAAAAGTCTGAAACCTGGGGAAAAAAGTCTGAATTCTGACAGAATTCTGAGATTAAAGTCTGAATTCTGAGATTATAGTCTGAATTCTGAGAGAATTCTGATATTAAAGTCTGAATTCTGAGATTATAGTCTGAATTTTGAGAGAATTCTGATATTAAAGTCTGAATTCTGAGAGAATTTTGAGATTAAAGTCTGAATTTGGAGATAAAAATCTGAATACGGGAGAAAATTCTAAGATTAAAGTCAGAATTTGGAGAGATTTTTTGAAAGAAAGAAAAAACAAAGCATAAATTCTGAGATTTAAGTCAGAATTCTGAGAAAATTCTCAGATTAAAGTGAGAATTTGGAGACAATCTCTGAGATTATAGTCAGAATTAAGAGAGATTTCTGAGATTAAAGTCAGAATTCTGAGAAAAAAGTCTGAAACCTGGGGAAAAAAGTCTGAATTCTGACAGAATTCTGAGATTAAAGTCTGGTTTCTGAGATTATATTCTGAATTCTGAGAGAATTCTGTTATTAAAGTCTGAATTCTGAGATTATAGTCTGAATTTTGAGAGAATTCTGATATTAAAGTCTGAATTTGGAGATAAAAATCTGAATACGGGAGAAAATTCTAAGATTAAAGTCAGAATTTGGAGAGATTTCTGATATTAAAGTCAGAATTCTGAGAAAAAAGTCTGAAACCTGGGGAAAAAAGTCTGAATTCTGACAGAATTCTGAGATTAAAGTCTGGTTTCTGAGATTATATTCTGAATTCTGAGAGAATTCTGTTATTAAAGTCTGAATTCTGAGATTATAGTCTGAATTTTGAGAGAATTCTGATATTAAAGTCTGAATTTGGAGATAAAAATCTGAATACGGGAGAAAATTCTAAGATTAAAGTCAGAATTTGGAGAGATTTCTGATATTAAGGTCAGAATTCTGAAAAAAAAGTCTGAAATCTGGGGAAAAAAGTCTGAATTCTGAGAGAATTCTAAGATTAAAGTCTGAATTCTGAGATTATAGTCTGAATTCTGAGAGAATTCTGATATTAAAGTCTGATTTCTGAGATTATAGTCTGTTCTGAGAGAATTCTGATACTAGTCTGAATTTGGAGATTATAGTCTGAATTTTGAGAGAATTTGGAGATTAAAGTCTGAATTTGGAGATTAAAGTCTGAATTCTGAGAATATTCTGAGATTAAAGTCAGCATTTGGAGAGAATTCTGAGATTAAAGGCTGAATTCTTAGAAAATAAATCTGAATTCTCAATTCTGAGATTAAAGTCTGAATTTGGAGATCAAAGTCTAAATTTGCTCATTTGATATTGACAGCCCTGAATTACATGTAATGTCAGATTAATTAATTAATAAATGTTAATTTATCTCCTGATATTATTACACCTCCAAACATTACAGGTATATTTATTCTTAGATTATTCAAATACTATTTAAATAAGGTCAAAATCACTGCTCGGGCTGAGACTTTGATTGTTGATTGACTTTGAACGTCCATCTCCAGAATGAACCCTTCAGTGTGAGGTCATGTGAGGTCAGCACATGATAAGAATTTAAACAGTGCATACAGACTTTATAAAACATGCTTGTCCTTATGCATGTGCATTGACGACATACACATATACTGTACATGTGTTGCATACAGACTTAATGCATAAATACACATAAATCAGTGATTTTTAACCACAACATAAAATGTGTATGTTGTTATGAGGCATTAACAGTTGTATTTACTATCCTGGGCCTCATTTAACAGCAGTTACTCTCTGTGTGTGTGTGTGTTGTGTTGTGTTCAGTGTATGCACATTTGTTTGTAGGTGTGTAAAAGCTTTTAAGGGTACAGAGACCGAGCAATTCCTCTTCTCTAACTGTCAGAGAGACCTCATCTAGTCTCTGATGGCTATGCTGTGCTTCTGGCAAACACACACACACACACACACACACAGGTTTGCACAACTATTCTTCTCAGGACACTGCATTGACTTCCATTCATTCCATTCATTGACTTCCATTCATTCATTATCCCAAACTTCAACAATAACCAGTGAATGCCTAACCACAATTTAAATCTTACCCCTGTGTTCCAGTTCCTCAGAAATGAGTTTCTGCCTCATTAGGACCACGTTTTTCGTCTCTATGATGATAACTACTGGTCCTGTCAAGGTCAGTGTTTATGCCAGAAAAAAGGTCCTAAAGAGGCAACAAATACAAGCACACGCACACAACTTTGAGAGTGCAGGTCCCTCATGGTTTGCCCTCCCTTACGTACAACCACCCTCTGCCCTCACACTCCTTTTATGTTCTTAAATATTGATAAGTAGCTTTGCAACATTAATATCTTAGATGGTTTACAAGAACACTTAAATAAAATCTCACTCACCCTCCCTCTTCCTCCCTGCCTCTCCTCCAAGCCGCTCACTTGTTTTTCATTTGTGTAATGCATTTGTCTGTTTGGGAAGTAATGGCGGTTGGGAAGGGTGGGGGTGAACCAGAGGATTAAAGTGTGCGTGAGTGCGTGCGTGTGAGTGTGTAATGAAAGTGGGGTTTATTACATTTTACAGACAAACAAAACAAACATTTAGTGTGTCTTACTAAAAAATCTGAACATCAAATTTAGATGTATTATAGATTTGTTCAGGGGTTAAAGGTTGAAGCGCTTTCAGTACGAGCAACAAAAACTCTTGTTTTACTTTTAACCCTTTAACACTGTGCGTATCACGGACAACACACAAGTGCACTTTGCATAACCGTAAGTATGCAACATTAGTGCTATCAGAAAATTTCCGACAGTTTCTCAAAACTGATGTTTCTGAAAGTTGCATGTTTATTACAGTAATTTCCCTCGTGCTGTTGCAGGAAGCTGGCAAATCAGCATCTTCATCACCGGAAAGGGGAAAACGTGGGTGTTTTTTTCGGCCTGTTTTTGGACAAAAACTCAAATAAATATTATTTTAAAGGTACAATATGTAGTATTTATGGGTTTATATAACCCAAAATCCACTTTTTTATACATATTATGTGCTCCTGCATTGTCTAGTCGCTGTATAATAGTTTTTGTTTCATTTCATAGTGTTTCAAAAAGTCATGTAAAATAACATGACCGCGGACCGCAGTTGCATAGCCACTGTTAGCAGCGAGACGCCATGTTTCTACCGGAACCTGTAAGGACAAACGCGAGAGAACAAAACAAGCGTCTCTTTACTTGTAGCGGAAGTCCCGCCTCCACTCTCTCCGCTTCGTCTGCTACGGCCGCGGTAGCTCGCCCTCTCCCTCGCCTCACGAACCTCATCTGCTGACACGGAGAAAGACAACGAGGACGACATTTGACCAGCTGCGCATACGGTAGCGCTCAGGGAAGGGAGGGGGTGAGCAGAGCAGCAGGTCTTTGTTGTAAATTTCAGCCTCTCCTCTAGATGGCACTATTTATGGCCCCTTTAAATATGTTTTATACTGTTCACATTTCAAATTTACACTACTGAAACGCAAATTGTAAATAACTGCTGGAAAAATTAGCAAAAGCACTTACCCACAGGACATTTTCTGTCCCTTTTATGGTTAAAATAAGCAAAAAGTTATTGGAAGCACATTTTTATGTCTAAATTAATAGTATGTTATCACCATAATGCACTGCAAGATGCCTCAATGCAAAAAAACCTCACAGAATCATATTTAACCTCCATCTTATCAAGTTATCATTCATGCTTTTTCACTGAAAGAGTAAGAAAGAATCCAAGTTTAAGTAGTTAATGACTTGCTAACACTTAGCCAGCAGTGAGTGTGTTTGTGTACATGTATTTGTTACCTCTTTAGGACCTTCTGAGGAACTGGTTGAGGTTAGGACCAAGATGTGAATTGTGAGTTAACACTTTGGTTAGTCTGTCCAAATGAATGGAAGTCGATGCAAAGTCCTTAAAAGGACAGTTGTGTAAACCTGTGTGTGTGTGCGTTTGCGCGTGTGTGTTATCACTCACATACCTTTTTTGATGAAATGTTCTAGTTATGAGTTATACTGTAGGTGTGCACACGCTATAGGCTTTAACGCATGTGTCACTATTGTACTGAAGCCAAAGCTTCAGACGCCTTAACATGTGCACAACTGTCACATCTGTCTCTCTTGGTAATACTTGCAGCTGTTAAACTCAAAGACGAGTGTGCACACAGTCCTCTGCTGGCACGGCATGAATGACCCCTCGCTATTTGATTTCCACAAACAACACACAGTGTGTGTCTGTACGCTCATGTAGCATTGTACTTAACAGTCACCCGTGGTCCTCACGTCACGTATTTGAGGCGTAGTTCACCCGTCACATAGGCGTATGTGCAGCAACGCGTGTGCAGTGTCTGCGTGACACATACGTGACACCCGTCACGTAAAAAGTGAATGGAATTTACATGCGCACATTATAGGTTTGATGTCATCACATAGATGTACACGCGCTTTTAGTATAATGTGCTGGCATAAAATGTCCCTGATAGTGTGTGTGTGCAAGCACGTGTGTGTGCGTGTGCATGGCGCACCACTTGACAAGTGTTAACCCCACTAAGGTCCTGAGAGGCTGATAGAGAGTTTTAAAGGGATTAGAACAGGATTAGGGACCAACTGGGAGGGATTAGCACCCCGACTCTTATGGCTGCTGCTGCTGCTGCTTACGTAGCAGATACTAGACTCACAATGTCATGTCTGACACACACACATAGACGGCCATATGTGAAGAGTTACACACTCATGCCGTGACCTCTGGACTCTCTTCAGTCTTCTAGTGTCATCTCCTCAGTAAGTGTTGCACCTCTGTGAGTGTGGAGTGAGTGGAGTCTAATATAAGACAATGTAAGGGACATTAAAAGACCATGTGATCTATAATCATCATAAAAGTGAAAGAAATTAAGATTTAAATGTCATTATAAAGGTGTTTGTTTGCTGCATCACTGAACAGAACATTCTTTGGTCATATTATAATACCTTATTTATGTGAAGTAAACTTTTGTAACTTCAGAGTGGAATCACTTTTTAAAAAGATGCTTCTGGAAATGATCCCGAACACTGTCCACATTTCATGTGAGCACACACTACCCGCACACACACACACACACACACACACACACACACACACACACACACACACACACACAAACACAGACAAACAGGCACTCCTGACTGCGTATTTACCCAAGCGCAGCCTCTTCCTTCAACAAGACAAATACGTGGTCCGTGGTGCTCGCCACCTGTGTGTTTGTGTGTGTGTGTAAAACTGGCCACTTTTTCTTTTTTTCCAGGGGAAGCCAAATGGAGAAGAGTGATAGGCCGACGTACGGTGAGGTTCATCAAAGTCACAGCGTGCGACGGCCCTCATTTTTCATTGGCTGAGGGGTCCTGCGCACCTGCAACCTGCAGCAGCCGGGCCCACCTGAGCGAGGGAGGGAGAGAGGAGAGGAAGGAGAGAAGATGGAGGGAGACGCTGGTGGTCAGGACAGTTTGAACGACAGCGTTCTCCCTTTTACATTTCACACCCGGACGCTTATCGCACCGCCGTAAGGGAGGAGGCAGGGGAGGAGGAGGTGAGGAAAGGAGGTATGTTGTGTTGTGTGGGTTGTTTTGCTCAAGGGAGAAAGATGGGGAGATGCATTCTGAAGATGTTATTATTGTACGTTTAACTTGTTGTGGACTCACAGGAAGGACTAAGAAAGAAAGTGTACATACAAATCACATACCCATATGTCTGCATATGTGCCCCTGAATTTACACAGGCAAAAAAAACCCCTCTAAACCACATTATCGATATATTCAACTGAAAACCCATAAGCAAGGTAAACGTACAAAACCAAGTTATAAAACCAAGCCCCAGGTTGGTCAAACTCTCATTTAAGACACACGTCAACGTTTTAAACCAACATATTAGACTTTCTTATAGTGATCCAGTTGTCACTCTCACTCAAATATGATTCTGTCGACGACATACCGACACTTTTACAAGTTTTATTGCACTTGTAAATATGATTGAGACCAATATCGGTCTAATACTGGTCCAAAAAAAAGTACAATCCAATATGTCGTGTTAATCCTAATTATGACTTAAATAATTCAGAAAAGTAAAATAAGTAAAAAATAGACAGCATAAATGGTAGTAGTTGTGTGGAATTATCTATAATAAGTTAAAAAGTTAAAGAGGTAGTCATTTAGTGTGTGCCTGTCTGTGTGTGAGGTGGGGGTTGTCACCTGCAGCAGGTTTTGGGTCATCATAACCGTGTGATGTCCATCGCGCCTGTCAACACACGTTTGATTGTACACACACCTCACCATCGCCCCCTGGCCATATAGAAACCCAGCGTCTGTCCGCTATACTACACGCTATACTGGAGCCATCACTCAGCCACTGTCACACACTTACAGACACACACACACACACACACACACACACACACACACACACATATAAGTAAGTGATGGACACACATTCCCACACACACACATGGTCCAGCACTCCTTCCTGCTGCTTGGGTTCAAGCACACACACACCCACACTCTCTCGCTCATTTACAACAGACGGCTTACACTGGAAATGAAGCTAATCCATCACCTGGAACACACACACACACACACACGGCAGGCATCGTCACCTTCACAGCTCACCTACTATCATTGTGACATCCATGCCTGCTGGACATCCACGCCTGCTGTAGCTGCTACGATGAATTCATAAATGAACACACACACATACATGCATGAGTGTGTGGTGTGAACACCCACACACGCATGCATACATGAAACAATTGACTTATTTTTTCATAGCATTTGCACATGCACATTGATTTCAGACTTTATTTCCATCAGTTTTGATGTCAGTGCTATAACACAGACACATGTAAATGTACTCATAAATAATAATGTTTACTACAAACTAAACAAAAGAACAATGTACAACGTCTTAAAGCAGAGCTGTTCTGCCATCAGATATATGTCAAATAATAATTTTAATGTCTGTTTACAGTAATCATACACTGCTCAGTATTAGTAATATTGATACTGACCTAATTTTGAATAAGCATAGGCAAACAATTAGAAATATAATCTCTATATTGATACGGAGCCCTGTGGCTTTTCAACAGTTGCTGAAGTGATATTCCGCAACTGTTGGTACCATGCTCCTTCGCCCAATTTGTGTGTGTTCACTTCTCGTCTGTAAATGTATTTGATTTCATTTTCAGTTTGTTTCAATAAAACGTCCCAATGTGCACCTCAAATATATTCGAGAATAAGAGATGCGTAAAATACAAAGTCCTCCCTCCACTGTGAATATATACATACTGTTATTTAAGAGACAAAACAAAACCAGTAAACCAGTCTGTGACTGACTGAATAACAATACTCACTTTATTTGTTTTATTTGTTTGACTGTAGACATTTTTCCATTTCCAATTTATATTTGAATATTGCATTTCGATTTGTTATAGTCTGTCTTTTAAGCACACACACAGACTGCTGTGCCTTGTATTTATGTTTTTACTTTAGTATTTTCACATAAACATACGGAGCGCACTTCAGGTCGTCATTATGATACATTATACATACATTATTAAACCAGCTTATTGTAATTTCTTTGATAATACAGTAACTTTAACTCTTTTAATCTAAGATAGTTAAATATTATGAAGAAAAGCAAATAGTTTGGTGAAAAAGAAGCCTTAAATAACCCCTTACTCAAAAGATTTGGGTAGTTAATCGAGTTATGCAGTTATTTTATGCAAATATAGTATGTTGCTATCTACATCAATTAAATAGATTTGTCATTATATCTGATATATCTTCTGACATGATGGCTCACTGGGACAAGTAAATGGAGCGCAGTTAATATATTTAGTTTAATAGTGGCCTTTGGTTCACTCACACACACACAGTTGTAACTGATGCAAAACTCAAGCAATAATTATCCCCCAAAACAACACCAGTGAAACTCCTCAGAGAGTCACTGCTGTCTGACAAATGCTGGCCAGCAGGCGCTGCAGTCTCGTCCAGCAGCTCGCTGAAGGCTACATCGGCGTCATTTCATGGCTCTCTTGTTACTGGGCTGTAAATTCAGCGGATGGCTCCTGTCTCTGCGTATTGATCCGCACCGTCACCTTGAACCTCGGTATTGACACATGGGGCGACGCTGAGCGGGAGAAAAGCGGCAATTTACAGACCCTCAATTATGACATTCATAGATGATGTCACAACAGGGGCACAGACCTTTGAGACACACACACACACACACACACACAAACACAGGTTTGTGCAGCTGTCGTATTAACTTCCATTCATTTTGGACAGCCCATATAATACATTATACTACATAACATAATAAACATAAACATTTTTTTCACTTAACCCTTTAACACCTAAGCCTCAAAATGTTCCTCTGTACTTTTTTGCTTATTTTAACCATAAAAAGACCAGAAAATGTCCTGTTACTAAGTGCTTTTGCCCATTTAACTTTCAATATCTGGCAGTTATTTAGAATGTACAGCATGTTAAAATAGTGTATTAACAATATAAAATGACAAAAATCAGCTAAAAATAGCTTTAGTTTTTGTCTCAGTGTGCTAAAAACTGGCCAAAATTCAAAGGCATTTGTCCCACTTTTTCCCCCTTATGGTCGACAGACACTGATTCATCGGCTTCCTGCAACAGTGTAAAGTGAAATTGCCATAATAACCACACATTGGCTTTGACGTGCAACTTCTTAGCTTTCAGAAAACGTGGGTTTTTTTTCCAATAGCACAAACCGTCACATAATTATCAAACATGTCGCCTGCGATATGCTCAGTGTTAAAGGGTAATATAAGTATTAGCCCTAACCTTAACCACTTCCTCAGAAAAGAGGTTCTGCCTATTTTGGATCAGGTCTGAGGACTGCTGGTCCTGACAAGGTCAGTGTTTCAGAAAAGGGTTCTAAAGAGGGAACAAATACAAGCACACACACACACACACACACACACACACACACACACACACACACACACACACACACACACACACCATTTGTTGGAGTTCTGTGCATAAAGACACACACCAAGGCTTTTCATTCTAAACACTAGAGTGTGTGTGTGTGTGTGTGTGTATGAGCGTGTGTGAGTGTGTCACCTCTGACAGCCGATCTAAATGTCTGCTGTCCTCTCGCTCCCCAGACAGATGGTTCACTGGACCGTGTCATTAGCAGAATACAGTCGGCCATTATAATGTCATATTCAATACCGCGTATTAATAGCACACAATAGCACAAGGCAGAAAAAGAAAAAAAAACACATTCTGTTCCCTCTGAATCCACGGTTAGTTGAGGTAGGTCCCGTCACAGCCGTTAAAGTCATGTAATTACTGCGCCAGCAGTCGGACACAAACATTTTAATGTCCTCCGATTAAACCTCACAGGTTTAATTTTGCGATGTTTGCATAAGCCATAGCACTGTAAGGGTAGCCCAGAGCGCCATCAGTCTGTGACCAGGAAAATCTCTTTTGGGGTAACTTGGAATAAGGAAATTGTGTCCATTTCCTTGTGTCCATGAGCAATGAGCAGAAAGAGCTGGAGCCACATTAACTAAAGGATGTAAACATATCCATATGCGCAAAACTAGATTGTTTAAATCAGACTTTTAATTCACCAGTAGTCAAAAACAAGTTAATCTACAACTATCCTGTAGTGATCATTTTAAATTATTAAAGGTCCAGTCTGTAAGAATAAGTGACCTCTAAGGGTGAGAATGCAGATTGCAACCAACGGACAACTCCTCCGCTCACTCATCAGGGAACTACGGTGGCCTTCACATACCATACATATGAAACACACTCTATGGCTAGTTTGTTCTAAAGTTTATATATAAAAGGTTAATTCTAAAGCCCAATTTATACTCCTGCGTAAAGTGCTCTGCGTAAGTTACGCAGAGTTCTCTGCGTCGACGGAGAGCCTATCGGAGAGCCTCTGCGCGACTCTCCGTCTGCACAAAATATTTTTTAAGTGTCCTTCACTCGGCAAGGGCTGCGATTGGTCCTCAGGACAGGCCGAGCGAAGCTGCTCTGCGCAACGAGCGTCCACAGAGGCGGAGCTGATCACCCCTGACAACGTCGCTGCCAAACTATAAATACGTCATATCTTAACACACAGAGCACATGTTTAGACTCTAAATGGCCAATTTCGCGCCTCAAATTATCTTAAAACTGCGTTCCGTGACACAGAAAAGTGAGAAACGGCCACTGTTTCAACAAGAAAGGTCTTTCTCTCTCTTTCTCTCTCGGACGCCATTGCTCACTGTAGCCAGAAGCACAACAACCTTGAGCAGGGAAATTGCAGCGCGTATCCGTCACCACGACGCAGAAGTATGAAGGTGCGAGGTGTCTCGAGCAGGTGTCTGCTCTGACGCAGTCGGATAACGCATTACGCTGTCGGATAACGCATTACGCAGTCGGAGAACGCATTACGCAGTCGGAGAAGTATAATGTGGCCTTTAGGCTATAGACGTGAACCAATTTGGTATTTTAAGGCCATAACATACAAAGTACTACTATACATAAGTACTACGTTCAATTTGTGTCAATAAAACCTCCTAAATGTTCCTTTAAATGATTAATGGAGAGAACTGTTGGTAGATAAATATAATAAACTAACACTTAGAGATATAAATAATGTTTTAAAAATTATTATATCCTTGATTTTCCATCAATAATAGCATTTTTTAGTGATTCCAAAGGACATTGAGCAGCCATGCGCTTCCAAAACCTCTGAATAAGGGCAAAATGGTTTTGGGTTTTGAGGGCAGTTCAATGGCTTTTTAAATAATTATGGTCTTTCAATGATCCAACTTTGGGTCCTGACCTTCAGATGAAGCACACAGCAATATTGCATTACAAATGGATTTTGAATTGAAGCCATATCAGATGTCACATATCTGATTCAGTAAGTAGTGGCCAGGGGCCGCCCAGCCATCGTTAATACTGTATTCACAATCCATTGATGAGATCATGAAAAACTCTTTGTTGAGCGTGTGTGTGCCTTTTTGTGTTTGCCCTCCCAAGACTCACCCCTACGTGTACTGACACTAATAAATACACACACACACAGCAACACACACACACTCCCCGGGGTCTGAGTGCTCTCAGTGTTGACCGCTGAGGATGTGGGTCAGAAAAAGAGGGCAAAGAAAGAGAGGCTCTTAACGGCCCACACAGATGGGTCATAGTAGCACACACACTCTGGGAGGTCAGGGTTCACCTGGAGAAGCTCTGGCCACCATCCATCCATCAGTTTTATTACTGACTCGTGTCAAAACACAGACTGGATGAGGGACGCAAGACGGAGTGGAGTGAATTTGAAATGGAGACTCCTTGTGGAAATTAATAAAAAATAGAAATTAAAGCAATGAAGTCCAAGTTAAGTAAATGCTAGGTTTGACTTAATATCACTTATTTTGTGTCCGATACAATACTAAAACATAATACTGCAACTAATGCTAGGCTAATTTTTTTGGTTCTTTTTATGTAAAACATGTTTATTTATTCAGAAAATGAAAGATCACTGCAGTACAGACATAAAAAGCAGATTTAAGGGACAGATTACCACTTGCCCAATAAATGTTTCTGCAAACATTTCTGTTAATTACCACCAATGTCTCAAATTCTGTATTGGCCATAGAAAAACCCATATTGGTCGACATTTGCTGCCCTCACTCACATCGTTGTGACGTGACAGTTGTGGTGGATGTCTCTCTTTAACCCTCAGGCTCACCCTCATCAGGCCATTTGGATTTATTTAGATTTCATGGCTGTAGAATTGTTTTCCTTTCTTCCAAGATAACGTTCACTTTCAATATCTGGCAGTTATTTAAACCATTTAGGAATTTACGGTACTGAGAAGCTGTGGTTCAATACCACCTGCTATTGAACTATTGTTTTTCCCACTTTTTTGACTCCCTCTTGCCCAGACTAGACACTCATTGGCCCCCAGTTCATTTGAGACACCTTTGTGCTAAGAGCTACCATAATGACACATGTATGGGCGCAAAGCTCTATTTCTCTGCTCTCCGGTAGTTTTTGAGTTTCTTTTAGATATCACAAATATTCTGGGAGTTATGATCATGAGATGTACACATGCCAAGTCCCGTCCGTGACGGTTAAAGTAGTTCGGATCATGTCGAATTTGACTATTTTTCTTTTTCCGATGTCCAATTCGGGGATTTATGTCCAGTATCGTATCAGCTCATCTCGAGTAAAAGCACTTCCTATGTATAGTTTCTGTCTTAGAAAATACTTGTGAGTGTCCCGCATGTCTGAGTGAGTTCATGCATGTACTTTACAATGAGGCCTCTGTGTGTGTGTGTGTGTGTGTGTGTGTGTGTGTGTGTGTGTGTGTGTGTGTGTGTGTGTGTGTGTGTGTGTGTGTGTGTGTGCGTGCGTGCGTGCGTGCGTGCGTGCGTGCGTGCGTGCGTGCGTGCGTGCGCGCGTGTGTGTGTGCGTGTGCGCGTGCATCTGCGTGTGCGTGCGTGCATGTGTGTGTGTAGGTCTGTCTCCTCTTATTTCCCCCGAGTTTTCCCCTGGGAGAAAATCGGCTATTTTGTACTGTCACTTCTCCGTGCACTTTTTTTTTCCTCCCTCGCTCCTCACCTGTCCAATAATGACAGTTTAATTTGCCAGCCAATTACACCTGAGCGTTATTTAAATGAGCCAATCAGGACTTCTGACAGAATGACTGGTCGCTCCACTTAGCTCTCGTACACAGAGGTCGATTTACTCCCTGACTCACTCTGGGACTTTGGACTGCTTGCACGACAAGTCCATGCAACCTTACTTTTTTATTATTTCACCAGGTTCTTCTCTGTTATATTCTTATCATTTATTGATAAACAGTATTTAGACATTATACTGATATAAAAGTAGATTCAGGTGAATTTCCATCATTGGGAGTTGAATAACATCTTTAAAAACTCTCTCTAGCTCGCCAACATACAGTTCGAGTGACTGAGTTTTAAGTATCACAAGGGCGAGTCTGCAACTTCCCTCTTTTTCATGATTTATAACAACTTATTTAGGAATTTTCATTTTTTTAAATGCAGAATGTTCTCTCCAAATTCACTGAAATTGTATTATGTAACATTACAACATTGTGTTATGTTAAAACTAATATTTTGCACATTTATTTCAAGAGATAGGTGCCTAGGACTGTAACAATAAGATTCAAACAGTAAACAGAACTTTTCCCACACACTGTTTTACTTGGATTTATAAGCTTATTGCGACATTTTTTGCTGTTGTTGTCACCAACCCTTTAGTGATACCAGAAAATATTGTAATACATGTATTAATGCAAGTTGGATAGTGTGCAGGACTTTCCGTTTGCTGTTTGTAAGACTAGTAAAAGTTTATCTGTTGCCTCAGTATGAAAATAAAACTTTACTTTTCCACATTTACAGATTAAATAACATTTCAGGGTTTGTTTTAACCCCCACACAATAACTATGAATCTCAGCTGTTTTGATAGGGTTAAAAACACCACTGGAAATGTAGGAGGTGAAGCTGTAAAACTTGTTTAAATAAAAGTAAATTTTGACAGAAATTAAGAAAATATATAGAATCAATAAAAAGAGGTGAGGATCAGAGTGAACTAGGCTCCATCTTAATCCCCTCTTTGCCCATGTTTAAATAATGTTTAAGCGTCTTATCCTGCTCATTTATGTAATGGGGGGACTTTACTGAGACACTGTGTGTGCATAAGCCTTTAGAGGCCTTAAATGCATGTGTGTATGTAAGAGGGCATGCTCCAAGATTAAGGTCCCCTCCAATAATCATAACTCTAGCCCCCTGTGCTGTTTTTTTAATACCAAGTGATGGTAAGTAAAAATAACCTGAGTTGAATATCTTCTGATTAAATACATCTTTTACAGTCTGGCTTTACCCTGCTGTGCTGCTTTAAGCTGGTGGGTCCCCTGTCCCCGTCCCCCCCACCACCACACACACAAACACACACTCAGGCGTGTACAGCTAGTCTTCTTAGGACATTGCATTGACTTCCATTCATTTGGACAGGCTAAACAAAGTGTTCTTAATCTTATCCATAACAAATCTTAGTTCTAAACTTAACTAGTTCCTCAGATATGAGGTTCTGCCTCATCAGGACCAGGTATTGGTTTCTATGAGGACCAATGGTCCTGACATGGTAAGGTTTGTTTGCCTGAAAATGTCCTCCAGAGGCAACAAATACAAGCACACACAATCTTTGTTAGATGCCTCCTTTTGTTCACTGTAAACACATATTTATAATCACAGTGGCACAACCGTACTTAAAAATATTAAACGTCGCTAGAAGGCTTTTTAAAATTGCACTTTTAAAATAGGTGACCTGACCTGCAAGGCTTTCTTTTCACGCCCCGGAAATATTACTCTGCCTGATGAGTGTTTAACAACGTGGAATGATCGAATTCTGCACTGCAGTCGAACAGAGAGAGAGCGAGAGAGAGAAAAACCTGTTAGAGTAATGACTCTCTGCAGATTAGAGCAAGAGCAAGGCGCTAATGCTGCCACAGTTGCAGATTTAATTGCCACTGGGACCTGGAGTTAGACTCTTCCATACAGTGTAGATCTGATAATGCAGCAGGTCTGTGTCCATTCGCTGCTGTTGTCCACTGTGTTTTGTGATGAAGATGGGACTGATCAGGAATACTTCATCATACTTTAATCACAACGTTGCGCATGAATAAGACGGCGATGAGAGTGAAAGTGAGGGAAAAAAGAGGGAAAGAAGGCAAGAAAACTAATACGAGATTTGAAGAATAGAAAAAAATGTGTGTAAACAAACAAAAGAGACAGGAGGGAAATCAGATGGCGCCGTACATTTTTATCTGTTTGTTAATTATTTCACATGTTAATTTTGTTGTGTGGGGTTCATCTGAGATTCATAAACATCTGAGTGAGAAGGGAAGGAAAAGTTGAGAGGAAAAGAACTCGATCAGAGTGAAAAAAAGAGTCAATTAGAGGAAGGTAAAGAAGCGACAAACAGACTCAATCTCTGATCCGGACAGATCTTTCCTGATTTTTACCACTTTTTTACTTTACTTACTTACTTACTTTTTATGTCCATTGTTGTACCTTTTATCCTTTTTAAAGTACTTTTTTAAACGAACCTACTGATTGTTTTCAAATGTGCCATCGAAATTTACACACACCTGCACCAAACCATGGCTGGTCTTCCCCAAGAGCGGAAGGAGTGGAACCCCCGCTGTGCCACTGACAACATCCTCCATTAACCCCCATCACACACATAAGTACATGTACATGTCTGTCTATCTCAATGACATACACACATACACACACAAACAAACAGGTGAGAGGAAGAGGTGATGATATGAGGATGGAGGGAACAGAGGAAAAAGGAGAGCCAAGAACAGCAAGGGAGAAGGAATTAAAAGACCACAGAGAAGGTTCATGGATGTTGTGAAGATGGACATGAGGACAGTTAATGATACAGAAGAGGACACAAGGGAGAGAGGACATGATGGGGGCAGATGATCCGGCGTGGGCACCCCTAAAGGGAGAAGATGAAAAGAAAACAGATGGAGGGGAAAAGAAGGAAGGAAGATAAAGCTTTAGAGAAGAGGAAATGAAGGTGGTGTGACATGGTAGGAGAGGAGGAAAGGAAATGGGAGAATAAAAATAAAACGTAAGTGGTTAAAAGTGGGGTGAAAAAAGGAGAGGAAGAGCATAAGAAGGCCAGCAAAGATGAGGGAATGTGTCGAGCATCTCCTCTTTGTTTGTGCTCCACCTGTGTCGGCGTGATTGCAAACAAAACGAGCATCGGCAGCTCCGTTAGTTAGTTAGTTAGCAGGGGAATCAGTGAGTACTTAGGCCCCAATTATCCACTAAATCTGCCTCTCTCTCTAAATGAGATTATTGCCACACACAGAAGCTGTGGCTCCCATTGGGTTCCATTAACTTTGATTACTCCTCATTATTTACTTACAGCTCTGCCACTGTTATTGCTTTCACTCACACACATACACACACATGCGGGCGGAAAAAGAGAGAGGTGGGATCCCGATGCTAACAGGGAAACACAAACAGAGTTATACGTATATACAAGCACACGCATATTAAGACTTAACAAAAGAATAAAGTGTGATGAAGCTCAGAGGAAAGAAAGGGAGAGATTAAAGAGAAGTGTGTCATTTCCAACACACGGAGAAAATGAAATGCAGGAGAACAGAGGAAATGACTGTTTAAACAGTCATTTCAGGTCTGAAGGACCTGTCGAAAACACCACCATGAACATTTCATTTCATTGCACACCATGCTGGTTAGATAGTTTTACAGGGAGTTTTCATCAAACAAAAGCAGATAGTTTGTGTCGTGGTAGAGCGGAGAGAACCAAAGTGGAAGAAGAAGGGTGAAATGCACACAAACACATGGAGAGAACAGATGGAGTACAATAAATGAAAAAGATGTGTAGAGGTAGTGGCCAGCAGAAAATTTAAATCTCACACGTACACTTTAAATTGAGTGTACGTGTGAGTGTGAGAGTGAGAGTGAACGGTTGTTTGTTTCTCTATGTTGGCCATAATATCAGCTATGAGCGACCCTCAAGAAGGATAGAGCAGTAAACAATGAGATGGTTGTTTAGATGGTTAGGAAGTAAAATTAACTGATAAATGCACAACTATCTGAAAGTGACGGCATGTTTCCTGTAGAACATAGTTGTGGTGCCCCAAGACCTCTTCAGAAAGTCTGAGATTGTTAAAAATTATTAGTAAATCGTCTGTTTGCAATAAGCCCTTTCCACTTACTGGTTTATTTTGGTAATTTTTCTCAGTCCTTCAAATGAAGTGACAAAAAAGCTGAAAGTTTCCCATTATCAAGTCGTTTTAGCAAGCCATTTATCCATACATGCTGTATCTGGAATTAATTACGTTATGTGCATTTAGTGGAGTATTTAGCGATATGTCAATGTTGTGATAACAGCTTGTTTTCAGTCACTGAATCAGAAAAATTGTGCGTTGAAAAGCACTGAACAATTGGCAACTGGTCATAACGTCACCCAAAAGAATCTAAACTCAAACAGAAGTTCAGAAATATTACTTGTCTCTAAATGGGAACATAAGTTACAAAATTGGCATCATGTTTTAATGAAGAAGACCTGACACTGACAGTTGAGACTATGAACTCCTTAAAGCGGACCTAGACCGGAAGTTCCTATTAATGCTGTTTTTTTGGTGTGTATCTCCGTCATTACTTTGTTTATGAAGCCCTGAAGTTTCGAAACAAACAGTTCAGCCTTTGCTGAGAACGCTGTGTTTATTGTAATCTCGGGGCTGAGCGAGATCTCTGGAAATCCCGTAATAGTTACGTAAACAGCAGTTCT
Organism: Microchirus variegatus; assembly: GCF_963457635.1. Classification (NCBI taxonomy): domain Eukaryota; kingdom Metazoa; phylum Chordata; class Actinopteri; order Pleuronectiformes; family Soleidae; genus Microchirus; species Microchirus variegatus. Next base: position 16,149,647 of record NC_139817.1, on the reverse strand, counting down.
CCTGAACAGCCGATCGTCCTGCTCCGGGCACTAGTCCAGGCACATCCGGTTGCGTACATTGAACCGCAGAAGAAGAATAACATCCGTTGTGGAGGTGTTTCACGAGTGACAGTGTCTTCTGACTCTGGGTCTGAGTCCGGGTCAAAGTCATAAAAGGGACTGCGGCGGGGAGTCGTGAAGAAGCTATTTTTAAACACTGTTAAAACAATGTTTCGATAATGAGTAGCAGTGCATCCACCGTTCCAGAGGGGGGAGCTGTGCTTCTGAGAGCTGGTGTGCTGAATAGTACTGGCCAATCACAAGACTTCTGGGGGTCAGAGTTCACTCTGAAACATCGCGGCTGACGAACAGCGTCAGAAAAGACGATTTCAATCGGCTCGGTTACAGCAACTACGAGATTTTTGACCATAAAAGTTAATGTATGTAAGTAGACCTCCATACCTAACATTTATGTGCAACAGGACCACTCTATGTGACCTTTAAAAAAAAAGGATTATTGACATTTTAAATCAAGAGAGAAGTTAGACCGTTTTCACTACAGACTTTAATTCAACTGGACTTCTTTTTGGAGCCACAAAAATAGTCATTATATTTGTACTTCTACATTGGTATCCTTGGAAGAACTGGAAAACTACATCAGATTTTGATATACAGTCTATTGCCCTCATACAGTGCATTCTTAATTTATCAGATTATATGAGATCACGTGCACCTCTGTTAGGGCCAATTCCAATTCCTATCTTAACCCTCAAGCTCAACCCTTAATCTTAACTGGCCCTCAAAACCAAGTGTTGAGGGTTATTTTGTCACTTAGAGATGGGACACCCCTTAAATGCAGATACGTCTGTCAACTCCAAAAAAGAGGAAGAACACATTTACGTCAGGATTATTTATTACGATCCGTTTGTCAGTCAAGTTATTAGGTTGTCAGTTAGTTATAAGATGATACTCATACAAATACCACAACCACGGACATATTCAGCTGACAGTTACCACACACCACGGCTTATTGAAAAGTAAACGATAGCAAACGATCGCTTGTCCGCTCCGGCCGGCTATTGACAAAAGATGGTAAAAAAAAAAAAAAATGTTACTCAACATTGACATCAGTAATCCATAATATATATGCCTAAACTAAGATAATACAATGGTTTTCATCATTTTTATATCTCTTGCTCCCAAGGGTGGTCTCGGAAAATCTCAATATTGAGGGCGATACAGCCCTTAAACTTGCCCCTCAACTTAATTTTTCTGAGAATCGGGACAGCACTTGCGTTTGTGTCATTATCATAATTACAACCAAGCTCTTTATCATTTGATGTTTTCTGGAATTACTCCTCTTATTTGATATTTCTACCAGGTGGAGCGCACACGAATAAAATGAAATTTAATTGTAAATTCCAAGAGGCAGAGAAACAAGTTCAACCCCAAAGCAAACATTTCATACACATTTTCAACACTTGTGTTTCTGAAGAGGCCCCTCACCACACAAGAACTCCTTCCCCCTCAAACCTTTGCTGCAGAAAACAAACAATCTTGTTTGTTCAATGACTGGAGAGCCATTCATTGTACTGATGTTCTGGGGCCCATGCCCAGTGCCCACGGCACACACACACACACACACACACACCACTCTCATGTCACACTCTTTGTGCACTGAGCTGCCGTACAGGCCAAAGCACAGGGCTCAACTGTGTGTGTGTAAATGTGTTTTGGCAGTCGTATGTGTTCGCAGACACTGGCACCACAAGATCACAGATGTTTCGCCCCCAAACTTTCACCAAGACAAGGAAACGACAGTGAAATCCAGGAGAGGGGATTCATATAAAAAAAAATAAAGGCAGGAGGAGTGAGAACTCAGCTCTAAGGCCTAATTTCACCGACATTGTCCCTCTACTAATTGCAAAAATCCCTCCATCTCTCCTTCGCTCCCTGTCGTGCGGCTCTGCGGCGCTCCGAGGTAAAAAGGAAGTCGGGTTCTAATTTCATTTTGGTTTGTCTTAGGACAACTCATAGATGTTTAATTCTATCTCAATTTCATGTAATCAGGCAAAAGACTTCCCTTGAGGGAGGGCAACGCAGGCCAGGGCCAAACGTGTGCTATTTCCAAATGTAATTGGTCCACCTTTATTCAGCTCCACCTGATGTTCATGCCGCGTATTCTCTTTCTTCCCTTTATTTATCTTTACATCTTTCTTTCTCTCATTCCGTCTTTTCCAGTGCGGCACTGCATTCTTTTCTTTCCATCGTCTTCCCCTTTTTTCTCCCCTTTGCCATCTTTACCATCCCGTCGCCTTCAGGCAGAGCCGACGTGGTTTGTTATTGTGATTTCATATTTCCTTCTCATGGCTGCCTCTGCAGCCTCTGGACATTGACTACAAAATCCATTATCATTTGTATATTTTAATTATGCAAATGAGAATAGCTCAGCTGGCCTGTTGGAGGCTGCAGGGGAGAAAGCAGGAACTCCATTGCGGGTGATTACAATTCATCCGCTCGTCTCGCTTTAATTGTAACAAGCTAATTACCTTGTTTCCATTTAGTTTGAACAATGCCAAAAAAGAGCAGGGAACAGTGATAGCTTTAGCGAACTCACGTGGTGCTGCTGGCTAACGGGAATAAGGATGACAGTGAGGGAGGGATGAGTGAAAGAGAGGACGGAAGAAAGGGAAAAGTGAGATTAATAAAATCGGTTTGAATTCTTTAGGATAAGCCCGACCAGCTGTGAAATGTTTTTAATGCAGCAGCGTTAATGTTACCAGTGTGGGTTAAGTATTGTATTGTAAATAATTATAGCAATAATATAGGGAGCGACAGCAAAATGGCCTTTATGTTGCAGCGTATACCACAGAGTCTGCTGTAGATGTTCCATAATAATAATAATAATATGGAAGAAGTCTTGCGTAAACTTTTGGTTACATAACTGAGTCACTGCAGACTGGGCTGGAGATATTAGTTGTGTTGTTTTGTAAAGTTATTGCATCACAAAAGGTGTTTAGTATCTATAGATGATCGACTTCACAGATGTTCCACTTAACTATTATAGAAAATTTTGACATAAATATTGTGATTTTCTTGTCTCAATGATCACTCAAAGCGCTTTAGTGCCAGGTTTTGTGCACTGCTTCACTTTTCTGCATTCTGGGTACATCCCCACAGTTCCTTTCCTACTTAAAAGAGGGTCTATGTCATTCAAGGATCCCTGGCATGTGTAGTCAAGCTCCCATTCTATTTTATTAATGGCAACTATTCACCAGCAGTTTGCCTTTTTTTGTCTCTACTTGTGTTCTTAAAGGACAGAGTTGTTAACTTGGGGGTTAAGTGTCTTTGCCAGGGACACTTCGGTAGATCACTAGAGCCTGAAATCAAACCCTGACTTTCCAGTTGGAAGATTACCCTCTCTACCACTGATCCACAGCTGCTCTTGTAATGTGATCTGAGAACTCCATTTGTTTTGCTAATGACAGGCAACTAACTGTATGTGTCTAGTTGGTTAGGAGTAGCTAATGCTAACTTGTAAGTAGGTTGCAAAGATAAGGCTGTTTTCTAGATGATGTGTTTCCATCATGGCACGGTTGGGTTTGGTACAGTATGGTATGTTTTGGAGCAGTAAAGCCCTGGGTTAGGCTTTTTCGACTAAGAACAGTATAGGCGGGACGTGGGCTGTGCCCGATGGCCGCAGCAGCGAGATATGTAGCAGGATGTTGTACTGGTGTGAAGACATCAAACGCAACACAAGAGTTTGTGGCTGATTGTCTCAACAAGACATTATTCTTGCTGTGCTGTCTTGACTAATACAGATACAATCACGGTGCTTTCCAATACTGTACAGTTGGTCAGTTGACCAACTAGATGCTTCTCTTGTTGCTAAACACTTCTAATGAAATTGTATCTGCACCCTTTTCTTTCTGCCATAGTGGCTGAAAGGCAGAAGTGCAGGTTTTTCAGTGAAGACAAATAAAAACCCAAAGTACTTGAACTGTCTTGGTTTATCCAACAAAAAGAACAAAGACCATCCAGCTTCACAGTGCACGGCGGGGCTTATCACGTGCTTGTATCGCAGTACTTGAGACCAGGTTTGTGTTTCTGCCAGAGGTGCTCAGTTTCGTATTCACTCTGTTCAGAGGTTTCTCACTGAAATGAGTCCAGGGCTTCTGGGGATCAAGACCAGGCCTCAGCTGAACAAGATCTCATTATCTCTCGCTCACAAAGACCCACACGCACCCATTCACGAGCACATGCACGCTCAAGGCGTGCACTTGCTCATGCACTCACGCCAGCAAGCGGGGTGTCACTCTGAGGGGATTCTGTATGTATGTCACTGATGAAAGCATTCCCTGTGTGAAGTGTGCTACAAGTCAAAAGGTCAAATTTGTAAATTTCTCTTTTTTCCTTCCAATTTGCCACAAAAAAATTATCCCTTTCACTTAAACGCATACACACGCACGTTAGCACATAAATAAAATCACCTTCTCTCGCATCGTCTCTACTGGGCAGCCTGGCATACTCTTACCAGCTCCCATCTTCTTTGTGCCCACCTACTTTGTGGTGCCATCAGGGAGAGACTTGAAAGGTATTTGAAACTGTCTTCCTTAATCATTTCCCGGATCCCGCAGGACTCGCTGTGTGTGACGTGACGGAGGAAAGACAGAGACGAGGAGGACAGCAAAGAGAGGAAGAGGGCTATGTGAACGTCAGTCAAGTCTTCTGCGAAGGTTCAAGAGGAACGCCCAGTGACACAGATGCAAGGACTAGAAACCAAAGCGTCCCTCAAGGATATTTTAAGGCTTGGATTGCTGGATTCCATAAAAGTAAGTATATAAATATGTGGAATTTTAAAGGCGTCACAGGAATTGTTAAAATTATCCAGACTTGAAAAATCATTATTCCTTTTAACTCCAGTTATAATCTCTTTGCAACGAGATACAAACTGGGTCATGGACCTCCGTCCTCTGTGACATACAGTAAGTAGTAGTTTTTTTTTATAGTGACATCATACCCCACAGAGAAAGGTTTTATTCACTCTCCACATTGCCTGGTCATTTAAAAGTTTAATAAACAAAGCCTATGCTTCTAAACTAAGTATACCACCTTCTGTTTTATTCCTTTACAGCCACATTTGGGCCAAACACTAAAAATTAAGTAAATTTAGCTTCACCCTGTAAGCAAGCGAAATGACATCAAGCTAGTTTTATTTAGTGTTGAGATTTCTTTGAATAAAAGGAATAAAAACTTGCTCAAAAACATGTTTAAACTGTGGATTTAATCTATTTTATCAGTATCCGCTCTCAGGTCAAATGAGTCAGGAATAGAACCAGGTGAACATGGCAATTTCTTCTTTGTCTGCCTCGAATTCTGGTGTCATCTCCAGTGCAAAGCTAAGACATGCATTCATTTACCAGCCAGTAGCAAAGCCGAGAACAATGTACCAAAGTAAAAGATACAAAACTAAAAACAACCACTTATAATGGGAATCATATTAATATTAACATTCACATTTTTCTTTTATATGGACCCAACAAGAAAGTGAATAGTGAATAGAGTTTGTTCTGCCGACATCACTGCACAACACTCTTCAGTATGTGTCGGGATGGTTTGTTGCCAAGGGTAAACGTTGGGAATAAAAGTTGGCTCTCTAAGTCTGAGACCAGACAGGATATGGTTCATGGGATTTCAGCTGTCAACACCTGATTAAATTTGCTTTCTCAAGTGAGCAGTGACTTTCTATTGCACAGTGGCTGCCCTCAACTTTACAGACAGAGTCAGGAGTGAACAACAAGGCGACAGAGCTGCTTTGCTAACCCTGGCCTGCTGTCATCCACATTATGCCATTACCATATGTTGACATAGTCATGGTAATAACAGTACTTGTCCTGAACAAGCAGAACATTGATTTTCTTAGGCAATTGTATTTTAAGGGAATATGCAACTGTTATATATATGGGCTGCATATGTTTTTCATCTTAATCCTAAGAAACCTATGTCACGTAATACATAATCGAAACATCTAGGAGCAATAATTCCCATCTCTTTTTACTTACATTTGGAGTGAGTTTGGAGTATCACTAAGCTGTGACTACATTAGTATTAGCAAATCACTTTCTATGCCCCTTGTACCCTATTTCTTTCCTTTTTTATCTCCTCAATTTAGAGCTAGATTTGAGATAGATTACAGAATTCTCAAGTAAAAATAAACAAACAAAAAAACAGAATATCTTACATTATTTACACCTTCCTAAGGTCAAGAAACATTTAACCTTGACTCTAATCCTTTGGCGTGGAAATCCACTCTTGGTCTTGGCCCCTTTATCCTGTTACGGCTCTCAATTACTTTCATGTACAGATGTCATGCCATAAGTTAAAGCTGCTGTAAATACCATAGAGTCTTAATGTACAGAGACAGGAAGAGAGCCCTCATAAATACAGTAAGCAGTGACTGCAGATTACCTAGAACGGCAGCTAAGTGACTGGATGCCTATTTGACCTATATGAACCACATTACTGTCAAATGCCTTTTTACTCGGTATATATGCTGTTGTGTCCTAGTAAATCCAACAAATTCAGTACTTTAACTTGATTTAAACAAGTGTTGAGAGTTTGTCTGTGATTTTGTCTAAGTGGAAAGGGAATTTGGCTTGTAACCGAAGGGTTGCTGGTTCAAATCCTGACAGGTAAAGGTACCCAACCCCCAGGGCATTACTCAGTGGCTGCCCAGTGCCCAATGCTCCTCGTTCTTGTAAGGTTTTAGTAGAACCTTTGTAGAAGATAGGTTAAATACAGTGGAAGAATTTCCTTATGGTGACCATTAAAGCACAAATGTACAAATTAATGATTAAATAGGTAAATGGCAATTGTTCAGGACTGATGTTTCCATTGATCAAATATATGATTCATGATTTCAGTCCTAGTTACAGACAAGCATTTGTTTGCATGCATTTGTTTATGGACAGGGATTTGTAATTAGTTCCAGTCCTACCCTTTACATATCATGCATACAGTATACAAGGCATGATGTATAGGTTACATATACATACGCATGCTGCAGCTATTGTGGAGTGTGTTTGCCTTGTGACCGAAGGTGAACTTTATGTGATTCAAGTACATCTGGAGGGCTTATAAAACTGTGATCTGCATCAAAATAATCCGTCTTCTCTGAAATGTAGGATTCACACTCTGGCGGTCTGTTTGTGTCACTTAAGTGTGACTGGTAATAAGATTACTACTTTCCATTAGTTCTGTTTAAAATGTACAGGCGCAAATGTCCTGGCATGATCAGACTGAGTTGTATTTTGGTCTGGTTTCCAGAAAACGGGTACATGTGGGTGTCCTTATATTCTAGTGAGAGAAAACAATGTTTTACATTTTTATTTGGTTATTGAGGTTGTCTGATTCCATTTGCATGACATCTGTTAGGAGTTGTCAACCAAACACGGGATATTTAAAGATCTGCTGTCGCTTAAATATCTTTTTTGTGGCCTCTGGGTTTAAAGTACAACTCAGAGGTTTATCATAAAGTTGGGATCAGAGAGAGTGAAAGAAGAGAGATATTTAAATCTGTAACGTTCATTTAGAGATCAGACACTCAAAGGGATCAACTTTAAAAAAAAATGTTGCATGTTAAATCGCCTTAAGATTTTTTTTTTTTTTTTGCACTGTACCGCACGACCTCACATTTCCTCGCTGAACTTGTGCTCAGTACATCTCAGTCCTCAGCAGTGGGCAGTATAACAGCCCCCTCCCCCCTGAAAAGTGAATAATCCAGGGAGTGCAATTCTACAGCAAGAGGAGTGGTTAGAAGGGTTAGAATAGTACCGTTGTGTATAGTATGGAATATAGCATAGAGTTTCACAATGTGCATCTTATAGCATAAAGTAAAGATCCTTTACATAGTGGTAAAGACACAGTCTTTGGGAAATGGTGCCGCCTACTTTTCAGAAGCACACATTTTCATTTCCACTGACTTTCTGTCACCTGTCGAGAGCAGATGGAACTGAATTAAGGGTAAAAGACAGTTCAAGCAGTTGTTTAAGATGATCATTCATTCATTTTCTTCTGCTTTATACTCTGCATGAGAGTTGTGTTGGGTCTTGAGCCAATCCCAACTGATTTAGGCAGTCAATCACAGGTCCAACAATTCTAGCCACTGTAGCACCATGTGAATGATAAGAAAATCATTCTATGTTTTGACTTGTATTATACACTACCGGTCAAAGGTTTTAGAACACCCCAATTTTTCAATTTTTTTAATTGAAATTCAAGCCATTCAAGTCCAATGAATAGCTTGAAATGGTAAAAAAAAAAAAAAAGGTAAGGTTACCCAAAAACAAAAAGAAGAAATTCAAGGTGTCAGTGAGTACAGTTTCCTTCACCATCAAAAGGCACTGGAAGAAACTCTGACAGGAATTGGTCTGGCAGACCCAAAGCAGAACAGAATCAGAAGACAAGTTTCTGTGAGTCAACAGCTTGCGAGATAGGCGGCATATACATGTATAAATATATATATATATATATACATATATATGTGTGTGTATATATATGTGTATATATATAAATATATGTGTGTGTATATATACAGTATATATGTATATATATATACATATACATACACACATATCTATATATGTGTGTGTGTGCATATATATGAGGTGATATTAGGTGATATTAGGTACATAGTATAAAGTGTCAGAACTCTGGGGAACACCACAACACAAATCAACCAAAGTTAACCTCACACTCTTAAGTATTGTAAAGGGCAAGTGAAACTGCATGACCTCCGAATCCTCTGCCATTGGCCACATATCATATCCGATCACTGTATGTGTGACACTTTACTTTTCTCATAATAATCTGCTTTAAAAAAGAAAATCACCTCTGCGTGTCACTGCCCACTCCTGCCACACGGAACGCTAGGGGTGGGGGTAAAAATCGATTCACATAGGAATCGCGGTTCTAATCATCCACAATTCTGAATCGATTCATAAACTTCAAAAATCGATAAAAAATACATATATATATATATGTATTCTATTTTGAAAAACCACACCAAACACCAGTTTGTGTTATTTGTGTACAGTTTATTTTTGTAACTTCTGGGAGAAAAAGGCAGCTAGTCTAAGCTTTTATTTATGTGTTATTTTTTTGGTACAGTAATTAAGTTTTTATTTGTTTTGAATGAATAAATGCTAACTTTTGTCTTTGAGTTTGCCTTTGTGTGATCACATTATCACATTATCTTATACAAACTGTATTGTTTTGATGCCATAATTTGCCCATAAACACACTATGCATTGTATCAGTTTTTGAATCGAGAATTGTTTGAATCGAGAATCGTATGAATCGAATCGGTTGAATCACGAATCGATTTTGAATCGAAACTTGACCCTAACCCTGGATTTCCACTGGATGCGGAACGGCCGCGGAACGGTCGCGGCGCGGTTGCCGTTGCAAATCGCTTCCATTCTAATTAATGAGAGCATTTCCACCAGACGCGATGCAGAGCATCTCAGCAGCGGCCCAGAAGCGTCTCGCCGCGCCCCATCGCTATCGATAGGAATCAGTTCTATTTTTTCCGTTGCCGCTGCTGAACCTCGTAAATTTCAACGAAGCAGATCGCACCACACAGGAAAAGCGACACAGAATCAAAGTAAAACATTTCCGCCCCCCTTTCAAAATAAAACACAATACGCAGGTCATATAGCCTGTCACAACTTCACATCAACATTACATTGTCACCGCTGCTGCCAGGTAAACAGTTAATTAATCAGAGCGTCTCTGAGAGTCATAATGTCCGTTCGAGATTATCGCGCGATCTTCCGTGAATACCGCTGGCTCCCAAGGCTCCGCACCGCTGCCGTTACGCGCCCGGTGGGGATTGGTGCTGGGGAGAGGACGAAGCAGAACCGCGCCGCTGCCGTTCCGCGGCCGTTCCGCGTCCAGTGGAAATCCAGGGCTAGAATCGGAATCGAATCGAATCGTAAGACACCCAAAGATTCACATCCCTACAGAACACTTTCATTGTTTCCCGAGCTCTACTTCAACAATCGCTTGATTAAAATTGTGGGCCAATCAGAATGGCAGAATGCTGAAGATTACACCACTGTAACATCTGTGATCTGATGTGTTTTTTTTTATTTTTTGTTTTTTTTTTATATTTAGATTTAGAAGTCAGCATGATCTTAATTTCATTTGATGGAGGGAAAGAGGGTGGGTGGAACCGAAGAGATAACTCTCTCTCTTTTAAAAATAAGTCACAACTGAGTGCAGCTGTCATTATTAACCAAAGTACCATTGATGACAAGAGACCCACCCAAACTCTGCGAGTGTCCCTGAGCACTTAAGAAAACCCAAATAGCCCCATCTGTCAATTTTACACTCAGTGATTCTTACTTAGCGCGCAGAGCCCCTGTAAGTGTAATATGCTGTGGGGATTTTCATAAAAACCCAAATACAGTAGACACACGATAAAGACGCAAACATATTTATTCTCTGAGCGACGCTTTTTAAATCCATGATTTAGTGAAAGCTGTTACAGGACGAGTATGTCAAGAGGCAGGGCAGTGAGGCCAATTCAGGCCGACACAACTGAACTGGCATGTTACAGTTTTCTCAATGTTTGCACAGAAATACCCTGATCATACTAAGAATAAGTGAGAAAACAAACTAACTAGACCACACTTCCGTATCAGTTTTTTTTTTTTTTTTTAGTTTTAATCCAAATATATTACTCCTTATGAGAGTGACTTAATGACCTTAAAAAACAGAGATTCAAAACGTCTAGATCATTTCAAACAATGACTGACTTGACAGTTGGTCACATGGTTAGTATGTGTGAATGGGTATATGATAGGACTAATTTAATCCCAAATTCAGAAATCCATTTAAAGCTCACATAGAGTGGTCCTGTTGCACATATGTTAGTTATGGAGGTCTACTTACATACATTAACTTGTTTTTATGGTCAAAAACCTCCTAGTTGCTGTAAACGAGCCGTTAGAAATCCTCCTTTCTGACGCTGTTCCCCAGCCGTGATGTTTCAGACTCAACTCTTTCACCCAGAAGACAGACTGTGTTGTGATTGGCCAGCCAGCGTAGAGGCTTCCCAACCCGCCGCAGTCCCTTTTATGACTTTGACCCAGAGTCAGACCCAGAGTCAGAAGACACTGACGCTCGTGAAACACCTCCACAACGGACGTTATTCTTCTTCTGCGGTTCAATGTACGCAACCGGATGTGCCCGGACTAGTGCCCGGCGCAGGAGGATCTGCTGTTCCAGAGAACCGTTGTTTACGTAACCAGACCAGGTTTTTTCAGAGATCTCACTGAGCCCGAGATTACAATACAACACAACGTTCTCAGCAGTGGCTGAACTGTTTGTTTTGAAACTTCAGGGCTTAATAAACAAGGTAATGACGCAGATACACACCAAAAGCGTTAATTGGAACTTCCGGTCTAGGTCTGCTTTAATCTTTGGCGAGAAAGTTCAAACTCAAACACTAAAAAACTGATTTTTAAGGTTAAATTTACAGCCTAGAAGTACCTCTTACTGTTTGAAGTAATAACCAAGCTTTTCAACAGAGGGTGCTATAAGTGCAGCTCACTTAAAGTTACTTAAACTCAAACTTAAGATTTAGTATCAATGCCCAACAACAGGTTTCCTTCAATCTGAGTGACTGTTTATTTACATCTGCCCTGATTATCATTCCAACTAAGTCTGATGGTTAAATAAGGATATTGTTGTTGTATGAATGAACCTCCGTGACTTTACACTGTGCTTAGTATTAAACATGTTTTTTTTATTCTGTCTTTTATTCATAACATCTGTCATTAGGTTGTGAAAAATAGATTATACAGGGAGAATCTTAATCCTAACCCAAAAACAGATGTGAAAAACATCTTACCGTGTCAAAAGCTCAAATGTGCTTGCGTCAGCCGGCACGCATTGTTTTTGTGCGTTTATACATTCGGTCATGTGATGTCACGGAAAAACAACAAGGGCTCACATTTCTGTGATGTTTAACGCTGTCAGTGTCTCTTTCAGTCCCGATGCTAATCCCTTAGTTCCCACTGTTGTAGAAGGGTATTTATGTGTCAGTGGATCAGTAGTAATTCAGTGGCAAATCAAGCATAATAATAATGATAACAATAATAAGGATTAAGGCTTGTTTTGATCAACTAATGTTAGAGGTTAGCATATCAAAAACAATAATACTGGAGAAAATGGTTTGTTAATGAAAAGTCATGACAGATAAATAGGAAATAGCTGGGAAATGGGGAAATTACTCAAGTGAAAAGAAATGAAATGTTAACGTGAGCATTACTATTGTGCTCTTATAACTGTAAAACATATGAAATGCCCAAATTTTGCCATGCCTTGTATCATTATTCTAATGCCTGAAGTATTAAAAAATGCATTAACTGAGCAATTTTCTACAAAAACGATACAATATTTGATTAAGTTAAGTAAAAAAAAAAATTAAAATAACATACATAAAATGTAATATTTACCTTTATAACCTGCTGATTGCAGTTAAATGTATATATGTGTTATCGTATGCTCTGTGCATTTGTGATTCAGCCTAAGCAGCCACAGACACACATTTGCACAGAAAAAAGGCTGCTTATATTTGTTGTTATTTAAACACCAGAGCAGATAGACAGCTGAACAATAATTATTTCCTGGGACAATAATTATTAGCATTTAATTCTGTTGTTTACCATTTTGCCTGGTGGCTTCTCTTTAAACCTGAGTCTCTATCTATAATGGCGAGCCCTTGAGCAGAAATGCGTTTAACACAAATATCAAATAATTGAGAAACAAAAGCTTTTTTTTTTGCCTGTGTTTGAACATTAATTGCTAGTTAAACACGTGAACTGGATCTGACTTTACAATGACATAGAGTGAAGAAAGTCTACAAAAAATGACTATACAATATATTTAAATGCAGTTGTTTGTTCGTCCTCAAAAATGTGCAGTTTGTAAGTATATGAAAAAATATTTTTTTCCTCTTTTTTAAAACAAAATATGAACAACAAACATAGATCAAATCCTCACAGTATAATCTGTCAGTGATCTTGACGGCACTGTATGGATGTTTGAGGGGATTACAAGCTGTAACACAGGATTATACAATTACAGCCTGTCCAGGGTGAGGGAGGCCACACTGCAGTGACACTGTGATCACATAAACACAGAGTACACACACACAGTATTGCTCAGTTATTCTTCTTGGGACACTGCAATGACTTCTAGTCATTTGGACAGTGTTATCCCTAACCTTAACTTTAAACAGTTAATATCTAACCACAATTCAAATCTCAGCCCTAAACTGGCAAGTGAAGTTCGGCCTCATTAGGACCAGGTTTTGGTCTCCATTAGGGCTACAGTCAGTACATTTACATGCATAATTGAGCTGTAGTCTGACGAAGACAGGCAACCGGCGCCAAGAACGGCAAGTCTGATTCCAGTCCGACTAAGTGTACACATGCAAGAGTAATCAGACTATTAATCACATTATCTCCAGGTATATTAGTCCGATTAAGACTAGCTCGATTTAAGTCAGACTAACGTGTTTACATGGCATTAAGAAAACTGAATTATTGTCTTAGTCTGACTAAAATTGGACTTTTAACGCAAGTGTTTACACCAGAAATTGTCCTAGAGAGGTAACAAATGCAAGATGTTATCACACAAGTTATTTCTAGAACCCAACACTCAGCTTTGAAAGCTATATCTTATACTGGTTCAAATTCCATATATTTTCACAGCTGTTTTGCGTCATTATGAGTCGGGATGGATTTTCTATTTCATGTTTTTGGTCTTTATCTCCTTGCACATTTCCTGGGGTAATTTCAGCAATTCACATATCAAAAAAGCTCACCTGAATTGAACCAAATTTTTATTTAAATAAAAATATAGTGATACCAAAATAAATCAGCTTCTTAAATGTGCTCTATCATAACTGCTAAAAGATACGGAAAACATTCATGATACTAACTTTGACTTACTTATATTCATGAGTGTTTGGGGAAGAAATGTTTTCCTGTATCAGTGTAAAAAAAGCTACACTAATAATGGACTACAAATAGAAGATGCATTATCATCACATTTGTGTGTAATTGCAGCAACGTTGAGATCTGCACCTTACAATATTTTCTGAGGTTCTGAGGTTTGCCATTTTGTGAATCCAGCTTGTTTTCACCTAAGTGGGACAACATTTACTCCACAGTGCACTAATGGGATGATCTCATGTTTTTACTAATTGTCTCATGGACAGTTACAGAGTTGTTGTGTTTTTATAACACGTCCACAGATTGATATCATGGTTGATGAGGTCATCACTATCCTCTTATCGCTCTCTCACTTCCTCTGTTTAATTTCTGTGGGAAATCGACTCTTTCCACTCGCCCCCTTTTTACTCACCTCCTCTGTTCTCATCATCGGTATCACTCTCTATGTTTGCCTGGTGATTAAGCACTAGATTAACCTCCAGTCCTCATTAATAATAGACGAATAGAAAAAGCCCTGGTTCGTCCGCTTCCTGTCTGCAGCACTAATAGAGCCCTTAACGCTCACATTAACGTAGCTCTTGTTTACTTGGAATGGGATGGAAAAAAAAAGTGGAACAATGTGACACATAAATGCATCAATCATCTACATATGAACTCACGTGGCTGGGACGTAAAGCTGCTAAAGGTAGGGTTGAGATCAAGACAAGTTTTTTTATTAGTAAGTATCATTACTTGTACTTACTTAAGCATACTTATACTAACTTGTAACTCTACTTACTAATACTTATGTAAGTAATATGTACTTAGTTATGCATACCTGTACTTAAGCTCTGTTTCCGAATAGTACCAAAACAACTGGCCCGACTGTTCCGTTTTTCACTATACTTCTCCTGGGGTACCAGAGTAATGGTAGCCAGCCGATTGAGTGACAGAAAAACTTTAACTCCCTTGCTACCGGTGTTTCCTCAACGCCCACAGTATATTCTCATAAAAATCTGGACCTCAAACCGAGCACGAACAAAAAGAAGAGCTGCTGGATGTCCTCCAATGTTGTCCATTGTGTTGGGTTGTGTTTTCATTTTACACCGGTACTACGTCATGCTATGTATCTCTTTGACACAGCCAGGTAAAGGTACTGTTCCCAGTCGAAATGCAAGCCTGACTAAGAGCTTTAGCGTTCCAAATCGTACAGTACCGTACTAAACTGAACTTTGCCTTGATAGAAACACAGCTTCAGGGTATACATACTTATAGTGATACTTACTTGCACTTATAATCAGTTATATTTATATTTAAACTTACATACACTGAAACTTATACTCACACTTACACAAATAATTTTGAGTTATTACTAATTTACTATCATATTCTATTATATTATGTATAACTAAATATATAAAAATCTAATGAATTGATTTTACTCTGTGGGCTGTATAGACAACACTTGTGTCTATTGTTTGTTTAAGTAATGATGAGTAATCTCTACTATCAATCTACGCCAGGAAATGTATTATAAACCCCAGTTAGGCTGTGGTTCCTCAAAACAATTTTAGGGTTAATGGGTTAAAGATTTAATTGTGTAACTCTAGCTTTTCTTGTTTATAAACTTGAGGATTTTGCAGAGTTTTACCTGAGTCATATTTACATTTTTCCTCATGTTGTTAGCCAAAGTGTTGGTAAAAGTTACTGTTCCTGCTCATATTTACTGTTATTTTTCATTGTTCGTTGTTTCAAGCCATGTTAAACCTAATTATCTCCACAACAACACAAACATATAAAACTCTGGATCAGATTTGAAAAGAGAGGGAAACGGCACAAAGGAGAGAAAAAAGAGAGATCGTAGGCAAGCATCACACTGTATGGGGACTATTATCTCTCGTCCATGAGAATCATTCAGTTCTCCGCGGGGTGTCAAAGCGACACATCTCGGCGGGGAGAAGATAACTAACCGAGATGATCTCGCAGTATCGCGGCTTAATTTTCTTTACTGGGGAATATTCGGCGGTAATGTAACTTAAATAGGCCATTGTGGAGCAAACTGCATCATTTTATATGGGACATAAAATCATGGAAACTCACCAAAAAGGAAGATTGGCACTTAGGCCGGCACAATGCGTTGAAATGGATTCTGAATGAATTACCACAAATGTCGTCCCATAAGGCCTGTGCTCAGGAGTTTCTCTCCGTGTGCATGTGTGTGAAAACTGCACTTTGCCAATGTTATTAACCTTGTGCTCATTGTAGATAGGAAAGTTTTTTTACCTGTTTAAAGCACTCCGAACGTCATAAATGCACAAAACACTGGTGGATCGAGGATTAATGTGTATATAATAAAATAATAAAAAATTAAACAATATGAGCGGCACAGAGGGAGAGATTCACCACAAAACACAAGCTGGACAATGGATGTTTGATATATTTTTCTTGAAAAGAAAGTCATAGACAATGATTGGCCATCTGCCTTAAAATAACCTCATAATAGCAGGTAATTTATCAACTTAAAATGGTGTTGGAGCCAGAGAATGAGATGACTCCATTGTCATTATCTAGTTTTTTGACCATGCTGTTTTAACTTTACTGCTGTGTACCCTGCTGAGATTAGAGGTTTGCAAAGATGCTACACAACTACAAATGTTTATGTATTTATTTAATATTTATTTATTATTATGTTGATTTTTTAGGAACAGTGCAAAAATCATCATAATATTATCACTAACATATAACAAATGTCCTGCATATTGGATTTTCTAGCCAAGGCTAGTTGTGCAATCCCTCTTCCTATTATCTTGTATTGTTTGCTTTACTGTCTTATATTCAGAACAGACGTCAGACGGCAACAACAGAAAATCTATGAATGGACTCATGGTAATTTCCTGAGGCACTCACACACATACGTTTGTGCTTCATTCATAGTGAGGACCCTTATAGACATAATGCATTCCATAGCCCCTTACCATAACCCTAACCTTAACCATCACATCATCGAACTAAAGGCCTAACCCTAACCCTAAGCTTAAAACCAGGTCTAATAAGCCGGTTAACTCTATTATGTCTATCATGATAATCATTAAAGGCGGATTTATTTAATCAAAATAAATCTGCCTGGATTTATTTTGATTAAATGAATGTAGAATTGTTAAAAAAAATGTGCTAGCTGTGCAAGATAACTTTCAATTTCCATATCTGACAGATCGCCAGTCCATGTTTTCTTTTTTTTCTCGCTATCACAAACGGTGTCAGAGTTATGGTAGTGTGAAGTTCACATGCCAAATCCTGTAGACGACGACAGAAGGGTTAAAGAAGTGAGGACCAGTCAAAATGTCCTCACTCCCTATAGCTTATACGATTAATGGTCCTTACCAAGCCACAAATACTTTTAATGTATCCATTAATGGGCACATTGTCACCAAAGTGTTATCCCTAACCTTAACCTTAACAGTATTGAAATCTTAGCCCTAAACTTAAAGGTGAAGTAAGTAGTTTATAGTGACATCTAGAGGAGAGGCTGAAATTTACAACAACGAACTGCTCCTCTGCTCACCCCCTCCCTTCCCTGAGCGCTACGGTATCCTCAGCCGGTCAAATGTCGTCCTTGTCGTCTTTCTTCGTGGTACGGGCGTACGGTCACGTACTGGTGTTCCTTTATCCGCTCTAAAATACGTGTGCTCCCGTAGAAAAATGGCGTCGTGGCAATGCAACAGCGGCCCGCGACCATGTTATTTTACATGACTTTTTGAAACACTACGAAAATGAAACAAAAAATATTATACAGTGACTAGACAATGCAGGAGCACATAATATGTGTACAAAAGTGGATTTTGGGTCATCCAAACCCATAAATACTACGCTGTGTCCCTTTAACCAGTTCCATTTTGCGTCTTAATCTTCATGTTTTGATCTAAATGAGGATGACTACCGGTCCTGACAAGGTCAGTGTTTATGTCAGATAAGGTCCTAAAGAGGTAACCAATACAAGTACGCACACACAGAGTGAGAGGGAGTGAGAGTGCCCTGCCCCCTCTGACCCTGCCGTCTCTCAGCTTGCCTTTAAAGAGCACTGTAGCGCCCAGCAGTCTGTCTGCTCTGCAGCTAATTGTCTTCGGCCCAGCGTTCACTGTTAACTGTCTCATTACTCATTCCACTTATAATCATAATAACTTCCACAACTTTGCTTGTGTTCAGGGGTCGTTAAAAGTCAAGCAAGCCTTTAATTACAAACCGGGATCATTCAGTAAGTAAAGTTGCATCTCCCTGCTGGTCTGACTGTGCTGCATCCTCAGTCCGTCCCCTGGAACAACTGCTCCTGGAGTGTGCAGCTCTCAGTACAAACGTGCGGTTCAAGATATAAAGGTCACAATTCTCAAGGAGAATAAAAATCAACTTGTACAAACTGACATACTTTTTTTATGTTGAAATGATCCAATCAGTGGAGAGAAAACTCTGAAAGAACCAGACTCGAAGATGTGCAGCGTCTGCCTAGACGGGTTGTGGTGAAAGGACAAATGGGGGACAGAAAGTGAAAGAGGGATGTGAGGTAGAGAAAAAAAAGTGACAGGACCAGATATATTGTCTCTTAAGTCGTAGTTTCAGACAGGACACTAGCGTGATGTGATTTAAATTTAAACCTCTTATCAAATTTATGAGTAGTTCAAACTTGTGCACTTGAGCTCCGCCTACATAAACTTAAAATAAACATTTCATATTCAAAAATGAATATTATTTGTGTCTCGGCCTATTTGTGTCTCCTGTATCGATTTAAAGTAATTATTTTCATTTAAACTAATAATAGTCATAATAATAATAGTCCTTTACACTGTCTTCATTACATTATGGTCAAATTAATAATTATGTACAGGTCTGAGGAGTGGGGGGAAATACCAATTTTTGCTTCTTAAATGAATAATGATAAAAATCTGATTTTAAGAAACAGATTAATCCTTTGCATTCATTTATGAAGGATTTAAGGCATAAATATGCATATATAGCTGATAAAAAAAACTGCTGTTGTGATTCATGGATTTATCTCTTAATAATTCATTTTGACTAATGCTCCAGATATTTGATGAACTATGGGAATCTTTAGTGGTTTGTCCACAGTGCTAATTGGTACAAGTGTCCTCAGGCAAAACTCACATCTCAGTCACATCAGAGCTGTCTCTCTCTCCTCTGGCACGAGGAAACATGACAAAAATCAATCAATTAAATACATACATATGTACTTAGATTAATTAGTAAATTATCAAAAACAATTAGCCATCAATTTACGAATCAATTAATAATCGATTCATTCATTCAGTTCTATTGAGTTAATTTGTCACAGAAAACATGCAATTTAAACAAAAAGTGTAAATAAATCAGGAACAAAACAAATAAGGAGTAGAGGTGTGTGTGTGTTTGTGTGTGTGTGTGTGTGGGGGGGGGGGGGGGTGACATCCTGAGCAATGCAATCGTAATACAGCAATAATAATATGTTTATATTTTGTGCACGTTTATTTAGAGGCTGATGACCCGCGTGCATGACCCAGACTCCCCCTCTCCCCAAAAATCATCTGAAGAAGTACAGGCATGAGCGGATTAAACTAAAAAATAATAATAATTATGATTATGATGATGTATATTTTCTTTATTGAAGATGTGTGTTAATTGTAGTGCAAAGTAAATCTTCAGTGTGTGTGTGTGTGTGTGTTTGCGCAGCATTAAGTCAGGATTAACTGTGGGACAGACAGTGCTGCACCATATTGTAGCCTACATCTGCCTTTAAATCCACAAATATGTCCACTCGAGTCTGCTGCGTGGCAGGTGGCTTTGTTTCACAGATTAAACCTTTAGACGTGTATTATTATCATGTTAAAAAATAAACTGTAGATGCTGCGTGGGCGTGGACGTGGACGTGATTTCACGTGCATTTCAGTGTATGCTAATTACTCACCCGGGGCCACGTTCCATTTATTGACACATTTGATGTGAAATGTCTCGAGCTCACTTAGTGTTGTAGCTCTTAATTTGTTCTGTTTTGCGCGCACGCGCGCGCACACACCCACGTTGACCCACGGAGGTCACATGAGCAATTCTTTTCTTAAACGCATGATTAAATTCTCAGTAGGACTAGAAAAAAACAGTGAAATGTATTCCAGTGGGTCTAATATTATTGCCATTATCTCTATTGTTTTTCACTATAAACCACATTTTCACACAGTCAATTATGTGTCATTAAATAAATAAAATGTCATTATTGTCTTTAAAAACAGGGAGTTCATCAGCCAATTATTGTTGTTATGTTATTTGATTATGAACATAAGGCTTAATATTGTGGCAGGGAAAAAACAACTGTAGTAAATTTTATATAAAACATTTAACATGTCGTATTTTACATATATATATATATATGTATAACTACCTGTTTTATTTGCTCTCATCGCTCCATTGTGACATCACACACGCACACACTCTCTCCCTTTATCCCAGCGTGTGCTCCCGTGGCGTTCGTCCGCGAGACAAAAGCACGCGCCGCGGTGACAACCCCTTCCTTTTTTTTTTTTTAAATTGGTTTGAGACGGAGCAGATGGGGCTCGTGCCCACTGACATCGCGCACGTGTACTGATTTATAAAAGGAGAGAGAGAGAGAAAGATTGTCAGAAAAATAAATGATAGTCAACATTTTAACCACATTTACACTTTAAATCAGAATATAACACTCAATAGAAGTGTTTTATTGGCTTTAATTAGTTCATATTAAAGAGAAGTTATAAGCTGAATGTTTATACATTGATTTATAACTTTGGAGTAAAAGTATAGAAATTAAATCTTTTGTTTTTATTTTTAATTATAAGGTAACAATCCAGGGGGAGGTAGGGTTTACAGATTGCAGCAACAGTAATGAAATGCCTTATTTATCCCCCCAAAAAACCTTTATTATTCTAAATGAATGCACAACACAACAGTAAAGGAAGTTATTGCACCTTTATTTTGTCATCATAAAAACCCTCTCACCTCTACTATTCCTTAAAAGTACTTTTATTTTTGCTCTATTCTATAAATATAAATAGATTTTTTTCTAGTCTTGAACAGTGAAAAAAAAGTCACATTTCACTTTCCTGTCCCAGACATGAAACATGGTCCAAAAATAATCTGTCCTGAAAAGAATTTAATTAAGTTGTTTTAATTAACGAGGGCAAAGCACTTCACAGAAGAAATCTTCTATTCATTATTCAGACTTTAAACAGATCCCTTCTATATTTACTTTATTTTCTCTTATTGCAGACATATTTGCCTGCATTACTTACATGTACACATTGCATATGCATATTTTTAGCAGCAGAGGTGAGCGAGCAAGAGGAAATCACTCCCCCTGCTCACTTTTTTTTCTGGCACATTAAATAATCCCACACACTGTATGTGTGTGTGTTTTTGGAGGCCGTCTTCAGGTGACTTGTCACTGCCATTTATAGCACAGGTTGTTAGAGCTGGGAGCTTCTCTCTCCTGACCCTCAATTACAACAGATAATATAGGGCTGAACACAGTGTGTGTGTGTGTGTGTGTGTGTGTGTGTGTGTGTGTGTGTGTGTGTGTGTGTGTGTGTGTGTGTGTGTGTTTGTGTGTGTGCTTCCTGCTGCTGCTGCTCATCTCCGGGGAGCAACCTGCACATGTATCAGGAGAGTCGTGTTTCGAAAAAAGCCTCCTCAGCGTTGAATGTGCCTGGTATCAGCTCCACTGACAGACTTTACTCTGATCCCTGTGCAGACTGTCTCTCTGTCTGTCTGTCTCACTGTCTCTCTGACGATATAAGATCCTTGGATTTACAGTGGAACGGCAGCAAAGACATGACCAAAAGTATAGTAACGATAGTCAATATAATAAACCATGCATTTTAACATGTATGAGTGAGTATTAGGGTTGAGCCGATACAGATACCACTCATCGTCGCCTATATAGAGAAAAATGTCACACCGGACAGACTAATAATGTAAATATAATGATAATAATAATAATGATCATAAAAAAATATCAGCAATTTAGCTGAGTCATGTTTGTTTTACACAGTCAGAGAATTGTTTGTTTTGTAAACAGCTTTAAAAAAGTTATAACATTGACTGATATCAGACTGATATCGGTGCAAACTCAAAGGTTGTGATATCGGTTTCAGTATCAGATGCAAAAAAAGTGATGTCCCTTATGAATATATTGTATATATATATATATATATATATATATATATATATATATATATAGAAAAAGTATTATGATAATAAAGAACTTGCAGTATAGACTGTGAATAACTAGAATTTACTCACTCATAATGTTGCTCCACACTGTGTCTGTTTCTAATACCAACATCATCTGCTCTCTGCTGTGTGTGTGCGTGTATGCGCGTGCATGTGTGTAGTCACTTTCTCCTGGTGTCAAATTAATTTAAAATTAATATCCATTAATTCACTCATATAGTGATTATTACATTTGCGAAAACATTTTATTAAATCATAAAATGGGTTTTATATGCGTGTGTGTTGGTGTGTGGGGTCGTTTCGTGCACGCGCAAATGTGCACGATCGTGCACCTCCACGGCTCGTGGGTTTTTTTTGTCGGTGGCGTTAGTTTGACTTCTCTGAGTGGCAGCGCGTGTGAGTGTGGTATGTGTGTGTGTGTGTGGGGTGTGTGTGTGTGTGTGGGGGGGGTGTGGTGAATGGTGGGCTGAGCTCGCGCTGCACGCCAATCAAACTCAAGGCAGGTGGAGAGAGCGCGCGCGAGAGAGAGAGAGGCAGGGAGAGAGAGAGAGAGAGAGAGAGAGATTAGGAGGGCGCGTGGAGTCTCTGAAAGGCGAATAAAGGCGGCGCGAGCGGCGCAGTTTACTCACATCTCGCACGAGCAGCAGCAGCGCACGCGTCCGTCACGAGCTGGTTGCGTTTTTCTTTTTATCTAGCGGATACAATTAACCGAGATCTCTTTTTTTTTGTCGTTCACGTGATAAAAATGCGTGTTTTAAAACTGTCCAGGAAACATCGAGTTCTCCCGTGACGTGGTTTTGGTTTGTTTGTCTGTTTTTATTTTTGTTTATTAATATTTCTGACGCAGTTGGGATTATTCGTGGAGTCAAAGGTAAGAAGGGCTCTCAATTTACAGATATGAAGTTGTGTGAAATGTAAAAAAGAAAGGAAATAATTGATCATGCGCGTGCAGCAGTGACATTAATATTATTATTATTATTATTATTTGTGTCTCGGCCTACTTGTCTGATATTGTCTCTAAGTTCTATGGTATTTGTGCAGCACTTTATTAAAGGCCTGTTCTCCTTGAATTATTTATGAAACTGTATATCTTTATTATAACACATCATTTCCTTTAACTCACTGAGTTCGGAGCTAAACTCTATAACTCTGTAAATCATTGAATTGTTTGCTGAAGTTGTGTTGTCGTCAGCTCACGTATTTTAATGACGTGAGCTGACGACGTTATTATAGTCCATAACATTGCGGCGTAATATGAAGTCACAAGTTGACGCTGTTCTTCGTTTCGTTTCGTTTCGTATCTATCGTATCGTACGATATTATAATCAACGCCTTGTTATCCCATCTTGTTATTACCCTACTTCAATATATAATAATAATATTAATAATAACTAAAAAAAAATGCCATATTAATTGATGGAAATAAACGACTCTGTTTAGTTACTCCATTTTTTTACCCTGCAAAAAGTATTTT
This sequence comes from Microchirus variegatus, assembly GCF_963457635.1. Lineage (NCBI taxonomy): Eukaryota > Metazoa > Chordata > Actinopteri > Pleuronectiformes > Soleidae > Microchirus > Microchirus variegatus. The sequence continues at coordinate 16,125,944 of NC_139817.1, read as the reverse complement.
GGTGTTTTTTTTAAAAACCAAAATACAAATATGAAGCTCGAAATGTCGGAAATTAGATGAACTACAGGTAAAATGATAATTCCCATTTCTGAGTCTTTATGAAAACAATTTTCCAAAATTATTGTAAACTTTGAAATGTTTTTTATTTTTGTACACTCATAAAAATACAGTGTCATTTGTTTAAATTTAATATATATATATATATATATATATATATATATATATATATATATATATATATATATATATATTAATAACAAAATAATGTCAATTACAGCAGAACCTCTTATAAAGAAAGGATAAAAAAAACGAAAGCACATTATTTTATTGTGATGCACTATTATTGTTAAACCCAGCTTCTTTTATTTTTATATGTATATATATATATATATATATAAATATAGGAATTAATATCAGCGATTAGATTATGCTCTGTGTTTTATCAGTGAGATTTGGACCTTTAGTCAAATGATGTGTGAGTTTTAACTTTACACATAAACTTTACACTTAAATGTATTTTCATCTAAGTGTTTATCATCTTTCATGATTTACTTCATAAAATAATAATAATAACATTACTTTGCTGTGAATGTGAATGGAAATCAACTTTATAAATAAAATACAACACAGAGTGTGATTTTAGGAAAAGCAAATCACTGAACTTCAAATACCAACAGTAACATTTTAACACGTATGCATTTTATGTACTATAAACATCAAAGCTCCTCACTGAATGTAATTTTGCAATTTATAATAATTATTCCAACTAATATTAAAGATTTCAATTGACGTTCAATTATTTATTAAATATATGGTTTGATTTAGTGAAAAATTGGTTGGCTGTTTATTTGGAAATTAAATTAATGCACTTTAATTACATGTAATCATAATGTAATCATCATTTATTATTGTTTTAATTCCTATACGTTTTTACAGCAACACATGTTGATTTTCTTTCTTCTCTTTCTTTCTTGTCTTTCTTTTCTTTATTCTCTTTCTCCAGGCCGCTCCCCAGTTTTCCTCCAAGCATGGACAAATCCCACCTTTCTGCCTCCAATGACATCATCATGACAGGTTCAACAGGCTCCTACCAGCAGGAACCTCTGACTCCGCCCAGAGCCGCCCACCACCACTCCTCATCTTCCTCCTCGCCCTCCTCCTCCTCCTCGCCCCTCAAGCCCAATCAGGTGGGCCAGGTCACCCTGTACGGCATCCCCATCGTCTCCCTGGTCATCGACAACATCGAGAGACTTTGCCTGGCGCAGATTTCCAACACGCTCCTGAAGAACTACAGCTACAATGAGATCCATAACCGGCGCGTGGCGCTGGGCATCACGTGCGTCCAGTGCACTCCGGTGCAGCTGGAGATCCTGCGCCGCGCCGGTGCCATGCCCATCTCCTCTCGCCGATGCGGCATGATCACCAAGCGCGAAGCCGAGCGCCTGTGCAAGTCTTTCCTGGGCGAGAACGCGCCGCCCAAACTGCCCGACAACTTCGCCTTCGATGTGACGCACGAGTGCGCCTGGGGTTGCCGTGGCAATTTCATCCCGGCACGCTACAACAGCTCCAGAGCCAAGTGCATCAAGTGCTCCTTCTGCAACATGTACTTCTCCCCGAACAAGTTCATCTTTCACTCCCATCGCACGCCAGACGCCAAATACACGCAGCCCGACGCCGCCAACTTCAACTCGTGGCGGCGACATCTCAAACTCAGTGACAAAATCCCGGCAGATGAATTAGTTTATGCGTGGGAGGACGTCAAAGCCATGTTTAATGGAGGAAGCAGAAAGAGAGCGCTGCCCTCGTCGTCACACTGTTCCTCACTGGGATCGATGAAGAGCCTGTCGGGGTCAGTGGGTCCTCACATGATGGGCCCCGACCTGGGCGCTCAGAAAAGAGCCCGCTTTGAAGACGACGACGATCTGGATGGAGGCAGCATATCGCCCCGTAAAGCGCCGCGCAGCTACCCAGTCATCCCCGTCCCGAGCAAAGGCTTTGGCATGCTGCAGAAGTTCCCTCCCACGTCGCTCTTCCCCTCACCGTACCCGTTCCCAGCGTTCGGCCTCTGCCAGCAGAAGAAAGAGGACAGTGATATTTCTGCAGGGCAGAAAGGAGCAGGGCTCTCTGGTCTGCTGTGGCCCGGCCGCAAAGACACTTTTTATCCTCCTTTCTGTATGTTCTGGCCACCGAGAGCAGCAGGAGGAATCCCCGTCCCCACGTATCTCCAGCCTCAGCCCAGCGCCCTCTCCTCCCTGGCTGAAAACCCTTCTCTCCGTCAGGCCTTCCTGGATCTGTCAGACCCCAGCGAGGCTGGAGCTGTAGCTGGGAGTGGAACTGGAGTCGGCGCAACCATCGCCTCAGGCAGCGGAGCCACAACGCCAAGACCTGGGCTGTTTGACCCCGACTGCTCAGCGGTGACCCCTGACCTCCGCCCGGTGACATCAGAGGGTTGGCTCAAACTCCTGGACGCCCCGACTCTCCAAACCAGGAAGCCGAGCTACGGCTCCGCCTTCCGTCCCGTCGTCAAGGACTCGGAGAGCATCGCCAAACTGCACGGCAACAGTGGAGGAGTCGCCGTGGCGACGGACGAGGACTTTGTTGTCGCCGGGTCAGACCGACATCACCGGCTCTCGCCCACCAGCAGCTGCAGTTACGGAAGCGAGAGCGGGGGAGAAGCAGAGGGAGTGGACAGCGAGGAGGAGGGAGAGGTGGACGTGGAGTCGTCCAAGCAGGACGAGGAGGAGGAAGGGAGTTTCACGAGCAGGCCACCACAGACTCAAACCACCTTGTACCTCCCCGTGCTGAGCGACAGCACTGGAGAGGAGCGGGGGAAGGAGCGAGGGAGCGGCGCCGCATACCCCAGCGCCTCCCCCCCTCCCTCCTCCTCCTCCTCCTCGGACCCCATACAGCAGGAGTCCCCCAGCCTGCCCGCCTCCCCTCCAGCCAGCCTGCCGCTCTCCAGCTCCAACCCGCCTCACCGAGAGGACCCGGCTTACAAAAATGTAAATATCCCCCCAGGCCACTTTAGCTAATTATTATTTAAATGGTGCTGCAGTCAGGCAGTGATGTGATCTGCATAAGCAGATTGATAGGCTGCTTTTTCCTCTCCTGCAGAAATTGAAACAGTCACCCCACTCTGATCCCGTCTAATAGGCCCGGGCGTAGATTGTTTAATAGCCACGGTGTGTTTGTTCTCCCTCTGTCACCTCAGCCTGTTAGGGCAACTCTAATCTTTAACCTGTCGACTCCCACATTAACCAGGGGGAGGAGGAGGAGGAGGAGGAGGAGGGAGACACAGAGCCAATACAGCTCACTGATTCACAGGGAAATGAGTTTAAAACGTTAAATCAGTGACATTTTTACACAGAAATAAAACCATACAGGTGCTACTCTGACTTTATAAGACAGTTATAATATTCTGCTGTGTTGTTGTAGTACATTAAACACTTTATAACAGTTATTAAAACAAAAATGCTAATTGACTGTTTAAATGATTTTTCAGAGTCACAAAAACAGAGACGAAGGTCTACCTGCGTATGCAACAACCAAAGACAGCTCCAGCATCTCTGGTGAGTACAGACATTTTTTACATTATATTTGTTTCTCCTTGTGTAAATAAGACAAACATTTCACTTTTAAATTCACATTCAAATTGTGTTAAAAACATTTTATTCATATAACCTTTGTTATATTGATAGTGAAGAAACTTATATTGTTATAAATTGATATTGACTTATTGGCTAGCGCTTTTAAAAGCCTATGTGAAACACTTAAAACACACACGTATATATATATAGATATATACATATATAGATAGACAGATACACTACATCTTCCAGCCTGCAGTTGTTTTAGTGTGTTTTGTTTCGATCAGATTTTTTTACAGCATTTGATCAAAGCGGCGTTACAGAATCTATCTCAGCAAACTATTACACTGTGCGTCTGATCAGACGCCCGAGTCAGGTGTATTATGGCGTCTTTTGTTTCATTTATTGTCTGAGTGAGTGCTTTTATAGTGTTTGGCCGCATCCCCGCGAGGCTCGTATTCCTGGTGACGTTTCATTTGCTCCTCTCATCTCTCACTCTGACCCTTTTTATTTTCTGTGTTTTGTGACATTGCACCCACAAACACACACACGCATGGCCCATCGCGTTGGCCCACATGTGCATGCACACGGGGGAAAAGGACACGCACGCGGTGGTACCCACACTTAGTTATCTCCACATGTCTGGAAGAAGCAGCAGCTCAACCAATGGGCCTTAGTGAATTTCTCCTTATCCTGTGTCTGTCTGTGTCTCTCGTTTTCTCTCAGACGATAACAAAGAGCAGAGTAGTTTCTTTGCACCAGAGAGCGAGACGACAGCGCCGGACTACTGGAGGGAGAGCTCAGGTACATCACTGTACTATGCTCGCTTATGTTTCTGTTTATTTATCTGCATTGTGGCTGCTGAAGAAAAGCAAAAGAAGGTTTCTCTGTGATTTTGAATCTCGTATCCCAGAGCAGCAAATTTACACAATTTATATTAGATAATTAAAGATAATCTTTTTCTTCATGTAAAAGTGACTTTAGTCCTGAAACAGAAGTTGGCATATTAAAAAATACAATTCCAGAAAAAATTAATCATGAAAGTTAAACATACAAACCAACACTAATTTATTAAATCAGCAAAAAGCAGCAACATCTCCAATTAATTTCCCCCTACACAGAATACAATAGAAGTAGATCACATACTGTATATAAAGCCTAAAAATGAAAACACACAAAATAAGTACAATGATAAATAAATAATGTAACATATCAATAAAACACCATATTTATAGATGCAAGAACACTGTAAAAAAATAAACAAACAAAAGTACAACTTTATTAAAAAAGTGACTTTTCTTGCACAAAAGAGTGTGAGTGTGTAAAATCTCCTGCACCTCCTCTTGTATCAGACACATATTCACACAGAGATGAACCAGACAGCGTCTCCTGCTACAGTCACTCTCTTTAGCAGCAGCAGTGGCAGCAGCAGTGTCGTCGTCACCGTCGTTGTCGCCTCCACGGCTGTTACTCTTTGGGGGGCCGTTATAGTTCAACAAGAAAACATCAGCTCAGAGATAAGCAGCCGCGTTAGCAATCTTCATCCCGGGCACCATATTGCCGTCGACACGTAATTGCCTTTTTTTTTTTTCTTCCCCCTTCCTCAGCGCAAAAAAAACCCTTTCCTGTTTGAAAAAGATCACAGCTTATTGCCTTTTTATATCTGTCAGGAAGACATTAAAAGTGCTTTATGACATCTGTGCCAACATTTATATCTACACCCCCCTCCCCACCCACACACACACACACACACACCCTTGTACACTCCCCCTACACACACACAGCGTAATGATCCCCGCGCATAATGTATAATGTATTTCGAAAAATTACACGAAACAAATTAAATGAGACCACCTTTCCCCTGATTGCCAAACGTCTCCCTGGGCGGTGGGAAGCTCTACGTGATTAGAAGACCTGATTCCTACGAGTCCCCCCCCCCCCCCACATAACCCCCCCTCTACTGTCTTTAAACTCTCCCTCTGTTTCTAGGGAGAAAAAATAATCTAATTTTCCATTTATGTAATGCAAACCGCCTTGGCTTTGACTATTCACGGTTAATTGACTGTCAAACGAGGTTGTTATCCTCGGGCACTGTCTGCAAATTTGCTTGTCAAATGAGACAGAGAGAGGAGGAGAGGAGAGATCTCTCTGCTCTAAACGAGAGAGGGAGAGAAGCAGAGAGAGAGAGAGAGTCTTAAGGAGCCGATACATGAAACAACTGGGGGAGAATATATATATTTATATCGACGGGGCTGGATTGCTTCATTTAAGATTCAAAATGTTTGCACAAACACACACTTTTCAGACTGAATCAACAAGTGATCTCGTCGAACGTTAAACAGCAAAAATAAAAATGATTATGAAGGTAGTGTATGGATGTAGAGCTGCAACTAGCGATTATTTTGGTAATCGATTAATCTGTAATCTGATTATTTTCTCGATGAATCGTTTAGTTCAGAAAATGTCAGAAAATGTTAAAAAACGTTGATCAATGTTTGTCAAACCTGGAAATGATGATGTTCTCAAACATCTTGTTTTGTCCACAAACCAAAATTATTCAGTTTTAATGATTTCTTTGTTATGTGGAGCAAAGAAGCAAATAAAATATTCACATTTAATAAGCTAAAACAATCAGAAATCTTGTTTTAATCATGAAAAAAGCTTAAAACCGATTAGCGATTATCAAAATATTTGGCCGTTAATTTAGTAATCAATTAATAATCGATTCATCGATTAATCGTTTCAGCTCTATATGGATGTATTACACTTGTAGACTCTCGTTTACGGCTCCTGCAGCAGTGGTGGCTGCATTCAAGCATAAAAAGATGCACAATAAGTACAATTGACATTTAAAGCAACAGAGTACACTCACCTACAAATTTCATGCCCATATTATTTATATTTTGGCTATATCATATACATGTTTTTCTATTTTTATTACCATTTTTTTTTTCGTCCTTATTCCATTTTTATATTCTTTTTTTTTATTTTCTGTGTGTTTATACTGTTTATTACCTTTATTTTTTTTAACAATATTTATTCAGATTTCCCCCGTTGTGGTGCTAATAAATGATTATGTCTATTTTTATGTCATTATATAGTTTATCTGACAGACCTTTAAAGGTCTTTGCTGTCTTTTAATCTCACAAACATCATCAAAGTGTTGTTGTAGCAGAAGGACCCTGAACATGTAGTATATAGAATATAGTGTAGTATATACTAACACTGACACCCAGAGGCCAAGGTGGGAATTACAATCCTTATCTATAAATAAACTTAAAGAGTTTGAAGAAATTGAGCTGTTTTCACACAGTTAATGCGTAAATACAGTCGGAAGAAGAAAGTTGGGATGGTCTTGTGTCTCAGACATGATTTAAAAATCAAATGGTGACGGTTTAAATGTCTTTGTGTTTTCAGGTGATCAGAGCCAAAGAGCTGCCTCTCCTGTTCCACTAAAGAAGGACGTGGAGAACATGGAGAAAGGTAAAGATGTTAATTTGAGCTGCTCGCTTCTTTCTCAGCTCCCTCAGAACGTATCTCTAACAGAAATATCCCGTCTCTCTTTCTTTTCTTCTTCAGAGGAGCTTCAGAAGGTTTTGCTGGAGCAGATCGACTTCAGGAGGAGACTGGAGCAGGAGTTTCACGCTCTCAAAGGCACCACGCCATTTCCCGTCTTCCGTAAGTCACGTTTGGATCATTCTGGAACAGTCCCATTATTTTCTTCTTATCACTAGTTCTCCTGTCTTCTCCTGTATTCAGTCGCTCATCGTAGATCTTTACGCTCATTTCAGATAATTTCCAAGACCAGATGAAGCGGGAGCTCGCCTACAGAGAGGAGATGGTCCAACAGCTACAGATGGTGAGACTGCTAATCATTCAATCTTATTTTTATCCACAATATATTGGTATTCATTTAGAGAAAAAAAATCTAATTTCATGAATTACATCTCAATAAATGATGGTTTTAGTCTTCTAACAAAAAATAAAGATGTTATTGACTGTGAATTCTAAGCCATGTGTCAAAACTGCAGTCATATTAGAATTGAAGACAAACTAAAGTCAAAAGGACTGAGCAGGACACTTGTGTTGTTGCTTATTTGTCCATCAAAAGACAGAAACAATCATGTAGTTTGTCTTTCACGGGTGACGAGTTCCTCTGCCGAGCGTTTCCGTCCACATCAATCACGCGAGCAGCTGGCAGTCGCACTGACAGACGGTGTTTGTCTTTGGCTGTTTCTGACACACACGCGCTACAGTACACGCTTGTGTGCACACAATCGCAGAGAACACACACACACACACACACAAAGAGAGGGAGCTGCATTCTTGTAACCACAAAGTTACGCAGCTGAACATGCATTCAAACTCATTTACGGACACATAATATGCATCTACACGGAGCAGATGGAAGCGTCTGAGAGTAAAAGTGACTTTAATTTTCACAAAGACAAAGTTAAAATGAACCCCAACTTTATTCATTTTATGTCGTTAGAAATCAAAGTTCTGTTTTGTTTCCGTCTTATTTCTCATGTGGTTTTCAAAACTCATGTTGTTACTGGACCAGAAAATCCTTTAAATACTGATAAGGTTTAGTGAACGTAAATTAAGTCTTGTCCATCCATGATTGAACTAACGTTTACCTCGTGCTGTTGTTTCTTTCAGATTCCCTACGCAAACATCATCAGAAAAGAAAAGATCAGCTCACATCTCAACAAGTAGCAGAAAGAAAGGTGAGAGTTATTTTAATTTTTTTTTAATAATATTATTATTAATAATAATAATAATAATAATAATAAATTTTATTTGAAGCGCTTTTCTAAGTTCTCAAAGAGATATGTGAATTAAATTCACATATTAAAAATTTAATTAAATATAGATTTTGACAATTTACAATCAGAGCAGGGGGAACATACAATTATTTTATGATTCTGCCGATTTAAAATATGAAATTCAAGCACCTTTTTTGCTGTATAACAGCAGAACATTAACCTTTATCTACCTTGTGTTGCAAACAATTATGATACTAATGTTTGATTCTGCTATTTTTTCGTCTTTAGTCGGAGTCAAGGAAACGTTATCTACGAGGGAGAAGCTGCTTGGATTTCTGTGAATGTTCCAAGAACCATTTAAAAAAAGAAAAAAACTGCTTGCACAAAAACTTGCAAATACTGTACATACGTACTGTAAATATAAATATATACCAGTGGGGACCAGTCACTCTTTCCAAATCCCCTGACGATTTGAAACTGGTCTAAGAATTTGTACATTATTGATTATTTATTCCCTCGCTCTGTAAAAGGTCAAGGACTTGAACCCTGGTAAACGACCCTGGTCAGAACTCATTTGGACCTTTGCGATGTTTTAAGTTTCCGGACCGACTGAACTGCACAGTCAAAAAAACTCAAAGCTTTACCCAAACAGGACCAAAGTGACCGTGACCTTTTCACTCGGGCTTTGGATGTTCAGAAAAAGACCCTGTAAACATTTTTCCAAACTCTTAAAAAAGATCATAGATTCAACTCTGACTATGACCTTTGCTGTTGTACAGTTCATACACCAGATCACCACGAGGACGAGGACGTCACATGAGAATTTTTCCACTGTTGTTCACTGCTGTCGAAAGGAACAAAACACACCAACCTTTTATCTATTATGGTCAGTATTAAGTCCCAAAGGGATTCTGCTCATTGTGTCTTATTTGTGTTTACCGACCAAAAACAAACAAAAAAAGACTTTGCTGAGAACAAAAAAAATCATTATTACACTGATCAATAAACACTGAGGATAAGTCAGTGGAGACTTGATACACACAGACTTTTAGTTGTCCCCTAACTGGAAGATGCCACATGAAGAACAAAAACGGGAGCGATCGGAGCACAAAGGACGATTCAAAACCCATAGTTGTGTTTTATTTTTGAATTTACAGTGTTAGAGTCAATGCTGCTGTTTTACTTTTAAAATAAAACATCATATCACATGTATTTAGTTATTTATTTAACTCATCAACTTAAAATGTGACAAATTAAATTTGCACCACCCACCCACTCAGCTGCTGGATTTGCCTCTAAACTGTAAGGCAGGACATTACAGTCCAACTCCAACAAAGAAGTATTTATTTGCTCTTTAAAAGAACGTGTTGTTGTCTTATCATGTCTGTCTACGTGTTTGTTTGTTTATTTATTCAAGTATCAGACCCTGTTTATGAGAATATTATTTATGGCATTGTTAAAGGACATGATGATGATGATGAGAGAGAGAGAATAAAAATGAAAATTCAAGTTCTTTATAAAAATGAAATGACTGAATGGATATAATGTGTCATCTAATGAGGAAAAAACAACAACAAGTGTTACCATTATGAACTGTTAATGAAGATGTATTTAAATATGTTCTTGTAATTTTCTCTTTTATTTATGTATGTGTAAATTAAAAGTCTATACAATAACCAGGTGGTTGTTTGTATGATGTATGGTGGTTCTTTGGTTAAAACTTCAATGGAGCTGCACGTTTGGAAGTTGCATTTTTTTATTATTAATTAAGTAAAATACAAAAAAAACATAAATACATGGTAGAAGATAATGCAATTTAGTGTAAAGAAACGTGACAGTGGACAAAACGTGAAAACAACGCTCAATTATCAATATTTATACGTATATTTTCAAATATTTTTTTTTTTTTTATTATTATTTTTTTTTTAAAGAAAAAGTGGTAAATATTACCTAAAACTATGATCTATAATCCCCAAAAAAAGCGTATATGTTTGTGTCTACAGAACTACTTCAAAGTAAACGACGGTGTACTACGACTTCCGCTGCTGCTTTACGGCAGCTGCAGTTTCTCTGGGAGTGGTAGTAGAAGAAGACGAGGAGGAGGAGAGTTGTTTTTGCCAGCATGGCGTTTACTCTCTACACTCTCATCCAGACCGCTATTTTATGCACTAATGCCATCGCTGTGCTGCACGAGGAGAGGTTTCTCAGCAAGAGTAAGTATTTCCGCCGCGTTTTCCACAAAAGACGATGTCGCGTGTTTTTTCGTGACACAATTAAGGATTTAACGCGCTAATAGCAGCTAGCAATGAGTGGAATTATAGTACATCATCATCACTAGCGGCTTCTGTGTACGAGACTCAGCTTCTGTTGTGGTTTTAAGAGGAACAAATGTCATTATAAGTTTTTTTTTTTCAAGCCTTGAAGTTACTTAAAGAGATAAGTATCAGAGCGTTAGCTATGGTAAGCCTTTAAAAAAAAAAAACATTCAATCGCGAAGTTTGACTATTTCATACAGATCTTGCATTACTATTGCAGGTATCTGTGACGTAATTTTTGACTTGTCGTTATTTTATTGAGACTAGTTTCCAAAACTACAGTTTCATTCTACAATTCCTTTTTTTACTAGTGAGAAAGACGTCACTTTTGCCATTCATGTGTATGTGTGTATGTTTGTTTGTCCTCCATAGATATCTAGATATCTCAAATTCCATTTACTTAAGATATCTGGAACTTGAATTATGGCTAATAACAAGTATCCACAACTGAAATGTAGTAACTGTAGTTTTGACTAGTAGGAATGATGTTGCACAATATCCTGTGGACTGATTCAATGTTAACTCATTTAACCATTTACTCCCTGCTGTTTTCTCCTCTGTGTTAACTCTTGTTATTCTCTGTTTGTCTTGCCTCCTTCAGTCGGCTGGGGCGTTGAGCAGGGAGTTGGAGGTTTTGGGGACGATCCGGGAGTCAAAGCCCAGATCCTCAACCTCATCCGCTCAGTCCGGACTGTCATGAGAGGTTTGTGGAAAGAAAACGACACGTGATTACTCATCTGAGATTATGGGATATGTTTGATTTCACTACAATGCACATGATTTCAAACTCATATGTAGCTGTTCATGAACTTTGCCTGGGAAAATAAAAGGGATTTAAAGGGACACTGTGTAGTATTTATGGGTTTATATTACCCAAAATCCACTTTTGTATACATATTATGTGCTCCTGCATTGTCAAGACGCCATGTTTCTACGGGAGCCTGTATAGACAAACCCGAGAGAACAAAACGAGTGCCAAGACGAGGCTGAGAGCGGATCTTTTTACATGTTTAGAATGGAGGACCACACATATTTTACAGCAGATACAGGAACACCAGTACCTGACCGTACGCCGGCACCACGGAGAAAGACGATGAGGACGACATTTGACCGGCTTAGGATACCGTAGCGCTCAGGGAAGGGAGGGGGTGGGCAGAGGAGCAGTTTGTTGTTGTAAATTTCAGCCTCTCCTCTAGATGTCACTATAAACTACTTACTTCACCTTTACAGACTCAAAGCCACTGGAAAATTCAGTCAATCAAGGTTTCCCAAGTTTCGAAGTCTGACTCACAGAGTTATACTTTATATATGCAGAACATTTTATTTGAGGTATAAGGGAAATTAAATGGATTCCATCAGGCATAACAACAAACCTAATAACTGATAGTATGTTGAATTTGTTTTATTTATTAATGTCTTTCTCTCTCTTTTTGTCTTCACAGTGCCTTTAATTATAGTGAATTCCGGCTGCATCGTCCTATTGCTGCTGTTTGGTTAATTCTATGCCTGAGGACCAGACAGAAGACATGAGACGCATGCCAAGGAACAACTACCAGAGACCGACACATGGAAACACACAGGGTGCTTACCTTTGCCAGTTTATGGCCATGTGGAAAAAGGTTTTTTAAAACAAGAGATGGACACCAAACAACAATATTCAGAACTGAAACATTTAAGACATTTTAGTGGCTAGTACACGGTCATAAAAAATGGCTTGTCTTGGCTGTGACAACAAAAGGTCAAAACATCAAAATAATACACAGTGTTTGTCTTCAACCTTTCTATCGTCAGACACATTGAAGGGAATCGGTTTCATTGATTTCATGATGATTTGTGTCATGTTTTATTTTAGTCTTGCAAGTGAGAGCCTTGTTACTTTTTTTTTTTTATAAATACTACAAAATGGTGTCATCAGCAGAAAAGCTGGACATTATTTCCTGTTTTTTACTTCCGAAAAGAGTTTAGCCTCATCCAATAGACAGGTTGTTTTTAGTCTTCTGTACCTAAATGTTTAGAAATGTTATAATGTATGTATTTCTGCCACATTATCAGCAAAGACAGAGGTAGATGGTCAGGATTTGTCAAAAACACTTTTAATCTGAAGTTTCTTTTTCTCCTAAGCTGCTTCACTCTCATTGAAGAGTAGAACAATTACGTTTTATTTTTTCTCCTTTTAACGTTTGTTCAAACTTAATGTAAAACTAGGCAATATGGCCAAACACAACTCAAAACCCTGTATGTTTACACTCATGTTTACCCCTTCTCAAAGCCAAAACTGTCTTTTAAATAAAAACATTTGAAAAAAAGTTGTTTTTATTGTCTTAATCTAGGTTTAAGATTAAAAAAACTCATGAATAACAACTTCTATTGTTTCTGAACTTAAATAATATTAGATTTTTAATTAGGAGCAGATCTAGAAATAATTGCAATAACAATGTGCTTCAGTTCTGAACTGTGTCAGTTTCTCTTGATATTCTCTTTTTTTTTTCCTCCTCACCACTCTGTACAACGACAAACACCATGTCTGTCCGTTTAGCTCTGCACATCCTCATTAATAATCCACATATGTTGTGAATTATCACTTTCCCTGCCCTGCTTTAATCTCCACAAATATTTTCTATGAACATTTGATTTGATTTGTGATGCATCGGATCAGCTGGAATTAGCAGCATATGTTGATCAGAGAGATTTGCACGGGAAAGCCACTTTGATCTGTGATTAGTCCCGAGTTGAGCTGTGGATTCTCCGGGAAATCTGTCGATCACAGGCCAACGGACGAGAGTGATGAGTGTCTGCTCCTCACAGGTCAGGATGTGGGTTTTTGTCAGGAACAATCTGACATTTTGATTCATTCCTTTGGATAAATGTAAGTATCCTGCACAACACCAACCACACATAACACAGCAGTAAATAGAGGTCAACAAAATATAAGAAGGAGATCTTAAACAGCCTAAAACTAAAACACAGTGACATAATGGTTTGAAGGGCTGACGCTTTTTATCCTTTAATCCATCCTTAAGAAAAAAATGTTTTTTGTGTGTTTTTTTCTTTCTTTTTTTTTCTTTATATCTGAGCTACATAATATGGGCACACATTCATAAGGAGTAGCATCAGTGTTAATCACTATGCGGTTTTGAAACATGAAAAGAGGATTTGTTTAGTGTTCTTTTTTTGGCGTCACGCAGAGAGAAGGTTTAATGTTTTAATAATAATACCCCCCTCCATATTAAATCTATCTGACCAGAGTGAGACATGCACTAATGTGATGCATCTGCTGGTGGTTAGTTTGTTAGTGGGATTGGACACATATGTTTCTATGCATTCATTTATTTATTTGAATGTTTGATTAAGTTGTTACGAATAATAAACATCTGATTATAACACAGAAACTGTAATGAAATTGTAATAACAGAGAATAAAATAAGATTTGTATCAAAAATATTAAAATAAAAGTGACATTAAAAGTGTTATTTGCCCCCAAATAATGTAAGAAAACAACACTTTTAGCACAATCCTGCAGTAAGGAGGGTGGCACAGTTGTACGTTTTGACCTGCAGGTGGCAGCACCACCCACAAATACACCAGACATATACATATAGATTTAGCCGATGAAGAAGAAATCAAGCAAGGGGCGGCTGTTGCTAAAGGTTAGCCTCATGTTTAAATCTCAATTATTTTGAAATGAATGTGTTGTCATGTCGTTTTCATAGAACGAAACCAGCAGTGTGTTTGTAATAACAGCGAATTCGCGTCGGTAAGGTTTCATTTTTATCGCCAACGAGTGAAAATGAATAGCTGCCGGCGTAACAGCTGAAGAGGAAGCTTTTTAATACAGTTTGTCGTTTTTAGCTAGCTACAGATTTTACTCGTAACAGCGGTTGAAAAATGTTTAAACGTAAGCTAACATTCATGCAAAGTTCGAAAACGTTGCATTTCTCGTAGAAACGGGAGCAACAAAAGTCATAACACACCTGAAAATAAACTATTAATTAAAATAATGTCAGGTGCAAACACGCCACTGCTGATTGTTACGCAATGAAGCTGTTTTTAGTAAGTTCACAGAAATCAAACGGTAATTTTAAACAATAAATGAGAACTTGCCACAACCAAGACAAAATCAATTGAATATTAAAATGAAAACAACACTAAGCACTGAATGTGTTCTTTTCTATATATAATGAACTGTATATTGTTATATATATATATATGTATATAATGTTATACGACTGTAATACGCAACAAAGCTGGAAAGCCACACACTTTCTCCAGTATTGGCAAAATGTGTGTGTGTCTGTCGGGGGAATAAGAGCATTAATTGTGCCCTCACATTGATAACTACATGACAGAAATCCAAGCATGTCTAAATAAAGGGAGATCACAATCTAAATCATTTTCTAATAAGATACAAAAATCTGTGTTCTAGGCAGCGTACCATAAATACTTGAGACAAACCAGTCAATAATCCTGTCAGTTTGTCCCAATGTAGGTTTGAATAAAGCAGTAATCTGATCAGTTCTGCCATCACTGATGTGAATTATGATTATGAATGTGTAATCTCTAAAATAATGGATTATTTAAAAAAAGAAAGAAAAAAACATAAGCGTTTTAAAACTGATCAAAGCTCCATTTAAAGTGAACCTTTGTGATGCTCTATTTAGAGGTTTAGAAAATCATAATCAGAGACTGAAGTACAGGCAGCTCTAATCCAACCGTGTGTCGAGAGTCAATCTGAGGCCAATGCTAACATGCTCATGTGCTACTGTTGTTTCACAGGCTGGGGTCATCTACACTGCCGCAGGATGGCAGGAAGACGAGCTCTGAAGGCCGTTCTCATTGACCTGAGTGGAACTCTGCACATCGAGGACACGGCAGTTCCTGGAGCACAGGACGCACTGAACAGGTGAGAAACATGTGTCCCCAAACCAGGGACAGGAACCTACAAAGTCTTGATAACTTCAGGTGTATAATTTGTCTTGTCTTATGCTCTTCAGGCTACGACAGGCGCCTGTTGCTGTGAAGTTTGTCACAAACACGACCAAAGAGAGTAAGAGGCACTTATTGGAACGACTGCGACAGCTCAACTTTGATGTTCAGGTAAAACACCTGAGAAAGTCTTCTGAATCCAGTGGAACTTAAAGGGACACTGCGTAGTATTTATGGGTTTATATGACCCAAAATCCACTTTTTTATACATATTATGTGCTCCTGCATTGTCTAGACGCTGTGTAATAGTTTTTGTTTCATTTTCATAGTGTTTCAAAAAGTCATGTAAAATAACATGGTCACGGGCCGCTGTTGCATTGCCACTGTTAGCAGCGAGACGCCATGTTTCTACTGGAGCCTGTATACACAAACCCGAGAGAACAAATCAAGCGTCGCTTTACTTGTAGTGGAAGTCCCGCCTCCACTGACGGAGCAGGAAGTCTGAGGTATAAACAGAGTGGAAAAGTACTGGTCAGCTGGAGAGAGCGCCGAGACGAGGCTGAGAGCTGATGTTTTTACGCGTTTAGAATAGAGGACCACACGTATTTTACAGCGATATACAAAAGACACATTTATACATCTGAATAAATACTAGAACCTCATCTGCTGACACGGAGGAAGACGACGAGGACGACATTTGACCGGCTGAGGATACTGTAGCGCTCAGGGAAGGGAGGGGGTGAGCAGAGGAGCAGTTCGTTGTTGTAAATTTCAGCCTCTCCTCTAGATGTCACTATAAACTACTTACTTCACCTTTAATGTAAAAATGTGTTTACACCCTGGTGGAGGTCTGTTAACTTGTTTATTTGTCTTTGTGTGTTCTGTCAAATTAACTTTTCTTTGCAGGAAAAGGAGATCTTCACATCTCTGAGTGCAGCGAGGAGTCTGTTAGAACAGAAACAACACAGACCTCTGCTGCTGGTGGATGATGGCGCACTGGAGGACTTCACAGGTACTGGGTTCAAAGTGAAGTATATGTGTTTGAGAAAGAGAAACAGTGCATCAGTTAATGGTTAAATTGTCTTAATTTTTCTCAAATGTTCTCCTTTTGAAAGTCAGTTATTACCAAATAAATGAAATCACAGCCTAAACTAGTTTGTTTTGACAAGACAAAACAATGTTTTGTTTAACTGCAGGTTGTTTTACTTTCATAAATACTTACATTTTACTGTAAATTACTTTTACATTCATGCTATTCATGTTTCTTTAGCTATGACTTGATGATTGAAGTCAAGTTAAAGTGATTAACTGATAATTAGATCATCAGTCACTCTCTATCTACAGGTATTGACACGTCAGAACCTAACGCCGTTGTCTTTGGCCTCGCTCCTGATCACTTCAACTACCAAACTCTCAACAAGGCTTTCAGGTGAATCACATTTTTAGTCTCCCGTTAAGATGTGAAAATGTCACTTATAACAATTTGTAATCATTTTTAAGCAGGTTAAGTCTAAGATCATTCAGTCTTGTTGTGTGAATGTCATCCATGTCTTTGTTTACTTCTAAATATCAGTCACCACAGTCTGTGTTCAACATCTGTATATGTCTAACAGAATGATTTTAGACGGCGCTCCTCTCATTGCCATTCATAAGGCTCGTTACTACAAACGTAAAGACGGTTTGGCCCTCGGTCCTGGGCCCTTTGTGACGGGACTGGAGTATGCTGCAGACTGTAAAGCTACTGTGGTGGGAAAACCGGAGAAGACCTTTTTCACACAGGTCAGAAATTCTAAATGATACTTTTATCACCTTCTCCCTTCCTGAAAAAAGAGATTTATTTATACAAATGATGTGTAATATTTGCTAAACCAACTATAAAGTTGTTCTGTATATTAATGAACTATTAACTACTAAATTAAAAACTTCTTCTCTGGTTGTTTCCTTCAAACAGGCTTTGTCAGATTTAGGCTGTAGTCCAGATGAAGCTGTCATGATAGGAGATGTAAGTCTTTTTTCTTTCTTTTTTCAATTATGATTTATTAACAGTGAGTTAAGGTACAGTGTGTAAAATGTAGCAGCATGTGTTAGTGAAGTTACAGCTGAATAGCTACCAAGTGTGTTGGCGAGCCGGTGTAGCATCAAAACCTAAAAGATGACAGTCCAAAATCTGGGGCAATGAAAAACAATCCATCTTGCGACTGCAGAGGTTGGCATGGAGGAGGGGGGCGAGGGATAGACTGATCCCAGGCCACACAACACAAACGGCTTCCAAATAAATTGTATTTCATTCCTAAAATTACCATAGACCCATAAACCTACATGTAATTAATGGGGTTATGTGAAAAATTAAAACAAAACAAAAAATCTGTGCATCCATCTACGTGACTCACGTGACTGATTGACAGGCAAATGGACGGTGTTGGCAAAAGGTAATAAAGTTAATGATGTAGATGCTGTTGTAAACGGGGTGAAAAACCCAGGTGGAAAAATCTGCTACAGTCTGAGCACTGAATTCAGATTATGTTAATTATCTATGTACAAAACTGGTGTGTTATCATAACTGGAACTGTTCAGTTGGTATTAGGATGATGCAAAACAAAACTTGCATGTAAAATGCGAACTAGTTTACTGCAGGAATCTTTTTTTATTTTATTTATTTTATTTTAGCTTTCTTCTGGGAATTTTAAGCATTGTTATTAGATCCTGTGATGAAAAATTTACTTTGGTGTTTATATACTGTATTTAATTTATTTATCTTGTATTTTTTCTCTGTCCTTGTTACCTAGTTGTATTTAAGATTATATATAATAAAATAATACAAAAAATATTAATATATTGTTGTGTTGGTGGCGGGGTTTGGGGGTACATTTTTTTTGGGGGGGGGCAAGGGATGGTTCGCCCAGGGAGTAAATCTAGCCAGGACCGCCCCTGTGTGTATTATTATTTTATCACACTTGACATTTGAAGTAGGGCTGCAATGATTGTTTGATTAATCGATTTGTAAATAAATCAACTATTTTTGCTGATCCATTGGTTGGAAAGTTTTCTGATTTCTCAGCTGAAAGAAATCATTAAAACTTGAATTATTTGTATTTGTGGAAAAACAAGAAGTTTGAGAACATCACAATTTCCAGGTTTGGTAAACACAGATTCACATTTTTCAACATTTTCTGACATTTTACGGACCAATTACTCGATTTTGAATCAAAACAATTATGAAAATAATAGTTTGTTCTACAGCTCTACATGAAGCCGTGAGACTCCTAATGGACAAACCAGTGGTTTAAACAGCATATACTGTTGATCTGACTATAGGTGTAGTAGCAGTGTTACATTTTGTTTTCCTACAGGATGCAAGAGATGATGTCGGTGGAGCTCAGGATGCAGGGATGCTGGGTATTCTTGTCAGAACTGGTAAGAGTTTAATTTCTTCAGCTTATTTTCTTCCTTTCACTCTTTTCATTTTGTCTCTCTGTCTCAAATGAAACAAATCATCTCACTGTCATGTGACTAACGTCATTCCGTTTTTCTCTCATAATTTTTCCAGGTAAATACAGAGAAGGCGATGAAAGTAAAATCAACCCTCCTCCTCACCTGACCTGTGATAGCTTCCCAGCTGCTGTTGAACACATCCTGCAAAAGTTGCTATGAGCTACAAGTAACAGCAGAGCATTCCATTTTCTTTTAAACATGCACTTATTTGCACAGGAAAAAAGACCACACTCTAACCACACACAGGAGCTTTAAAAGGATCCTCATCATCCTAAACACCTCATCTTCTCCTTCATCAGTGGTTCATAGAACACGTGTGACAGTCTTGATGTTTTTTGTCCATGTTTGTCTGTTCATGAGCAATAAAACTCAAAAAGTAAACACTGGATTTTTAGGACATTTCCTGGGAGCCTTGGCAAAGGTTTGCCCTCTCTTGAGTGTTTCATTCCTGTGTCAGACAGACTCGTACTCGCTCTCCCACGCTATGTATTTGTTCATCAGGTTCCGGGCTGAAGGTTTGGTGTGTGCGATGACGTCGAAGAAGTCTGCCGTGGTCACAGTGTCCAGCTTGACGGCGGGCAGGGCAGTGGTCTCTGTGGACAGACAGTGACAGCGAGGTAATGTTTTGGATTTTTTTTAGGTTCGCTGATCGTTTAGCTGTGAGCTGTTGGCGTTTGCGTATGTTGTTGTCTTCTCACCGTGCTGATGTGACTCCAGGAGATCGAAGATCTTGCGCACTGGTCTCATGGCAGCTTCTTTACACACGAGTTGGATGTCAGAGCCAGAGTAACCGTCCGTATTCTGAAACAAAGAAAAAAAACACTGTATCATGATTTTCTCTTTTCAAGGTAAACTAGTTCAAGAAAACAAGCATCATTTCTAAAGATCTTACCTTTGCCAGGGTTTCATAGTCCAGCTCTGTCTGTAGCTCCACTCCTTGTGTGGAGTTCAGTGGAGGCAGCCAGTGAGAGATCATGGCCTGTCGAGCTCCTGTGGTGGGAAGACCCACGAGAATCCTCTTCTCTAACCTCCGCAGCATGGCGTGGTCCAGTTCCCTGGAGGAGGAGCACAAACCTGACAAACCATTTTCCCTAAAATGCAATTATTCCACTTTATTTTTAACAAACTACCGTCAATTATTAAAAAAAAAATCTAAGTTCCTGTTCTAGGATGCAAGAAGTGTCATTATTATCACCAACTTGCTTCTTCACGCAATTTATTTTTAATGTTGATTCTCAGTGGCTTCAAATTGGATGTTTAAGATGATAATGACATCTATTACTGTTTCACTGAAAAGAAAGGGACATAAATCAGTAGGAAGTTTAAAAACAAGTTATTTCTTCACTAATGTGTTGACAACACAGATATATTAAAGAGCAGAACAATTAAGGCAAAAAAAATCTATGCGGTTTATCCGAGTATGATTTTATTAAGTCAAACATGAGCTCTGTTTATTGTGTTATAGATTTAGGACAAGATGGAGCCTTATCATCAAAATAATGCCCACTATACTCTAATTCAAGGATGAGTTTAAAGATATTTTATTGGAAAAGTCTTTAGTTGATTTTATTTACAAAATTATAATAGTGTCATGTGTCGATGCCAGTATTTACCACGGCCGGTTGGAGGCAGCCAGGACAAACACCACGTCCTCTGATTTCACCAGTCCGTCCATCTGTATCAGTAGCTCAGTCTTCATCCTGTAACTGCTCTCGTGTTCTTTTCTGAAAGAAACAAGAATCAGTCCACTCTTGCATCGACTGCACATGAATAATTCAAAGCTCTTTACAGCGACATGAGCGCAGAGTTAACGATGGGGTCAGAAACACTTTTTAGTAGTGTTGAAGACGCCCAAACCTTCAGCCACAGCTACATTTAGCGCACTTTGTGGTCAAAGCTCACCCCATGCCGGCTCCTCTCTGTCCTATCACTGACTCCAGCTCGTCTAGGAAGATGGTGGATGGGGCGTGGTATCTGGCCAGCAGAAACAATACCTGCACAGAAACATACACACAAAGTATGTTTCATGACATTGCATTATTATTATTTTTTTTTTATTAATATGTATGTCTCACGTACCCTGACCAGTTTCTCAGAATCTCCCCTCCACTTGCTGACGATGCTTGAGGCTGAGATGTTGAAAAAAGTCGTCTTGCACTCTGTAGCCACAGCCTTGGCCAGCAGGGTCTTACCTGTACCTGTGTGTGTGTATATGAACCACATGCTCACAATTCTACATTTTAACCACTAATTAAAGGTACATTATGAAAGAAATGTAGTGTATTAAGACATGGTGCTTCATCAGAGATACAGAAAACATATTCAATTGATATACTGGCTTCACAAACAATGGTTCCTCTCAAAAAGGTCTCAAATATTGAGTTTAAAAAAAATAGCTGATTCTGCTACTTTAACTGTTAATTGCATGTCTGTCTTGTTTCACATTAAGTGAATTGTACAAAGTACTGTTCATTTTTTTTCAGTTATTTCTGTTTATATTTATCAATTAATACATTTATTTTGCATCATAAATATGCTTGTATTGTGAACTATTTATTGTTCCATATCAAAACTAACGTTTGGATCCATGTTTTTTGAGTCAATTCGGAGGTTATACCTCTTCCAGATCTGACTTCCATTGTAAATGGAACGCACCACATTTGAAGCTCCTTAGTTATGATTGCAGTATCTGTTTAAAATGCTGCTGCAGACAACAACAATAACATGTTTTCTCTCTATCAGAGACCCTGACAAAGCCATACCGCACTGGAGGTCTCACCTGGGGGCCCGTAGAGCAGCAGGCCCTTCCATGGAGAGCGGATGCCTGTGAACAGCTGAGGATACTGTCAAGACAGTGGAGGAAAAAAGTGTCAGAAAGAGAAGGCAAAAACGTGCAAATAAGACATATAAAAAGGGAAATAAAAGCTAAACTAATGTCAGAATGAAAGGAATTTATTGAACTCATTGTCACCTTTTTGGCAGCAGTAACATACATTTCTGTGTTCTTGCTGAGCTGTGTGCAAAACAGCCTGATTTACCTAATGTAGAGCTCGCTGAGTCAGTGCTGCAAATACCACATGCCACAAATCAGAGTGAATTTTTTTTTTAGGAGGGCCCCGACTCAAAAAGGCCAAACTGACCTTATATCGCAGGGAATGAATAATAATGGAGACAGGAGGTGAAGGGGACGGTGTTATTCAATAAAGGGCTGCAGCAGAATAGGAGATAGACGCATCAGTCCTCATCTCTGTGTGTAAATGTCAACAGGATGCAGACGTCCTGATTTGCTGTCGTCTGAGGGATAACGATGACGATAATAGATGTGTATGTATGTGTTTTACCCGCGTGTTGCTCATGTGTTTCCCTTTTAATTGCACGTGAATCATCTGTATATTATGCAGAAGTGCTTTAAACGCCCGGTTAGTGAACTATAATATGAATTTTTCATGGCATTTCACGTGCGCTTCCACCTCCTCAACCGTCTATCCATCTGTGTATATGTGCGTTGCCACATTATCCCAGATATAGATTTAATGTCAGCCTAACAAACTGGCCTGACCCCGTCGCCCTCCTTCTCTTTAAGCCCTTTAAAGGAGATGTATTCAGAATCGAAGATGGGTGACCGGTGCTGAAATACCAACGTGCTCGGGCAGCGGCCACACCTTAATGGGATAGACGACGGCCTCTTTGACTAATCGCTTGGCATCCTCCAGGCCGATGATGTCTTTCCAGCGCACATTGGGGCTGTGCGAATATATGTCCTTTAGGGGTAAGGACACACACACACAGAGTGAGGGATGTATGTGGGAGACATCAGACACACACACTCTCTCCTTGTGCATTTAGGCTTAAATAGGTGTCCTTTAGAATGAAACATCAGATAAGGGAAATAGATAGAGCCTAGATGGGCCTTCATTAATACAACAGATCAATTCATTCACAACAAAGCTTTTACTGCTCTCTAGTGGCCATATTAGGTATCACAGATATCATTTAAAGGATGTTTTCTGAAATATTGGCATCTATGAGAAAATCTACTCAACAGCATTGCTAATGATCAAAATATTTTTTTAGGTTTCTGTAATGGGTAACACATCAGTGTGTAGAAGCTTTTTCATCTGAAATAATATTTTTAATGCTAAAATACAAGTATTATTGTTATACATGAGTTTTATAATTTACTGTTTTACAAACAAGAAACAGAATTAATTATTCCTTGATTCAAGATGTACAATTATAGTTATTTACTTGCATTCCTGAACAGAAAAAAATAATTTTGCCAGCTCAAATTTCGTTATAAAATGGTGAATTCAGTTTATTTGCCAAATAAATAACAATACAATAACTTGATTTATGACAGGTGGTCTGACAAATGTGTATGTGTTTGTGTTTGATCATGCATGTGTTTTCTGTCCTTCTTTTGTGTACAATGGAGACTTTAAATGTGTGTGTGTGCATGGTGTGTCGTACCCTGCTGATGATTGCAGCCAGTTCCGCCATCTCGCCGTCCATGTCGGATAAGCCACTGAGGGGCTTCAGCAGACGTTCCTGAAGCTAAAATAAATACAAGTATGTTAATGCATTTAGAAAAATAGTCATATTTAAGAAAGTTTGCTATTTTTGTCATTTTTAAGTGAATATACTGTCGACATAACAACAAAGTGAACACAGTTTCAGTTTGTCGTTCAGAATAAATGTGTAGTTTTCATCCATGAGTGATTTGAAGCCCAAAAGAAAAGAAAAAATATTATTTAAGTCTTAAAATATATGTATGTATTTTAAAAAAAGAAATAATACCGTGTTGTGTATGGTGACCTCCCCTGTTGGTCCAGTTTTGATGGCGGTAACGTTGAGACCAAAGTCTGACATTTCTGGAGGAGCAGATGAGAAGTTTTCCTGCAAAATGAAAAGCAGTTCAATTAAATTAATGTAATGTAATGAACTTAAATATGTTAGCTTTATGATGTGTTTAAAGCTGTATAAGTTGTAAATACACTGATGGCTGTCTTTTTGGTTCCACTTCCAGACTGCGAGCTTTGGGGTGCATTGATTTTGGGAAGACGCCTCAAGGCTGAACAGGGACTCCTGAGGGACAAAGAGATCAGTAGATGAAACCAGGTGAGTGAATATTGGAAATTATTGCACTTCGTCACAACTTGTATTGTTGTGTGTGTGTTGAAAATGTAATTGTAGACACTGTGAGACTGTGTATGACTTTAATATGTTGGACATGAAATCACAATCTTACCGCTTCACTCCACCACTTTTGGATCTGTTTTCACCTTGACCATTAAAAAAAAGTAAAATTAAAAACATTTAATAACAGTATTTTTTTAACCTAATTTAACTGACATTAATTATAACAATGTAACATCCGGAAGCTAATAGTGGATCCTAATAAACTAAACTAAACTGTATGTTGCTCAGAGTCTGAGTGGTGGTCACATACCTAGTTCCAGTGTTTTTCTGATGAGCTTGGGATATTTCTGGAATTTGACATACTGATAGCTCTCAAACTCCATCAGCACCATCTCCAGGTCGATGTTGTCGCAAACGTCAAACTTCCTGAGACTCCCACTCGTCTCCTGGTCCAAGGCTGCTGCTGTGTCCATGTAGCTGCTCCACACACACACACACACACACACACACACACACACACACACACACACACACACACACACACACACACACACACAGACATGCACCCAATTTCAAAGATCAAACAGTTACACAACTAAATATTTCTACTCTGTCTTATGATGCCAGTCAACGTGATTTTACGTTTTTGTTACATCTGCAAACTGGGCGTATCCATCCATAAATGTTATTTAACCTGTCACTGAAGTATTTACTGTGAAACACCACAACATTTCTACCTCACTCATCAAAAAGTAGACACACACACGTTATTTTTATTTGAGCTTTTATTTTACCAGGATAGAAGGCAGAGAAAACTCTGTAGCTCACCGTAATGAAATTATACAACAGAGTTATTGAAGAGAATATATTTAAAATCAACAAAGCCAACATACATACTGACCCTTGTCCCAGCAGGTGGTGGTGGATGAGGATGAGGAGGCTTTTCTTCCTCATCTCGGTCTTCACGTCATCCTGTTGACAGTGGAGAACACGATCAGGAAGCTTTTACTATACTTCACTTCAAAACCTGTTTTTTCTTACTTCTACTAAAATATAATCAAAGTAACAACACTTTAACTTGAGCAAGTTTGAATACTTTTTTACTTCTATTTCAATAAAATGTAATTAAAGTAATAGGAGTTTAACTTAAATATAGTTTAAGTTTTTAGCCACTAGAGGGCGACACATTTCCGCAAATATCTTGGTATCTAGGCAACCAGCTAGACGCCGATGACTTTCCGTATCCTCAGCCCGGTTAGCTTAAATGCTAACTGCGTTGCAGTGATTTAGCGGTCGTTTGCTACACAGTATGATATCTAAAACACAGCGACGTCATGGCTTAGGTGACATTGTATGATCTGTGTGCAACACATCTTTGTAAATATAACACACTCACCGCCTCCCGGACTTGATTAGCGATTTTCATGGACTGATATGACAACTCCATCATGATGCGAGAAGGTTCGAGAGGCAGCGAGTCCTCCACTTCTTCTTCTCCTCAGTCTCCTTATTCTTCTTCTTTTGACTTTTTGTTTTACGGTGGTTTGCTTGCACAGTGTTGCATTGTTGCCTCGTTGCCTCCTTCTTCTCTTTAAAGTCATGCCATGACTTCAAAGTCAAACAGGTCTCCGTGGTTCGGGTCCGGGTCCTCTAGTTGCCATGGTTACACTTAGTAAACAGATATGCCGTTTTTCTTCTTCTTCTAATGAGGTGTATACTGCCACTTACTGGGCTGGAGGATAACAGGGATAGTTGAGGATCCTGAGTCAGTGTTTTCCTGTTTCTTCTGTTTTTGTTTCATTTGCTTATTTGTTTGTTTGTTTTTAGTCATTATAGCCCAAAGTTTTTCAGCTGATTTCAACTGAATTGTTCAGTTTATGATACTAAATCTTAACACCAGAGAGCAGTAACTACCTTTGCTGGGAGTTTTCTTATGTTATGTGACTTTTTAGACATGAATCATGTTTGTTTTTCTGTTCTGTGTTATATTTTCTAGTTACATCCTTTATTGTTTGTGTGTCTCTCTTTGTGTGTGTTCAATTATACAGTCCCAACATGTGGCGGGAGGCCATTTTCACCCTGGAAGAAGTGAGTAGATTAGTCAATGAGGCCATCGTCTGTCCCATTAAGGTGCGTCCGCCGCACGGGAAAGGTTGGTATTTCAGCACCGGTCACACGCCTTCGATTCTGAATACATCTCCTTTAAAGGGCTTAAAGAGAAGGGGAGCAGTGAGGTCAGGCCACTTTGTTAGACTGACATTAAATCTATACCTGGGATAATGTGGCAACACAACACATACACAGATGGATAGACGGGCAGGGACATCACCATGTGTGTAAGTGTGTGTGTGTACTGCACAAGCAGTGGTTTGTATATGCATGATTATAAAATACAAACATTTCTCTTATCACCCAGACCTTTACATAATACACATTGTTTGCATCCATGTTGACATTTACTGTCCCTTTCATTGAATAACCTCCTCACTGACTCACACCTCATCCATACTTTACACAAAGCCTCCACAGGATGCAGGATTCAATTCTGTGAGTTTACTGACCTTTGGTTTACCTTATAAAAATTACCCACATGCGTTGTCGTTTGTTTAGCAGAGCAAGAGTAATAATGAACGTCATGCTGGGATTTGTTTGCTGGAAAGTAAGAATGTGGTTGTCGTTGCATGCAGAGTAGTATTTGTGTCTGTGAAAATAAAGCAGGTGCCATTTATTTGGGAGTAACAAGTAGCAAAGATAGTTCGAGGAAATTACACAATTTATTTAGGAAATGTAGTGGAGTAAATGTAAAAATAGCTTGAAATACATCAAGTGAAGAACAGATATGTGAATGTTGTACTGAAGTACAGTGGTCAGTGTCGGCCAGCTCTTTTATACTGATCCTGAATAAAACGACAACAGAATTGTATAATTTTCCATCAGAAATATTTATTTCTTCCTGCAGTTTCCATCATTACCTTACAGTAAATTGCACATCTGCTCGTCAGCTTTAATTAAGGAACACTGAGGTTTTTACGTCCGGCACTTTTTGTTTTTGTCCACAGTCCATCTGAGAACACACTGAGCTGTCGCTGTGGTCATCAAATTGGATTTTTGGGGTAAGAGAAAATGAACCGCTGTATCAGGTGGAGATTCAGCAGCGAATTCCCATTTATGATCAGTTATGCAGTATATTTGGTACATATACTACATATAGTACAAACAGGTTAGTGATGATCAGGAAATGGTCTTCGGGAAGCTTGATACAAACATTGAGAGAGAGAATTGACAAGTACATAAAAGGGAAACAGATATTTACTAAGAAAATAGTGGCTTGTCTACTGTGCATTTGGGCAAGTGGTTGCAAGGTTTCTTTTAAGTCTCAGTTCTTATATCAATATGGATCATTTTGGGAGGTTCTGAAGACCTCACAGAATATTTAGGCAGTTTGTGCTATCAGAGGAATGCTGACTCCTCTGGTGAGTAAGTACATTAATGTGATGTAAAGGCGTAAATGAGGGGGAAGCACTTTGATGATGATGATGGTGGTATCAATGGTGTTATAGCCAATTTGGATTGTCTAGAAATGGTGGTAATTTTTTAAAAAACTAAACTTGTAAGTATCCAGCACATATGTGTGCATCGTCCTGGATAGAATAGCATCCCAAAGTAAACCTTCCATGTTACTGTCCATGTGCAAAAAAGGTGCCTCAGAAAACTCCAGCTTCTGTAAGTAGTGTACCAGCCTCCAGCAGCATTCCCTTCACGTAGACTCGTACAGTGTAAAACATTGTGACAAAGTCCTGGGTGCTGAACAGAGTGTCAGCCAGAGCAAATCCTAGCGTGGACGGGATGAAACCTCTGCCATATTCAACCATCCACGTCCCTGCGGTCCACTGCACTGACGTGGCCTCGCCTGGGCTGTGAACAATAGTGTCACCTGTGGGACACAAGATTTAACATTATCGTATCGTATTTAACAAATAGTTTTTAATTAATGATTACATTATACAGCACCACCTAGATTTTATGTTCCTAACTGAAACTTGGTTAGGCCAAGAAAATAGTGCAGCAGTCCTTATTGAATCAACGCCTCCTAACTTCAGTTTCATTAGTGAAGCTAGGGTGGATAAGAATTTGTTTAATGAAACTTTCCAATGCAAGAAAATGCTGTATGGAGATTTCAACTCCTTTGAATATGTTGCTGTTCAGTCGAGAAACTCATGTCGTGTAATATTTCTAACCATTTACAGGCCTCCAAAATATAATGCAATGTTTTTTGATTTTTCCAAACTACTGTCTATTATCTGCATTGTGTTTGACCGTGTGGTTCTAGTGGGTGATTTTAACATTCATGTTGATAATGTGAATGATGGATGTGCAAAAGAACTCTTAAATATTCTTGATTGGACTCTCACAGCATGTAACATATCCAACACATAACAAGGGCCATACATTGGATCTAATTATTTCCAAGGGTCTAAACATTTCTGATGTTGTGGTGACTGATATTGCTCTTTCTGATCATTACAGTGTTCATTGTAAAATGACCATCCCTGCTAGTGTTAGCAAAGGAGAAGCGGAGGTGATAAGAAAGCGGTCTGTTAACAATAACACCTGTACATTATTCACTCAGGCTTTTATATCATCACCAGCTCTGCCCTCAGCCTCTGTTGATGACCTTGTGAATAGTTTCAGCTCCAATGTTGTAACTGTTATGGATGCCATTGCTCCGATTAAGACCAAAGCTATCTCTGGTAGAAAAAAGTCACCATGGAGGAACGCCACTCAGGTGAAAGCTCAAAAAAGAGAGTGTAGGCAGGCTGAACGCAGATGGCGGAAAACCAAACTCCAGGTTCATTATGACATCTATAAAGATAGCCTTCACATCTATAACCAATAATTGAAAAGGGCAAGGCAGTCTTTTTTCTCTGAGATTATCAGAAATAACACCAATGCCCGCACTTTATTCACTGTAGTCGACAGACTGACAAACCCTACAGTATCTGTCCCTCCAGAACTGCTGTCCAACAAGTCATGCAATGACTTTGCAGCTTTTTTTACAGATAAAATTCAGGGGATAAGACAAACAGCATGTGGCTCTTTCGCAGGCAACTTGGTTATGTCACTGGTTCCTCCTCAGCCTTCTAGAAACCTAGAAACATTTCAGCTCGTAGACCACACATCTCTGACAGAAACGGTTCAGAATCTAAAATCCACGACCTGCTGTCTTGATGTGCTGCCTACAAGCTTGCTGAAAGATGTCTTTAATTGTGTTGCCCCAGGTTCTATCAGGACAATTTCCCAAGGCCCTGAAAACTGCAGTGATCAAACCTCTTTTGAAAAAGCCTAATCTGGATGCCTCTTTAATAAGTAACTACAGACCCATATCAAACCTTGCATTTTTGTCCAAGATCATTGAGCGAGTTGTTTATCAAAAATTCACTCTTTCATGACCCAAAACAATCTCTTTAATGCTTTCCAGTCAGGTTTTCGACCACACCACAGCACTGAAACTGCACTTATTAAGGTCTTAAATGACATACGTCTTAATAATGATGCATCAAAAACTTCAGTGTTGGTGTTACTGGATCTCAGTGCTGCATTCGACACTGTTGATCACAACATGCTGCTCCAAAGACTGGAGAAGTGGGTCGGAATTTCTGGTACGTCGCTAAATTGGCTCAAATCTTACTTAGAAGATCGTGACTTCTTTGTCTCACTGGGAAATTGTGAATCTGAGCGAACAAAGATGACATGTGGGGTCCCTCAAGGCTCCATTCTTGGGCCACTCTTGTTCAACATCTACATGCTCCCACTGGCCCAGATCATGGAATATCATAACATCTCATACCATTCATATGCTGATGACACACAACTCTATATTACAGTGTCACCACATGATTACGGTCCATTACAGTTGCTGAGTGAGTGTATCCAACAAGTCAATCAGTGGATGGGCCAGAATTTTCTCCAGCTCAATGCAGAAAAGACAGAAGTTATTGTTTTTGGTCCCAAAAATGCGAGGCTTGAGGTCAGTGACCAACTTGACTCAATGACACTAAAAACCACTGACAAAGCCAGAAATCTTGGTTTAGTTATGGACTCAGACCTGAACTTTAACAGCCACATAAAGACCATCACTAAATCAGCCTATTATCATCTCAAAAACATTGCACGAATCAAAGGATTTCTGTCTCAACAAGACATGGAAAAACTTGTTCATGCATTTATTCTTAGTATGTTAGATTATTGTAATGGTGTCTTCACAGGTCTTAGTAAAAAATCAACCAAGCAGCTGCAGCTTATCCAGAATGCTGCTGCCAGAGTCCTGACCAACAGTAAGAAAATGGACCATATCACACCTGTCCTTAAATCATTGCACTGGCTGAGTCAAAGGATCGAGTTTAAAATCCTGCTACTAGTCTACAAGTCGCTGAATGGTCTTGGGCCTAAATACATGTCAGAGCTGCTCATTGATTATGAAGCGTCCAGACCCCTCAGGTCATCAGGGACAGGTTTACTCAGCGTCCCCAGGGTCAGAACCAAGCAGGGTGAAGCTGCATTTAGCTTCTATGGTCCTCACCTGTGGAACAAGCTCCCTGAACACCTGAGGCGTGCACAAACTGTCAGCTTGTTTAAATCAGGGTTAAAAACATTATTGTTTACTGCAGCTTTCTAATATTACCAATTTTAACCACTTTAACTTTCCTTTTTAATGATTTTAATTATTTTAAAATAATGATTTTAAATTGCATTTTTTTGTGCATGATTTTAAGTTGTTAAATGTTTTAAATTGTTGATCTTAAATTGTTTAATGTTTTAAATTGTTTTAATTTCATAATTGATTTTTGAATTTATTGTGCTTAAATTTCAAATGATTTTATATTACACTCATTTCTGCTTGATTTTAAATTGTTTGATGTTTTAAATGTTTTTAATTTCTTTACTTGATTTTTTAATTGATTGTGTTTTAATTTCAAATGTATTTCCTGCCTGTAAAGCACTATGAATTGCCTTGTGTAAGAATGGTGCTATACAAATAAACTTGCCTTGCCTTGCCATTAAGGGAAAAGAAAGGAATACACTCCATGTTTGTGGGACTGGATATCACGCTCCAATATTGTTGTATTAACTGCAATTAAGGCTACTTTTGTGGTATCGTCTGAATGTTGGGCTAGGTACTGAACTTTTGTGATTTTAAAGGAGTTTGTATATGTTATTGCATCAAACATGTTTATTCAGTACCCCGCATTTCTTGTTTCTGTCATTAAGATGCATTTATCTTGATATTTATTAATTAATAGACCAATATTCAGATACAATATATGATATTTAAGAATAAAATGTGCTAGCATATTACCAGGATAGTATATTTCACTCTTTGTCGTGCCCTCCTTCCACTGTCTGAAGGTGCCGGAGATGATGGTGTCAGAAATCTCAGCCCAGTAACGACCTGCGAGAAACAAGGAGCGCACAGTGAATAAAATGTTTTGTTTTATGGACATTGTGTGAAAATATGTCCAAGTTAAGTATGCAAACATTCTTGTTTTACAAAATTTAAACAAGTTTTTGTCCATTTTTGCCATAAAAATTATTTATAAAACCCCCAGACTTTAACCCCCTCCCTCCTCACCCGAGTGTCCTCCTGTGTCCACTGCAGTACCAAATAGCAGCACGTACTCTGTGAGCGAAGCGTGGAGCAGACACATGGAGCCCATCCAGCCTCCAGCATTCACAAACACCCACTGCAGGTCCTCGTCAGGCAGGATATGGCCTGGATACCTGTGTCATTTACACTCAATTATCCCATCTTTTAAAAAAAAAAAACACACAACATCATCTTCAAACAGTCATATCATCTACTAAAAAAAAATTTACTGCCTCAGGGAGAATGAGGAATAATTATCTCCACTCCCTGACTACAGATTTTATTGGCTTGTTTGTAATTTCCATTTCCAAATAAGGGATTAAAGTTGCAGCACCAGTTTGAAAACTTTTGTTGTTGTACTTAACTTTGAATAATAACAAAGTTCACCCTGGATCTGTTAGATTAACAGAGAAACGCCACCTCTTTTGATTTTAATCCTCCTCTCCTAATCCCTGTGATAGAATAGAAATGATTAAGAAACAATTTCTAACAGACGTGTTGACTGATTTAATTTCACTATTTAAGTCAAGCTTGGGTGTTACCATGAGTTACCATCAAAATATTCACTTTAAGAATGAGAACCTAAAGGTGACATTACTCTTCTTGATTTACCTGGAACATTAAATGGCCATCTTTATAATTTGCCATTTTGATTTCGACTCAAAACAAGGCCCTGCTGCAAATCTGCCAGTGGTTTCAAATGTCTGAACATGACAGAACATGATTAAAGACACGGGCTGAAAGACGGGTTCAGTAACTATAACGGAAAAACAAAACAAAACTACGGAACTATGTTCTACCGGTGTGTGAGTGGGTTTTCTCTCAAAGTCCAAAAACATGCAGATTTGATTACACTAAATTGACCATTGGTGTGAGAGTGGATGTATTTGGTCCAGGGTGTACCCCACCTTTTGCCCAATGTCAGCTGGGACCCTCGTGGAGGATGAAGTGGTAGAAGATTAATGAAGAGTTATCTTTTGACCTCTGTACAGCCTTTATTTTGCATATCTTTTCTGAAGCTGAAGTTGAAGTACACAAATCAGTTGATGCGTGATAAGGCGCTTAAGATAAAGGTTATGAGTGAAAGGAGATATAAATAGTCACCTCCTCCTGAGCTCCACCACCACTTTGGAGAAGGCCTGCTCATGGCCCTGTCCTGTGGAGCACATGTTTACAGTCACTGAAGAGGTCAGGGAGGGGAATAGATCTTAAACATGT
Source organism: Microchirus variegatus (assembly GCF_963457635.1). Classification (NCBI taxonomy): domain Eukaryota; kingdom Metazoa; phylum Chordata; class Actinopteri; order Pleuronectiformes; family Soleidae; genus Microchirus; species Microchirus variegatus. The sequence continues at coordinate 16,092,856 of NC_139817.1, read as the reverse complement.
GAGTGACGTTTATACACATACAACAACCAGCCTCACCTGCGTACTGTTTGGCCAACTTCGCGACGTCGTCTTTGTTGAAAACGTACTGCTTGGTGGACATCCATTGCTGCAGTAGCAGCGTGGCCACGGCGGCGACTGAGGCGAACACGAACAGTTTAAAAATGCATTTTAACACCGACATGACTGAGACGGCGCGTACAGACAGTGTAACAGACGCAGCAGGTTTCACTACATACACAAGAGGACAAGATTCAAACACACTATCAGCTCAGGAGGCGTGGATTCCGCCTGACAGGCTCTTCCTGCTCGGCTCTGGGCGGGGCGTCTCCGCTGCACCAATCAGCAGCCGAGTTCTGTGCGAGAGCAGAGTAACTCTCGGGTTGCCAGCATACTGTAAAACCCCGTTTGGTGCTTTTTTGAAATAGCTTTTAATTATACATTAAAATACGTCACTTCGGATATTTTTTTAGTATAATGGGGTATTTATTGATTGCTGTGGCGTCTTGACTTGTGGTGGAGTTTGCGCGAAGTGTTTTGGGCATTTGTAGGATTTTATCCGCACGTATATTTGTCCCAAACAGCACGTTCCCCCCCCGCGTGTCTAACAACCGGAAGTAGGCTACTGTTGACAAAACCAATGGGCAATAATGAAGTTGCTCCCTGAAGTTTACAAAGACTTACAGCGAGTTCAGTGATTTAACGTAAAGGTGACAACTCTCACAATTAATATGAGCGGCACCGAAGAAGCCCGTTTCGACCCTAAAGGTAGGCATGCTGTCGATATAGCAAACGTAAAGAGCTTAATTTATTTCAATAAGAGTAACAGCAGAAATCCAGACCCCATTTAAAACCTAACAGTTTAACTTCACTTTGCTGAACTACACACGAGCAGACTAATAAGTGAGACCCATTACTGTTGAACTTCTCCGGGGCTCATTCCTTCGATATTGACAGCTTCTAGAATTACTGTTCCATTAGGTCATATCAAAATGTATCGCACTTGCGAGCAAATGATTACAGTGAGTAATGTTGCGAATCACAGCGATGCTTCGTGAATCGTTTGCCTGCCGACTTTACTGGTAGGTCAAAGCAATTCATAAAATGTCCGTGGCTATATTCTACCGTGAAGCAGCGTTGTTTAATACGAGAGTCGGTGTCTAATTGGCACTCTTTTCAATTGAGTTTTGTTTAGGACTGCATTATTTGTTTTTATAGGTGTGCTGGTATAAGTATATTTTTGATGTCGGGTTGTTTTTGCTCAGTGATATCATGTAATGATGATTTGGCAGACTGCACTGATAGTGATGTGTTCACTGTACACACACAGCTGTGCAACCTTGTGACTGTAGTTCCTGTTGCCTTCACTGTTTTGAATTTCTGCTTGTGCAGCAACAGCAAACATTCATCCTGTGCTTCACTCATTTGTTCAAGTTTCAGTGCTTTGTGTGTGGTTAATAACGGTTCATTACTTAAGAAACTTTGCATGAACGATCCCCTTCAACAACAGGAGGCACTTTATAAAAACATCCATGTTTTATGTTTTACTATCTTGTCTTATCTTTTTCTATGTAAACCACAGAACACCAGCACTTGCGTTACAACCCTCTGCGGGACAGCTGGGTCCTGGTGTCGGCCCACCGCATGAAGAGACCCTGGGCGGGTCAGGTTGAAAAAACCCAGGAGGAGCACATTCCCAGATTTGACCCCCACAACCCGCTCTGTCCTGGAAACACACGCGCAAATGGAGAGGTAAGACCAGATAGATCTTTGAGCCTACATGATAAAGAGAATGACAGGTATTCTATTCATGTTTTGACAGCTACACTTGTTTTTCTGTTAATGCATGTTATGTCCCTCCAGGTAAATCCAGAGTATGACAGCACTTTTGTTTTTGAAAACGACTTCCCTGCTCTCCAGCCTCACGCTCCGGATCCAGGTGAGTGTTATTACATTGTGGCGCATAATGAGACTGTACATTTACACATCATTATCATCATCGTCATCATCATCATCATCATCATCATATTTTAAACTCCTTGTATGTTCTGGTCTGTTGTGTTCTACAGGTTCATGTCAACATCCTTTATTCCAGTCTAAAGCTGCCAGGGGTGTTTGGTAAGCGTAAAGCTTGACGACAAACAGAAAATTAGGTTCATGTGAAGTCAGCTGTCTCTTTGAATCAGCACATTTACTGTGCAAACACATTATTATAAATGAATACATGTTTAGAAAGTTAGAATTTATCGAGTGATACAACAAAATGCATTCAAATTTTACGATTAATTATAAATTAACAGATTAGTGCAATTACCTTGCTTGGGTTCATTCAGATCTCATTTAATTGTGATAATCATCACCATCATAATCCACTCATTTTGTTAATCAGCCCGCTGAACCTCAGTCATGTATTATATATTATTGTACAGTAGATGTGTTTCTCATGTGCCACCAGCAGAGGGGGATGTCTCCACACTATTCAGTAAGAACATCCTCAGATGCTGGAAATATGATGTGATTTCAAACACTAAAATCCAGTATAATCAAATTTATCTCAGTACTTGTGCTGAGCAGGGAGTAAGGGAGCTTTACCTGTGTAAAAAGTGATTTTAAGATATTGACTTTGGCATCCAAGTCATAGCTGCTTGAATAAGCCTTACATGTTCACTTTCATGCACAACACACAGGAGTGTATACTAATAATAAATATGACAGCCCCCAGAGTCTTTTGCCTGAAGTGAAGCTGTTTAATTTTTAAAGATATTCCTGAACAAACCACCAGAAAACAACTGAATAATGGATTGAATAGACTCATTATGCAGCATATGTGCATCGAACTCTGGAGTGTTAATCGCATGTGTTTGATAGATTCAATTCCATGATAAAAGACTATTTCTGTCTTTTGTCATTAAGCATGGAAAGCCTTACATAGTATGCTTTTGCTATGTTGGTAACCTAAACTAATATAAACCTTAGGTTTCAGGATACCTGCCCATATCTAACCTTTCTCATGCTGCCTTCTGTTTCTCCTACTCCTCTTTTACAGTAAGGTCATGTGTTTCCATCCCTGGTCTGATGTCACCCTCCCTCTCATGAAAAAAGACGAGGTTGTCAAGGTGATCGACAAGTGGACAGAGCTTGTTGAGGAACTTGGCTCAACGTACCCCTGGGTTCAGGTAACACACTGTATTACTGATTTGATTTTTCTCAGCGGTGGATGCTTGTAACATTGCATCAGGAATAAAAAATAAACTCTTCACCTCGGACTGATGATGTGGTTTTCTGCTCTTTCCGATTTTTCACTTTAACGTGTCTTGTATTGCATTAGATGAAATTTTAATGATCGCTCAGGGGCAAACTCACAAAGCCAAACTGTAGCAGCAGCGAGGAAAGTATAAGTAAGATGTCAACATTAATACGAGCCGCATTTAAATATTACCTCTCCATCGAATATTGATCACTTCCTCTCCTTCGTGTGCCGAGGATCTTAAGATGGGTTTTTTTTTATGGATTCTGAGGTTAGAAGCTGATGTAAAGTACATGTTCATGTGAGGAGCCAAGAAACAGTCTGAGCAATAATGAATAAATCATTGCACTATGGCTGCGCAACTGATCCAAAATTCATATTTTATTTTGTTAGTTTTTGACATGATCACATTAACCAACCTGTGCTGTGTACTGTAGATTACCCATAATATGTGCAGGAATCCCACCTGTAAACATTGTATTGTGTCTAAATATTTATCTGTTTATAGGTCAACACAATATGGGGACATTCAGACATATCTTGTAGTTTATATACAGGGGCGATAGATGTTGGTGCTTTAATCATCTTTATTGTCCATGAAAGCTGATGATAACAAGTTCAGAAAAGTTATTCAGGGTTCTAAGTTAGTTATGCGTAGGCCTAGTCTACGTACATTAAGTATCAACGTAACTTCTTCCTTGCACAAAATTCAAGCACTTTCAATGTTTCCATGTTTATTAAGGGCAAATTTTCAAAAACTTTCAAGGGCCTTGGAATTCTTTTTTCTCAAATGTACAATCTTTCAAACACCCAAGGGAACCCTGGTTATTGTATTTAGAATGAAATACTTGTTTAATGCTGCAGCCCTATAGCATATGGGTTTTGATTTAAAATTATTATTCATATTTTATTTAAATGTTGCTTGAGCCAGAGAAAACTAACCAACCCTCTTATTTTCTGTTTCTGTAGATCTTTGAGAATAAAGGAGCCATGATGGGTTGCTCCAATCCACATCCTCACTGCCAGGTGACAAACTCAGACTAACTAACTAACTCCTCACATGCAAGCTCTTGGCTAAATGTGTAAACTCTCTCATTCTTTTTCCTGCTACAAGGATAAAAGAAATGTCCTTCACTCGGTGCTGCTGCTTTTAAGATGCAGCATAAAGACAAAAAACAACAACAACAACAAATGCTTTTATCACATATCCACAGTTTTGCACCTCAAGAGAAAGCTTTTCTGATTCACTAAGACGATGAAGTTGAGCGACTGTGTCACAGTTTGTGTCAGTGCGTGTTCTGTGTGTGTCTGTTATTTCCCTCCTTTATTGCTTTTTCATACATTGTCACACCTGGATTGCTGCCTCGCTGCTTTCATGTCTTTTCATTTTCAGTCTATTCGTCGAGGTAATTCAAGCAAAACTAACAACTCAGATAGACGGAGACGTTTCCTGTCAGACTCTCTTCTCACTGTGAGATGTTGAGAAAGAGCGTAACAGAAGAGAGAGAAAAGCAGTGGCAGACAGACCAATGTGATATGCTGAATATCAAAATAATAATTCAACTGTCCATGCAGCAAAGAAGAAACACAATAAGACTGGCTTTTATGCTCAGTTATAGAAGTCGTTCACTCCTAGCACTTTTTATGGAGATACTAGACTGAGATGAGGACATTACTGTGTGACAATCCACTAATGTAATACACAAACATGTCAGACTGATGAAAACCACTATTGGCTTTAGAGGGAATCAGAAAATAGTCTCATTCATTCTGAAGGCAGCACAAAAAACAAAAAAACAAAACCTTTTTGAACAAACAAACAAAGCTCACTTATCACAGGCTATATCTTATTCATAAACTGTTGAACTATTCCTTTTAAGAACACATTGCTTAACTGGAAATAAAAGAAAGTGGGACTCTCCACATGGATTATACAGTACTATATATATAAGCAGCAGAGGGCAGTGTGAGGCTTCATAATCACAGAATATGTGACAAACCTGTTTCCTGTTTCACTTTTCAAAGCTGCTTTTAATCTGTTGATTCAATGTAAAGGAACATACAGCTTCTGTGAAGTCAAACACATCAGCTTTATGTTTTGAAATCCCTTTATTTTGTTTTAAAATGTACACATACAACCAGGCACTGTTCCTTTTACAAGTTTTGTTTTGTTGTTATTTTCATGGTTTCACAGAAGTCACACTTGATCCTGTATCCAAGCTTTGGAGCTGCTTTTATACTTTCTACTTTCTGAAGACCTCAAATTTCGTGTGCGTGCGTGAGAGAGAGTGAGTGTGTGAGAGTGCGGCCAGAAAAAAAAAACCCTTCAGGCCAAATCATGCAATGCAAATAGATCTAAAAAAGTTTGAGGAACAACAAACAGAAAATGTTAATCCTGTTCTGGAGGCAGCGCTGCTTCTGTCAACTGTGATCTCACTTGAACCACTTGTGTTTTTTTGGTGTAAGTTGAAATATCATATTTTAATGCAAGTAACCCAGCTGTTAATACTGAGAAGTGCACAGAAAGTGTTTCTTAAAGGTTCATTGTGTTAAAGTCTTCTCTTCCAAGTGTGTTGGAGAACACATAATTAGCCATCAATTATTAATCCATCACTGAACTATCTTGATAGTTGATAATTCGCTTTGACTGTTTTGTCGCTTCTTTTTGACTGTTTTGTTTTTGAAATGTTTTGGTTTCTTTGCCCCATATAACAAAGAAATCATTGAGACTGTTTCATTTTGGTTTTTAAAATATTCACATTTAAGAAGCTGAAACTTGGTTTAATTATTTAAACTACTCTTCCATTCATTTATTTTCGGGATAGTTGGTGATTAATTTAGTAATTGATTCATCAATTTAATGATTCATTTTTGCAGCCTTAATAATATTATTAGAATTAAAGAACCTGCTGCGAAATAATGAAAATATGAAAAAAGCCAAAGTTACTGATCTTTAAGATGACCCTCGTCAACCTTTTTTTCATTTTCTTTTACCCTTCCCCTTGCAACGCGAAAAATATAGTCATTTATAACAGTCATTGACAGTGTGATTCTTGCACTGAATTCTGGGTATTTAATCAAACGGCAATTTACCATGCAGCCCGAAGCAGTGCAGCTAAAAGCAGCAGAAAACACCTCTGATTATTAAAAGAAAAGTTCTCTCGCCAGGCATAAATAATTTACTCTCTGTGAAACTATACTGTGGATGTGTGGAGCAAAGTAAAGAGCTCTTTTTATTAACACTTCTGTGCAGATTTAGTCCTCCGTAATCAACAGTTGAAAGTCTCTCTCTCAGACCACGAATATACAGCGTGCATTATGTTGGACCTCGTAGTCAAAGCCAGAGTGAGTTCTTTTCTTATTTAAAATACAATGAAGTCTAATTATTTTAATGTCTGTCGTGACATTTACTGTGATCCATAAAAAGCTTTCTAAAACAGCGCAGAAGAACATTAGCAAAGCTAATTTTGCAGCCTTAACTCTGAAAAGCATTATTCTACATCATCTGTTTTTAGGGCGCCAGAGATTTATTTATGATTTCCGGAGATGTTTACCTCCTCAATCACAGTTTTAAACCATCTTTCCTCGCGTTTGTGTGTGTGACTTCTGTCTGGTACAAACTAGCAGCTGGTGGTTGATGAGAGCGAAGAGCGAACAATGTGTTTGTCTCAGTTGGATTTCGAGAAACAGCTGTTTTAAATGTGTAAATCTTTTTGCAGTGGAGTTATTAATCACGCTGTGCATTTGTGTGTGCGTTTACAAAGTGATGTAGACAATCTGGCTGAAGGGAGGAAAACGGCTGCTTGACTGCACATTCTGCTGTTTACTGAGTAAACGACTGGAAACTCCAAGGGCGCCTGATGGATTGAATGTTTTTTGACTTATTTTTATTGTCATAATCTGGTCTTTGAAGTGATTTCAATTATCTGTTGTGCATGCAAACATCATATCCATGGGATATAAGGTTCTTATCCCAACCTTTAATTTGCTAATAGTAACCAGGATGTGAGTGCATTGTGCTGGTTTTGAACCTTTTTTATACCAGTAGACATTCAAGAAACCACACTGTCACAATCATTGGAACATGTTTTTTAATAACAATATGTATTATTATATTATTCCAAATCAGATTAGACTTTAAATCAGGTCAATGAGAGTCTGGAAACTTTGGAAAATGCAGTTGCTTAGGGAACAGAGTGGTTTTGTGAGTGAAGAACAGAAAATGGAGACAGAATGTCCTGTTTCCCAGAGTTCAATAATAATAATAATAATAATAATAATAATAACAATGATAGGCATCTTTTTTTACTTTTATGAAAAGCATAAACGTCAACATGACTAAAAAAAATGTCCCAGTAAGACCAAAATAATGTTTGTATTCAACACAGAAGCACATTGACCTTATTAAAGGAGAAAACAGACAATTTATCATATGATATATGATTTCCACTTTTGACAGATAAATGCTGTGGTGATGTCCTGCAGAACACATCGCGGGCAGGAGCGTTTTTATTGCTTGCGCATGATACTGCAGCTGATGTTGTTTACTGTGATGAATTACCTATCGCAATTAAGTTTTACTGTCTGTGAGTTGGGTTTTCACACTGTCGTGAAATAATTGAAAATGGTGACTGCCAGCGGAAAAACTGACTCATCCATCTGAAATGACTAAATCCCCCCAAAAAATTAAAGTTTTGAAATTTGGAATGTGTCTAACATTTATCTATAATATGATTAAAGGTACAGACATTTGGAATTGAATGAATGAATGGTTTATTTCGGACTAATATACATTGAGACATTTACATGTTCATTTCACAAATAATGGTAAATAAAAATGTCAGAAAAAGGAGTAGACTGAAGCCGAGGGCTTATTATAGCCTATCCTTTGCTGTATCCTGAATTTTATTCAAAAAATATCACATCCGGTGAATGATAATACACAAATAAGAAAATAAATATATAAAAAAGGAAACAAAGATAAATGTATTGCACTATATTATACAACAATAATAATACTTAATTATATAGTAATATGGGGTCTATTGTGGTGCTATTTTAATGTTAATATAGGCTACCAACATAATTACTAAATATCTTTATAACTGTTTATCGTTTTATATTTAAACATTTTTTTGAAAACATAGATTGAGCTACACATTCTTAAATCCTTATCACAGCAATTCCACAGTTTGACACCTTTCACAGAAACACAGTTTTCTTTACTTTTAGTTCTTCCCCATGTCTTTTTAAACATACCTGTGTTTCTTAGTTCATATTTACTCTCATGAATTTCGAACAGCCTCTGAGAACATCTTGGGAGGAGATTATGATGTGCTTTGTATATAATCACTAAAGTTTGAAGATTGACTATATCCCAGAATTGTAATGTATTTAAATGTATAAATAAAGCATTGGTTGGCTCCAGATACTCTGCTCCCATAATTATACGTATTATTCTTTTTTGTAGTAGGAAAATGGGCTTGAGATTGGTTTTATAAGTGTTTCCCCACACTTCCACACAATATGTCATGTATGGAATTATAAGGGAACAATATAACAGGTACTGTGATTTTTTATTTAAAAGTTCTTTGGATCTACAAACTATAGCGATTGTTTTGGACATTTTCTTTTTGACATGATCAATGTGAATTTCCAGGTTAATTTGTGGTCAATTAAAACTCCAAAAAACTTATATTCAAACACTCTTTGAATCTTCACACCATCAATCTTTACTGAGACTTTAATATTATAAATTTGGTTTTACTTAAATTTAAAGATAATTTATTTACATCAAACCACTTCTTCAGTTTGTTTAGTTCCCCTTCCATTGTTCTCAGAAGCTGCTCCACATTCCTTCCATGGCAAAACAAACTTGTGTCAATTGAAGTTTAAACCAACCTATTTTTTTGTCCTGTTTTCTGTGATGTCATAGGTGTGGGCCAGCAGCTTCCTGCCCAATGAGCCAGCTCTGGCGGATCGCTGTCAGAGAGTGTACTATCAGAAACACGGAGAGCCGATGCTGCTGCAGTACGCCAAACAAGAGGCTGAGAGCAAGGTTGAAGCAAACACACACACGTAAATACACATCATATAACCAAAATTATGATTAAAGTCGATTTCACACCTAGAAAGTTGTAATTCAGTCTCCGTAAGTTGGTTTCTACATTTCCCAAAACACCTGCCTACACAGCCTTAGTCGGAGCAGGTTTCGAAATCTAGTAATTTTCCTGTGAGGCAACAGTGGTAGCCACTACACCACCATGTGAACCCAGTTTATGTTACAAAATACTATTTTGACTTAAGGAACATGAGTCATCACTGGTAAGGCTAACAGTTTAGTTTCCTGTCTGTTTGGAGTTCACATGTTCTTCCTGTGTGTTCTCTGGGTTCTCCAGTTTCCTCCCACAGTCCAAAAACACACAGAGGTTATTTGGACACGTGAATGTGAGAGTGAATGTGTCCAGGGTGAACTCCGCCTTGAGCCTTATGTCTGCTGGGATCAGCTCCAGCTCCAGCTCCTCACAACCCTCATGTGGAGGATAAAGCAGTAGACAGTGGATGAATGAATAATATAATCTTTAATCTTTCTTTCTTTCTTTCCTACTTTCTTTCCTCCCTTCATGTTGTTCTCCCTTCATCAGCATCCTCTGCCTGTTTCTTGGTCAGTGAACCGTGTGATTGGACAGCAGTGATGCTTATTAGCATAACGCTGCGGCGTGCATCTTCAACCTGTGTGTGTGTTTGTGTGTGTGTGCGTGTGCGCGCAGTAATGCAGACAGGGTCTGAGCATGATTAGTACGCTGGAAGAAGTCTTATTATTATTGAGCAGATGGATGAACTTTCTATTAAACTTGACAGAGCCAGAACTTGTTTTTGTCTCTGTTGCTGAAAGAACAGTGAGACTTATTTATATATATATATATTTATATATAGAGATTTCTATTGGCTCATTTCCAGCAACTAGGAGGTTTTTGACCATAAAAACAAGTAAAAACAATGTAAGTAGACCTCCATCACTCACATTATGTGCGATAGGACCACTCTATGGGAGCTTTAAGTTTAGGCTAATGCATTGTTTAGACCAGGGGTCACCAACCTTTTTGAGACAGAGAGCTACCTTAAGGGTAAAGAATAATATGGAGGGCTACCACATTAACATTTTTTTTTTGTTTACCATTTAAATGATTAATATTATGCATTCAACTGCATACACATTCATTCCAGTGCTTACTCCTAACGATAACCAGTTTTTATAAACAATATCAAAGATATTTTACTGAGCGATCATACGGATACATGCAAGTGAGGTGAAGTGAAGTGAGCCCGCGGGCACCGTATTGGCTGCCTGCGGGCTACCAGGTGCCCGCGTGCACCACGTTGGTGACCCCTGGTTTAGACTGTCCAAATGAATGGAAGTCAATACAGTGATTCTTAAGAAGAATAGCTGTGCACATGCGTGCGTGTGTGCGTGCGTGCGTGCGACACACGGAGAGAATTGTGCTGTGTGTTTGTTGACAGCAGCAAAGTTAGCAGTGACAATAAATCATTAATGTGAAAGTGTTGTGAGCTGTTGGACAAAAATAAGACCAAAGCTGAGTGCATTTTGTGTTTTATACCTGTTTGTCAAAGTCAGAATGTCAGAGTTTTAGCCTGAAGTAGCAGCACGAGCCTCCTCTGTGTTTCCTCACAACAGTGCTCATTAAAAAAGAGTAAAAAAGAACAAATAAACTAACAAAAATACCCCCTGCTCTACTGGTGTATTGAGCTGCACGCATCGCAACATACGGTACAGCATGGCAATAATACACAACATGGACCAAGGCATATGTCATGTAGAAATGCTGGCAGGATTTGGTAATTACTCGAAATTGCACAAGGGGGTGATAGACGTCCCCTACCTACAGCATAAAGTAACATAACAATCTTCCACATCATTTGGCCTTTTTTTTTTTTAACCAAAACTTTTTTTTGTTCTCTTTTTGCCACGAGAAATAACAGACACATTTTTTTTAATTAGCCACTTCACACACGTCACATTGATCTGAAGAGGAAGCCTGCTCCCTTTCTTCTGAATCAAAGCCCGTTCTTTTGTGCGACTGAAAGAAAAAAAAGTGTTTCACTCCTCTTTGGGGAGAGCTGGAAAGGGAGAATTAGCTTGATGAGACAATATAAAATTAACCAAAGAGGGTTTGTGAGTACAAAGTAGGACAGAAGCAGAGGAGAAGAGGGAGGAAGACAAGTGGAGACAGGCCAAAAAAATACTACAACAGATTCATTCAGGGAAGAAGCCGATACCTGTTTGTATCACCTGTGTGTGTGTGTGTGTGTGTGTGTGTGTGTGTGTGTGCGTGCGTGTGAGACAGAGAGAATGGCATTAAGGTTCTGAGAAGAGCAGAGTTGACACTTACAGTCTCCTCGACAGCTGCTTGTGGGGATTTTATAAAATCAAAGTGGAAGCAGAAGTGCGTGTGTGCTTGCGTGCGTGTGTGTGTGTGTGGGTTGCAGGAGCGACTTTACCAACTTTAGTTCCTGTTCTGGTGTGCGTACATGCTCATCTCTTTTCGCCTCTGTCGGTCTGACCTAAGGTTAGAACCGTAAATTGGCACACAGAGGTGTCTGGAGGAGTTTGAATTGGAGTTCAGCTCCCAGGTGACGCACTTGACTTTGAAACCAAAACTTTCTCAACTAATTGAATAAAACCTCTCCAGAATTTCTGTGAGCTGTGTGTGTTTCATGGACATCCTCCACTTCAAACTAGTCTCTCCATCCTGGTTTTCAAGTATTAATCTTATCAAAGGCTTTTTTTGTGTGTGTGTTGTTGTTAAATATTAATATTAATTCAAGTCCCTCTTTTTCCCTGCTCATTTCCTCGAATCCTGTGTTCTGAGTTCACTTCATTATGGGTGCTTTCATACTGAGCTTCTTGTTCCAAACTGGGAATGTTTCTCCCTGAGATCGATTCTAATGGGCTTTTTTTTCCCCCACATATTTCTGAATCACAAAATTGTCTGAAAATTAATCGGCCTAAGGTTAAAGTGCAACAGCAGTAACATATTAATCACTGAATCGGAACGAAATACAGGCATGAAAGAGCACCCCAGAAAAACAGAGCTATTAAACATAAACAGAGAACATGCAGTTGTCTCTGTCGTAAGAGAGAAAGTGATTAGTGACGTCATGGGCAACAACCTTAAATTCCAGGGGAAGCAAACCCTCACAGAAGCTCACTGTGATCTGCCACGTTGTGTTTTCTTCCATTCATGGTCGTATATTTATGTGATTTGAACTCTGGCACTGCTCGACTGGTGTGAAAACAGACCCAGCTTTCCCTGCGAGCGCCGGGGTTCCAGACAGAACTCGAGCCTGGAGGGAGGAACCTGTTCTTGCCTCTGTAAAAGCACTATGTGACCAAACTGAAGCAACTAGAGATCATAACTCTTGTTGTTGTTAAGGCTTGTTCTGTATATATACAGACAGTGCCTTCCACCTCAAAACATTAAAATGCATTCAGAATTTTGTCTCTCCTCTTAGGAGCGTGTGGTGGTGGAGAGCTCTGATTGGCTGGCAGTGGTTCCATATTGGGCAACGTGGCCCTACCAGACACTGCTGTTACCAAGACGACACATCCTCAGAATCAGTGACCTGACAGCAGATGAGAAGGAGGGTGAGTGTGTGTGTGTGTGTGTGTGTTTTGACAGAGAGAGTGACTGAGAGAACAATGAGACAATTTACGAGACGTCTACGGCAAGTCAGCAGCTCAGTTGGGAGCCTGCAGGTTTGATCCCCAGCTATGTGTGTACGTATGTGTGCGTCACCCTCTGTGTTCAGTCAAGTTTCCCAGACGAGGGAAACGTTTATTTTAAACCCTCTGTGAGCGAGAAAGTTTAAATTTATCCAGTAAATTAATGTCTAATATGAGGTTTGCTCAGCTTAATCCCCTTCTTTCCACCGTCACCTTCTCATGCAAGTTGAAGTGAATCGATGTGTGTGTTCTTAATGGATGATGTTTGATTTTGACATTGCGGAAAATTGATTCTCATGGGATCAGTGTGTTCTGGTTAAGATAACTCACCATTTTCCCCTCAAGGGCAAATACTATATATCTGCAAATGAACCAAGGACTTTAGAAAAGACTTAGTTTGATGACGTTAAGGAGCAGTGTGGGATCATGGGAGTTGGGGAGAGGTTTGGCTGCAGAATGAGCATGTAATGATTTTTTGTGACAAAGTACGCAAATAAAACCAAAAAAGTAAAGACAATACACTCTAACTATTAGTACCCAGTCTATCCTTCCTTTCATAGGCAGTTTGATGGGTGAATAGGATGACGTAAGAAAAAGAAACACAAGTAGAAATACAAATGTCTATGAATCAAAGTGTTGGCTAAAAGATATAACATTAGTCTTGTCACTTTGTGAAATTGTAATACTAATATTAAATGTAAATAAATCTTAATTTAGTAGTTTGCTATTTCCACACTGAACAGGAGAGAGGCAACATAATTAAATAAGAAATTGAAATCAGCTCCCGCCATCAGTGAAGCCCAGAGAGGATGATGTCTGTCGTCTCTCATTCAATACTTGACACCGTATCAAACTGTGAATCCACAATTTATACCTGTCGTTTTCCTGCAGGTGCTAGAATAACAGATTAATGTATTCACACTGAGTCTGAGTCAGAGTAATCAGTTAATTACTATTAACAGAAGTTGGTCCCTCTCCAAAAAAGATGTTTTTCTTCTTCTCTATATCAGGACTTTTGTATCCAGTTACACTGTCACAATTTGTCAGTAGGATTTTACAAAACACCAGGGAATTAAAAAGGAAGAACGATTTATGTTGATTTCTATTTTAACAGTTCTTGTTGTATTCCAATTATATCAATGTGTTGCTTTTAGCATATTACAGGGGTGCAATTTTTCCGTTTCCGTGCTGGGCACGTTATAACTCATGACGAGTTTCCATGACGAAATGCGTGTAACGTCATGTTTACATGCCTCCCGATTGTTAAAATGAGTTTGTAGTGCCGCGGCACTGGAGTCCAGGTACCGTTTACCATTTAGCTACGTTAGCTGCATTAGCTCCTTGCGTCATTTAGCGCGCCTACAGCGGTCTGTTTATTAAAGGAAAAGAGCAGCGCTACAAATAACCAGCGTACCTGTGTATTGCGTATGTGTGCCTCTGTTTTTAAGGTTTAGCGTTACTGTTACTTTAGAGCAGGGGTCACCAACCTTTTTGAGATGAGAGCTACCTTAAGGGTAAAAAATAATATGGAGGGCTTCCACGTTAACATTTTTTTTTGTTGACCATTTAAATGATTAATATTATGCATTCAACTGCATACACATTCATTCCAGTGCTTACTGCTAACGATTACCAGTTTTTATAAACAATATCAAAGATATTTTACTGAGCGATCATACGGATACATGCAAGTGAGGTGAAGTGAAGTGAGCCCGCGGGCACCGTATTGGCTGCCTGCGGGCTACCAGGTGCCCGCGGGCACCACGTTGGTGACCCCTGCTTTAGAGAATCATTTTAACAATCAGGAGTTACGTAAACATGACATCACATGCGTCTTTTTCCAGGCAGTTGCCATGGAAACGTGTCATGCGTTAACGTTAACGCCGTATAGTTCCCAGCACTATATATTATAAATCATGTTTTATGATTTTTTTTATTATCATGTAATATCCGTGAAACATTTAGGTAACCAGTAGGGCTGCAACAATTAATTAATCGATTTTAGAGAGGTTTTTTTTTTTTTTACAATTAATACAAGCCTTGTGATTTTTCTAAAATGTGAATATTGTCTGGTTTCTTTGCTCCATTTGACAAAAAAAATAATTTAAACTAGGTTCCAGTTTTGATAAACACTGATCAACATTTTAACTTTATTTTATGGACAAAAAGATATTTGATTAATCGAGAAAATAATTGACAGATTGATTCTAAAACTACACAGTATATTTCATTAAACACTGAAAAGACATCTCTAGCAGTGTTTCTTTGACAACCACTTTCACTTCGAGATGGAAATTGTGGCACTGAGGCCATCTCTGCCAAGATGAAAGTCCCTGTGAGTGAAAGAGCATTTACATTTTTTTTGTGTTTTGCCAATCACACCCCTGATATTAGCAAATATCTGGCAAATGAGTTGCAAGGAAGGTAAAAAATAAAGTACTTTTGCTGGTAATTACTGTAAAACATAGTTGACAACACTATTTTTTTCAGTTCAGAAATTACCTAGTAACTAGAGCTGTTATTATCCCAAAATAGACATAAATATCTGTAAATTACATCTGATAATCCTTGTTTTTTTATTATTATTATTATTATTATTATTATTATTATTATTAACATACCTAACTATTATTAATGTGACTGAAAATGGCTCCTTGTTTTTGTCCTTCTCTGTCACGCTCACATTTGCTGATGATTCCTTTATGCAAATTCCCCAGTGATGACAAAAATATGTCATGAAATTATTTGTTTCACCGCATTTCTATAAATTATAGCAAATAATATATAATTATAGCCATTTTCCTCTTGTCACATGACTCATGTTGTCATACCAGACTTATTACACTGTTTATTGTGTGAATTATTCAAATATATAATATAATATAATGTATAATATAATAATATATGATCTCATCTATAAAATGACATTGGACCAATTTGCTCGTGCAGTATATATCACATGACTTGTAGAATTAAAGATTCAATAGCATGAGGTGGATGATTTATTGATGACTAATATTTTGTGTATACTTAAACTTTGATGTAACCACTACAGCACAGGTTTTTCCTGACTTGTTCATCGTGTATTCAGATGTTTCCTTCATATTTAATTTCCCCCTAAAGAAGAATAAAAGTTTCATATCAGATATTTTTCCACTTTTAGTTATTTCACTTTTTCCCCTCTTACTTGCAGCTCCTCTTCCTCACGACATTCATTATGAACCACAAACATCGTCTCTCTTCCTCCAGGCCTCGTCTGCATGTTCGATTTATCTTATTCATCAATTATTTGGCCTCACTTCATCTGCGTCCCTGTCTCTGTTTGCCAGGTCTGGCTGACATCATGAAGCGACTGCTGACCAAATACGACAATCTCTTTGAAGTCTCTTTCCCTTACTCCATGGGCTGGCACGGTAAGTCTCGCAGTGGGAGGGCGAGAGGGTTGAAAGGAAAGTTAAGGTGATAACGTATTCAAAGTCATTCCTGGGCAAAGAGCCCGTTTACAGTGACCCAGGTTGAATTCCACCCGTGGTGCTTTCCTGTGTGACTTCCCTCTTCCATATTTCACTGTCCTGTCCAATAAAGGACAAAACATATCTTAATTTCTGTAGAGTGACAGAGTAAGGAAGGAAAAATCTTTGTGCTGCTATACAAACTGACAAACATTCACATATACAGTAAAACTGGATATGAATCCTTTTTTTAAAAAGGAAATCGTGCATCAAGACAAGATAATGATAAAGTGAAGGAAAATATACGGCAGTACTAACAAGGCAGGCTGGACAAAACTAACTAACTGTGTGGTGGTATGTGTGTGTGTACAGTGTGAATTTATAGTGGGGAGATTTGAAAATGGAGGATAACATACGGGAGAGGTACTATACATATGTATATATATATATATATATGTATATAAGACACTTTAAAAGAAGTGTGACTACTGTCTGACTACAAAATGTGTTTTTTTCCCGTCTTCTTATGTGTTGTTGAGTCAAAGTTATGATTAATTTTTTGGTAGTGGTATAATGTAGCAATAATTGTGCGTTTTAATTTTATTTTTGTTTATATAGTTGGAGAAAATGATTTTTATTTTAAATTCAGTTGTGCTAAAAAAAAAGGATATAAAACATATATATATATTGCATATTTTTATAGCCTCTGTATATACTGTACATTTAAACATAATGTAGTAATGAAAAAAAAGCAGCCTAAATGCTCTGTTCTAAGTAAAAAGCCAACAAAAACAAGAGCTAATAATAATGACTGGCTTGACAGGTGACTTACTAAGGGCACCAGTGTGTGCAGTGCCGACTTTGACGTTGTGTGAATAATAAATCCAAGAGAGCGTGTCCAGACCAAGTAGCATAAAAAGTGCCAAGATGGTCAGTGAACTATGTGAGTGAGCTGTGCTGACAGGAATCTGAAGGCAGTGTCCTCGAATGTGACTGTGTAATCTGCAAAGATCAGTCATGATTTTCCATTTAAAATCCTCCACCTCGACGGGAAAAGTCGAGTGTATAAAGAGGAAAGATTTTTTATGATGGCTTGTAAAATTTAATACACAAAATATCTTCTACTTACAGTATGTCCCTAAGCAACAAGTAAAATACCACCTCCAGCTTCTCTCTGTCCAACATTCTGACTCTTCTTCCTCTCTAGTTCAAGTCTTCACAATTAGCAAATATCTGACATTTTTTAATAATCAGCATCTTCCAAATACGATTTATTCTTTGGCAAATTATTACAAATTATGCATTTTTGTTCTCAGACTTTCTTAGAAATGTTGCAAACCCACTAAAACATTTTTTTTTTCATCTGGTTACTGCAAGTTAATCAAGTTTCTGTATTATTTGTTACCATATTTTGTAAAAAAACAAAATCAGCATTAATCATCATCTACAGAACAACTCGACCTCTATTCTCCCCACACCTTCTTCTCCTCGTGTCCCCGTCCCTCTGTCCTTTACGTCGTCGTCCCCCTTCTTTCTCCTTCAAGACAATTTTCACTCTGCATTACGCTCTCTGCAACACAAGATCAATATCATTTCACATGCAGCGTGTGCTTCTCCTCACATCTCACACCAGCAGCCTCTTGTCTCTGCAGTCTGTGAGCTCTCAGTCTTTTTCCCTCCCTCTGATCCAATTTAACATGAGTCGACATCATGCTGCAACATGGCATTAATTCATGAGTGGTGATAATCTAATGTCACAGTAAGAGAATAAAAAAGCTGTGAGCTTTGGTTGCTGTGTGGACTCTACAGCATCTCTGTCCTCCACAATAGATTCTGCTCTAAAATGACAAAGGAGAAACTCAGCTTTGATGTCACTTACTCACATCAGCGTATACTGAGAGTTTACACAGGTAGAGAGTGCTTATTTTATAATGACAGACTTTTATACTGTCATTTAAAGGGCCGGTGTAAAATTTAGGAGGATGTATTGGAAGAAATTGTCCCATTCTTAAAATAAAAGGTTTTCATGGCTTCAGAATACGCCTTTTAGTAAAATGCCACCATTTGTTTTAAAGCATACGTTTTCTACACAAACAAATGACGTTCTTTCTTGTAGGGTTGCTTGATTATGGAAAACAATGGACTAATAATCACGATAATTTGGGTCGCAATTGAAATCATGATTATTTAAAACGATGACTCATTCACTTGAACTGGAAACAAATAGAATGTATTGCACTTGAAACATGAAATTTTGAATGAACTTTTTGAATTTACAACTATAAACAACTATAAATAATTGTGTATATTTTTACTCACGATGCGTGTTGACGGAAGTCAGACACCTTTTACAACATTAACAGCGCTATTTTCAGAATAAAAGCTATAAGCCAATGATTTGATTTGTCAAATGGAGGGGTGAGTGAACGTCTGCATATCTGCCGACTCACCATTAGATGTCACTGAGTTTTACACCCTGAACCTTTACCGTAGCAAAGAAAAATCTGAATTTACTGTACATTTTAGATGTTATATTAACTTTCCAACCTCATATTGCTTACTCTTCTTGTATCTTAGCAAGTGACCAATGAGCTGTCATCACTCTCACTCTCACAACTGTTATATACACACGTTTTTACTGCTACAATGACATAAATAGGTTAAAAGAAATATGTAAAATAGTGATTGTAATGAGATCCTTTATATCAGAGCGGTTCATATGGATGTGAACATTTCCTTTGTCAGCGTTTTTTTCTTTTGAAACCACAGCATTTTTTGCAGAGGAGTTATGATCTTAAAGGGCAAGATTGTATTATAGTGATTTAACACAGTGAGAGAAGACACTTTTACAACAGGCCTTTTACTATGTTGATGCATTAACATGCATTTTATTAGGGTTTGCTACTTTCAAAGTTTTCCACAGTTTCTCTAATCCTCAATATTAACTAATTTCAGATTTAGTGTCTCGCGTTTCTTGATCCTGTGGCTGTTTTTCTGTGTCGCTCGTCTTCCACTGACATCACAGAAAAACAGCGCAGGTCAGAGGAAAACGAGCAGTAACGTGAATGAGCAGCGAGCGTGAAAACAATGTCGCAGAAGACGAGGCGCTTATCACCTTTGCTATCAGAGGCCAAATTTACCATTTCATTGTGACAGAACATGCAGAGAGACAGACGCATTTACATAGAAATCAGACAACAACATCCACGTAATCTGTGCTCGAGCAAGTTGACTCACAACAGGGAGGATGTGGCAGTTATGAATGGGACCTTTTTTGCACAGCAGCCATGTTGACAGGTCACAGTAGGAACATCACAGGTGTCCATAATGACGGCTGAGTTCCATTTAGCTTGCTTGGTTCACCGTCATATTGTTATATGAATTCACATTAACTCATTGTAAACTGATTTGTTTTGCTTCCTGTCGAAACTATATCAGTTTCATGTCAGGATTTAAAAAAAACAACAACATGATATTTAGATATCATGTTGTTGTTTTATTATAAATATATTTATGCTGGGCCGTTAACGCCGCTAATGCCATTAATGTTAACGCATGATGCGTTTCCATGACAACTGACCGGGAAAATATGCGGCGTGACGTCATGTTTATGTGACTCCTGATTGTTAAAATGAGTCTCTAAAGTAACGCAGCTTTTTTGTGCCACGGCACCGGAGTCCGGGCACCATTTACCAGTTAGCTGCGTTAGCTCATTTAGTGTCAGTTAGCGCGCCTACAGTCGAACTGGAGCTGTCAGTTTATTAAAGGAAAAGAGCAGCGCTACAAATAACCAGCAACTAATGTGTATGTAATTGAAAAAGTTTGGTGACCCCTGCTTTAGAGACTCATTTATTTATATATATATATATATATATATGTATGTGTGTATATATATATATATATATATATATATATATATATATATATATATATATATGTATGTGTGTATATATATATATATATATATATGTGTGTGTGTATATATATATATATATATGTATGTACATATATATACGTACATATATAAATTCTGATATAAATTCATATATAAAATCTTAACTCACTGTTTGTGCACAAAATGGCAAATAAACATCTTAAAATATTCAACATCTGCAGTATCCCAGCTAATGAACAGATCTAAAACGTATAAACGTATTCATCAAAAAATAATAACAGTAACGCAATTGTTTCTGTGTGTGAGCGAGGCAAACTTAAATTGGCAGCTGCGGAGACGCAGCATGCATCAAAACACACAGAACTGGACTGTAACTCCACATCCATCTTGTTAAACTGAGGCATCACAGATGCACTTCCTCGTGTTGTATCTCTGCACTGAGACGCCAAGATTTTGTGCACAGTGTCAGAGAAACACCTGGTAGTGGAATAAAGGTTAGAAGAGTGCAGTGATGTGGTGTGTGACAGCATAGAGGGCAGTGTCACTATGGCTGAGTGGTCAGAGTGATCCTTGTAGAAGCTAAAAGTTTGCAAGTTAAGCCCCTGACACAACACTGGGGAAAGAGGTGATGCGAGACGACGGTGGAGGCAGCAGCAGGAGCTCTATCCTGCAGAGAGGAAACCTCTCTGCTCGCTGACTGCACACCAGCCTGGGGAAGACTGAGAAGTAAAATATGGAAATGTGATAATGGAAGTGGAATTTTCTGACATATTTATTAAGTTTTACTGCATTAGAACAAGTGCACGTTAATCAACAAATCGGCACAAAGCATCAACGTAAATATGTTGGAATTAGAGCAGTTGCTTCATTACATCCGTCGTCCTAAGGCAGGTAACGCGAAACAAACAATTAGTCGAGACATCACACACAATTAACTCAAGAGAAATGGACTCATTATAATAAAAATCGCAGAATTACTGACAACACACAGTTAAAATGTATAATAAACAAATGTACCAGGGAACAGGCATCGGAGAAGAGAGTAAGTAAGGATTCTTTTGAGGGTTAAATCGTTGTAACAGTCCTGATTATGAGTTGGTAAGTGATCAAATAGTTGTGTGGTCCAACAATTCGTCTACAGATCTATTGTCCGATATCTCAGAACCACATTTATATCCTCTTTTGAGCTCACTGCCCGGGTCAGTGACTTGTTGCAGCGTCAGTCTTCTGACACTCAGCAGCCAGACAGCATGAAAGATAGATTCTGTAAAAAGCAGCGATGATTCACTCCCTCCCAAACTGTAAAGGACAAAAGTGCATGAGAGGAGACGGTCACTGGTTAACCTTGAGCTTTTTATTCCATCGCATGGCAAATCTCTGGTGTGGAAACTGGCAAAACCTTTATTGTGATCATCTTACATTTAAATCTATAAAGTTGTTGTCTGATTAATGTCGTAAACATTAAAATCCAAGACCTGCTCGTATATTTGTTCATGTCCAGTTCTCTTTTTTTAACCAGGCAGACTTATGAGAGGGAAGTAGGAGGAAGGAAGAGGAGAGAGGCTTCAGAAATAAACTGCTCCTTCAATGGATCAATTATTTTAATATGCCATCTGCAGTGTTAAAAATTCTAATTAGAATGGAATCACTTCTCACCACTGTGGGAAATGTGTCCAAATATTGACGAACCAAAGCTGTTTGACAATTCTCTGACGACGTGGAGTTAGAGTATACAGTATGGTGCAAACGTTTCTGCAGCTTTGTTGTTGTTTTTTATGTTCTGTGATCTTTGGCATTTGTGTTGGAGCGATTGGAACAACGTGTGTGTGTGTGTGTGTGTGTGTGTGTGTGTGTGTGTGTGTGTGTGTGTGTGTGTGTGTGTGTGTGTGTGTGTGTGTGTGTGTGTGTGTGTGTGTGTGTGTGTGTGTAACGTGTTCCTGTAACATAATATGCTATATGATCATTAAGGCAACAGTCAAATATTCTAATGCAAAGCTTCTCCAACTCCTAAAGGGATCTGCTAAAGATTAAAAGTGGTTTTTGAACTTTAGCTTTTGGGATTTAGGGAAAATAGAGTGCTAACACACACACATACACACACACAGACAGACCTGGCTCACATAATGAGTATCTTTATCTCCCCATCTGTGTTGCTGCCTTATTTTGGCACATTTAGAAGCAGCCATCTTTTTTTTTTTAGGTCCAGGCTTATTAATGTTGGAGAGGAGAGTGAGACGTGGTTGGATGGTGTTGGAGTCACCTGGGAAATCAGGGATTAGAGGAAAGCTATACCTGCTTTAATGCTTGTCATGATTCATCCCTGAGCGTTTTTACACCTGCAACAGCTCTCTGTACCTTTTTATGCAAATTCACGGAAATTAGGTGCACACTCATGTGACCACGTGTGTGCAGTGCGAACAAATAGACCCAAAGACAATTTAGAAGGACATAATTGTCTCCTAATAGGAGCTTCCATCCTTGTTTCGAGTCATTAGTCTCGTCTTTGTTCGTCCTCTTCTTTTCTTCTCTCTCTTCTTATTCATTAGTTTCCTTTGTGTCGAACTCCCCGTCAGCTCCGTCTGTGTCTAATCAGCCTCTGGAAACCATCTCTAAAGATGATATTTCACTGTAAATGCAGTAATTTTCTTTCCTTTAATTCATTTATTTGGTTTTAAGACAGATGTCTCATAGCAGGGGGTCAGCTATTTACCTTCATTTAAGGTCAGGAAGCAAAAAAAAGGCATTTTAATAACTATATTAAGTAAGAGATTTGTGTAATCAAAGCAAATTGTTCATGTAAAATAGGGGTTCTCAAAGTTAGAGTTAAAGTAAGATACCTGACAGCCAATTTAGGAACCCAACATTGGACTGAGGACCGCCAAAGGAAAAAAACCCAGAAAGAAATCCCATTTGTACTAATTTTAATGACCAGATTGCACTTCTACAGTTTAGCGTTAAGTAATATAAGCGTTAATATAATAACGCTTTATAATTTACTGGGTAGTTACCCAGTATTTTGGCCATTGTTCTTACCTTCTAATTACAGGTTAATACCAAGTAACACATTTCCATTTTTTTACTGGGTAAATAGCTAGTAATTGGGGGCTGTAGCTACCTGCTTATTACCAGCTTATAACCCAATAATACACTAAAATTCACCATATACAAACCAGGTAAATACCCAGTATTTACCTGGTTTACACTTATTGGTCTGTATCCAGTAATGTCCAATAAACATTTAACAAGCTTAGTAGCTCCTGGATTAAAACTATCAACTGTAATTCATTGCGGGCCGCCAGTAATGATTCTGCAGGCCGCCATTGGCCCCCGGGCCGCACTTTGAGAACCAATGATGTAAAGCAATAGAAGAAAATTGTAATTGGGTAAAAATAAGGAATCACATCAGTGGTAAAACTAATACAGGAATACTGTTAAAAAGATCAAATTCTATTTTAAGCAGACGGAATATAGGTTGAAATAAGACAAGACAAAAAGAAATAAAGGTCAGTTAAACACCAGGTAAATAGGTCGATCTGCTTTTGTGTTTGCGTTGTCAGTTAATGTTTTCGTGTTTTCTGCTTTTGTGTTCGCGTTGTGAGTTAATGTTTTCGTGTTTTCTGCTTTTGAATTCGCGTTGTGAGTTAATGTTTTTGTGTTTTCTGCTTTTGTGTTTGTGTTATGAGTTAATGTTTTCGTGTTTTCTGCTTTTGTGTTTGTGTTGTGTGATTTGTGTTTCCGTTTTTTGATTTGCGTTTGTGTTTTTGATTTGTGTTTGTGTTTTTGATTTGCGTTTGTGTTTTGCACCTCAGGGCCACCGTAGAATTCCACAGTTTCACACCACTTCCCTAAATACATATTTGATTTAAAGAGTTCTGTGCACTATGATCTTCCTCATTTGATCACAGCATAAACATCATCTGCAGACTTTCAGGTAAAAGTGTATTTCTCGCTGTAAACATGATCAGTAATTTAAAGTTTACTACATCTGTGAATTTCAGCACGTGAACATACAGAGTTTTTCTCTCCTCTCCACTCGCTCCAATCCTCAACTGAACTCTCATGTCTTTGCCGTCTTTATCAGGAGCCCCCACTGGCCCCCACTTACAGGAAGAGAACTCCCACTGGCAGCTGCACGCTCACTACCACCCTCCTCTGCTGCGCTCGGCCTCGGTGAAGAAGTTCATGGTCGGGTACGAGATGCTCGCCCAGGAGCAGAGAGACCTCACTCCTGAACAGGTGAGTAACATCACACATAACCAGTGCTGGGCCATTAACGGCGTTAAAGCGGACCTTTTAGTGTGTATCTGCGTCATTACCTTGTCTATGAAGCCCTGAAGGTTCTAAACAAACAGTTCAGTCACTGCTGAGAACGCTGTGTTTTATTGTAATCTCGGGCTCAGCGAGATCTCTGAAAATCCCGTTATAGTTGCGTAAACACTGGTTCTCCGGAACAGCCGATCGTCCTACTCCGGGCACTAGTCCGGGCACATCTGGTTGCGTACATTGAACCGCAGAAGAAGAGGAGTCCGTTGTGGAGGTGTTTCACGAGCGACAGTGTCTTCTGACTCTGGGTCAGACTCCGGGTCAAAGTCATAAAAGGGACTGCGGCGGGGAGTTGTGAAGAAGCTATTTTTAAACACTGTTCAAACAATGTTTTGATAATGAGTAGCAGTGCATCCACCGTTCCAGAGGGGGGAGCTGTGCTTCTGAGAGCAGGTGTACTGATTATGTCACTTCCGGGTTGAGAGATTTGAGTCTCACGTCTCGCGGCTGGGAAACACCGTCAGAAAAGCTCGTTTACAGCAACTAGGAGGTTTTTGTCCATAAAAACAAGTTAATGCATGTAAGTAGACCTCCATAACTAACATATATGTGCAACAGGACCACTCTATGTGAGCTTTAATGTATGACGCGTTCCCATGACGAAAGACACGTGTGACGTCATGTTTACGTGACTTCCGATTGTTAAAATGAGTCTCTAAAGTAACGCTAAACTTTAAAAACAGATGCACACATGCAGTACACAGGTACGCTGGTTATTTGTAGCGCTGCTCTTTTCGGTTAATAATCAGACCGCTCCAGTTCGACCGTAGGCACTCTAACGGTGCTATTGGAGCTAACGCAGCTAACTAGTAAACGGTGCCTGGACTCCGGTGCAGCACGAAAAACTGTGTTACTTTAGAGACTCGTTTTAACAATCGGGAGTCATTTAAACATGAGGTCACGCGCGTATTTCCAGTCATGTAGCAGACATACAACATGAGTATTTCAACCCCCACTGTTGTGTTGTAAAGAAGTGTTTTTTTACTCAGAGATGATCAAGGTAAAGGCATTATTTGTGAAGTTGTAGAAAACTGAAAGTTCTTCACAAATGGGGAAAAAACCCTGTAGAATGATAATAAAACACTTTAAAGGGACACTGTGTAGTATTTATGGGTTTATATGACCCAAAATCCACTTTTTTATACATATTATGTGCTCCTGCATTGTCTAGTCGCTGTATAATAGTTTTTCTTTTATTTTCGTAGTGTTTCAAAAAGTCATGTAAAATAACATGGTCGCGGGCCGCTGTTGCATAGCCACTGTTAGCAGCGAGACGCCATGTTTCTACGGGAGCCTGTAGGACAAACACGAGAGAACAAATCGAGCGTCGCTTTACTTGTAGTGGAAGTCCTGCCTCCACTCTCTCCGTTTCGTCTGCTACGGCCGCGGTAGCTCTCCCTCTCCCTCGCCTCACGAACCTCATCTGCTGACAAGGAGAAAGACGACGAGGATGTTGTTGTTGTAAATGTCAGCCTCTCCTCTAGATGTCACTATAAACTACTTCCTTCACCTTTAATAGATAATATAATGGGACTTAAAATAAAAGAATGAACAAACATTACAAGAGTGGAGATTCACTTCTCGTGCACAAGTTTCCTCAAAATGACAGACAAAGTTGACCTTTCCCTGCTCACTAATTATAATGCAAATCTGCGATTGCAATGAATCCTCTCTTTGTCACCGTGTTTGTCTTCAGAGCTGTATGAAAGCTCAAGGTTGCCATGTTTGTGTGTGTATATGTTTGTTTTTTTTAGGCCGCGGAGAAGCTTAGAAACTTGCCTGACGAGCATTACAAAACCAGAGAGAAGCAGGAAAAAGGAGGAGAAGAAGAAGGAATGAAGTGAATTGGTAAAGAATGAGAAACTCAAATGATCACTTTTAATCATCAGTGTGACGTCAGGGTGTGTAATGATTCATGATTCTCTTTTGTCTTGCACAGATATTTTTGCCAACAAAGGCCTGAAACGTATTCACACTTATTTTTTTCCACTCAAGTGAATCTCAGCCCATTGTTTCTTCTCTGTGTGCACAAAGCTGATACTGGGCTCCTCGCACTAATTATGAAATTGATCCTCTCCTCCATGTTATGGTTTGATAATGAGCAAAGGATTTTTCTTTTTTTTTCCCTTTCTCCCTTGCTCCTACTTTGGCAGAGCCTTCAACCACAAAAAGCTTTTTTACACATTTGTGATTCAAACGTAAGCCTTTGTTCCCTCTAAATGTTTTGAATACAAAGAAGTCTTGAATTATTAACGACCCGCTGCACAGACAGGGGGATTGTGTAAAGTTTAATATCTTGAAAGAATTAACATTTCTATTCATGCTGAGGGTTTTTTTGAACATGAAAAACACATTTGTCAGGGTTTGAAATGATTAAAACATAAAAAAATAAATATAAAATTCAACTTGATTGTAATTTTTTTTCCATTTATTACTACAACTTAAATTGCAAAAACAGTTCATCATCAGAGACAACCTCATTTTACAAGGTAAGAAAAAACACACCGTTAAGACTTTCGAAATATCCTCTAAATTTTACTTCCTACAAATGCCATGGTAACTCTTGATATGATTACTCACGACAAAAACAGCAGATGGTAGTGTTGCTTAAAAAGTTTGGGAGAGCTCAGAATTTAACCTCAACTAAAACTCTTTTCTCTTTGAGTGAACACATCTCCCAGAGCGAGGAAATCAGACGTCAGAGTCTACAAGAAGAGCAAGTTTATTCACTTTTTTTTTTACCATTTCACCGCTTGCTTTTAATACTCAGGCCTAGGGTGAAGTCAAAGGGATAATTAACTTTACGAATAATGATTTTTCAGGGACACGCTTCAGTGTCCAGAGTAACCAACTCTATTGAAACTATAGTCTACTTCCTGTTGATGCAGACCACTTCCTGTCAGTAATAAAACTTTATATTTTGTTTGTAGTTTCTTTTACAAAGTAAATGCAAGTTAGAGGTCAGGGTTGTTTCTTTTGTTTTATGGAGGGTGGCAACCACAACAGTCATAAACAGTAGCAAGTAACAGGAAGTAGCCACACAGGAAGTGCCATCGGAATTATGGTAAATATGAGTTCCCAATGTGATTTCCAGTGGAAACTTATGAGATCATTTTGAGTTCCCGAATGGAGATGACCTGAAAGATGGCGGAGAGTACGATAAGAACCATCCCGAAAGGTAAGTATTTCCTTTATTGTGTCCCTTTGGTTTTATCCAAGAAGCAGGTAACAACAACACAAGCAATGGTAGGGAACACGGCATCAGTTCCAAGATGGAGGTGTTGGTGGAATGAGAAATGGGACTGGGCCTTTCAGTATGTACATGTTAGTTCTCATGTGTGGTTAAACATCCATGTGTTGGTAAAGTTTCCAGAGTATGAGCTCACTCTCTCTCTGTGTCCTTTTCTATATACTGTGACAGACCTCATGCATTCAGGTCACTGTTTACCCAGTCGTCCTCTCCTCTCACTGTGGCTCCTCTTCTCATCTATTTCATCACTCCTTTGTGTGTGTTGTGTGTGTTCAAGATATAAAGTATATTTCCATCTCCACAGAGACAGCGAAGGAATGTGTGTTTGTGAATTGTCCCCTTGTGTCTGCTCACTGGCAGCAGACAGAGCTTTGCTCAGGCCAAATTCTTGCCGCTTGTCTTTTCCAGCTCTGTTGTGGTAGAGGATTGTTGTTCCAGTGCAGCTTATGACGCCAAAAGTGCTGTAAAAAGAAAAAATAGAAGTGAAAATCTGTATGTCCACAGTGCACCATATGTTGGATTCTATTGTTTTACTACAGTTTGCAAAATATGTAAACCACTAAATGAATATAAAAACAACTAAATTTGAAGATTGTTTTCAGTCTGTACAGAAGTTGTGTCTGTCTGTTAATCATATAACTGTACAATGGTCGACTGACTGAGGGTTTTCCTGTTCTCTTGATTATTGTTATTGCCTTATTCTTCTGTGCATTATTTTGTAACCATCTCCTACATTTTGAAGACAAATTCTGACAACAATTTCAGTTGACATTTTGGATTTGTTCAATGAGGACACTAATTGCAGGTGCTCCTGCACAAAGCTACACTGATTTGAAGGCCATGGAGGAGACGGAAGCAAGAAGAGGAGGAGCGAGGACAGAAATGTGTGCATCAGTGAAGCATTTCTGTTCTGTTGCTTTGTTCACAACTGCTGTTAACATCCGACCTGAGTGATCCAAACACAGGTGATGACACCTGCTGCTAATGTGACGTCACTGCTCCACAGTAAACACACAATCACCTTCTAACCAGGTACTGGTGTGTTGTCAGTGTAATATGACTTTTTGTTTATAGTCAGGGTTCCTACACATTTTTCATTTCAAAATTCCATACTAATCCAGACTCAAATTTCCAGGATTCTCTGAGAATTTTTCGGTCAATATTAAACATCTGAATAACAATTGTTCGATGCTTATTATGTAAATTAATGGTTTTAAAATCCTTCACTCATTTTTCATGAAGCCAGCCTTCGGAAAACTTGCATTGATCTATGACACTGTCACGGCCGACAATAGGAGTCTGGCTCGACGCCGTGTATGGAAAATAATAAATAAATTAGTATCGCAGTCAGTAACAGTAACCATGGTAACTCGACACCATTCTACAGCCAGCTTGATTAGTTTGATATCATCTACAGGTAGGCGATGTTGGGTTAGTAACTTGTTTTGATTTGTAATGTATTTAATTTTAGAAAGTGAGATAATAGTCTGGAAACAACACAAACATTTTTCCATACTTTTTTCCCCTTTTCCATACTTTTCCAGACCTGGATATTACTCCAAATTCCATACTTTCGGTGCAAAAATTGACCGAAAAGTCACACATTAGTATGTGGTCCAAAATTTGACAAAAAAAAATCACACTATAGTATGTTGTCCATAATTTGTCCAAAAAGTCATACATTAGTATGTCTTCCAAAATTTGATCAAAAAAGTCATACTATACTATGCCGTCCGAAATTTGACCAAAAAGTCATACTAAACTATGTCGTCCAAAATTTGACCAAAAAGTCATTCTATACGATGTTGTCCAAAATTTGACAAAGAAGTCATACAATAGATTGTTGTCCAAAATTTGACAAAAAAGTCATACATTAGTATGTCATCCAAAATTTGACCAAAAAGTCATACTATACTATGTCGTCCAAAATTTGACAAAAAAGACATACATTTGTATGTGGTCAAAAAGTTTGACCAAAAAGTCATACTATACTTTGTCGTCCAAAATTTGACCAAAAAGTCATACATTAGTATGTTGCCCAAAATTTGACCAAAAAGTCATACTATACTATGTCGTCCAAAATTCTACCAAAAAGTCATACTATACTATGTCGTCCAAAATTATACCAAAAAGTCATACTATACTATGTTGTCCAAAATTTGACCAAAAGTCATAGTATACTATGTCATCCAAAATTTGACCAAAAAGTCATTATTGTCGTCCAAAATTTGACCCAAAAGTCATACATTAGTATGTGGTCAAAAAGTTTGACCAAAAAGTCGTACTATACCTTGTCTTCCAAAATTTGTACCAAAAAGTCATACATTAGTATGTTATCCAAAATTTGACTAAAGTCATACATTAGTATGCGGTCAAAAAATTTGACCAAAAAGTCATACTATACTATGTTGTCCAAAATTTTAGCAAAAAGTAATTATTGTCGTCCAAAATTTGACCAAAAAGTCATACATAAGTATGTTGGCCAAAATTTGACCAAAAAGTCATACATAAGTATGTCGTCCAAAATTTGACCAAAAAGTCATACATAAGAATGTCGTCCAAAATTTGACCAAAAAGTCATACATTAGTATTTCCTCCAAAATTTGACCAAAAAGTCATAGATTAGTATGCTGTCCAACATTTGACCAAAAAATCATAATATGCTATCTTGTTCAAAATTTTTACCAAAAAGTCATACATAAGTATTTCGTCCAAAATTTGACCAAAAAGTCATACATTAGTATGTTGCCCAAAATTTGACCAAAAAGTCATACATTAGTATGTTGTTCAAAATTTGACCAAAAAGTCATACTATAGTATGTCGTCCAAAATTTGACCAAAAAGTCATACTATAGTATGTCGTCCAAAATTTTACCAAAAAGTCATACTATACTGTCGTCCAAAATTCTACCAAAAAGTGATACTATACTATGTCGTCCAAAATTCTACCAAAAAGTCATACTATACTATGTCGTCCAAAATTTGACCAAAAAGTCATAGTGTACTATGTCGTCCAAAATTTGACCAAAAAGTCATAGTATACTATGTCATCCAAAATTTGACCAAAAAGTCATTATTGTCGCCCAAAATTTGACCCAAAAGTCATACATTAGTATGTCGTCCAAAATTTGACCAAAAAGTCATACTATACTATGTCACACAAAATTTGATAAAAAATTCATACTATACTATGTCGCCAAAAATTTGATAAAAAAAGTCATACAATAGTATCTTGTCCAAAATTTGACAAAAAAGTCATACAATAGATTTGTTGTCCAAAATTTGACAAAAAAGTCATACATTTGTATGTCGTCCAAAATTTGACCAAAAAGTCATACATTTGTATGTCGTCCAAAATTCGACCCAAAAGTAATACATTAGTATGTCGTCCAAAATTTGACCAAAAAGTCATACTATAGTATGTCATCCAAAATTTGACCAAAAAGTCATACATTAGTATGCTGTCCAAAATTTGACCAAAAAGTCATACAATAGATTATTGTCCAAAATTTGACAAAAAAGTCATACTAAAGTATGTCGTCCAAAATTTGACCAAAAAGTCATACTATAGTATGTCATCCAAAATTTTACCAAAAAGTCATATTATACTATGTCGTCCAAAATTTGACCAAAGAGTCATACCATACTATGTCATCCAAAATTTTACCAAAAAGTCATACTATACCATGTCGTCCAAAATTTTACCGAAAAGTCATACTATACTGTCGTCCAAAATTTTTACCAAAAAGTCATACATAAGTATTTCGTCCAAAATTTGACCAAAAAGTCATACATTAGTATGCTGTCCAAAATTTGACCAAAAAGTCATACTATACTATACTATGTCGTCCAAAATTTTTACCAAAAAGTCATACTATACTGTCGTCCAAAATTTTACCAAAAAGTCATACTATACTGTCGTCCAAAATTCTACCAAAAAGTCATACTATACTTTGATGTCCAAAATTTGACCAAAAAGTCATACTAAACTGTCTTCCAAAATTTGACCAAAAAGTCATACATTAGTATGCTGTCCAAAATTTGACCAAAAAGTCAGACTATACTATGTTGTCCAAAATTGGACCAAAAAGTCAAACTATACTGTCGTCCAAAATTTGACCCAAAAGTCATACATTAGTATGTCGTCCAAAATTTGACCAAAAAGTCATACTATACTATGTCACACAAAATTTGATAAAAAATTCATACTATACTATGTCGCCAAAAATTTGATAAAAAAAGTCATACAATAGATTCTTGTCCAAAATTTGACAAAAAAGTCATACAATAGATTTGTTGTCCAAAATTTGACAAAAAAGTCATACATTTGTGTCGTCCAAAATTTGACCAAAAAGTCATACATTTGTATGTCGTCCAAAATTCGACCCACAAGTAATACATTAGTATGTCGTCCAAAATTTGACCAAAAAGTCATCCTATAGATTATTGTCCAAAATTTGACCAAAAAGTCATACTATAGTATGTCATCCAAAATTTGACCAAAAAGTCATATTATACTATGTCGTCCAAAATTTGACCAAAGAGTCATACCATACTATGTCATCCAAAATTTTACCAAAAAGTCATACTATACCATGTCGTCCAAAATTTTACCGAAAAGTCATACTATACTATGTCGTCCAAAATTTTTACCAAAAAGTCATACATAAGTATTTCGTCCAAAATTTGACCAAAAAGTCATACATTAGTATGCTGTCCAAAATTTGACCAAAAAGTCATACTATACTATACTATGTCGTCCAAAATTTTTACCAAAAAGTCATACTATACTGTCGTCCAAAATTTTACCAAAAAGTCATACTATACTGTCGTCCAAAATTCTACCAAAAAGTCATACTATACTTTGATGTCCAAAATTTGACCAAAAAGTCATACTAAACTGTCTTCCAAAATTTGACCAAGTAGTCATACATTAGTATGCTGTCCAAAATTTGACCAAAAAGTCAGACTATACTATGTTGTCCAAAATTGGACCAAAAAGTCAAACTATACTGTCGTCCAAAATTTGACAAAAAAGTCATACATTTGTATGTCATCCAAAATTTGACCAAAAAGTCATACTATAGTATGTCATCCAAAATTTGACCAAAGAGTCATACTATACTATGTCGTCCAAAATTTGACCAAAAAGTCATACATTAGTATGTTGCCCAAAATTTGACCAAAAAGTCATACATTAGTATGTTGCCCAAAATTTGACCAAAAAGTCATACATTAGTATGTTGTTCAAAATTTGACCAAAAAGTCATACTATAGTATGTCGTCCAAAATTTGACCAAAAAGTCATACTATAGTATGTCGTCCAAAATTTTACCAAAAAGTCATACTATACTGTCGTCCAAAATTCTACCAAAAAGTGATACTATACTATGTCGTCCAAAATTCTACCAAAAAGTCATACTATACTATGTCGTCCAAAATTTGACCAAAAAGTCATAGTGTACTATGTCGTCCAAAATTTGACCAAAAAGTCATAGTATACTATGTCATCCAAAATTTGACCAAAAAGTCATTATTGTCGTCCAAAATTTGACCCAAAAGTCATACATTAGTATGTCGTCCAAAATTTGACCAAAAAGTCATACTATACTATGTCACACAAAATTTGATAAAAAATTCATACTATACTATGTCGCCAAAAATTTGATAAAAAAAGTCATACAATAGTATCTTGTCCAAAATTTGACAAAAAAGTCATACAATAGATTTGTTGTCCAAAATTTGACAAAAAAGTCATACATTTGTATGTCGTCCAAAATTTGACCAAAAAGTCATACATTTGTATGTCGTCCAAAATTCGACCCAAAAGTAATACATTAGTATGTCGTCCAAAATTTGACCAAAAAGTCATACTATAGTATGTCATCCAAAATTTGACCAAAAAGTCATACATTAGTATGCTGTCCAAAATTTGACCAAAAAGTCATACAATAGATTATTGTCCAAAATTTGACAAAAAAGTCATACTAAAGTATGTCGTCCAAAATTTGACCAAAAAGTCATACTATAGTATGTCATCCAAAATTTGACCAAAAAGTCATATTATACTATGTCGTCCAAAATTTGACCAAAGAGTCATACCATACTATGTCATCCAAAATTTTACCAAAAAGTCATACTATACCATGTCGTCCAAAATTTTACCGAAAAGTCATACTATACTATGTCGTCCAAAATTTTTACCAAAAAGTCATACATAAGTATTTCGTCCAAAATTTGACCAAAAAGTCATACATTAGTATGCTGTCCAAAATTTGACCAAAAAGTCATACTATACTATACTATGTCGTCCAAAATTTTTACCAAAAAGTCATACTATACTGTCGTCCAAAATTTTACCAAAAAGTCATACTATACTGTCGTCCAAAATTCTACCAAAAAGTCATACTATACTTTGATGTCCAAAATTTGACCAAAAAGTCATACTAAACTGTCTTCCAAAATTTGACCAAGTAGTCATACATTAGTATGCTGTCCAAAATTTGACCAAAAAGTCAGACTATACTATGTTGTCCAAAATTGGACCAAAAAGTCAAACTATACTGTCGTCCAAAATTTGACCCAAAAGTCATACATTAGTATGTCGTCCAAAATTTGACCAAAAAGTCATACTATACTATGTCACACAAAATTTGATAAAAAATTCATACTATACTATGTCGCCAAAAATTTGATAAAAAAAGTCATACAATAGATTCTTGTCCAAAATTTGACAAAAAAGTCATACAATAGATTTGTTGTCCAAAATTTGACAAAAAAAGTCATACATTTGTGTCGTCCAAAATTTGACCAAAAAGTCATACATTTGTATGTCGTCCAAAATTCGACCCACAAGTAATACATTAGTATGTTGTCCAAAATTTGACCAAAAAGTCATACTATAGATTATTGTCCAAAATTTGACAAAAAAGTCATACTAAAGTATGTCGTCCAAAATTTGACCAAAAAGTCATACTATAGTATGTCATCCAAAATTTGACCAAAAAGTCAAATTATACTATGTCGTCCAAAATTTTACCGAAAAGTCATACTATACTATGTCGTCCAAAATTTTTACCAAAAAGTCATACATAAGTATTTCGTCCAAAATTTGACCAAAAAGTCATACATTAGTATGCTGTCCAAAATTTGACCAAAAAGTCATACTATACTATACTATGTCGTCCAAAATTTTTACCAAAAAGTCATACTATACTGTCGTCCAAAATTTTACCAAAAAGTCATACTATACTGTCGTCCAAAATTCTACCAAAAAGTCATACTATACTTTGTCGTCCAAAATTTGACCAAAAAGTCATACTATACTGTCTTCCAAAATTTGACCAAAAAGTCATACATTAGTATGTTGTCCAAAATTTGACCAAAAAGTCAAACTATACTGTCGTCCAAAATTTGACAAAAAAGTCATACATTTGTATGTCATCCAAAATTTGACCAAAAAGTCATACTATAGTATGTCATCCAAAATTTGACCAAAGAGTCATACTATACTATGTCGTCCAAAATTTGACCAAAAAGTCATACTATACTTTGTTGTCCAAAATTTGACCAAAAAGTCATAAATTAGTATATCTTGTCCAAAATTTGACAAAAAAAGTCATACTAAAGTATGTCGTCCAAAATTTGACCAAAAAGTCATACTATAGTATGTCATCCAAAATTTGACCAAAAAGTCATACTATACTATGTCGTCCAAAATTATACGAAAAAGTCATACTATACCATGTCGTCCAAAATTTGACCAAAAAGTCATACTATACTATGTTGCCCAAAATTTGACCAAAAAGTCATACTATACTATGTTGCCCAAAATTTGACCAAAAAGTCATACTTTAGTATCTTGTCCAAAATTTGACAAAAAAGTCATACAATAGATTGTTGTCCAAAATTTGACAAAAGTCATACATTTGTATGTCGTCCCAAATTTGACCAAAAAGTCATAAATTAGTATGTCGTCCAAAATTTGACCAAAAAGTCTTACTATAGTATGTCGTCCAAAATTCTACCAAAAAGTCATACTATACTATGTCGTCCAAAATTTGACCAAAAAGTCATACTATAGTATGTCATCCAAAATTTGACCAAAAAGTCATACTATACTGTCGTCCAAAATTTTTACCAAAAAGTCATACATTAGTATGCTGTCCAAAATTTGACCAAAAAGTCATACTATACTATACTGTCGTCCAAATTTTTTACCAAAAAGTCATACTATACTGTCGTCCAAAATTTTACCAAAAAGTCATACTATACGATGTCGTCCAAAATTCTACCAAAAAGTCATACTATACTTTGTCGTCCAAAATTTGACCAAAAAGTCATACTATACTGTCTTCCAAAATTTGACCAAAAAGTCATACATTAGTATGCTGTCCAAAATTTGACCAAAAAGTCAGACTATACTATGTTGTCCAAAATTTGACCAAAAAGTCATACTATACTATGTTGCCCAAAATTTGACCAAAAAGTCATACATTAGTATCTTGTCCAAAATTTGACAAAAAAGTCATACAATAGATTGTTGTCCAAAATTTGACAAAAAGTCATACATTTGTATGTCGTCCCAAATTTGACCAAAAAGTCATAAATTAGTATGTCGTCCAAAATTTGACCAAAAAGTCTTACTATAGTATGTCGTCCAAAATTCTACCAAAAAGTCATACTATACTATGTCGTCCAAAATTTGACCAAAAAGTCATACTATACTGTCATCCAAAATTTTTGCCAAAAAGTCATACATAAGTATTTCGTCCAAAATTTGACCAAAAAGTCATACATTAGTATGCTGTCCAAAATTTGACCAAAAGGTCATACTATACTATACTATGTCGTCCAAAATTTTTACCAAAAAGTCATACTATACTGTCGTCCAAAATTTTACCAAAAAGTCATACTATACGATGTCGTCCAAAATTCTACCAAAAAGTCATACTATACTTTGTCGTCCAAAATTTGACCAAAAAGTCATACTATACTGTCTTCCAAAATTTGACCAAAAAGTCATACATTAGTATGCTGTCCAAAATTTGACCAAAAAGTCAGACATTACTATGTTGTCCAAAATTGGACCAAAAAGTCATAGTATACTATGTCATCCAAAATTCTACCAAAAAGTCATACTATAGATTATCGTCCAAAATTTGACAAAAAAGTCATACATTTGTATGTCATCCAAAATTTGACCAAAAAGTCATACTATAGTATGTCATCCAAAATTTGACCA
Source organism: Microchirus variegatus (assembly GCF_963457635.1). Lineage (NCBI taxonomy): Eukaryota > Metazoa > Chordata > Actinopteri > Pleuronectiformes > Soleidae > Microchirus > Microchirus variegatus. The sequence continues at coordinate 16,055,703 of NC_139817.1, read as the reverse complement.
AAGAGTCATACTATACTTTGTCGTCCAAAATTTGACCAAAAAGTCATAAATTAGTATCTTGTCCAAAATTTGACAAAAAAGTCATACTAAAGTATGTCGTCCAAAATTTTTACCAAAAAGTCATACATTAGTATGCTGTCCAAAATTTGACCAAAAAGTCATACTATACTATACTATGTCGTCCAAATTTTTTACCAAAAAGTCATAATATACTGTCGTCCAAAATTTTACCAAAAAGTCATACTATACGATGTCGTCCAAAATTCTACCAAAAAGTCATACTATACTTTGTCGTCCAAAATTTGACCAAAAAGTCATACTATACTGTCTTCCAAAATTTGACCAAAAAGTCATACATTAGTATGCTGTCCAAAATTTGACCAAAAAGTCAGACTATACTATGTTGTCCAAAATTTGACCAAAAAGTCATACTATACTATGTTGCCCAAAATTTGACCAAAAAGTCATACATTAGTATCTTGTCCAAAATTTGACAAAAAAGTCATACAATAGATTGTTGTCCAAAATTTGACAAAAAGTCATACATTTGTATGTCGTCCCAAATTTGACCAAAAAGTCATAAATTAGTATGTCGTCCAAAATTTGACCAAAAAGTCTTACTATAGTATGTCGTCCAAAATTCTACCAAAAAGTCATACTATACTATGTCGTCCAAAATTTGACCAAAAAGTCATACTATACTGTCATCCAAAATTTTTGCCAAAAAGTCATACATAAGTATTTCGTCCAAAATTTGACCAAAAAGTCATACATTAGTATGCTGTCCAAAATTTGACCAAAAGGTCATACTATACTATACTATGTCGTCCAAAATTTTTACCAAAAAGTCATACTATACTGTCGTCCAAAATTTTACCAAAAAGTCATACTATACGATGTCGTCCAAAATTCTACCAAAAAGTCATACTATACTTTGTCGTCCAAAATTTGACCAAAAAGTCATACTATACTGTCTTCCAAAATTTGACCAAAAAGTCATACATTAGTATGCTGTCCAAAATTTGACCAAAAAGTCAGACATTACTATGTTGTCCAAAATTGGACCAAAAAGTCATAGTATACTATGTCATCCAAAATTCTACCAAAAAGTCATACTATACTATGTCGTCCAAAATTTGACAAAAAAGTCATACATTTGTATGTCATCCAAAATTTGACCAAAAAGTCATACTATAGTATGTCATCCAAAATTTGACCAAAGAGTCATACTATACTTTGTCGTCCAAAATTTGACCAAAAAGTCATAAATTAGTATCTTGTCCAAAATTTGACAAAAAAGTCATACTAAAGTATGTCGTCCAAAATTTGACCAAAAAGTCATACTTTAGTATGTCATCCAAAATTTGACCAAAAAGTCATACTATAGTATGTCCTCCAAAATTTGACCAAAAAGTTTTACTATAGTATGTCGTCCAAAATTTGACCAAAAAGTTTTACTATACTTTGTCGTCCAAAATTTGACCAAAAAGTCATAAATTAGTATCTTGTCCAAAATTTGACAAAAAAGTCATACTAAAGTATGTCGTCCAAAATTTGACCAAAAAGTCATACTATAGTATGTCCTCCAAAATTTGACCAAAAAGTTTTACTATAGTATGTCGTCCAAAATTTGACCAAAAAGTTTTACTATACTTTGTCGTCCAAAATTTGACCAAAAAGTCATAAATTAGTATCTTGTCCAAAATTTGACAAAAAAGTCATACTAAAGTATGTCGTCCAAAATTTGACCAAAAAGTCATACTTTAGTATGTCATCCAAAATTTGACCAAAAAGTCATACATTAGTATGTCCTCCAAAATTTGACCAAAAAGTTTTACTATACTATGTCGTCCAAAATTTTACGAAAAAGTCATACTATACCATGTCGTCCAAAATTTGACCAAAAAGTCATACTATACTATGTTGCCCAAAATTTGACCAAAAAGTCATACTATACTATGTTGCCCAAAATTTGACCAAAAAGTCATAAATTAGTGTCGTCCAAAATTTGACCAAAAAGTCTTACTATAGTATGTCGTCCAAAATTCTACCAAAAAGTCATACTATACTATGTCGTCCAAAATTTGACCAAAAAGTCATACTATAGTATGTCGTCCAAAATTTGACCAAAAAGTCATACTATACTGTTGTCCAAAATTTTACCAAAAAGTCATACTATACTATGTCGTCCAAAATGTTACCAAAAAGTCATACATTAGTATGCTGTCCAAAATTTGACCAAGAATTCATACTATACTATGTTATCCAAATTTTGACCAAGAAGTCATACTATACTATGTTATCCAAAATTTGACCAAAAAGTCATTATTGTCGTCCAAAATTTGACCCAAAAGTATGTTGTCCATAACTTGACCGAAAAAGTCATACATTAGTATTTCGTCCAAAATTTGACCAAAAAGTCATACATTAGTATGTTGCCCAAAATTTGACCAAAAAGTCATACATTAGTATGTTGCCCAAAATTTGACCAAAAAGTCGTACATTAGTATCTTGTCCAAAATTTTACAAAAAAGTCATACAATAGATTGTTATCCAAAATTTGACAAAAAGTCATACATTTGTATGTCATCCCAAATTTGACCAAAAAGTCATACATTAGTATGTCCTCCAAAATTTGACCAAAAAGTTTTACTATAGTATGTCGTCCAAAATTTGACCAAAAAGTCATACCTTAAATGGACCAGCCACAGAAAGTAGCAAAGGATTTTCCCATCAAGCCAACCCAGTTAGAAAAACCCTGGAAGACAAACACATCACTGACCTTTTGAACATCTGTATTTAAGTTATATAAAGATTTGATTGGTTCTCTGAGGCACTGACACATCATGCCAACAGCAATTTTAATCTATCACTCTTCTGTTTCTTCACCTCTCCTTCGACCAGTGAATGTGATATAAATGCAGACACAGCAAACAGCTCAGTAGACTCCAATTAAACGGAGGCGTGAGTGAGCTTTTCCGTCGCTAATCTGTCTCACCAGCTGCTGTACATACTAAAATGAACATGATGGACGTGAACTGAAACAGGAATAACACAACATGACGTCTGGTACAAAGAAGGAAGTGAGGACACCACTTCTTTAGAATTTTTGTGCCACATTATGTTATAAAAACCAGCAGGGGTGAAGGAACCTGAGCCTTGGGTCACAACATGCAACCCCAACCATTCTAAATCCTCCTTTCACTTTAAAAGATGAAAAACAGTAGAATTGTGGCAACAAACATGAAATGCGACCTTATAAAATGATATGATTCCAAATGATTCCTCAATGAATCCATCATCTCCAGCTGTCTTGTATCACGTTTTTGAAAAGAGACTTTTTTGGGTAACTGATCATAGATAATATGCTGGAAACCCAACAATACAAAACAAAATGTTAGTGTTTTGTGTGAGGCTGTTTATCTCAGGTCTCGGGATTAAATTACAGTGTAATTCCACCACAACTCGACTGCATTATCAATTGCTGTTAAATTAGCAAACACATACATCAAGATTCAACTTTCAAACTGGCAAAATGTGTATATTTTTCCCTTAAAAAAAACAAACTTGAAATTAAATCTTTCCCTGATTCACTTGTCTATGTTTTTATTTGGAAAAAAAACCTCTCAAACCCAATGTGTTGCTTCAAACAAACAGTTTCACAGTTAGCCTCCACAACCACGCAGTGCTGGAATAATGGCAGTAAACAGGGTGGACCCCTCTCCTCTTGCCACGGGGAGGCTCTCGAGCGAGCTTCAAGAAAAGAAAGAAAGAGAAAATAAATGTGACCAAAACATGTTTAAAACATCGCCACTGCACTTGTTCTGCTGTCGCACAAACTTTCTAAAAACCGCAGAGAAAACAGAGGGTGTAACAGCTGTCTGTTGATCTAGATTAACTGTTAAAATTCAAACTTTGGAGCATGCATCACTCTCTTCTGACAGAGTTTTCCCCTCACAACAACCATGACTCTGCTTCTGCCTTGAAGCCCTGTATTTCTGTATTTCTTTATTTTTTTTTTTAAATCAGACCAGCAGCAGACTTCAAAAACAAGCCTGAAAAACTTTCACAGTTGGGTCCTGGAGTCGCTTTTGTAATGAGAACGAACAAAGAGAAACGACTGTTTTCATGGCATGGGCCGACTTCTCTGGTGCGACAAAGAAAAGAATAAAAAACACTTTGAAAACAAGACACACCCCCAGAGGCAGTGTTATCACTTAAACTGTGTAAAAAAAAAAAAAGGGTGTGGACCTGCTCGAGTCACACACAGACAACAGAGGGCAGTAAGAGACTTATAAATGCAAGAACAGTGGTGGACAACGCAGCACTGAGGACTTTGAGGACAAGGAATCTGATAAAACTTCATTAGCAGCATTGTTGTTGTTGACAGGTGAAAATTAGACAGTTTGAATGATTTCTTTGTTATTTGGAGAAGAGAAATTAGAAAATACTCACATTTAAGAGGCGGAAGAATCAGAGAGAAACTCTTAAAACTGATCCAGGTTCAGGTCCAGCTGTGGTTCATTACTGAGCGTCTTTCATGCTCCACTGTCCTGTCCAAAAAAGGCAAGACAAATACCTTGAACAAACCCACCCACAAACCAATTAATCAATTAATGAAACATGAATTCCTCCTTCCTCCTTGTGCTCACTCAGCAGCTGTTATATCGATATATCTATCTAATAGTTGTTGCACAGATATAATCAATAGCCCCACAGGGCCGTGATGTAGAGGCTTCACAGCCACCACGAGAATTTGTGAGCAGATGGATTTTAGCTGCTGCCGTGGATCAGCACAGATGACTCCCCCAACTCCACCTCATAAAAACTGTAGAAATGGCTGCCTTATTATAATATTTATATAATACTAGAACAACATAAACATGCATATATATGTCCCTAAATATGTCCCTCTGGTCTCATCCAGAGAAACGTTAAGATCTTGAGAGATGAGAGGTCTTATTATTTTTGTCTCTTTCCTCCATCAGATATTTTGAAATCAATGACACTAATTCAACAACAACCTATCCTTCTGTCCCTGATTTAAGGCTTTAAAAGACAGCTGAAAGGGCCATGCAATATAAAGCAGAAATGGTCATCACTTCTATTTAGAAAGTTTTTGTCAAATTAGGTATCAGATATAAAAGATATAAGGACTTTTCAAGGACCATTTCCCATCAAATTCAAGACAGGGAATGTGTCCTTAAAATGGGAGGGCGACTTCGCCCATGATGGCGTCCACTTTTATTGATTTGCAGCACGCTCACTGCATCTGGACAAAGTGAGCGTCCTTGGGCTCTTGGTTCAAAGTCAGTCTTTGTAAATTTGTCTTTCAGTGAAACAGAGATGTTGGAATTTGTCTTAATTTCCCAGGCATCACATCGTCATTTGCTCTCTATCTTGCTTTTAACTTTACTCGCTCATTGCTCTCCATGGAATCTCAGAGAGAGCAATGCAAGGCATGAAACAGTAGGGGGCGTTGTAGCAAACAAGGGAGATTTACCTAAATATCAACTTCTTTCTTCTACTTCACAAACCTTCAAGGATTCCAAGGACCCATGGGAACCCTAATGTTCAGTATTAATCACAGTTAAAAAATGTTCATGAGAATATTTCGTAACAGTATTTGTGGTTCTATCCATGATCATTACAATTGTTGTGTTTAAAACACAGTTTGTCAATAATGCAACATTCTTTTACCAGGAAGGAGATTTAAAGAAAAAACAGCGTTAGTGAAGTCAAATAAAATGTTTAGCGACAAGTCTGAAGTCACGATTTAGATTAGAACTCACCAACTTCAAGCTGAAAAGAAGTCATTAAAAATGAGCTTTTGATCAAACAGTAATACTCACCTCCCCAAACTAACTTCAAATAAAGAAAGTTTGGGAAATTGTGGAACGTGCACAGTTTTGTAACCATAATGTGTCTTTAATTACTCCGGAGCTGGAGCGTTTGATTGGAACATCAATGACAATCTGTGATGCACACAATATTTTTTCCCCAAAATTTCCCTTGATTTGTTGGCAAATGTCAGTCCTGTTTTTGCTTCCATTGATGATAGTTTGATAGTTTCAAAGTTTACGTTTTTAACCGTGTATTAACAAAGACTTCAGGTGGAGTCTTTAAGTTCACAAAACAAAATGTCTTGATGAAGCCAAAGTATGTCACCAACAAAGTGTTCTTCTCAGTGCTAAAGGCTTAAAAGTCATTAGGAAAAGTTGTCTCCCCCCCCACACATAAATCTGCCAAAATCCTTTTAAACAAGAATAAATGTAAATGTTCCTTGTTGTTGTTGCTGCTGTAATTAACAAAGTGAGGAATGTGCAGCGATGTAAACCGCTTATCGATCCGAACACAGCAACAAAAGAGGAAAAAAACAGCCGCGTGGGAAACACATTCTCCTTCTCTGGCCGTCGCGCTCTATTTATACCTCTGCCACTGTAAATGCATTTCACACTCGCACAGTCTGAGTCTGTTTCCTTCCGTCTGCATCGGTGCTGAGACACAACCACACCTGTGCGACAGGTGACCTCCAGCCATTACTCCTCATGAAGCTGTAAATTATGTAAAAGACTCCGATCTCTAGGTCGACAGTCAAGAGGATACATACCTTTTTTTTTTATTTTTTATTTTTTATTCAACGCTGTAATTTACTGGTGATACTTTCCACATTCAACCGCAGGGAAACGAGCGGGTGCAAACCGTATGACATTACGTCTCCAGTTAGCCGTGATTGATTCCGATAGCGAGGACATGTTTCCACTTCCTCCGGCAGCGGCTGCAAATGTCAGTGGCTTATAAACGCAAATGAGAGCGACTTCTGTCTGAGCGGATGTTGTTTTTGCGCCAACGTTCCAAAACGGGTAAAGCTGTAGAGAAATTCATCATAGATCAGACACAAATATGATTATTCTTATGACATTTAGTTGTTTTTGATATAAATATATATTTAAAGGCAGTGGGAAATATGAAGATATAGAGATGGGATGATGCATGACAAAGGTCAAATTTTGGTTTTAGAAAAACCTGATCATTATATCACTACTCTCTGTGTACTCTATTGATTTGGTGATACATAATCGTCCTTCCCCGGGCTATATGATATGATAATCGATACACCAGCAAATATCGATATTTTAATTCACAAACCTAACAGTCCCTAGCAGTTTCACTCGAAATGCGTTCTCAGGCCTAATGCAAATAATTTTATGTGTAAACCAAAACAGATATTATAGCAGATACTATTCCGCTGGATTATTATCCCATACAGTCATACAGTGCGAACATTTTAATTATGTTGTATTTTGATGTTTTATGTATTATTTTGTTGCCAATTCTATTCTACTTTTGTACCTTAATTGTATCTTATGTTATGGCTAATTCTTTACCTATGTTGTAGTTTTCTTTATACATTTACTTTTTTTTGTATTTGTCACTCCTCTGACCTCTGACCCCTTTACAGCTATAACAGGTGCATTTCCCCAGTGTGGGATAAATAATGTCTAATCTAATCTAATCTAATTAGAAAGTTATTTGTATAACTGTATAACATGTTGAAATAACTTATGCAATCAAGTTGTGGTTGTGATGTTACCCATAATCTGAAGTCCAGAATTGTGATTTGAAGAGTTGCCCTCTAGTGGCTGTGCAATATATTCTTGCTTCCTGATTGACTTCACCAAGGAAACGAGAAGACTCTTTGATGGCCTCTAACCACGATGGTTCTGCAAGTACAAAGAAGCACATACTGTAATATTAATTAAATGTTGTGTTGACCCTCATTATTATAGGGAAGTCAAGACAGGAGGACCCATGCAACGGGATAATAAAAGACGGACAAGGCTGATTTCTTATGGTTTTTACATGGCTGAGCTAAATAGGAGAACAGAGCAGGAGGAGGACAGAGAATATGGGCAGACAAGCGGAAAAGTCAACCATAAACCAGACAGGGCGGAGGAAGCCAACTGCAGTAACAAAGACAGTGACAGGACATTTGTGATTAGCACAGGCCCGGGAGCCGTAGGCTTGGGAGATTGTGTCCCAGTGTGATCATAAGTTTGCACACAGTAGCTAGAATGAGACTGTATATTCTTTCCAGTTGGCTCCAGTGAAGATAACGGCACAAGCAGAGTATTAATCACACTCTGCTGGCCCAAACTGCTGCTCCAACTTTAATTACAGCCACTAATTTGTTCACATTGACCCCAATCGGTCCTTCATCCAGCCCTAACTTCAAAGTGCCTCCTCTAACATTGTTTACTGCGATTTAACCCGCAAACCTACGCAGCATCAAGCTTTATGTAGCATGGCGTGCTCTAGCAGTACTGCTTGGATCACCATGAGTAGAAAACACACAGTTTGAAAGACAAATGTACTTGTTTTAATTGGAAAATGTATTTTATAAAGAAGAGTTGAGCTGCACCGAGAAGTAGCTTCATTACATATTCAAACACTGCTACAAGGCTGGACAATTTAATTCTAGTACCTGTGAACAGAAGCTGTAATTTGTAGACAGGTCAGTCAGAACATTCAGGGGATCACTAACTGTGATTATGTAAATTTTCCAAATAGTTTGGTGGATAGATTCAGTCATGCAAACCAGCATTTCTCTAATATTTTTGCCTTTGGGTTGAAAAATCATTCTGAATCTGAATTTTACATTAATCATCATTTTCTGCAGGGTGTTTAATGGCAGGAAGTGAATATACTTGACCCTGAGTATGTTTGTTTATAATTGTTGTATGATTAGGCGTCTTGTTCGCCATTTTTCCACCAGCCCGAATAGACGCGTGATTCAAGAGGAACCTGAACAAGTAAACGATAAGCAATGGCTCTGCATATACAAGTTCAAAGCATGAGCAAACAAAAAGACAAGTGGGAGAGTGGAAGAAATTAAAGTTTTTCAGGTACGTGACGTGAGGCTGTTGCGATAACAACGAAAACAACATTCAGAGAACATGGATCTTCCAAATTGTTTTCTTATAGCAGAGCTATGATGTAAAACAAGGGTCTCAAACTCAAATAAATATTCAGTTTAAATATAAACGAAGGACACTGTAACGGTGGCCAAACATGAGCTAACATGCTCCAACAACATATAGTGTTACTTCCTGTTGTCACTGCTGTTGCGCTGTGTTTATTACTTTAATCTAGAACTTGATTAGTGATCAATCCACTGGACACTGGTGATGGGAATCACAGGGTACCTCACAATACGATACATGGTCTATGATACCAATAATATCACAATACAAAGATTTTGTGATAACTATACAGGAAAAGGTGAAAAAACCACCAGACTGTTACCAGATAAATGCAAATAACTAAAAATGATTAGCATGAAAGTGAAGAATTTCGCTCTAATCCCTCTAATAAATGCTGAAAATACGAAAAACCCACTTTTTTTTATGCATCATGTATCATGTGCTATATATATATATATAGCACATATATCCATATGCTCCCCTGCCAATAGAGGTCACTTGTAAAGTTTTTCAGGGTCACATGCTTCGTTTTCATCTCCCGAGCAGCCATTAATTCTCTCAAGGTGAGAACAAGCCAATCAGTGAATCAGCAGCTGGGCTACATCCAACAGCCTGACAGCTGTAGGTTACCGACACCACACAGTCAGAGTGCAGCCGGTTAGCAGCAGCCTGCACAGCCAGCCCACGGCCCTATCAGGTCTCTACCAATCTGTCAGCCCGACGGGGAAGCACCCATGCCACGGTTCACAAGGACGACCTGACTGAGTGTAAGGTGAAGAAAGCCCGGGTCACTGCAGCAGCCAGGGCGCCTTTGATTTATGGCGTGTTTGCCCAGACAACCATGAGAAAATGGGTCTTCATGGGCTTTGTCCAAAACTGTTCTTATAGTAGAGGTATGATATGAAACAAGGGTCTCAAACTCAAGTTAGGGCCGAAAGTTTGGCACCACTGATCCAAAACATTTAGCAGGCTGCTGAAATAATGAATGCAGTTGTGGAATTGAAATTTTTAAAGTAATACTATTATCAAACTGCGGCCTGAATCACAGAGAAGCAGTTAAATTAAAAAAGTTTCTTTGGTAAATCAATAAAAGCTTTTTTTTTTTTTTTTTTTTCAAATTGTGGTTTCATTCAACCTCACACAACTGACTTTTTTCCTCATTGGGCTCATCTTGACAGGACTGATGTTGTACCATGAAAACTCCAAAGATAAAATAGTCTTAATACTTTATACTAATGCTTAAAAATTATGGACCAAGGCTGTAACTGTCCAAATAAATATGACGCTATATAAGTATGACAAGTAAATTATCCATCAGCTTGAGTGGATTCAAAATGAATCCATAAAGTGAGCTTTAATGCATACATTCCTTCATACATACATTTTTATATTTGCAAATTTGAACCCTTTACAAAATTTGTGTGATTTGAAAAGTGCTTGAAAAAGCTCTGATAAATCTGAAAAAGAATGACTAAAAACCCTATTTGTGACTATTCTTTGCTTGTTTTGGACAGCTGACAGTGTCACACTGTGCTTACTGCACAAACCTCTGGATCCCATGTGATGTAATAACAATCCAACTCAGCAAGGGGAAAAATGTCCACGATCTCAAACACACTTTCCAATCTCACTGGTAATTTTCCTCCTCTCGCTACAACGACTGACATGCGATTGGAGAACAAGATGGAGAAACACTTACCTGTCCACAGCGCTGATATACTGTAGCTCTCTCTCCATGTACTGCATTCAAGGGTCTGATTTTTCTTCTTTTTTTGACAAAAAAATTCAATCGCAAGTGACAGCTCTGATAAAGTGAGCACTTAGGGCACCTCAGCAGTTAGAGCGAACATCTCAGCAATAATAACAGGGGAGGCTAACTTGTTTGGGCTGGTTAAAGTCAAGAAGACAGATGTTATTGAGCAAAGCCAGAAGTAAATACTCGGTTTTTCAGTTTCTACGTTTTTGAAGCTGAAGCTTCATGGTGATGTGGCTTCAGTTTGAACCATTGGGTTTTGTATTTTCCAACAAATGAACAAACAAGATTGGAAACAAATAAGAGTTGCATTTTTATGAGTCTCCAGCTATTAAATCCTGTTTTTTTCCATTACAGCAGCTGCTAGACTGCAGCAAATACTCGTAAACTCGTTTTCCTGACCTCTTAGCCACAGAGGTTTGTGTGATACCTGTATCATGAAGTAAAAGGTGGACTGAATGCAGGATCCAACACATGGAAAGGTTAAAATTTGATCAAATAATGCAGTTTTCTTTAGTGCTCAAAAAGAAAAGTTCATCAAAAAACACACAAACCTAAAACTATATACATATGACTTTGACTTTTTTACATATGGGTTTTCCCATTGCATTAATACTTAATATTGCATATTGGTATGGGAAAGCCTTCTTACAGTGACATATAACATATTTTTAATAAATCATTAACAATTTATATGCATGTTACACTAGAGACTTAAATTTGCAGTTGATTATTTCATGGTATACGTAAAAATATTCCATTGTAATACAGAAGGTCAACGTGTGAAAATGTATAAAAGGGAAAAAACTGCAAAATAAGAGACCAATGATTGAAAAATAATGGAAGACAAATCAAGAATTCTATGCTAAAACTGGATAATTTAAGAAAAAAATTACAAATACAAATAAATTAAAGCAAACTGTTTACAGAGCTGCTAAAAACATACAGTGGTATGCAAAAGTTTGGACACCCCTGTAAATATTCATGATTTTCCTTTATAATTCATTGGTTATTTGGATAAAAAATTTCAGTTAACCTCTTCTTCCCTGACCCTCTTTCTGGAGTCCCTGCTCGAAAATTACATGACAAAACTAAATAGAGTAAATCTCTGCAGTTACAAGCTCTATGTGGATTATCTTGGCATCAAAATAAAGATAACACTTGTGAGATTCCACCAGAGGTGTAAGTTTCACTGTAGATGCCACTGTGTCAGAGTAAATGCACATGGAACACAGCATAAATGAAGGATTTTTTTCTCTCGCCTAAAAAAATATTGCATTTTAAAGCAAATATCACCTGCAAAGTCTGCAGTCTGATGCTGCTGAAGTGAAGCAAAGGAGGTGACAGAGGTTTTAGTAAAGAGCTGCCTAGGCGTTCTCTCTTTTGGCTCAGTTTGGCACCATCTGTGCCATTTGAGATTTCTTAGGTACCAAATTATTAAAACCAATTTAATTTCATTTACATGTCACTATTGGTCTAAAAAGAACTTGTTTTAAAAAAAAAAAAAAAGTATGATAACTCGCTGTAAATCGATGCTTCCTGTGCGGTGCGTAATAACAACTCTGTGGCTCTGCCACGTCTTCAGTTACGCAGCGCCATAGCTCTGGCTTACCTTGGTCAATTTGGGTGATTGACAGCTCGTTTTAAACCTCTAAACCGGTAGAATCAGACCCCGGTCTCCAAATGCGTGTGAATCACTTCATTAGTGAGTCAAAAGGACATAAATGCATATGACGCATTTGTGCGGACATTTGCCCTTCTCTAATCAGAACGATCTAATGTCGCCCTGGAATGATCAATCAGACCGGGAATAGTCCCAAAAGCATGCTGGAAAGTGTAGTTCTTCATTAGAAGTGGTTTTGTTCCTGTGGAAATAACTCGTTTTGATAAACAGCAAAGGTAAGACAACATTTCTGTTTGTATTCCTTGAAAGTCAGTTGTTGTTTTGCACTTATTTTGGGGCTGGATCCGTGAATCTTGGTCGTAGAGTAATAAAAATGGTACCGCTGGAATATGTGGATTTTTTTGTTTACATAATCACTCTGACGCTCCTGCTGGTTTGATCCGTCTGTGTTTTAACTGTGTTTCATGAACATAAGAATGGTTTATATGAGCTTTTAGCTGAGTTTCTGACCTTTCTGTGGGTATGCAGCATGTCTGTGTTTGTTAAAGTTAGATATGGTTTTATGACGCTTTTGTCGCTGCGTGTGATGCTGCCCCGGTACCAGGGGCAACCGTGAAGAAGAGGTTAAATATATCATAAAGGAGACAAACACAGTGATATTTGAGAAGTGGAATAAAGTTTATATGATTGACAGAAAGTGTGCAACAATTATTTAAACAAAATTAGGCATGCGCATAAGTTTAGGAAACATTTTGTGCATCCTCCATTTGCAGAAATAACAGCCTCTAAACCATTGGTTCTCAAAGTGCGGCCTGCGATCCAATGGCGGCCCGCAGAAACATTTCTGGTGGCCCGCAATGAATTGCAGTTGATAGTTTTAATCCAGGTGCTATTAAGCTTGTTAAATGTTTACTGGACATTACTGGATACAGACCAATAAGTGTAAACCGTAGAACTGCAATCTGGTCATTAAAATTATTACAAATGGGATTTCTTTCTGTTTTTTTTTCCTTTGGCGGCCCTCAGTCCAATGTTGGGTTCCTTAATTGGCCCTCAGGTATCAAAACTTTGAGAACCCCTGCTCCAAACGCTTCCTATAACTTCCAATTAGAGTCTGGATTCTGGCGGAAGGTATTTTGGACCATTCTTCTGTACAAAACATCTCCAGATCAGTCAGGTTTGATGGTTTGCCAGCATGGACAGTCCGCTTTAAATCAAACCACACATTTATTCAGGTCTGGGGACTGAGATGGCCATTCCAGAACATTGAAATTGTTCCTCTTCCTCCCCTTAGTAGATTTTGAGCAGTGTTTAGGGTCGTTGTCTTGTTGAAAGATCCAGCTCCGACACAACTTCAAGTATGTCACTGATTCCTGGACATTGTTCTCCAGAATCTGCTGATATTGAGTGGGATCCATGCGACCCTCAACTTTAACAAGATTCCCAGTCCATGCACTGGCCGCACAGCCCCACAGCATGATGGAACCGCCACCAAATTTTACGGTAGGTAGCAAGTGTTTTTCATGGAATGCTGTGTTCTTTTTCCGCCATGCATAATGCCCCTTGTTTTGCCCAAATAACTATATTATACATAGTTTCATCAGTCCACAGCACCTTATTCCAAAATGAAGCTGGCTTGTGCAAATGTGCTTTAGCATATCTCAAGCGACACTGTTTGTGTCGGGTGCAGAGAAAAAGCTTTTTCTGCATTACTCTTCCATACAGCATCTCCTTGTGTAAAGTGCGCTGAATAGTTGAAAGATGCACAGTGACACCATCTGCAGCAAGATGATGTTGTAGGTCTTTGGGGCTGGTCTGTGGGTTGACTGTGACTCTTCTCACCATCGTTCACCTCTGCTTATCTGAGATTTTTCTTGGTCTGCCACTTCGGGCCTTAACTAGAACTGTGCCTGTGGTCTTCAAATTCCTCACAATGTTCCTCACAGTTGAAACTGAGAGCTTACATCTCTGAGAAAGCTTTCTGTATCCTTCCCCTAACCATGATGTTGAACAATCATTGTTTTCAGGTCATTTGAGAGTTGTTTTGAGTCTCCCATGTTGCCACTCTTCAGAAAAGATGCAAAGAGGAGAAACACTTACAATTGACCTCCTTAAATACCCTTTCTCATGATTGGATTCACCTGTGTATGAAGGTCAAGGGTCACTGAGGTTACCAAACCAATTTTGAGTTCCAATAATCAGAGCTAAAGGTATTGAAATCAATAAAATGTGACCCGCCACGGACCAAGCGGGAACAAGTCGGCAAAGCGCAAAACAAGAAAAAACAGGAAAAGTTGTTTTTTTTCCAAAATTAGGGATTTCCGTTTTTTTCAAAATTACACGAGTTTAAGTTTTGAAGAAGCCACGACATGCTTCAAATCACAGTATTGTGGGTCTTAAAACCATAAACTTTGTGTTTGAATTAAGGTTGTTTTATCGCTGTGAATCGCTCCTAGTTTGGGTGTGGTGATCTCACATTCCAGAGCCTTTGTTGCTTTTTGAGCCAATCAGCTGACGATCCCAGAGCGTGATTATCATCAAAGCAGTCATCATCAAAGCTTTGTTTGACAAAGGAAGGCAAAGAAAACCGGAGAATAAGTCAGCTGTGTGGCTGAGCTTCTTCACAAGGACAGAGAAAGCACAGAGACTGCTGGTGTGTGGACTGTTAGCATTTTAAGCTAGCGATCTTTATGCTAACGTGTTAGCAGACTTTATCGTCACAAAAACAACAAACAGATAGATTATTCAGCGGCTGAAAGAGAGCAGGACAGACAGAGTAGTTGTCTGAGATGATGACGTGACGCCAGCACCGCGCTATCTCCTATCTAATTGGACATTTGAAGGCGAACAGACGTAAAACTGCGACTAAAAGGAAGCACGCCCGGAACTCTTATCTGATCGGAGGCTCTGAAGTCTGCCGGAATACCTTTCAGTTTCTTATGGGGTGAGTTTTCATTAACGTTGTTGATCTATGTTATGTTGGTGTTCATTCAAAGTCACATACAGGACATAGGGACGCTGTCTTTTAATAATCCACTGTGCGTTTCATAACGCGGTTTGGCTACATTGTTATTAGCTATGCTTGCTAGCTCGCTGGCTCTGCACTGTATTATTACAATGAGAATGATGAAACTTGTGTTCGGTCATCATCTGATGATATGTACGGGAGCATATGACCTCTGCTGTGCAAGAATAACGTGTGGATAACACACTTCTGGTGCGTTTCAGAACGTTATGTTGCCATAACGGTTATTAGCTATACTGGAGATTGGCTAGCTCACTATTGGCATGTTAAAAATAATATGCACTTCGAAACTTTTCGGTCAGATGAGCGTATTATAAGTCGTAAGGGGAGCATGTCACGGCCCTCTTTGAGATTTTGTACACCCGCAGGTTCAGTTTGATAATTCATATACTTTGAGACGAAACTCCTGTGTTCGAAACCTTACATTGCATTGCATGCATGAATCACACATGTGATTAACACAATGTGTGATGAACGTGTTAATTACACGTGTGATTCATGCACATAAAGGTGTGGCATTCACACATCATTCAAGCAATACTTCTGATCAATCTATACTGATTCAGTGATAAAGTGCCTGTTAACATGAACCATGATCTGAAACAAGTATTTTTTTTTTTTTCCAGAATCCTGGGCATAAGGATTGGCATGTGAAGTTGCTGCCAACCCATGTGTCCAAGGCCTCAGTGTGGCGTCTATACATGAGGTCGGCTAAGGCTCTTGGTATGTGTAAAAATTGATTTCTATACAATAGCCAAATGCTTATATTGACCAGTAACACTATCAGCCATTAGAATGAACATAAACATAATATTTGTCTTTTTAGGTGAACATCCACTTCCTGATTGTTGGCCACACCAAATGTGCCCCTCTCGCTTTGGACTAATCAAGCAAGCATTCATGAGGACCAGAGTCAATACTTTGGCAGACATAGCTCAGGTTAGTTAATTTTATTAGACTGCAATATGTAATGTGTAAAATGTGATTTTTTTGGAAAAGTAAAATAATTATTTTCATTGTGGTTCTTGCTGTCAACAGGTAGTGGAACACAGCTCTCCTGAAAGTCGCCTCAATATTCCGCAGCTTGTTGGAACGGCAGATGGCAGAGTGATAGTAAAGGCCATCGACTGGCAGACACATCTGAGTCCCTACTTTCGAAAGCTCCCACAGATCAAGAGTTATCAGCACTTTAGGTATTTATATTCAAACTTCTGCCTTTTAGAAATAAAAAAATCATGAATGGACATAATAGTGTTCCATGTGAATAGTGAGCCATGTTTTAAATATCCTGTTGTGTGCTTCTATTCTGTCACAGCTTTGAGGGGCCTCATGTACGAAGGTTGCGTACGCACAAAACCGTGGCGTACGTCCTTTTCCACGCTCACGTTCACGCTCACGTTCAGATGTATGAAACGTGAAATGATCGTGGAAATGTGCGGTGCTCACGCCAACTTCATGGCTGGCGTACGCCCGTTTCTCCAGCTATTGTTCCTTTGGCGACACTAAGTGGTGATGCTGTGAAACTGTTAATAATGTGAAAACAAGTTGTCATCAGAGTGATGCGCACATCAGACACACACTTATGAACAATTAACACACCCACGTGTTTGCAATTATGTGTGGATATAAAAGCAGGCTCAATGTGATGAAAATGGTATTAACAATGGCAGCGTTAGCCTTGTTAGAGGACCTTGCAAACGGTGCAATCCGACGTGAGCGAGTGTTTAAGGAACGGGAGGATTTGCTTGCAAATGAAGATCATTGGCTCATAAGCCGATTTCGCTTACCCAGGCCAGTGTTACTGGAGTTGTGCGCAGAGCTTCGGCCGGCCCTAGAGCGCAACACGGCAAGGAGCCAGGGGTTGTCAGTGTCCACACAAGTGCTGACCATGCTGGGGTTCCTGGCAACAGGGGCATTCCAGCGGGAGCTGGCCAACTGGTCAGGAGTGTGCCAGTCAACCCTTAGCCGAGCCATGCCAGCTGTGTGGGACGGAATCATCCGAATGTCACCCAGGTACATCAAATTCCCATACAATGCTGTTAAACAGGCCAACATTAAAGCGCAATTTGCAGCACGAGCCGGTTTCCCTAATGTCATCGGAGCTATTGACTGTACACACATTGCTATAAAAGCGCCATCACAGGATGAATTTGTTTACGTTAATAGGAAACACTTTCATTCCATAAATGTTCAAATCATATGTGATGCGCAAATGCAGCTAACAAACATCGTGGCAAGGTGGCCTGGTTCAACACATGACTCATTCATTCTGACTAACAGCATGGTTGGAAACAGGCTGGCGGCTGGAACAGTGCGTGATGGGTGGCTTCTGGGTGAGTAAATGGTTTCTTTTATTGTCTCGTATGTAAACCAGCGACATGCACATTTGGGCATGTGCGCATTCATATATCAATTTTGGTTTTCTTAATTTTCTGCTGGTGAAATTAGAGCTACAGAGCTTTCTAACAAGCCCCCGATTGTCTCCCTGTGTTCAGTATTCATGTCAGTAAAGGCGTGCTTAAAGACCCCAGGGGACCGTGGCTACCCCCTAAGAACGTGGCTGATGACCCCGCTTACGAACCCTAGCACCGATCAAGAGAGGTCGTATAATGACCTTCATTCCCGCACTCGAGCAGTCGTGGAGAGGGCAATCGGGCTGCTGAAGGGACGGTGGCGCTGCCTGGACAGGTCGGGGGGAGTGCTGCTGTACCGACCTGAGAAGGTGTGCCACATTGTGATGGCCTGTGGCGTCCTCCACAACGTGGCACACCGCCATGGCATACCACTGCCAGAGCAAAACATCCCCCCGCCGGAGGAACCGGATGCCGGACCCGTCAACTTCAACCCATCCCGTGAAGCCATACGGGCCCGGCAGAATGTTATTTCAAACATGTAAAGAGGCAAGGACAGAATTTACTTGTTAACAAGTGTATTTATTGCACTGCTAATGTCACTTAGAACATTAATGAGTCTATCAAGACGCTCGTTTATTCCACCGATGGCTCTAACGATGTCCTCCTGCGACTCCAGCACAGCTCGAGTGAGGACACGGCCAGTCGGGCGGACGTCAGCAGCTGGCGTGGAGTCGGTGGAGACGCCGGGGACAGCGGAGCCGACAGAGGCGGTGGAGACTCCGGGGACAGCGGAGCCGACAGAGGCGGTGGAGACGCCGGGGACAACGGAGCCGTCAGAGGCGGTGGAGACGCCGGGGACAGCGGAGGAGTCTGTGCCCTCTCCTGGCTTATCATCTATTGAGAAATAATAAAAATAAAGAAACATGAGTCAAAGTGTTTAATATCCTGGCATCTTTTACGCACAAGCGATGTGTATATTGAGCAGCTAATTGTATGACCTGTATAATTACAACATTCATGAGTGCAGCATATTTACCTTGAGGATGATCCGTGTCTCCTTCATGCGCTCCCACCACTCCGGTGAGAGCTGTGTCACCCATTAAGAAGGCTACTCTCCTGTCAAATGAGGAGAGTTCCTCCACTCCTGCCCCCCGCCTGTTGCGGTCACGCTTCGGCGGTGAGCAGAAGCCCTCCTCTTCACCTCCACCTTCAGATCAGACCATTTTTTTTATTTCTGTGTGTGTGCGCTGCTCTGAGCCCACTCCATTAACAGCCTCACAAACACGATCCCACTCACGCCTTTTTTTGGCCATATTGATCCCGGTGGACAGGGTGCCAAACAAAATGTGTCTGCGCGTCTCCACTTCACTCACTAGAACCTCTAGCTCAGCCTCCGTAAAATTCCTCTTCTTACCTTTCATTGCGTTATTTTATCGGAGAGGTGAATCTCGGGGCCTATTTAAATAAATTTGCATATTTAAATAGGGGCGTGGACAGGGAGGAGTTTGGCACCACTGCAGGTGCGCTCAATTCCACGTTGATTTGGGATGTACAAAGGAAACGTGCTTGGATCCATGCGTACGCACACTTTGATACATCTGAATTTATTTGTGCGTACGACAGTTTCTGGGTTTCGGCGTACGACAAGATTTAGGAGGAAATCCACGCAAGTCTTTGTACATGAGGCCCCAGGTGTGGTGCTTGCTCAAACTCACAGTGATGCAGAGCCTATCGAGTTTCAGCTACTGCGCAACCCAGGAGTTCTTCCCCCTGTTGACAGTCTTCCCATCCTGTACATTTAGCCGCATATCAACTGTGATGTGTGATGGACAGAGTGGGTACAGCCACATTGTGGGGGAGGAACTGGTATTGAAGATGATAATATAGTCCATGGTCTGGAAAATATTGAACTCTCCTTCACACACTTAGATATATTTTATTTGATATTTGAAGTATGTATCTATCTTTCACCTTTCTTGTTTCTCATTTTTATTCAAGTGCTTTTTGTAATAGAAGAATTTCCCTCTGGGGATCAGTAAGGTAAATTCTGATTCTTATCAGTCCACTGAAGTACTTTAAACTGCAAATAACACTACATTGACATGAACTACATTTGGCCTGGCTCCTCAAGAAGGTCGAAATCTTACAGGCTGAATTTCTCCCTAAAGCAGTTTGAGGAGTGCCTACATTCCAATGGCCACATCTTCTTCAAAAAGTATCAGATTTACATGTGATTGACATTGTTGGAAAGCTTAGAAATCACACTTTCAGAATCTGTAAACAACTCCAAAAGTCCCGAAGTAGACTTGTGACCGCTTTTGCCATGGCTGGACACAAATGACAAGGGTGCCTACATTTGTTGAAATAATTCTCGCACACTTTCTGTAAATCATATAAACTTCATTTCACTTCTCAAATATCACTGTGTTTGTCTCCTATATGATATATTTAACTGAAATCTCTTATCCAAAGAACCAATGATTTATAAAGGAAAATCATGAACATTTACAGGGGTGCCCAAACTTTTGCATACCACTTTACTATCACTCCCTGATCTGTACCAGAAACTTCCTGTGATAACAAATTTTCGGGAGTTTCTGGGATTTTATATCAAATTTTTCAGATTTTTTATGTTATTTTTTCTTTTAGTACTTTATCTTATCAAACAAATACATGTCTTTCCTATTTTAAAAGTGAAGCTGGCAAAAAAACATGTCTTTATTTTACTTTTATGCAAAAAAATGTCATAAAAACAACAGCGTCAACAGGAAGTAGCTGTACTTTCACACGCAAAAAATCGGGTTTCCGGGTACAGATCTGGTCGAGCTGCTGATAACAACCAGAAAAAAAGGAGAACAGATATAGTGCGAGTGTGAAGGAGGAAGATGATGCACAGACGGGGGGAGTGCGGTCGAGTGGTGACAGGAGAATTATAACCGCTGTGCATAATTACCGCAATAACAAGCTATTCACCCTGTGTGACCAATTTTTTATTGGGCAATGTGACAAGAGGGACGGCCAGTAATTGCTGTCCTAAGAACAATGCAGATTAAAAAATTGATGAGCCCGTCAACTGAGATGACTGCAGAGGTGTATGCGTGTGTGTGTGTCTGTAGGACGGAGAATGTCAGTGGGAAAAGGTGCATGTGTTCACAGCGAGATGTATGGGTGTGCTTCGGTACATTAGATAGTGTGTGTGTGTGTGCTTAGATGACAATAAATGGCAGCTTCTGGGTTGTACAGGGTCTCTGAGCTTGTTAGGGACTGACTGAGGATAATGGAGTAGAGCTCCTGGCTGTTTACTCTCTCTCTCTGTCTATATATATACACACATATAAACTTACAGTAAGAAAAAAAACACACATACGCACTGAGCAGTCAGTATGTCAGTATTAGTGCGACATTCCTAATGACTTCCACTGCAGTCATTTTCAGGCTTTTATCCAATCTTGCTTAAATTTGGACTGATGTACACAGATTGAAATCTTGAAAGTTAAGTTGAGAGTTATGGGCTAAGTGCTGTAGCTACATAAGGTAAGGAACTAGGAGAAA
This sequence comes from Microchirus variegatus, assembly GCF_963457635.1. NCBI lineage: Eukaryota > Metazoa > Chordata > Actinopteri > Pleuronectiformes > Soleidae > Microchirus > Microchirus variegatus. Next base: position 16,034,411 of record NC_139817.1, on the reverse strand, counting down.
AACCAAGCGTCTGAAAATCTGTGTTTACAAAAAACAACTATGTAATTTTGAAGTTGTAATGAAGCATAAAAATATGATATGCTTGGTCAGATAAGATAAATCTTATCTGTTCTATTTCTTGGATACAGTATGTACAGTTTGAATAACAAACTCACAAAGCCAACAACACACACATACAGAGAGTTATGAATCAACTTGGGCTACAACTGACTATTTTGATAGTTGATTAGTCACTGACTACTGTAACGACTAGTCAGAGTAGGAATTGCACAAAAAACAATGTTATGTTCTTGGTTTAAACACCATCCGCACATACAGTTACAGGCTAGCTACTAAAAAAAACCAAATGAATTGTTAGGCCAATTCTGTAACATTGTATTTTAATCTAATTTTGTTGTTATGGCTGGGACTGTGTGTACTGACATCACTAAAGTCAAGGCATTGCAATTATAGAGGGTGCCCCTCATCTGGTTCGGGCCTTTTTTTTCTCCGCACCGCCCCTGCTGACTCTGCTCCTCTCTCCTGCATTGTGCGCAGCTCCAAGCGCGCTCTCGTGTCAACGCAGATAATTTCTCTTTGTTCAGTTTTATCCACACATCCATATATGACACATACATAATGATCTTTATGACGAGGATCAAGTAATGAAATACAGGAGATCAGAGTAGATCTTAGTAAAACGTGTTGACAGATTCTCAAGAGCGCACTTTTCATTGTTTTCACCCCGATCTCAATCTAGAAGACGCTTTAACGCTGTAATTAAGGGAATAACAGATGCATCAGATGAGCTGATCTCTTTAGTTAACTGCTCAAAGAGAGAAAAGAGAGTTCTGTCACGGGGAGTTCATAATCTGCTCTGCGCTGCAGCCAAGTTTCGCTTTTTGCGCGAAGAGATTTTCCAGCATTTAATAGGTGCTGTTCCACTGTGTACTCAGATCTTGTTGGAATGGTTTTATTTGTGTCCAAACTGATCTTGGACAGACTCTATGCGGGTATAGACAGGCGCGTGCTGGCCGCAGTTTTTGCGTGCGTCATCACAACATGACCACGAAAGGTGGTTACCAGGGAAACGGGAGGAAAAATAGGGCGTTTTAGGGCGCGCTTGGCTCCTGTCTTCGCCACATTACCACAATCCCACAGTCACAGTCTTATCCTCGAAGAGTGTTGCAGCGAGTGTTGACTGATATCTTCTCCCTGGCACCTGCGGGTGGAGAGACTGCAGTTCTACAGGTGTGGTGGACCAGCGCAGCCACTGAGGATGTGTGGACGCACGTTTGAGCGAAAACATATAGGCTGCAATAGTAACTTGACAACAGCTGAGACTTTTTGATATAGATGTGTGTGTGTGTGTGCAGCTTTTTTTCTCTCCCTCTTGCGCCGCTCTTCCTTATCGCCAGTGCGGGCCGCACTTACATTAAACTTTGATATCAAGTGGGGGGCCACAAAATATTGTCCGTGTGTCTGAGACTACTGTTCCAAAGTGATTCAAATGTTTATGATGCACGAGGTTCAGCTAACAAATAGTCTTGGTTGAGTCGAGTGTGAAATGTCCTCAAACTCTGGACCATTTGTTTCATGTTAGCATAACTTCAGCCACTTCTGCGTTTCAATTAGTCGTTGACTAATAGAGCTGCAACTAACGATTAATCGATTATTTTCTCGATTAATCGTTTGGTCCATAAATGTCAGAAAACGTTAACAAATGTCGATTAGTGGTTGTCAAATTCTGGATGGCGTTCTTCATTTGTCCAAAAACATTTAAGAAGCTAAAACTTCATAATTAATTAAAAAAGCTTCAAAATGATTAACCTATTATCAAAATATGATCAATTTAACTATAATACAAGCCATTCAAAATTTGCTGCACCTCCCAAAGTTCCAAATAGAGTGCTGACATTTCTCCGTTAGCTATAAAGTACTTAATACTACAACTAAGAATTTTAAAGATGATACCGTTCAGCATGTCCACACATACATACATATAGCAGGACGTCATGACCACGTCTCGATGCCTAAATTGTTAGGAAGGCAGAACACTGCTGGACACAAATGCTCGAGACTGGAGGCATGCTGGAAGGTTTTAAGAGTCTTTATTAAAGTCTCTAGAATTCAAAACAAAAGCGTAGCACTATGGCTAGATAAATAACAAAAAGCGTAGCACTATGGCTAGATAAAAAAAGGAACAACAAAAAGCGTAACAATATGGCTTAGGTAAAAAAGGAACAACAAAAAGCGTAACACTATGGCTAGGTAAAAAAGGAACAAAAAGCGTAACACTATGGCTAGATAAAAAAGGAACAAAAGGCGCAACACTATGGCTAGATGAATAACAAAAGGCGTAGCACTATGGCTAGATGAATAACAAAAGGCGTAGCACTATGGCTAGATAAAAAAGGAACAACAAAAAGCGTAACAATATGGCTTAGGTAAAAAAGGAACAACAAAAAGCGTAACACTATGGCTAGGTAAAAAAGGAACAACAAAAAGCGTAACACTATTGCTAGATAAAGAAAGAAACAACAAAAAGCGTAACACTATGGCTAGAAGATATTGACAGACTTGACTTAGACAGGCGTTCGGTTGGCATGAACAACGTACTGACACGTGACATGACTGAGGGACTGGGAACACTATATGGGGAAGAGGGAATCAAGGGCAGGTGTGAGTGATTGCTTAAGGATCACCAGGTGAAGTGCATGAGGGAATTAGCGTAGGTGTGTCAAGGAGGACAAGGTGACAACGAAACAGGAAGACATGAACATTACCAAAATAAAAGGGGAAGTGAAAATCAAACCCAACACCAAAAAGGTGACATGAACTTAACATATCTCTAAACCAACTAACAAACAGACTAAACAAACAAAAAAGACTAACATAACTGACGCCTCGTGACATAAATGCACCGAGTTGCTGTCGTGCGATCGTCTAATCACATATTTGCATTAGCGAGCGCTCGAACAGGGTGTATCTAATAAAGTGGCTGCTATGGAGCTGCTCTCCTGTTCACGGCTTTGACAGACAGTGACACGAAATAGTTTTTTAAGTGCTGCAGTCTGCACTGAGGGACTTTTAGGTGAGAGTGTGTGTGCAAACGAGTGGTGAGTAAATTACACTTATGAATAAAAATAGAAATTAAATCATGGGACCATGAAATGGTATCTGAGAATGTGATGACTTTCCAACTGTCTCAAATGTTATGCGTGGATTGGTTTAAAGCTTTTAAGAGAGCGTGCGTGCGTGTGTGTGTGTGTGAGAGAGAGAACTTGTTATGTGCATTTCCTTACCCTAAGGAGCTTTAACTGCAGGTTGTTCAAAGACAAATCAAGGTTGAACCGGGGAAAATGACTCAGCTGAAAACTTTTACTGGCCCTCAGAAAGTGTGAAATCAATGTTTTGGATCTTTCTTCACCGTGGGACGCAAAGTGAATAAAATTAGTGTTTGCACTCAGTCATGTTGGGACCTAAAGGCAAGTGAAGCCCCCGGGAAAACGCAGATGATTATAGATGAAAGTTTAATTCAACCTTACTTATTGATTATTATTTTTCATTCATTATTGTTATCAGTAGTGATTTTTATTTTTTTTATTTGTATTCAGATTGTGTAAATCCTGTACAAACAGCTATGTAGCAGCTTTGAGGCTTAACAACAGGATGATGACAGTCAAATATTAAATATGATGGTTTTCAGGTGATGATAGCTTTGTAAGAACATCAAATCACATTAGTTTTGTTCTTTAAGTGTGTGAAATAGTACAACATTTTGTATTGAACGTCAAGCTCAGTTTTACCGCAGAACGCACTTCATCTAGTAGTGAAAAACAATGAAGAGAAATGATGAGGAAATCCAGAAAAATATGTTAATTTCACTTCCCCCGGATTTAGTTTAACAGCCTGAACAGACCCTAAAGCATGTTCTCCTAATGCAGTGTTTTAAAAAAGCCCTACATGTGGCTTCACAAATCTTAATGTAGAACCCTAACTGCAGCACTAACAGAGGGATTATTGAAAAGTGTAGTTTGTAACTTTTCAATTGAATCAAATGTCAAATGAGATTAAGACTGATTAAGACCAGATCAGTTCTCTGTGTTTCTCAGTAAAGCAGTGTTTAGATTTCTACGCTGCACACAGGAAGTGATGCATTTTATGTCAAGACAGGCAAAAGCAACATTGTGCTAGTAAAGTGAGACGACTTCAAATGGGTTAAAAATTATAGAATTGCTTGAATACAAATAAACATGGAGTAAAATGTTCACTGTATTTTCTCTGTATCTCACTTCATTGCCCTCACATCTCTTCCCCTTCACCCCTGGCCTCTAAAGAGTTGACCTCACTTTTTGCTTCTCTCCCTCTCTCTCTCTCGCTCTCTCTCCGGTTTTCTCCCTCACTAATATCCTGGCAGTGAGCCTCTCAGTTATCTGGGATTGTTTCACAGGTTTTTTCCTTTGCCAACTTTTCCTCCTGACTTTGACAGATTGTCCCCCTGGCAGATAATATTGCTCAACTAAACCCTGTCACCGAGGGATAACAACATTTCAGCGTTCAACAGACAGACGTGTGAAAACAGCCAGAGTGACTCTCCCTGCAGTCACACAGGGACAATATGTCTCAGTCCAGTTCCAAAACCGTCTCTGAACGACGACAGCTCGTCTCTGGCATTCTCACATGGTGGAGCTCTCCATGGTGCTGAACCACCAGCAACTCTGAAATCTGTTTGTTCATCCCACTGAGCCAGTGAGTTGACTCAGTTGATTGATGGGGAAATTGGGTTTGCAGCGACTGTGTTCACATTTACATTCCATATTTGTCCAGACTGTACTATACATTTTTTTTTATAATTTGGAGTTCTTTAAATTAGCAACTTACATTCCTAACCACAAACCTAACAACTCAGTAACTGAACAATCACAAAGTAACCCTGGCACCCATCATTTGTCTACAGAGTGCGCCTCATTATATCTGTGTTGTACATAACCTAACTTTGGACAAAGGACTAATATCTCAACTATGCAGTCCTCCCCAGGGTCGACTCTATGTATCAGCAGAGGAAGGTGCCAGACATCTTAACTTGACATCTCTCCCCCCCCCCCCCCCTTTTCTCTGACAACCTTTTAAACAAAATTACTCAGGCATTCACAGGCAGACTGACAGAGGACGCCCAACTGTAAACACATCTCCTTGTTCATGTTTGGCATTGTCTCTCTCAGTTCTCCTTAAGATCTGAGCTTTGTTTCCAATAAAGCTTTTCAACTTTAACTCATCTCTGACTCCAGAAACTCCATCCTGGGTCATCTCACCTGAAAATCCAAGTCATATGGAGACAAACAACCATCCACTCTCACACTTATACACCTACTGTGAATTTAGAGTGTCCAATTTTCCTAATCCCCAAATCTGCATGTCTTTGGACTGTGGGAGGAAACCGGGGAACCCACAGAACACCCCAAACCCCCCCCCCCCCACACACACACACAGTGAGAACATGCAAACTTCATGTCCGAAAGGCCCTTATTCCAACCAGGTGTTCTTGCAGCAAAGACAAGAGTCCATTTTGGATGTGTTTTGTGAAATAAAGGTGGACAGTATGAGATCAGAGGAGGCCGTGAAGTTTTTTGTGGGCTCTATCATACTCCCAAAATGTTGGTAAACATGCAGTGGGTTGCCCTATGATGGACTAGCGCCCTGTCCAGGGTCAGCTGGGATCGGCTCCAGTGACCTGACAGATGATGGATGGATGGATGGATGTAAGGCCCACACACTGAGGGAAGTTGAAGGGAGAGATGCAAGACAAAAGTTAACAGCCTAAGGTGACTTTGAGTCAGAAAATCCCACTCCTTCTCTGAGTCATGACTACACTGTGACTATAAAATGTCAATACATCATTCCGTGTTGAAGGCACAAATAAGTGTAAATGCTTATCCACCTCTGGAACAACAATAACAATCCATCATTTATTCATTTAGCTTCAATACAAATACTCGTCTGTAATGAACACGTTGAGATAATGAACATCAATTCTTCTGCGGTAACAACAATTCTCAAATTGTTGTCACCGGGTTAAGAAATATGAGCACTTATTTTATTTTTTTCATCTTCCCGCTGCCCACTCTCATTCTTCACATCTGCCAACTTTTTTTTTTTTTTGCTCTGGCTTTGTTTCAGCTCAGAAATGAAGTGAGGAGGAAAATGTGAGTCTGTGGCCTCCGGTGCACGGCGAGGGATTAATAGCTCGAGAACAAAGAGACGTTGTCGGTCACCGAGCGGGGTCTTTAGTTACATCAATATGGGAGACAAATTTATGCCCAAGTACAATGAAACAAATCAAATAACATGTCAAAGAAAGTGCTGGTTCTTTTTAGAGGAGATTCGAGAGATTAGTTATAAGTGTATTCAAACATGGGAGGAACCAGTCAAACAAGGCAGCAGGTTTCAAGTTTGGTGAGTTCTGTAGAAGATTGGTCAAGTCAGACACACAGAGGTTGCTTGGAAATGTCTATTTTTCACTTTTAATTTCCTCCTGGACTTTTTAATTTCAAACATACATTTTTATTACTCATTTAATACTATTAAAAGTGTATTTCTGATTCTGACAGTTCACATTATGGTTAATATTGTATATTATGTTGGGAATGAATGCTGGCGTCAGAGTTTATTGTTGTTAATTGATTGTGACTTTTAAACAGGACAATTGTCGGATATAAGCTATGGTCATAATTGACGTGTTTAAAACAGAACTATGACTTTAAATTGAACGTTTAACACTTTATTGGGAAGTAATATTATGTTAATACCATTTTATTTCAAGTATGAGCTTCGCAATAAAATTTTAAAAAAGGACATAAGGGAGGACGGATTATTGAATTTGATAATAAATAATAAATTAACACTGATGGAGAAGCAGGCTTTGTGTTTAACTTTTAACTTAAAACGGTAAACAACCGCTTAGATGTGAAGCGACTGCAGAGATAAACTAATACAATAAAATCCTTAACTTAAGTGTCACAACATTTTTAAAATCTCCACTGCTGATATTGTGAATGTTTTCACGACAACGAATGACCTACAAGTGAACGTCCTGGATTTTTTAAAAACTGACAAGAAGAAAATGAGTCCACGTGACGAGCAGCGCGTTGTCTCATTTCAACCACCCAACATGTCACAGATATTGAAAATCACTTACTAAGAAGCAGCCTGGAGGAAATTACACTCGAGAAGAACAGACACTGACACACACACACATTCATTAATTAATTAATTCATTCATTGTCCTGCTGGCAGAGACAGAGAGAGTTGACTGTGGGGGGGAGAAAAGAAAAGTCTCCATCGACCAGCAGTCAAACTTTTAATAAACACATTAAATCCTTATGGATCCTCTCACTGAGCTGCCACTAAATGGCACTCATGAAGAATTAGCAGCGGGCAAGATTAATTAGCTGTCAGGAGAGGAGAGGAGAGGAGAGCAAAAGTGAAGGAGGAGACATGGAGAGCAGAGAAGAAAAAGTGTCAAGGAAGTGCAGATAAAAGTTGAGTGTGAGCAAATTCATGGGCAGGACTTTGGCGTCAAGGTCACTCGCAAATATGGGAAAAAAATAGAATGAAAAATGTCCGAATTATGACGATTAGAACATCTTTAGTCGCGGTGCTGTTTATCAATATTTTGTATACTGTTTGTTGCAGCTGAAAGAAGCACAGCCTAGATAAATGATTCTCATTTTATGTGTTGTAAAAGTTTTCTCTCCGCTCAGACAGAGACATAAATAGATCTAAAATGAAATAGAGGGTTGAAGGTCTTCTATTGATCACACCTGCATTTCACTACAATTTCAGGAAAGTGTCACATTTAATAATGCCTGAATATTACTTTTATTTATCCCCCCCCCCCCCCCCCATAGAGTATTTTCAGTTTCAAGGCACTGCTGCTGTTGAGGTGTATTGTGGTTTTTGCCTTCTGCTTTTTCCTCAGTAAATTAAACAGAAAGTGGAAAGGATTTGTTTTTCTGTCGTTTTGCACATTTCTGATTGCATTTGCATTTCTATCTAGCAAAAAGAGAGAACAGCATAAACAGTGGTATTAAGGTTAGATTGTTTTTTTTTTGTTTTTTTTAGAATGCATGAATACCTTTAAAAAAAATAATCTTAAATATCAAATTAAACCCTTTGTTGGATGAACTTTGGCCCCCAAGTCCCACTTTTGGGCAGCCCTGACCTAAAGGGCCAACTGGCTATCTCTTGCAAGCAGGACAATGAACTTTATTTTGGCAGAAAAAGTGTTAGTTTTTTGCATTTTATGCAGATGTCAGGCATTTGTTTTCAGATTTACTAACAAATAAAGGACTTTCTATCAAAGCCACTTCAACCTTGTGAATGGACAGATTTGAACTCAGCATGGATTCAAATCTGCTCATAAAGCTTTATTGTGCGTAATAATCCCCCTCTTGTAATCAGTTGGAGGACAATAACCTTGTTGCCAGTGTTAAACACACAGCTTAACTGTTATTGTGCTTCTTCTAACTCTCCCCACCAGACCTTTAAAACTCCAGGAAAAATACAGTATAATGATCTGCACTGGAGAAAGGCAGCAAAAACAAAACCGCAACGGCGCACACACAGGAGCCGTTCAATGTCGTTTACCACTGTCGCTGTTAAGCACTGTTGTCAGGTGCTTTGGTCACAGGTGAGAGAAACCGTGCTGTTGACTCAAGATCATAATTGTTAAAACACAAACCATGCTCCTAAACCTGTGACAACAGATGGTACTCCCTGACACACACACACATCTCTACCCTTGTGTGTGTGTGGGTTAGACCAGTCAGAGTGTGCTCCGTCAACAGATGGCTAATTGCTTTGTCAATTTACCATGAAACTGTTAATGGAATCTCATTATCAATTATTTAATTTGATATATTACTTATTAATCCAACAGACAGTCATTTGCCACCGGGACGAAGTTAAGTGCAGTGTTTAAACACTTAGACACGCTTGCTAAGATTCCTGCCTCAGGGAAGTTGAGAAAAGTCCAGTTAAAATGAAGTGTTAATTTAGCCATCTCTTTGTAACAGTTCGAACAATACAGTTAAAGAGGTCTTTTTAAGCAATTAATATCCATTATTCTGTGTAACACACTCATATTGAAGACACCAAATTACTGTTTGTTTAGGCTTTCGGGGCAAACAATCACAAGTGATTGCCACCAACACTGACAGTAGTTGTGTAGTAGTTGTATACTTGTGTGTCAGGGTTAATATTTCAATTGTTAGCTTGTAAAACTGTGAGACCCGCCAAACCGGACAAACACATTTCTAGCTCGATATTGCTGGCACGACATCGATATCGGCTTATATTGATTTTAAAATGTATCGGACATCGGCAAACATGCTATTATTCCCTTGATATGACTATAAACAAACAGGTTGGACAGTCTGCTACCTCTTTGACTTCTATGCTTACGCTTTCACCAACAGTTATTTTGCACACTAAAGAGAACATATTAATATTTGCTGTGACAGGAGTATGCAAAATATTATGTTAATACCACTACAGAAGAGACTAAATGACCTCTGCAGTTTTGGACAGGCAAAGATATCGGTATCGTTTATTGGCCCAAGAGCTCACACATATCGGGGGAAAAAATCACAATATCATGCATCCAAACTATTTTTAAACACATCCTGAAAATGAAGGATTTCACGATTATTTGCCTCAACTGTTGTCTCTATAGTTATGAAAGAGGCTCATTACTGGATGTCAATAACTGTTACAAACAGAAAAGTAAAATAAAGAATAAAAATTGGCACAGCAGCTTTTTAAAAACTAGTTTCTATCTGCAACATTACAGTTATAGTGTAGAGTACATTCATCAGTAATAAATATGCTGCCAACCGATGCATTTTGTTTGATTAGCATGGCTTCTTCGTTGTTATTTATTTACTATAAATCAACCTAAAGCTGTTCAAACAAAGGATTGTAGCAGAGAACTGTTGATTGTGGAAAAACCTGCCATCCACTGTTTGGGCATTAAGCACTTGCCAAACAGCTTGTCCACAATATGTCCAACAAAAAAAAGAAAAAAAAAAAAAAGAGAAAAATAACAGCAAAGAAGGAAAATCAAACCAGCATACAAATTGTATTCATCATTGGTTCTGCCTACAAGAATGTCAGCCTTCTATAGACAAGGCAGCTGTCCTCAGGTGACATTTGGGGTTAACCATTTCAAAATGAATTAGGTGTTACAGATATGGCCTTAAATTATTCACTACATTACGTACACATTTGCTCTTATCCTGATTTATATTGATTTGGGTCACCATTGTTTGCCATCTTCAGAAAACTGGGTACCCATATGGAAAGTTTAGGAAACTGATATTAAGGAAGTCAAAGACAGCTCACAAGATTACAACATTTACAGTTATCAAAAAACTGAACGATTATGGTTTACATATGCAGAGGTCCAGTTGGATAACATGTCTACACACAAGACACTATTTTGCTAACAGGCAGTGTGATGTTAGTTTTTAAAGCCAGCTGGGACTCCAAGGACATCATTATCCAGCTACAGTGAGACCAGTTAAAGGTCTCAATCCCTTGAGCTGTGCAGCTGCCAGCAGGAGAAGCAACTGCACCAACAGTTCAGCTAATTTGAAAGAGGCTCTTTTGTTTTTTATTATCCATCTCTGGAGAAAAAGTTTGTCAGTTTACACACTAATCTGCATATCCTGTGCTGAGAGGGTTCACCTCTCTACATTCTTTGTTTCACACAAACTGTGTGTGTCACCTATTTGATCTAAAAATACATTGATTCCTAAACAACATATTTATGTGTAACCGCCATTTTGTGTTATCATTCAGAAAGGTCATCTTCTTTAATGCTTGAAGATTCTTTAGATGCAATTTTAATTTGTGGGGTGCCCCAAGGGTGTATTTTGGGCCTCCTGTATTTGCCATGTACATGATGCCTCTGTGGCAAACCATGCATAATGATGACATTGTTTTTTACATTGCTACGTGTACGGCACTGGATTAAATGTCCCAGTCAAGTCTGGTACAAATTATGCATGCTCTTTAAATAGATTTTTATGGATCATTAAGGGGGTTAACGTCAACTTTAGCTGCGGAACATTGTGCCGGGAAATCACAGACAGGCAAATCTAGCATTCATCTTAAAAGTCACTTTTATCACATACGTTTGACTTGTTTTGTGTCTTAATCTGTTTATTTTTTATTTTATTGCAAATACTTTGTAGGTTTTGTAGGTGTGGGTACAACCTGGGATCCATAGATGGCAATGCGGGCAAAAATGTCTTTGCAATTTTAAATATTAATAACATTTTCCTTTTTCACAAAATGTGTTTCCCAATCTGAATTGTGAAGTTTTATTCATAGTCTGATTTTAGAGCTACTATTACTTCAACTACCAATGACAATAATAAGCATTGGCGTTTGTCCTTGTTTGTTTCCTGGGCCCTTGCTAAGAGCATACGTAGACGCCCATATGCTGCTACAAACAAAAGCAACAGCCGCTCTGTGAAGTTTGCATATGTCTTTGTGTTTAATTGACTATGTAATAAAATATTCATAGCAGACAAAAAAAGAAAAAAAAAAAGAGTAAGATCTGTTCAGTAAATTGCTAACAGTGGTGGAGTTTTGTACGAATCTCACAAACATAAAAGCAGAGATCAGACAATTACAGATAATAAACGTCTGCCCTGAAGGTGCCATACACGGCAACATGAGGGCCGTTATTCATGAGCTTTAAACGCTTGTAATGTTGCACACATGTGCGCACGCACACATCGTCTTGCCCTCTCACAACATTCTACACACGCACGCACGCACACACACACACACAAACACAAACACACACACACAAAATGAATGATCAAACGCACTACAGAAAGGCTAATTAAGAATATGCATAGCTTTGGCTCAACAAGCTCATTTGTCTCTCGCCGTCCACACCGCACTAACAAGGCCCTCCACTCATTAAGGCCTTTAAGCTGCGGGCCAGACAGCTCAGCTCCCTGTCACTTAGCTAATGAGCTAAATGGAGGCAGAGCCAGTGCTGACTTTGGAAGCCGGGAGTTTGGAAGATTAGCCGTTTTGACTCCTCACCAAGACGGCGGGGCAGGGTTCAGCTGACCTGAGGGAGGTGCGGCGCAACATTGGCACCCAGAAGACAGCAATCACGCTGACGGGGTAACTCATGCGTGTACGGATACTGCACACGTGTGCGTGTGTGTGTGTGTTTCTGTAGCAGGCTGTGATTCAAACCTATTTTTGTGAGGACATTTTGGCTGTTTCTCACTACTTTAAAGAACTTTTGAGGCTTTAGACTTCCTATTAGGGTTAGGGTTGTGTTAGCGTTAGGGCTGGACATCTGGTTGTGATGGCTGAGGTAAGGGTAAGGGGCAAGACAAAGAATGGCTATGCCTTTACCGAGTATGCTGTCCAAGAATGTGTGTGTGTGTGTGTGTAGATGGCAGGTTAATAAGCCTCCATGACTTACTGCAGCGAAGAATGAACCAAAAGGACAGTATAGCATTAACTACAAAGAGATATTGATTATGAGCCCACAAATCCCCATTTTAATGAGTTTTAATAAGTAGAGGCACCGTGATTCAATATAGTCAGATGTGACAGAACTTTATTTGTTGTTTACCCCGGTCTTAAGTATAACAATACACAATGTATACATTTATACTCACCTAGGGCTTTAACTGCAAGTGATGGCGTAGCCAAAATCGCTTTTAGAAGCTGCTTTTTATTGGACTCATGCACAAAAGCAGTATGATCATTTTCTACCCACCTGCCAGAGCAGCAATAAGATAGAGACAGACTGTGACAAAATACAGACCTGAAATGATCTCAGAGTTAATCTCCTGGTCTTATATTCTATTCTTCTACTTAACAGAGAAGTGTGTGTGGGTTATTTTTTTTTGTTTTTTTTATATGAACAGCTGTCTCCATGACAGATGAACAGGAAGCCACAAAGCTTCCACAAACTCACAATACAAGGGATATTAAAGTGTCTTCAGTCAGAGATACAAATGAGAAATACACTTCCCTTGAGGCCGATATCAAGATTTATGTAAACACTTTGCCACCACTGCCAAGAGAAGTAAACCCATAGACTTGTTTTTAGAGCCAAATAGGCTCAATTTTTATGCAGTTCCCCATATGGGCGAACGTTCCAATGAGGCAGGGATTCAAGGTGAGATAAGGCAAGAAACATAATATTAACTTTATTGATCCCCCAGGAGCAGGCATGCCAAAGGGGAAATTGAGTCATTACAGCAGCACATCATAGAAGTGTAGGACGGAGGACGGAGTAAGAAGGTGGCATATTGTGCAGCGAAAGGACTCGCAATTAAGGTTCCCGACTTCAGGCCTCTGGCAAGAAAGGAGAGTAGAAGAGGAGTTGGCAGTGAAACACAGTCATGCTCAAGTTTTCCTCTGTTGAAGGGCAGCAAATTCATGCCTCAGTGTCGCTGATTCTGGTGCAGACATGGAAAGAAAAAGCTGTTTGTCTTGTAAAGCTCGACTGTAGAGGTAAAAGGAGAAGACAGTGAAGCTGACAGATTCAAAGTGACTGAAACTGACTGGAATTAGAAATTTAACAAGTGATGGATTTGATGAGGTTTATATTTTTAATCTTACAATGACCTTGTTTATTTATAGTATTCTCTAATATTAAACATGATTTGCCTACAACAAAATTAGAAAACCTAAGAAACAACCCTCAATGTACTCAGTTACTAAAACAGCTGTTAGCTGTTATTAGTGCAGCTGTGCTTTCGATTAAGCTGCCAATTATATTCTCAGTTAATCGAGTATTTATTTGGTCCATAAAACATCATAAATAGTTAGAAAATGTTTCCCAAACCTCGAAATGATGACGTTCTCAGATGTCTTGTTTTGTCCACAAACCAAAATGCTTCAGTTTCAAAGATTTCTTTGTCAAATGGAGAAATTAAACCAGAAAATCTTTAAAAAAAAAATTCAGAAGCTGAAAAATCAGAAAGCTTGTATTAATTATGAAAAAAACACTTATGTTGCATTTCAACAGATCTCTGTCAATGTGTGTCCTATGATCCCTCTTTGGCTTCAATATACGTAATAATTAAAGCTATAGTTTGTAACTTTTGAGTGTCAATATTATATTCAAACCATTTTCAAAGGAGTTTACAACATACAGATGTCAGCTTCACCTGACTGTTTCTCAGTATAGCAGTGTTTAAATCTCATATTGATTGTTGGCATGAACACAGCTGCCCACAGGAAATGAATTATTTGATGTTAAGACAGACGGAGGCAACAGCGTTGCACTAGTAAAGTGAGAAGACTGCAAAACCACTTTGATAGAGCCCAATTTCAGAGGAAGGAGTCAGCATACAATTAAAGTTACATCATTTCTGTGTATGAACTCTAAACAAAGGCAGCAATATAACATCTGCAACAAACACCACAGCACCAAAAGTTACCCACTGCAGCTTTAATATGGAATATGAAACTGAGACAGAGCCAAAACTACTTGTTTAAGGGCATTTAAGTTCAAATAAGAGACATGTTTTAAATTCATGTGGAGGCGTCTGTTGTTTGAGAGTATGACTGAACTTCTTTCATTCTGTAATATTATTATTTAAAAAAAAAAAAAAAAAGAAGCCTTGCAGGCTCATAGAGTGTGTGTGTTTGTTAAGAGAGTGGAAAAAAGTTAGAGGCTGCAGTGGCTATCTATTTCCTCTTTCATCCTGTCTCTGCAATAAAGTAATGTATTCATAAACAGTCTTCACACACACACACAGCCTTCTCTGGTTGAATTAGAGGAAGGAGAATGTGTTTCATTACCTGCTGTGGAGAACAGCAAAAATGTCTCTTGTAAAAGTGCAAGAGTGCAATGACAGGGGTTGGGTGTTGGGGAGGGGGGGCAGAGGTGAAAAGATGTGACGGGACCGAACAGACCGAGTCTGAGCGAGAGAAGAAAGTGTTTATAGCCTCGGGGCTGTGGCAAATAAGCTCCGGTCAAAACAGGACTTGCTCCTCCACCAAGGATGAAGAGGAGGCGTGTGCATATGACTCCTCTTCTTCCTGGTGGCAGCTCCTGGGACGTCCCATCGTCAGCTCAGCCGATTCACGTTCACGTCCGTGTCCTTGCAAATCCACGGGCTGAAGAGCAACTCAGTAAATTAATCCTGCTGCTTCTCTGTCTCTCTCTCACTCAACTGTCCTTAAAAAAATAAAATCATCTAAGAGCTGAACCTCAACTAAATAGAGCAGGGGTGTCAAACATACGGCCCGGGGGCCAGAACTGGCCCGCCAGAGGGTCCAATCCGGCCCACAGGATGAATTTGTTAAAATGTCAATGTCAAATACAATATGCTTCACTTCCAGATACCTGTGACTAAATGTGTGTGCCTTTGTAGATCCAGTGTTATGTGTACATAACATCCTCAACGTAGATGAAATGGAGGAGGACGAGGACGATGCCACTTTCCCAGTGCAGTCTCGCCCCTCCAGTGCATCTGAGGTCGCTCCTCCAGCTGACAGCAGCCTTTACGATGTTTGTAAACGAGCTGCAGCTAAGCCGGGAATACAGTGGCCTGCTGTACAGGATGCAGGGGGCACTGAGAGGGACCTTTATGATGGCAAGAGACTTCCACCAGCTCAACCACCAGCCAAACAGCTCCATCCAGCCATGCCCACGTGCATGAAAGAAATTAGACGTTTTTGGTCCTGTCCCTTTAAGAATAAACTCCCTGCAAAGGGCTGCTCTAAACTGGAGATCCATGGGATGAAAGAGCTGGGGCTTTCCGAACCCCCGGTAGTGAAACCTTCAGTGGCTCACCACCTTCACCCTGATCGCCGCTCTGTCTCAGCCTCCTCTACCATCTCTCTGCCCAGTAAAATGGAACGAGTCACATCTTGTGAATTACCTCATCCTGCGCTCATCAAGGGGAGCAGTGCAGGGCAGTGGCCGAGTCATGGGCCTTGCTGTCTCAGGTGAGAGAGCACTGTGGTTGAACCACTCCAGCCTGAGTGATGCACAGAAGGCGGAGGTTATGGACGCCTCATACGACCCCGCCAAAGGTCTGTTTGGCCCAGCTTTGGCGAGAATGAAGGAAATCTCCACCCTCAGAAAGCAGGAGGGTGAAGCTTTTGATCTCTGTCCGCCTAGGAGACAAACCCCTCGCCCCCCTCAGGCCGCTAAGTCCAGCTTTGCCGCCTCAGCGGCTGCAGTGAGGAAACTTCAGGGCAGTGCCCGCCCTCAGAGGCAGTCTGGTCAGCAGGGCAACCAGCAGCCCAGGTCTGACACCCAGAGACCGTGGGGCAAACACTCCTTTGCAGCGGTTGCAGCAAAGAACCGCCCGTCCCACCCCACAGACGGAAAGAAGAAGCGGCCGTCCTAACATCCCCAGCTTCTCCCTCTTCCCCTCCGGTCAAGTTAAAGGTGACAGAGTGGTCCTGTTGCACATAAATGTTAGTTATGTAGTTATATATTAACTTGTTTTTATGGTCAAAAACCTCCTAGTTGCTGTAAATGAGCTGATAGAAATCCTCTTTTCTGCCGCTGTTTTTCTGCTGCGAGATTTCAGAGTGAACTTTCACCCCCAGAACACAGCGTCTTGTGATTGGCCAGTACTATCCAGCACATCCGTTCTCAGAAGCACAGCGCCCCCCTCTGGAACGGTGGATGCACTGCTCCTCATTATCAAAACATTGTTTTAACAGTGTTTAAAAATAGCTTCGTCATGACTCCCCGCCGCAGTGCCTTTTATGACTTTGAACATTACAACATTAATAACACTGATATGCATTTGTATAAGTACAGTACCATTAGAATTTGTTAACAACCACATATAGAAAAGGTGATCTTGTTTATAACGGCTGTATCAGTTTATATTGGTTCTATCATGAACCAGAGTTTGTCTGTGTGTGTATCTGTATGTCTGTGCATTCGCGCATCCATGTATATGTATGTGCGGAGGTTGTCACTTGGTGTGGTCGGGAATCCGTGGTGAAAACCTCGTCGCCGCCCCCCAGCCCCCCGGAAGAAGATTGGCAGTTACCCAGGCACATCTCCATGTCCACCGGCCCCCTGGGCCAGGAGAGACCTGCAACCGCCCGACCCAGGGCCAGCTGCAAGTCCACCCTGCACAAGACCAGGGCAGGGAGCCGCAGAGCCGGAGCCCCCCCCGCCCAGAGCCCGCCCTGAGGGGGCAGGAGGCGACAGCACCACGGGCACAGACTAGCCCACCACACGCCGAGGCAGGCACTGAGGCCCCAGGTCCCCACACCCGGGACACACCCAGGCCCCCAGGGCAGTCCAGCCCACCACCAGGGACAACAGAGTCTCCCCCAGACCGCACCCCAGGAGGCAGGCCGGAGCCCGCCACAGCTATCTCGGATGCCTACCCCGGAGCCAACCACACGACTTCCCCCCCAGAGGGGAGCAGGCAGAGGCTCACGTAGGGATCCCAGCCGGGGATCCCAGCCGGGGGTCCCCAAGGAACAGGAGACAGCAGGGTCCCGGATCCGCCCCGGGCAAGCCCCCCCGCACAGTTATGGGTCAGGCCGAAAGATCTGCCACGGCGGACCCCACGCCCATCCGGCATAGGGGCCCACCGTCCACCCAGGGCAGGGCGCCCAAAGTCAGCCCCCGCCGGGCGACCAGCTCGCCGCTCACCATCACCCTTCCCAGGAGTCATGGCAAGCCACGGCCAGGTCCCCCGGGGCTCCCCCCGACAGACCGACAGCCGACCCAACTACCTACCGCAGCCCCCAGCGCCCCGGAGCCCTACAGCCGCCCCCCAGCCCAAACCGCTGATCCCAGCCCAGCCGGGAGGTGGGTGGGACACAGGTACCCGGGAGGTCCCCAACACCCATCCCCCACCGACCCCCACCAAGATCTGGTGTGGCGTGTATGTATGTGTGCTGTGGGATGTGTGTATGGGGGATGTTGGTATCTAGCGGGGTTGTCGATATGCCCCACCCCATGCCCCACTCCCACCCCACGCATTTGGGTCTTTTGATGATGAGAGAGTTTCAGCGGTGGGTTGCAGCTTTGCACCTGTGCCCGTGCCGTCACCTCAACCACAGAGTGATAGTGACTCAGCCGTGTGTGAAGTCTCTCCGTCAGTGGAGAAACGCAGGGGCGTTCACCGCGGGGGTCCCGCTGGGGGCGGTGTCGTCCAGGGTAACCATGACAACGGACGCTTCCCTGTCAGGGTGGGGAGCAACGATGTCAGGCAGATCAGTGAATGGCTCCTGGGGTCCAGAAATGACCAAGAATCACAAAATTGTGTTGGAGTTCTGGGCAGTTTTTCTAGCTCTGAAATATGTCCTGCAATTTCTCCAAGGCCGTCATGTTTTAGTGAAAACAGACAACTCCACTGTGGTAGCCTATGTCAACCGTCAGGGAGGCACATGCTCTCTACAGTTACACAAACTGGCTCGGGAGATGTTACTGTGGAGCAGCACCAGGCTCCTATCGCTCAGGGCGACACATGTGCCAGGGGTTCTGAATAGAGGGGCAGACTTGATGTCTCGTGGGAACCCACTGTACAGAGAATGGGCTCTACACCCACAGGTGGTGGACCAGATGCGGCAGAGATACGGCCGGGCCGAACGTGCTGCTCTACGCATTCCCTCCTCAGTCTGATTTCCCCCATCCTAGCCAGGGTGAGGGAGCAGAATCTGTCTCTTATTCTGTGGCGCCGAGATGGCCGTCCAAGCACTGGTTGGCAGAAATAATTCAGATGTTGGCAGGCGACCCCTGGCCTCTTCCCATACGCAGAGACCTTCTGTCCCAGGCACATGGGGACCGCATGGCGCTCTGGGCCTAGCAGGACTGCCTCCACAGGTCATAGACACCATTCAGAGTGCGAGGGCTTCCTCCACCCGTGCTTTGAGACCCAGGTAAACACACACCCACTGCTTCCAGGGGAGTGTCGATCTAACTTACTATCCACAGCCATACTGTCACCACTTATCACCTATTGTCATGCAGCGTCGTCACAACCCCCGCTCCATATACCCCATAGTAATGACCGTTTACCCGTTGTTACTACGTTTCACCGTAATGCATAGAGTGACCACGATTTTGGCTTCTCGCGATCATAAAAACATTAGAATCTAAGAAAAATTATTAATGCGCCGCACGCCGCGGTGTGTATGTAAATTCCTATGCTAGAAAAACACCTTGAATGCACCTGTGTTACTGCAGCTGCAAGTGACGTGTGTGGATCAATAATGAGGAGAGAACGTGGAAACATGACAGAAAGGTAGCCTTTGGTTGAGAAGAAATGTAGGACAACATCTACATCTTTCTGCAGTGCTTTCAAACGCGTGCTCTTCATATTATTGATCCACACATGTCACTCGCTAACTGCAGCGCACGTAACTGGTGCATTCAAGGTGTTTTTCTAGCATAGGAATTTACATACACGATCAACAACAAAGGGCTTGTGAAGCTTGTGAACATTTTTTTCATAAATAAAATATATCCACTGGACACACAAATCCTCTGAGGCTGGAAGTTTGTGTAAAACACTGTGCTCCGCTGTGCAGCCACTCTTCCTCCCTCGCCTGCACTCTCGTATTTCACAGGGACAAGGAGAAGCTACGGTGGAGCTCTGAAGTACTCTGCCTGGCGGGGTGCCAACATTCACAGTGAAATGCTCGATATGTCGTAATTCTGCGGGAGGTTTAAACATCGCATGTTTTTTATCGCCTATACTTACACTAAGTGGAACCACTAAAACATGACTGAGTCTTGTTTTTTCACATTTTGGGGACTGGTATGGCCCCCTGAGTCCCAAATATAAGTACTAAAATGATTAAAAAGTTGATTTTGCACAATATGGGCCCTTTAAATAACAAAAGATTATAGTTTCATAGAGGTTAGATTTACTATATTTAACTTTTAGGTGAGTGTGGTAGTGATTTTACTTTTGCGTCAAGGTCGCTGACGATGTGTTAAAAATGCAGCACGCATTCCTGAGGTTTTTTATTTAAATGTAAAGCGTCTTCTTGAATGAGACGGTCCCTTAGGTGACGAGCTCATGGTCAAAGCTAAGGTGAAATCGTACTCAAGCGGCGAGGAAAAAAAGATCTTGTTCTCTATTGAATAATTATTTTAACTGACTGTGTCTCTCTCTTCACTCCTTATCAACTTTTTTCCACTTGAATTTCCCTCTGTGTGACTGGTGATACAGATTAATCACTATGCACCGGGGGTCACGCTGCCTATAATTAAGTTGTTAGCTCACCTTTACACCACAAAAAGGCAAAAAAAAAAAAAAAAATGGAAATGGCTCATACAATCCAACCTATAATATGAGCCTTTCAACATAGAGGAATGTCATTTCCATGACATTATCTCATTATTAGTAAGAATGGTGGCTGACGGAAGGGTAATTATGAAATCAATCAGTGCAGTTGTGCTGGCAACGGCACACTTTAGTTCAGCTCATGCAACCTATGCTTATTCCACATGTACACACGCACGCACGCACGCACGCACGCACGCACACACACACACACACACACACACACACACACACACACACACACACACACAATCATTTCACTGAAAGTGAGAATTTAAATTAAATCATCCATCAAGATTCATTCATTTAAAAATGAAGATGAATGGCAGCATGTGATAATGAATTAATGAACCTGCCGTGTCTTTTCAAGAACACACATATTATGCTAGTGTTTGACACTTATACATATACATATACATATACATATACATATACATATACATATACATGTATCATCCATTATATTCATTCTAATGTGCTAATGTATGGTATATGCGGCATGAATAATTAAAAGTCCTCTAGTCACTGGGGGCTGAATCACAAACTGCAAAATGATAACAAAAACTGTCCACAGGTCGAGATATGGACCTCAATTAGGAGTTATGGAAAAATGTCTGCAAGTCATTATTCATTATATGGAAAACACTTGCACCAAACAATTTGTGTGTGCATATAAATAAATAGATATATAATTAAATAAACAAACCAAACAGAATTATATGACCAAATTAAACTATGAAACACACATTAAAAACTTTTTTTTCTGCCAGTAATTTTTTCACTTTTTCCCAAATAACCATGGTATGGCAATTTAGCATTTATCTTACACTTAAATGTTTAATTTAACTGCCATCAGGACTAGTTCCATCTGCTTATGTCCAGTACTTATTAAAGTTAAGGATATGACCTTGAACATATACATTTAATTTTTGAATAAATCCTTTGTTTATATGTCCACCAGCTTAATTGCTGGAATAATATCAAGTTACCATCAAGTACGACTGGTTACGATCAAGTTCCCCCCAAGCTTCTTAATATTATTCCACATATTCTCACATCACTGACACTGATATTTCAGAAATGAAATGAAACTGATTCATAATTAAAAGCTTTTCAGCTGTGCTGCCTCACACTTCATTCAAAAACACTCTCTCACACTCTTCCCATATCTCCAGTCAATAATGTTGAATGTTAGTCAAAGTTGTGCCACCACAAGCGCAGTCTAAGTAAACGGGCACATTCATTATCTAATTGGCCGACCTGTTAAGACTGTCTGTTCTGTGCTTGAAGCTAACACACACAGTCACTACACACACACAGAGCAAACAGACACGCCTTTGAATATGATACAATCATGCTGTGTCAACAGTAGCCTAATTAGAAGTAGTGATGCGTAAGTGAGTGAGAGAAACGGAGATGATGAAGTAAAATGCAGAAATCTGTATTGATTGTGGCTTCCGGCTTTGAGTTAAATGTTTGCAGGGACTCCAATGAAGAGCAACTTTCTTCCCCCTGACCAATTAAATATCGCTGCCTCTCTAGGAACCATCCCACCCTCTTCTTGCACTTTCACATGGGAAAACTCTATTATTTAGACTTCATTACATTGGCAACTTGCACAGTCCTCCTAGATACAAACCTAAAAAGTCAATATAGACACGCTGTTACTCACAAGCCACATAGTCTTACAAAGAAGGTCCCTGTGCAACCTTGGTTCCTATCATATTGATCTATAAGAGAGAGAGAGAGCGAGAGAGAGAGAGAGAGAGGATGCCTGTAAACTGTTTGTTAACGTCTTGTCTGTCAAAGCTTTTCAACTTAACTCATCGCATTGCGGGTTAAATATTGCAGACCCTGGTATAATCAGGCGTCAGGGTCCTGCAGTATCCCATTTCGTCATCAGGGGCAGTACAGGTCTGTGCGCAGGGAAAAGGACACCTTCCTACCAAAGAAGGAAAGAACGATGCGACAGCTCCCTCTGACACGTCTGGTTCGAAAATCTGGGCTGCATTGATGAAGGATGATGATGGGAGTGTACCAGGGCCTTTACGCGAGAGCCGGTCACTTTGGTATCGTTTGTTCACTGTGGTGGAGGCTGTGGAAAGTGAATTAACCAGAGAATCAGAATGTAGAATTTCTTTTTTTTGCACACACAGACACAAACATACACTAATCGTTGACAGTAAACCTTACGTCGACAGTAAACCTTACGTCAGCCCAGCCCCAAGACCTGTCCCAGATTTCGAAATGACAAACCCTCCAGTTACAAGCCCAACTCCCTTCCACTTGCCCACACACTGCCCACTATTTGTTACACACACACACACACACACACACACACACACACACACACACACACACACACACACACACACACACACACACACACACACACACACACACACACACACACACACACACACACACACACACACACACAGAGGGTTTCCTTGTAGGCTTTCTACAAAGTGAAGACTCAGTCGAGTTGAGCGGCTCAGCTGCACCTCAGCAATATTATTAGAGCAGGTTCAAATGAACCATTAACTTTTAATGGCAGAGCTGAAGTATGATGATGTCTTATTTTTTTTTTTTATGAGCCTCTGCTGTCATTGCATGTCCTCACTCTTAGCTTATACCTGGCCCTGCTATAGGAAACGCGATATGAAATGAAGCAGAGCAATAGGAGGAAAAATGAAAAAGATCCTGCAAAGACAGTAAAAAGTGAGTTGATAAAAAGAGGAAGAAGAATAGTCATTTAGCATGGAGAACACAAATATGAACAAATCCAAAACAAACAACTGGGATCACTTAATCTCTGTATGATTTTGACCGGCGCAGACAAGTCATTTGTGAATGTTGCTGTACATGGCAAAAAAAAAGAAATGCCGTGCACTATTTATTATGCCACAACAAATTGGATTTTGACATTTTAATAAAAAGTATATTTTTTCTTGTTGTTTTTTGGTCATGGTTCAGGACGTGACTGTGTGAACACATTTATATTCTATTTATATTATATTGTCAACATGTTCTCCAATCAATCAACTTACACAAGCACACGACTTCCAAAAGTACAATTCTTTCATATTCCTTTTCTCTTTACCCAAACAGCAGACTTTAAAATGTCCATGATCAATATTGCCTATGACAACTATATATATGTATATTTATTAACATATACATATAATAACATGTATACACATACATACATATATACATACACATATTATAATATGTGACGCCGTGGCTATAGCGCGTCCTCACACGTCCGTATAATGGCCGCACCAACAATGCTGTATTATATAAACAAGGGATTTGCGTTCACAAGGTGCACATGTTCACCCCGTTAACATTTATCGTTGTTGACTGTGATAGGCGTTAGGTTTAGTTTGGGTGCGGTTAACCGATGGATGCACACATGACGTTGAAGCACACCAAACATTTTCCCACGCTTTTCATTCATTCATTTTTATTTTACCCACTCGCGGCAAAACCTCGTTTGGTAGCAGGAATATAATAATTGAAGCGGAAACCGCAAAGCCTCTATGTATTGTCGAGGTTAAAGAATGATGTGATTGTTTCTGTTAAGGTAAAACTTTTCTTTTTTTGTACTGATTTTTTTTAAACTATGTGCACTGGATGATCAATATCTTGAGGTGATAAAAATCATCACTGAAGACATTTCTGCCTGACCAATGCCATTTGTGCCTACCTTTAAGACCCTCGACAAACTACTTCTTAACAACTTACTTCTTATATATTCACATATGTGTATCTATGTATATACATAGATACACATATCTATGATAAAGTATTGCTTATTAAAATGGACATAAAGATAATTATCATCATTATTCTCATCTCACTAAGCTTATGCTGTTTTTAAAACATGCTATAACATTTAACTCCGTAAATGAAGCTTAATCTAAATTAAAAAGAGATTATAAATGAAAGACATATTTCAGATTAGAGCTGCAACTCACAAGTATTTTCATAACCATTTAATCTGTTGATTATTTTCACGATTAATCGAGGCATCGTTCAGTCCGTAAAATGTCAGAAAACATTAAAAAATTGTTAATCTGTGTTTGTCAAACCTGGAAATGATGATGTTCTGAAATGTCTAGTTTTTGTCCAAAAAACAAAAAAGAATTCAGTTTTAATGCTTTCTTTGTTATATGGAGCAAAGAACCAAGAAAATATTCACATTTAAGAAGCTAAAACAATCAAAAATCTTATTTTAATCATGAAAAAAACCAAACAGTTGACGGTTGATTTAGTAATTGATAGTTGATCGAGTAGTTGTTTCAGCTCTAAACTAAACTATTGTGCCATCATGTTTTTTTCCTTAAAACTCCAAAGGCTCTCCAACAAAATCAGTGCCTTCTCACACTAAATACCGCATATCACAGTGGATACAGTGAATGTTCTTTGTAAAAAAAAAGGAACCAAATTGTTTCTCAGTCAAGTCACAGCCCATAATGACTCACAACGGAAGAGCAAACATGCACCTTTTTTTTCAGAGCAAAGACTTTTCGGGAGTGGGGTAAAGAATAATGTGAGAAATCCTGTGTCCACCGCCTCGTTCTACAATGTTTTCTTTCATTCTGATATTCAAAAGCCTTAGATGACTATAAATTGAAAAATGAATCCATCACCAAATGTACAATACTCTCCATTAGTCATGGAACTGGCCCTTTTATTTCCCCGTCTTGTTAGCTTAACCACATAGAGAGGGTTTTGAAGGCTCTATTCTCGACAAATGGACGACGGATTAAAGTGCGAATTTTTAATGTCTAACACATATTTCTAAAAACCGTGGAGTAAAATTGTAAGAAGAGTCCTTTAAATTCACCTGACTGTCATTATGATGCACGAGGTGAGGACAATTAATGTCGTTGAAGCATAATTTTTCATTATATGCTTTTTAAACACTGACACAAAGTAGCAACATTAAGCTTATTTGTTATTGTGGGAGGAACCATTAGAAAATCAAGTGTGTAAAATATCACATGCTGTTAATGCAGATTACACCGGAGCAGGTGTTTTATTACTGACTGAGTTTTCCACCTACTCCTCTTAAGGTTATGGTTATTCATTATGCAACATTTCACCAGACGGCACGTAGAATAAAAAAGCAAATGATACAAATATCCAGCGACAGCTCTAGAGTAATACACAAGAAAAATGTGGAAACTAATGGTCATGTGAGAGCATTGTGTTGCCTCGTGAAATAGGGAGCCAATTCACAAAGTACCAATCATTCTTAGTGTGAACACTAAGGGCCTGATTTACTAAGATTCCAAATAGAGAGCGCTAAATTGCTTGCGCGAGCAGAAAGACATGTTACTGGATTACGTTTTGCGAGTGAACTACTAAGATTGCGGCCGCAATTGACTACAGGCGCAGAAGTGGTTAAAACCGGCCTATTTAAATGAGGATTATGCGCTAGTCAAGAGTTGTCCACATGGAGAAAGAGCAGACTTAACGGAAGCGCAGAATTAAATTTGAAGCCACTGAACAAAAAGTGACGTTCTGCGATGAGCAGATAACTGGGATCGAGGGATATGACATCCTTGTTCCCCGGGTCCATAGGACCTTTTTATATTATTATTATTATAATTTTGCGTCGGTATTTTGGACAGCTCCATCATTACCTGACGTATCAAACAAAGAAGACTATGGATGTTGCCGTAAAAAAAAAAAAAAAAGGTGCTGCGTTCTTCTCCTGACTCACCTGCAGTTCACTGACAGCTGCCAGGGGGCGCTCTGCTGTTTCTATCAAGATTACACATAGGTCTAATTTGAATGGATGTGTTACTTTTTTGTCAATAAGTAAATAAATAAATAAAGCGGATTTTCACAACGGCTTTTTAGTCCCAGTCCGTCCCTGGTTTCATCTGTGTTCATTCAGTCAGGCTGAGTTTTCATTATGCATCGATATAGATGATATATCTGTAGCTGATTCAGATAGCTACATTAAATAGTGATTGTTGTGATTATTTATTGCATTTATATGTGCCTGGAACTGTGCAAACCTGCCTGTGCGCGTGCTAAAATAAGATAATATTTTTTCCTCCCATCACATGCAAAATAGCGTGTAAACGCCCCACATTGCATATGCATTAAGGCACAAATGCTAAATGGGTTGCGAGGGCTATTTTGCCCGTCTGAGGGACGCACTCCTCGTTGCTCCCTGTTAGTAGATCAGCATCAACGCTAATCTGCGTGTGCAATCCAGTTTGCACACGTTTTTACACGCGCAAAGCTTTAGTAAATCAGGCCCTTAGAATGTTAATGTTAATAAGAACGATGCAGTCAAGTCGACTCTAAAATAATACAATTAATTCCTCTAGAGGAGGTTAAATGTTTATAATATTAAATAACATACACACATGTTAGTGCCAGATTCACAGATGTGATACGGACGCAGCCAGAAATTCACCCTTTACAAAGTCAGGACTTATTTACTTGGGGTTAGGATTATGTTTAGCAAGAATCCCAACAATGGACTTAATATCTACCTGCGGCAAACCAGTCTGAGCTGAGTTTCCCTTTAGCAGCTGAGGCTGACTGTTAAGTGTTATTAAAGCGGACCTAGACCGGAAGTTCCAATTAACGCTGTTTTTTAGTGTCTATCTGCGTCATTACCTTGTTTATGAAGCCCTGAAGTTTTGAAACAAAAACTTCAGACACTGCTGAGAACGATGTGTTTTATTGTAATCTCGGGCTCAGCGAGATCTCTGAAAAAACCCGGTCCGGTTACTTAAACAGCGGTTCTCCTGAACAGCAGATCCTCCTGCTCCGGGCACTAGTCCGGGCACATCCGGTTGCATACATACACCGCAGAAGAAGAATAACGTCCGTTGTGGAGGTGTTTCACAAGCGTCAGTGTCTTCTGACTCTGGGTCCGACTCCGGGTCAAAGTCATAAAAGGGACTGTGGCGGGGAGTCGTGAAGAAGCTATTTTTAAACATTGTTAAAACAATGTTTTGATAATGAGTAGCAGTGCATCCACCGTTCCAGAGGGGGGAGCTGCGCCTCTGAGAGCGGGTGTGCTGAATATGTCACTTCTGGGTATTGGCCAATCACAAGACAGTTGTGCAGGCTCTACGCTGGCTGGCCAATCACAACACAGTCTGTCCTCTAGGAGGTTTTTGACCATAAAAACAAGTTAATGTATGTATGTAGACCTCCATAACTAACATATGTGACCCGCCACGGACCAATCGGGAACAAGTCGGCAAAGCGCAAAACGAGAAACTGATGAGGCAAAAAGACTTCACATGCCCAGAACCAAAGGTTACAGCACAGAAGAGTAAGCAGAAGAGGGTGTGCTTGTGATGTCACCATTTAGCGTGGGTACAGCCACATTGTGGGGGAGGAACTGGTACTGAAGATGATAATATAGTCCATGGTCTGGAAAATATTGAACTCTCCTTCACACACTTAGATATATTTTATTTGATATTTGAAGTATGTATCTATCTTTCACCTTTCTTGTTTCTCATTTTTATTCAAGTGCTTTTTGTAACAGAAGAATTTCCCTCTGGGGATCAATAAAGTAAATTCTGATTCTTATCAGTCTACTGAAGTACTTAAGGCAAACAACACTACATTGACATGAACTACATTCATTCCTTTGTTTTCAAACTGCTACACTGTTACTGTCCTGTGGGCTAATAGACATCAGATGTCACTGACAGCTAGACTGGGTGGGGGGTTGTGACCATGTTAATGTGATGCAAATGAGCAGCTATTGGCCTGGCTCCTCAAGAAGGTCAAAATCTTTCAGGCTGAATTTCTCCTTAAAGCAGTTTGAGGAGTGCCTACATTCAAATGGCTACATCTTCTTCAGAAATTATCAGATGGACATGGGTTTGACATTGTTGGAAAGCTTAGAAATCACACTTTCGGAATCTGTAAATAACTCCAAATGTCTCGAAGTAGACTTCTGAACGCTTTTGCCATGGCTGGACACATATATGTGCAACAGGACCACTCTATGTGAGCTTTAATAGTGCTGCGTTTACCAGTTAGCTCCGTTAGCTCCTTTAGCGCCGTAATGAGCCTACAGTCAAACTACAGCGGTCTGTTTATTAAACGAAAAAGAGCAGCTCTCCAAATAACCAGTGTACTGCGTACGTGTGCCTCTGTTTTTAAAGTTTAGTATAAAACGGGAGTTCAGATTCGTATGGGTGATGTGACGTCACTTGTTTGGCTCTGGCTGAAATAATCCAACAATTAGTCCAACCTGTGTGGCTGGACTCACAGCACAGACTAAAGATTAATTAAACTAATGTTCAGACGTGAAAAAATAAGATAAACAGAGAGGACACAGGCCAGTCTTAAAGTGATTAAAATGAGAAACATCACTGACCTGAAGTAAAGGTACTTTAAAGTGTAGGCAAACCTTTGTGTTGCACAGAGAGGATGATATCAGAAAAAGCTGCGGCACACACACACAATGCAATGAAACTCAAAGTGAGTGATCAGGTGATCTGTGTGAATGTTCCTGTGGTCAGGGACAGACATTGTGAAG
Organism: Microchirus variegatus; assembly: GCF_963457635.1. Taxonomy (NCBI): domain Eukaryota; kingdom Metazoa; phylum Chordata; class Actinopteri; order Pleuronectiformes; family Soleidae; genus Microchirus; species Microchirus variegatus. The sequence continues at coordinate 16,005,551 of NC_139817.1, read as the reverse complement.
CACAGATGGAGATAAATAACATGAATATACCTCCGACTCAGCAGTCATAACTGGATAACAAACGGCTTTCTTGAACACATTTATTTTTTTAAGAATAATAGAACTTTCAGCTTCAGTGTGCAGCTGTCTGTGAGACACGACGATGCCCTCTTCCATCAGTCTGTAGAGTAAACCTAAGATATGAAAAGTCTTAGATTAAATGACATTGCTCGGAAATATTACACTATTACACAATTTATCTGCTGCAGCATCGACCTCGAGATGGTACTTATTTCACTCACAGTCCTCTGGCCATGATTACATCTATTATGCTGCTCTTTTTCTTACTTTTCTTCTTTTTTTTTTTACAAGCCACAAGGGCAGAAACTTATCGCCACTCTTTTGTGGGTGTGATATGGAGCTCTGCCAAAGCTTTACACATCACTATAGAGCGTCACGCCGCATGAAATAGCACCAGCGGCTGAGGACAGCTCTCTGTATTAAAGAGGAAGGATAGAAATGTACTACTGAGGGACTCACTCTGCAAACCTTCACGATCAGTGGAAACATTCACCCCAGTTGAGATTGAAGTACATTTCCCACTAGGGGTGGGAACCACAGGGAATCTCTCAATATGATAGATGGTCCATGATACCGATAATATCACGATACAGCGATTCTGTAAAAATCTGCAAGACAATCATGTAGTCATAAATTACAAAACATCCGTGAACAGTTATTCAGCTGTAGCCTTCCTCTTCTTCGGCCAGGTAACTTCCACCTACGTTTCCCTTGTTCATTTGAGCAGCGCCATCATGAGGAGATATAAATTAACGGTGCCTGGTGAGTCACTCCTAACTCCTAGACCATTTGCGATATCAAGAAAAAAAAAAAAAATATGGACAACACTCATCGTGAGGGGACAAAATCTCTCTGTGTACAGCCTCCGTAAAATTATATAATTTATCACTAGATTGTTAAAAACTTATCTATAAATAGAAGTATCTATTTACTCCAGCCTTCAACTAGCTCTTATTAGCTAGTTATTAGCTTTTATTCCACCCTGTGTTGTATTTTACTGTTTCATTTGCATCTTCTTTACAAAAAAACCCAAAAACAAACTAACAAAGTTAAAAGTTTTTACTATTTTACTTTTATACTTTTCCTTCTCATTCCACCCTGTGTTGTCTTTTATTGTTGTTGCATTTGCTCTTTAAATTTTATTTTATTTTTATTGTGAATCATTTTGAGCAGCAATCCTTGTATGAAAGGTGCTATACAATTTAATAAAGTTTATTATTATATTTATAATAATAATAAGTAGATACTCTTGGTAACTTCTGCAGACACTGACTCTGCATCTTTGCCTGACAACTTACCAAAGTAGCAACATGGACCTTGGATCAGAATACCACTTGGGGTAGAGTTGATCGACCAGTCAAGCACTCTCTGTTGGACAATTTTTGGAGTCTACTCCACTTCCACACACACACTGCATGGGTTTTGGGACGACCCATTGACTGTTAATGAAGATAAACAACAACGACGGCTCCCCAAAAATGTGAGGCTGAACCATCTGGATGGCTGGCTGCAGGTGAAGGTTTTGGGTCATAAACCCCAGCACTCTCCGTGTCAGCAGATGGGACATGAGTGGAATTAAAGTGATGTACATTCAAGTCAGATAGATTGGGTTTGTAGATAATATCAGGATCGACAGCTGACACTGATTTGCTGTTGAATGGATTGGTGTACGAATGGGATTCAGGCTCTAAACGCAAGATGCCAGCAACCATATCAAGAAATATTGCTATATTTTTGAATTGGGGAGAAGTGCAGCTGCATCATTCAGCTTTAACCCTTAGAACACGGAGCATTTCAGCTGCTTGTTTCCATTACTTTCCATAGTTTAAACATAATACAATATATGCAGAGGGTAATAAAAATGTGCAATATAGAGTGTCTTATATCCTTTTTTTCACCAACTATATAAACACACCTGAGCAAAAAGTACTCAAAACATTAAAAAATCGGATTGAACTTCTGAAATTTGTTAATACGTCACAGTTCAAAGTTCACTTGGCTTGTTTTAAGGAATAATAACACAAGAAAAACACGGTCTAATTTTGTGACTCCCGCACAATTATCGGTACTTTATATCACTACTAAAAAATGCGATATAAAACGAATCATACCTTTGACTCACAACACATAAGAAGCCTGAATAATGTGACCCATAACCACACCCCTCACCATGATGTCCATATAAGGAGTTGTGTAATATTCCCACAGCAATGGCAAAGCTAAGGATATTTCAAGTGGTTAACAACAAAACCTATTGCAAGACCGTTAAAAGTATTATTACAAAATGTGTATATTTGTTTTTAAGTACAGTTACACGAGGTTTGTGGGTCACGTTCTCATTGACGGAGCATGAACAGTGAGTATGAGAGAAAATAACAGAGAGAACAGTGCTTTTACAAAAAAAAATGCTTCTGCTCTGTAAATGTTTTCGCTTCTTCTTCAAACATTTATGCAGAGGAAATCCAAGTCCAGGCAGGATATAATTATATAATTCCAACGAAACGAGGTTAGCAGCTAATTCCAGTGATTACATCGTCATCGTTTGGTTTAAAGGTGCTCATCAGTGTAATCACCGTGGTTGGGAGTGTGTAGCGTTTCAGCATAAAAAGATGTTGGCACTTGTCAGCATCATCATCATCATAGTTATACACAATCACACCTCGTCAGCAGAGTTCCAGTAAAGCACAGGTATAATTTAGGAGCTATGATTCATGTGATTTAAGCAGGTTTTTTGACAGATAAGTTGATGGTGTGATGACAAGAGAAATCAAAACAGAATTACGAGGATGAGCTGAACTCTAAGACCCTGCTTTCTGTTTATTACACTTATGCTGCCTGTGAAAAGAAAAATGGTGATAACTAAAGCACTCAGCAAAAGATAAATTAATTACAGTGTTGGAACCTATTATTAGTTTGAAATTGTCCAGAGGTGCTATTCATGTGTTTTTTTGTATGGTTTGTTTTTTTCTTTTCTTCTTGGCGATATTTCTTTTTTTAAGTTATATACATACATAACATCCTCTGTTGGTATTTCTTCCTACTTTCAGCCAGCCTCATCTTCTTAACATATAGTGTATACAGTATTTCAATTTAGCAACTTATATATTCTGTTGCTGTTGTCAAACCCTGAAACAAACTATGAAGCAGTGACCGAAACATGACCCATCAAGACTATATATTGTATAACAGTGAGCCTTTTCTAGGTTTCTGCTCTGCCAAAGTTATGATTTTATAATCCACATGTTGTCCGACAACATTACCCTGCACATAATATAAAAAGTTAGTGGTTGTGTTAAGATTCCTCTAATGAGGACATATCTATTTATAAAATGCAGCATTTTAATTGTTCCTGCTCCATTATGTCGTCCTGCCATCATCTTTGTCTCTGAGTCTCATCAGCCTCTATTGTTTGGAAATTAATTCTGAAGAAAAGCTCCTATTATTAATACAAAGCCTCCAGGGATGGTAACTAGAGACTTTATTCAGGCGTTGCAGACTTTAAGGCCACACATATTTACTTCTTTTCTGTTTTCCGTGGTTGTCCTGATCACAGCTTCTGCTGGCATCAGGGAGCACAGCTGGCAGCCATGACAGAGACTTAAAACTATATCAAACGCGCTTATTAGGACACTTAGCTCTGTCATTGTTTAAACATTGAAGCAATTCAGCTGCCCCAAAGCTAAATCTCAGCTATAATCCGTGCTGAAAGAGGAACGATCAGGTGTCGACAGCACAGACTAAACCTGTATGCTGCTGCCCTTAAATGGAACTCAATAAATAAATAACCTGCCTCTTAATTTGGTTTTGTGAATGTGAATAAAACCTCAGCAACAGAGATGTTGCGTCTTAAATTATTCCGTGTGTGGGCGCCCAAATAACCCATTTAAAAGTGTGTCTTATCCCACTGTTACTGTTATGATCAGTCTGCAGTGTCATTTTTATTTGTTTACAAAGGTGCTGCCTCAGTTACTCAATCTGCCCGTGGCTGACCTCTTAATAACACACACCCACACGGAGAGAAAACAAGCTTCCAGACAGATTTACAGACTGTAAAAACACACTCTCGCTCTCTCTGCTTATGCACATTTGTTTTTGCTGAGTAGATCTGCATCATAACAGCTGAGAAAAAATGTGTGACAAACTTTGACTTTAAAGTGGAACTAGACCGGAAGTTCAAATTAACGCTGTTTTTAAGTGCGTCATTACCTTGTTTATGAAGCCCCGAAGTTTCGAAACAAACAGTTCAGCCACTGCTGAGAACGTTGTGTTTTATTGTAATCTCGGGCTCAGTGAGATCTCTGAAAATCCCGTTATAGTTACGTAAACAGCGGTTCTCTGGAACAGACGATCGTCCTGCTCCAGGCACTAGTCCGGGCACATCCAGTTGCGTACATTGAACCGCAGAAGAAGACTAACGTCCGAGGTTTTTGACCATAAAAACAACTTAATGTATGTAAATAGACCTCCATAGCTAACATATATGTGCAACAGGACCACTCTATGTGACCTTTAACTTTTGTTTGTACCGGTATTTCCTGTCACATATTTGAATACTGCAAAATTTGTGAAGACCAAAAACAACCAAAAAGACCCTCACATTTTTACTGTTACTAAGTGAGGGGAAATTAATACTTTTTCATTTGTGTTTTCTTAATTGTTTCTTGTTTTCAAGACCCCCCCCCCCATTGCACCTGATCTTTTATTTAAAAAACAAACAAACAAAAAAACTAAAAACTTGAAGAGGTTCATGGGATAAAAACAAAAGAAGAATCCCCCTCAAAATCACCCATTCATATAATAATACTATTATATCACAAATCCATCAAAAGAAAAGAATTAGGCTAATAAAATATATTAATATCAATATACACTGAATAACATGCAGCAATTAAAAGAGTATATTGATGTAGTCAATCTGACAAAATATTATATAAATAACAATAATAACAATCATTAAATCAAGTAAAACATGACTGTAAAATAATAAGAATTACTCTTGTGAGTCAGTGGCGGGCATAAGATTTAAGTTTAAAATTTTAAATAAATCCATGGGTTTAAAAGAGCTACCTCTCAAGTTTGCTTTAAAAATATTGATATTCTTGAGTTTGAGCAGTAGCTTAGTTCACATCTGTCATAGCTTCTCCTTCCCCCCTGTGGGCCTCAGCAGGTGGTCTTGTCAGCTATGAAGCTGTGTGCTTGTCCTCCTCTAATCTTCCTCCTTTCTTTTTTTGTCCCTTGTTTTTCTTTCTCCATCTATCCCCCTCCTCCCCAAGGAGGTCATGTGTTCCTGTAGATCTGTGTTTGTCATCCTCCCTACCACTGTCCCTTCAGTTCCCAAATGTGAAGTCTTTTTCAGCTGTGAAGCTCAGTGTGTGTCTCTTTTTCCTCCACTTCAATAAAAGCACAGTGTTTGTCTTCATAGACACAGCCCCACATAATATATGTGTTTGTACATGTGGAAAAAAGACAGAGGAACTTCAAAATCAAACACTTACTTTGAAATTTAAAATGATATCTTGATATTCCATCAATTGCAGTTGGTCATTGAGAGAAAGGCACAGAAAATAGGAAGTGAATTATCATGATTACTTCAAGGTCTGATTCTTTAAAGCTGAGTTACCTCTAACGGAAACACCCTCATGGTTCCCGCAGTGTAAGGTTAAACAGTTAAACAGACTCTTTTAGAATATTTTAATGCCCATTTTACAATAAACAAAAACATCAAAGCATTAGCAAGGGACAACTTTGTCCAAGTGTTTATTTCAAATTAAAAATGATTTTCAGGTCCAGTGCAAAAGTTAGAATATCTACTTCCCACTGTTGGTATCATGACATTTGGTGTCATTGGTTCCGCTGTCCTAATCTACGTTATATTATTATATTACTGCAAGAGGCATTCAGGAGAGATTGTCTATTACATTATATAAAGAGTCATAAAATCCTATTTCCAAACTTAAAAAAAAATTTGATAGAGGGATTTAAGACATTTTAAAACAAATTAAGGCCTTGTTTTTAGATTTATGAATTCAATGCTTTTTCTTTTTTTTTTACTTTGTTTATTAAGCTATTTTCACAATTAACACAGACATACAGCAACACTCAGAACAGAATCTCCACCCCATAAAGAAGAAGAATATATGTATACATATATATATAGATAAATAAAAATAATTAATGCATGAATAAATCTAAGACGATGTATGTTAAGCATGTTGAGAAAAAAAGGACATGTATAAACATAAAAAGGGGAGAATGAAAGAACACCACATCAACTTGAAGTTGGGACACAGTAGCGTGGAGATCGGTAGTACAGTCACCAGTGTCGTCGGCAGCTTTCTCCAGCTCCTTCAGTTGGTTATCATGTGATGCTAACGAGGCCTGCAGCTAGCCGCAGCGCTCGACATGTCTTGTTGGTGTCTGGTTGAGCGATGCTACGTTGTTTCTTCGCCGACTAGTTTTGAGTATTTGGCGTCGCCATTGTAGTTTTAAAACTGTTTCTACTTGTTGTTGGATGTATAAATGACTTTAAGACATAGGAATGACTTATTTTGACAGTAATATTAAGTTTTAAAAAGCGTTCTTGTCAGAGCTTGCAAGAGACGCGTCTACATTCTAGCTTGTGCAACAGCGCCCCCATGAATTCAATGCTTTTTAAACATCACGAGAACCTTTGACCTTAATAAATTAAAGCTTTTGACATGAATATACAAGTTGTATTTTTAGCTGTGTGAAAGCTAAAATAATATAACTAGGGCTGTCAAAATGAACGCGTTAACGCAGGATGATTAATTTGTGGAATTAACGCGCTAATTTTTTTTAACGCATTAACGCACTTTCTCACTTTCTCACATAGTTATTTACAGTATTTTATTGTTCTTTACATTTATATTTTCACATACTTTATTTATCTCTCCGTTCCAACAACAATATAAAGAGAAAATTTGAAATTTTCTGGCATATTTACGAATGGTAATTAATCGTGATTAATCGTGATAAATCCACAGCTACCCTGTGATTAATCTGATTATAAATGTTAATCTTCTGACAGCCCTAAATATAACGTTAAAAATCCTGGGATCCAAGTATTTGTTTGCATCGCAATACAATTTTAATTGAACATTTAATACAGTAGATTAGATAAATAAAGTTATTATATTGATTATATTGATATTAATTCACAGTTTTGCTCTGTACACCCACTCACACAGAGCTGCTTGCATTAGCATTTTCATATGTTTCAGGCACTTCACATCTGAGTTTGCCCTCAGATTGATTAGCAACAGGAAATAATACATCAAATTTGATTTCAAAGTGGACGGTGGGCACTTCCATTACCTAACCCTTACCCTAACCTTAATTAGGAGCTAAAACCTTAGTTTCATTTAGATTTCGCAGATGCCATTTCCGGGTGTGGCATCCAGATGGTAGTTTTCTGTTGACAAGCACCTTATCTATATTTATTTATTGATATATATATTTATATCAGTTATATAACTTCGTTTTTTGAATCATATTAACTGCTTTACATCTGTTACAGTATGTCAGTGACAATATTCTTTCATAAATAAATTGCATGAACTTATATGGACTTCAAGGTGGCTTTTGTTTTTATGCGTGTCATGGTTCAGGGCCTCATCCTGGTGTATTCATTTAGGCTTTAATAGTCCCTATCATAACCTTTAATAATTATAACAAGGCCATCTGGATTTATTTTGATTTTATGGCTGTAGAATTGTCAAATGTCCAATACCTTTCAATACATTTCAATGTTTGTCAGTTATTCAATATTACAGTGTGTTTGGCTGTGCAATAACAGCAACCTAATCCAAATCGAATCCTAAAACGAAGTCTAAACCCTCAAAAAGCCCTTTAAAGTTGCGAGGACAAGTCAAAAATGTCCTCACAAAGATAAGGTATGAATCAAAATGTGTCCTCCAAGTCTACTGCACATACTCACACTTTCACAAAACTCAATACCAAGACATATACCTCAATACCCTATTAACCCAAGTTAAACTAGGTCCTGGTGCCCTAATGAACATGTCTGTGTCATGCTTTAGTCAAAATATCATAAGGATGAAGCACAATAGCAGTTCAATAACCCTGCCAAAACAGTCTTTTTCAGAACGCTCGGTTTTGTGCCTGGTCATTTACATGTGAATAGGATCCAGGTAAACACACATCCACTGCTTCCAGGGGAGTGTCGACCTAACTTACTATCCACAGCCATACTGTCACCATACTGTAACTGGAAACACGACAGAAAGGCAGCCTTTGGTTGAGAAGAAATGTAGGACAACATCTACATCTTTCTGCAGCGCTTTCAAACGCGTGCTCCTCATATCACCGATCCACACACACCACTCGCTAACTGCAGGCACGTAACTGGTGTGTTCAAGGTGTCCCTCCAGCATAGGAATTTACACACACGATCAACAACAAAGGGCTTGTGAAGCTTGTGAACATTTTTTTCATAAATAAAATATATCCACTGGACACAAAAATCCTCTGAGGCTGAAACACTGTGCTCCGCTGTGCAGCCACTCTTCCTCCCTCGCCTGCACTCTCATATTTCACAGGGACAAGGGGGAGCTACGGTGGAGCTGTGAAGTACTCTGCCTGGCGGGGTGCCAACATTCACGGTGAAATGTGTTGCTATGTCGTCATTCCGAGGGAGGTTAAAACATCGCGTGTTTATCGCCTATACTTACACAAAGTGGAACCACTAAAACATGACTGAGTCTTGTTTTTTCACATTTTGGGGACTGGTATGGCCCGGTATGGCCCACTGAGTCCCAAATATAAGTACTAAAATATTAAAAAGTTGATTTTGCACAATAGGGGACCTTTAAGGTTGGAATCAATCACAAAATGAGGAAAGTATGCCAAACTGTTTGAAAATGTAAGTATATTAGTAAAAACCACACATCAACAGAAATAGATAAAGGTTATGTAAAATAGGCTAAAACATGAAGAAAATGGGTGAAAACATAAATTAGAATTAAATTGAAAGTCAAACAAAATTAGTCTCGAGCATCAACACACAGTATAGCTAGAGAAGCTCCAGATCCATAATAGAATACAAAGTGGCCTCCATATAGATGTTCCTGTGTGAAGCATATTTGATATGTTAAATCAGTTGTGACCATTGTTAAGACTGAGGAAGGCAAAAATCATTAAGGGGAAGTGGACGCTCTCCTCTGAAGTCTCTGTGTTCTTTAATAAAACGGACGACTCTTCTGTTCCCTCAGCACCATCCCTCATCTACTGCATCTCTCAACCGTATCCATCATTTTCCTTATTAAAAGTCTCCACCGTTCAGTGAGAGCAAAAACAACCAAAACAACCCCCCAAAACAACAAAAAAACCTCATTAGCTGCTCATGTCAATGTGCTCCACTGATGATGAATAGCTGCTACAACGACAGTTCAATGCCGTAAAATTAAAGTCTGGGAGTTTTAATACAGTCCCAAACAAAACGCTTGACCTCAAGTGTACCATGCATAAGAAACAACAAGAGATGAGTCACACAGTGTTTGTTTCTGGTTTATTTAACAGGTCTGAAGAAACTTCTGTTCCTGCCACTATAAAACTTGGTCGGTATTTGCATTCACACCCATTCACTCTGAATCTTTTATATACCGATTCAAACAGTGCTGACACAGCCATGAGGAGCAACTCAGGGGTTAAGTGCCTCAAACCAGGGACATAATTTTGGAATTAGGGCTGGGCGATTTTATTTAAATATTGGATTGCAATTCACGATACGAGATGGAATGGACATCTGCATGTAATTATTCTAATTTTCACGTGATTACTGTGTCATATTTGTGCAGATCTGCGAGAAACAAAGCCGTTTTCTTTAGTTTGTGACAATATTTAATCTAAAATCGTAATCTGACACACATGTTGGCTTACAGGAATACTGCGCTTCCTGTGATTTGAAAATTGCAGGAGGCCATATTGTGATTTTGATTGTTCAGCCCTAATTGTAAATGTACTCAAATTTCAAAGGACATCACTTGACAACCATCCGAGTTTCAGTGGATAAGAGTTTAAATTATAATAAAAAAAATTTTAATAGACTTTTAGAACACTTTTTAAAAACACAAGTTAAAGTGCTTTGACCAACAAAGCAAAACAAATCAAGAACAGGGAAGAAAGAAGACAGCACAAAAACGACTAGACATGAAAAGATAAAAGGGACATAAAATGAAGTCTGGAAATTAAAGGTTTAAAGAAGTGATTTAAAATAATTAACTAAGTCTGTGAGCTTTATTTTCTCATGTTCTCCCAAACTCATGGGGTCCTGATGGAAAAATTTCAATCTATTTTATATTCAGGTCTCAAATTTGGACCAGAAAACAGGATCTAAAGCTCGTCGGCACGGGCATAGCCAGACCTCTGCCAAGGCAGCTCTGTGCCTACAAAATACACCCCGCCGGCGCGCCTGGGTCAAACAGCGGGAGTTGCAACCAGTGACAACGTTATGGTCAGACAGCGAGTGTTGTAACCAGTGATAGTGTCTGAACATTTCAGCCAAATCCGTCCGCGACCTTTTCGAGTTATCTTGCTAACAGACGCCCTGCATGTACAGCTCAGGCAGTCACAATATACATCTTTTTTACGATTGCCCTTGAATGCACCACTACGGCCAGCCAACCATGGACCTGTGGTCAAGCCGGACAACCGCACCTTACATCAGTTTAATGATCCATTTTAGTACAACAAACTCTGAACTCTACACCCGCTGTCTGCAGACGTCCTTCTTCCCCGGGCAGCATATAGGTGATAATATATCGCAGGAGATGAGAGGTGCGTTAGCAGAATGGGACTTGAAGGAGGACCAACAGGTTTGCATGATGACTGATAACGCATCAAACATTAAAGCGGAGCTGCAGTAAAATGTTCGATTTTTTATTTATTCTTTGGTGACTTTATGTTAATGTTGATGACTGGCAGTGAGTTCTCATCAATAAAACTGCACTTTCCATGTGGAAAGTTTCCACAGTCTTTTGTATTATGTTTTTATTTTTCTGAAAAATGCTTGGTTTTCACCGAACCTGTAGTCGTATCGTATTGTGTCGATATCGAGGCATCTGGCGAGATATGAAATTTTGTCCATATCGTTCAGCCCTAACAGAGACATTGCGTGAGATGAACGTTGTGAAATATAACACACTCATGTGCATACTCATGCACTCTAATAGAGCCATAACATATCCGCATTATGCATGATTAACAAAGCTATTTAAGCATCTGAACACAACTATTGGGCTGAGCAGCAGAGTAAAGGACACAACGATATTGCTGCTTACCTGTGCGCACTGCGCAGCATTTAATTTAAAGGGCAAGACAACGGGGCTTGGCCTTGAACGCATTTATTATTTCATCAGTGTCCAGTTTCTCCACAAGCTCTTTTTCAAACATGAGCAGCGAGAGCAGAGCAACTTGTAGGTTGAGCAACTTGTAGGTTGCCAGGTGCAGATGTCGCATTTTCTGACAGCATTTTTTTTCGGTGTGCCTGAGCTGCCCCTGTGGCTGGCACTGGCACATCCGTGGGCTACGCCACAGCTCGTCGGATATAAGATTTTAGGGTAAACTGTATGGTTCACCTTTTAAAATGGCAACAAAGATATTTATTGAGCTATAATCTTGCTTCCATTAACGGCAAACATGTTCCGATGAGGAGCCAAGGACAGCCAGACCTGGTCTGAATTAGCAGGAGGATCGATGGCCCCTTAATATGGTCAACTCTAAACAGACCCAAATAAGACCTAATGTCTTAGTAAATAAACTGCCTGAATCTCACTTAATTAAACGGAAAACAACTCTCAACAGGCAATGACATCCACTTAATGTTTGCCAATCAACTTCACAGGCCAGTCCAGAATCTTTAATTGTTAATTGTCCTCAGTGATTCATCCGGGCAGATGTATCAGAAGACTGCCAGGGTGATGATTTGTTTTTTAAACAGTTAGTGCCATCGAGACCAGCATGGTTGTTTAATGTGTTATGGATTCACGGATTCTTTGGGGTCCAGCTGCTATCACGGTGCCTTCTTGTACTCGCTCACCTCCTGTCTTTGTATCGGCGCTCTCTTCCTCGTAAGTTATTGTCACAAAGCTGTTATTAAGCGGAAACACTGTTGTTGTTGCTGCGATAACTGAGAAAATTGCAGTTTTCTGAAAGAATCCATCTCAAATGCAATCCCCCCTCCTCCCCTCCCCTCCCCCTATTTTTTTGTTTAAAGCCGTTGAGTTATCTGGTGAATCACGGTTGGGAGTCGAGGTACAAAAGCTGCACATTGTTTTTGACACAATGATTCATAGGTACATCAGGAATGAAAACGACGAGGGGATGAGGCTGTGTTCGCAAGCTTTCAACAGTGTCTCCTTCAGAACATGGTTATTATGAATCTTTGTGTGAATCCAGGATGCTTTCAGACTAATGACAGAACAACAAGAAGTTATGACAAAGAGCTACACAACACAGAAAATCATTAAAGCCTTTCATGTTGCCCCTGGTGCACATTGATTTTTTGCTGTGTTGATTGCTTTTTTCGGCTCCAGTGCTAAAATTATCATTTTTGTGAACAAACTTAAAAACCATAGCAAGAAAACAGAGCTGACATACATGGCTGCCTCGCTAATACTGTGCACTCTTCAGCTGTTGCTTATGCAGAAATTGCTTATTAGCATATTTATCACGTTTTACAAGATTCCTAAACAAGAATCGTCAGCTATTGCTGTGTTTGTGACCAGAGATGTTATGTTGCTCATAAATCAGCTTTTCAACAATGTGATATGTGTGTATTTGTTGCCACTTCTGCTATTAACATGACCTTGTCAGGACCAGTTGTTCTGTGGTAGACCAAAACTTGGTGCTAATGAGGCAGAACCTCACTTCTGAAGAAGTTCAGGGCCACAAATCTTGGTATACTCGTGTGTCAGGGTCCTGTAGTACATTTAAATAAAGCATTTAGCAGACGGTTTTATCCAAAGCTACTAACAAAAGAGGAATACGCTACATAGAAGTGGTCTTGGAAAGAACTCCACTAGATAGGAACAGTGGATTGATAGAGGGTGAGAGTGCCAAGGTGGATCCAAGTGCAGAAGGAGGCGGGGTAGGGTATGTGCAAGGACAGAAGATGCTAATGGAAGAGCGGGGTTTTCAAGAGCTTCTTGAAGTTCTGGTAGCGCACAGTAGGTCATTCCACCAGCGTGGATCGATACATGAAAAGTCTGGATTGTCTATCTCACTTCGCCATCGGGTGGCGGTATAAGTCAGGGCTTAGGGAATAGGACACATTCCTACCAAAGAAGAAGAACGACGGACACGGCAATGAGCAGCTCATTGGCTGAAAAGTACGTCGGGCAGGGGAGTCAGGGTGTTCGCCAGTTCGAGGTTGACTCCAGGTCGAGGCTCAGACGACTGTACTTGCCGACGACTTCTTCTGTTGGCAAATTGTTTTTTTCTGCTTGGTGAGCGGGGCTTAATACTCCAATCCATGCGCACCCAACGCACTCTTTGCGTGCAGTTCCAAAATCGGTTGAATAACTGTCAGTGATCGAAAGTGAAAGGTATCTTGGAAAAAGGGACAGAAAAAACACTCACTCATTGAAATCCAGACAGCCTGATTATCATGATGGAGATAAGAGGGTTAATTTTAGGGGTTAGACATTAGGTTATGGTTAAGGTTGGGGCTAAAGCTACGTTTAGGCTATCATCTAAATAAATAGAAGTCAATGCAGTGTCCTTGAAGAACAGCTGCACAAACCTGCGCAAGACTTTTTAGTTTTAGTTTGATTACAAAAACATGTTCGACATTTTTGTTGTCGTACACCAAAAACGACTTTCCAAAACTGAAAAGAACTGTGGGCAATTGACGACACAAAAGCCTGATTTCATTATAATAAAAAGTTTTGTTTCTTCCCTACTTTCCGAGAAAACATAAAGTCGTCCAATCACACTTTTTTGTATTTTTTACGTCATGTATTTTGTTGTTATTCAGTCTGGTGGTGCCATCTAGTTCTTCTACTCCCCAGCCGTCACAGACAAACAAACAAAACAGCACAACAACCAATGTTGCACAGTACCAGCTGTTTAATTTACCAGCAAAGAGATTTCACAGCAGTGGCCCAATTATGCGACCAAAAAGAGAAACAAAAGAACTGAGCCTGAGCTTCACACTGTAGACTGTTAGTCTGGATCATAAATACTAAGAAGGTTACTGACACAAAAAAAGGAAAATCACACTCAAGTACAAGTACTTATTTAGTTAGAAAGGCAGGGAAACTTTTTTTTTTTAACTTATTAAACTCGATAAAAATTATCTGCCCCTGATTTAATGACCAGAATATGCCTCCGGTTGCACATCGAGATTCTGTTCAGGGGTTTGCAGGAGCTGAATGTCAAGCTCCATAGTCCAGCTGGCATCAACTCGGCCTCACACACACACAAACACACAGACACACACAGAGAGCCACTCAGAAACCCTGGAAACAGCTGTCAGCTTAGTGACGACTAAGAGACACCACACTGCCTTTCTTTATTCATACTGTAGAGGTCAGTCCTGGTGGTCTGCCTGTCTATCTGTTTTTTCTGAGTAATTATTGCGCTCTCAAAGGAGGAGACATGGCAGCGGTGTGGCAGAGGTTATATACAATTACAAAAAGACCACGGTCAATGGATTGGGATTAGACTGTGACAAAGGATATTGCATTTAAATTAGTGCTGGGCCGTTAAGTTAACGCGTGACACATTTCCCTGAAGACTGACCGGAAAACGACACGCGTGACGTCATGTTTACGTGACTTCCGAAATGAGTCTCTAAGTAATGCAGTTTTTCAACTGGAATCCAGGCACCGTTTACCCGTTAGCTCTGTTAGCTATTTCAGCACTGTTAGTGCGCCTACAGTCGAACTGGAGCGGTCTGTTTATTAAACGGAAGGAGCGGCGCTACAAATAGCCAGCGTACCTGTGCCTCTGTTTTTAAAGTTTAGCCATTACTTTAGAGACTAATTTTAACATTGGGGAGTCATGTAAACATGTATCTGCATGTCTTTTTTTGGTCAGTCGTCATGGAAACGCATCATGCGTTAACTTTTAAGCTGTTAACGTGCCCAGCACTAATTTAAATATTACTTTGGACTTCATGACTGCCCCGCTGATCCTAACCAATAACCAACAATCTCATAATGACAGTGTCAGTGTGTGTGCTTACCACTGTTTTCCTTGTCTGATTCCTGGTAAACAGTCATAATTCTTCAGGCTTACTTGAGGTCTTCATCACCTCATTTTACTTTTTCTCCTGTTTGGCGTCGTCAACTGCGTGTCATAATTATACATCTCAAGGCAGCTCAGACGAAGGTCGAGGCCTCATAATAACGTGGAGAGGAATCCACCGGTTCACGCCAGAGAAAGCCAAGCCTCCACCATCACTGTTAACGAGAGGATTATTATTCCAATGAATGTAAAGCTGAAGCGATTAATCGATGAATCAATTTTTTTTTTAGCATTTTCTGACATTTCATGGATCAAACGATTAATTGTGATAATAATCGACAGATTAATGGGTTATAAAAATAATCGTGAGTTGCCGCTCTAAATGAATCTGATATTAACTTTGTACAACTTTAAAGTTTAGTTTCTGACCAAACCTGACAGGTGAGAGAGGGAGTGTCTCCTAGGGTGGAAACAACTGTGTATCTACACAATAAAGCCATTTGATTTGGTGCATTTTACTTTTACTCCTATTATAATTGGGGGTGCAACTGTGCATGTGAGCAGTCTTTCTTTTTCCTGCTGTAAACAAACTTTTTTTCCTTCTTCCTCCGAGTGCCTCAATGCATTATAATAAGTGTCTCGCTTTTCTTTTGCCTATCTGCAAATTGTGTGTGTGCGACTTCATTTTTCTGTCTGCATTCCTATATATGACCACTTCTCCATCTGCTAGCATATTTATGTGTCCGTCTCCCCCCCCCCACCACCACCCACGCCTGCCTATTTACCTGCCAGACTGTCCATCTATCATTCATCATAAGTGTTTACGCTCTGCTCCCGCAGTTTGACTCCTTTCTGTGCGCTGAGTTAATGACATGCATAAGTAACACACAGTTGATGTGGCTGTGCACTAGCCATCCATCATTAGCTTTTTAAATATGCAAGGCTCTGGCTTTTGAAGTGCACAGTCTCTCTCTCTCTCTGTCACACAGTCTTTTCTCCTCGTCTCCGCCCTGCCAGTCTGTCTGTCTTTTATCTTTATGTCTCTCTTTTCCCCCCTTTTTTTTCTATTTTTGTCGTTCTTTTTTCAAATACCTCTGTGCAACCTCTCTCACAGTTTTTACGGTGCCTCATATTTCTTACTCTCTCGTTTCTATTAGTGCAGTCACTTCTGATTATTTACAACTGGCAGGTTATGGCCTGGGAAAACATTGTGTTATTGGTGAAGCAATTTTTCTGTTCTGAACAACCATGCAGGTTGTTTGTTGCTATCTTCCATGGAAGCCTCTGCTGGAGTTGACCTCCCCCTTTGTTGCCATGGCTATGGAGTTATGATTAAGTTTTAGATTTTTACATAAGTTTAATTCTAGCTTGTTTTGAACATTCCAAGAATTTCCTAGAATGTAACATCTTTTTACATTAGGGACAAAATGTATTATGTTGTTGGTTCAGGAATTGTATTATTAGGCTTTTTATTAGTGCTGGGCACGTTAACGGTGTTACTGGCATCAATGGTAACACATGATGCGTTTCCATGATGACTGATCAGATGTAGTATTCATAGGAGACAGTATTTTTAAAATCCACTGTCCCATTTATTTTCCCCTCTTCTCTCCTCCAAGTGACGAGCAATCATACAGAATTGGGTCTTAATTAATTAAAGGCCAGATAATGAATTTGCATTGCATTGTATGCATGAATAGATCTCAGTTCTGTCTATACCCAGTTTGGATGAGTCACTTTTTGGGACAGCGAACGCTCTCATTTAAGGGATGAAACCATTTGGCATGGAACCCATTTAGCACAATAGGAAGATTTGAGAGTCTGTGACAAAGTAACTGTCAACGCTAATGGGCAATTAATGTCTAATTTTGAATAAAAAAGATCATTTATTTCCTTCTCATTCCACATGAAGTACTTTAAATTCTGTCTACCGAAAAGGTATTTATTTGCATAAAATGTTGTTCTTTGGCCTCAGGCAATTATACGAACATAAAGACTTTGTGAATGTGAATAATTTAAGAGAGGAAATGCAAATGTGTGTTTTTTAAAGTGTCAATTTTCCCTCACCCTGTAGTCACTGCCTTTATTTAACAGCATATGTTGAGCACAAACTTTAAAAACCAGTAGGCATTCATCATCATGTACCAAGAACTCAGGTTAAATCAACGCAAGTCTAAGACTCAGTCCCTGAAGGGTGAAAGGGTTTGTAACTTTCTTCTTTTTCGAGGGCAGCACCTGTCCTCTTGCAAAAAAAAGTGTCAAAATTGACCCTTTAAACTTCACTTCTAGCACCCTTATAATGTAACATTCTTTCATACTCTATTTCCTCTCTGTGCTGCCAAAAAGTGTGTTAAGTAATTCATTGACGGTGTCTATTACTTCATCATATGAAAGTTATTTGTTATTCCCGACTCCTCGTGCCCAATGTAATAAGGCCACAAAATGGTAGTGAGGAAAAGGCCGACCGAAGAAATCAAATTTCAACCGACAGAGAACAAAACTCAGCACTCATTGCCCGAACTCTCGAAAAACCATTCTTCAAATCCACTGCCAACTGTTTCACTTCAGAATTTCCTAACACTGTCATCAGGGGCTCAGTTTGGGACTGCTCAGATAAATATGACGCTCTGTAATCACAAACTTATGTACTTCAACTTGTTTTCATTGCAGTCTCCACGCGTTCTGATTGAAAAGTAAGGACAGAAAATGGCATTGCCACTTCAATGGTCACCGAGTGGCAGAAATCAGAGAAAAAAAAATCTACTTTCTGTGGATCTTCTGCGAGTGTGTGAGAGCCGGCAGTGTTTCGTGATACGCACATGCATTATTTATGGTGTTGTGTGGGCAAAACGGGGATAAGTAAATGAGTCAAATAGAGAAATAAAGAGAAAATGGGGGGAAAATACTTCAGCCTGGACAACAATTGTAAAAACTGTTGCAAGCTTTGGCTGAATATACAGACAATTTAATTCAAATGACATTCTCTCTGCACATCCTCCCTCTTAACCATACATTATTATCCCACTGCAGATAGCTTTGAAAAGGGTGAACTAATCTGGCACAGAACAAGGTATTAGTTTTCTGCGGAGACTCCATAGGTGGAGTATATGGCATAATGTTTACTTATTTTTTAGATTTGGTTTACTTGTGTGTTGAAAACTTGTTATTCTCCTTAAAACTGCCTATCCATCCAGGCTGTCTTCTCTCCTATTCTTCTTCTGTCCGTTTTCTGTGACCCCCTCTTACCTCCATTATACAGGTCAGCCCAGGTTAAATCAGGATTAATACTTCACCTAACTGTGGTTTTTCCCTCTTTTTTTGTCCGGTCACCTCGCCTCTTTCCTCCTTGCATATTTTAAGACACCACAGACTCCTCCATCTTTGCTGGCGCTGCAGAGAGTGCTTGCCATCTCGTTCTGATAGAGCTGTCGCTCTTATCGGCGCAGTCCACTGCTCCCCCCACCCCCCACCAAGCTGTCTCTGGCTGATGTCTACCATCTGGAGTCTGATCCTTTCATCATTGCTCCACCTGGCTGTGAAAATCCATCTCCATCCAAGCTCCATCTGCAAACATCAGTGCCTCACTGCAGAGAAGAATCAACAAACTCACCAAACCTCATCCAGCTCCAGCATCAGCGCCCATGACAAATGACCTGGGAGCAACATGGGCTGTTGCCTTCCATAAACTTCCTTCATTCCTCCAAGTGCTACAGTGAATCCTGGTCTGGCTTGTGTTTTCCACCGTCTGGTGCAGAATCGCAAGCGCCGAGTCAGCTACATAGGAAGTGTGACATCATACCAACATTGACACTAATAAATACAATGAAGATGAATGTGGCACTTTAATACACTGCTGCACACCGACATTAAATCATAACAAAATGAAACACAAATTACTTTGAATCCTCTTTCGATGCTTAAAAAATAGTATTTGATTACATCCTTCCAGCCCCACTGTCATTCAGAAACCATCATTTTGTTGGACTGCAGTGTGTCTAGCGCCAGCCTTTTAGGAGCTGGACCACTACAGCAACAGAAGGGTGCTTAAAAAGTGGGACGGTAAAGGTCAGTTTTTATGTTACCATCTATAGTTACTAAATAATTGCTAAATAATATCATTTCTAAATAAAAATAAAGGTATTTGCATGATTGTACCAAACTGAGCCCAACAGTTCTTTGTGGAAATTTGGAGTAAACTCTCGAACAATTATTTTCATAATCGATTAATCTAGCGATTATTTCCCTGATTTTTCGTTTAGTAATCATTTTGTCCATAAAATGTCAGAATATTTTGAAAAAAAATGGCATTTAATGTTGATAATTCTTTCTCAAACTTGGTAATAATGATGTTCTCTGATGTCTTGTTTTTGTCCAAAAAAGCAAAGTGAATATTCACATTTAAGAAGGTGAAAAATAGGAGAGAAAATGGTTTGAATCCTTTAAAAAATCACTTAAACTCATAAATAATCGATGAATCAAGTAATTGTTTCAGCCTTAGTCAGGACATACATCATCTTTTGAAAGCATTATAATACAGGGCAGATATCCAAGTATGGGCCATGCTCCCCGATTGACTCTAAAGTTACTGCAGTTGGGGCGTGATTGAAATTATATATTGCTTTTCCTTTTACAGATTTGTACAGTAATTAGGATTCAAATATGTGTGAAATATTTCCAAAAACGTCTAAAAACTGCCAGAAGTAAGACATTCTGTGTTGCCGTTATATGACCTTCCTTTTTGTGATTAGAGTTATGATAAGAATGTGTTAGAGGAAGATTTTGAGACATTAAATTGGGCCTTGGTGCTTTCTTTTAATTTAGGGTGACTGTGAATAAGTATTGTTTAAAAACACAAAACCATTCATCATTTAACAGTTTATCGAACAGCCTTTTCAAGTAACACTGCCAAGGGAAGTCTATGCTTACTGGCTGTCCTCAAGTCTGAAATCCATTGTCTCTAATCCACTGCAAGGGCTCCTCAAAGGCATCTAATAGCCATTGACTCTCTCGCTCTTCTATTATGTAACCTTATTATTGTTTGACACATCAGTTTTTAAGTATCTCCCTGCAGGTGACTCCACTGCCGCATGGCCATTAACGACCGTGTCAACAAAAGAAGTCTGCATTATGCAAGAATGCCAACCTTCTGCTCACTGTGTCCTCGAGCTGAAATCAAGATAAGTGGCTCAGCCGTCCTTCACTATTGCACCTTTCCTCCTCTTTATATATCCTGATGTACCGAAAGAAAAAAAAAGTAATCCCTCCAGCTTGTCCTTGGTCTGACGCATGGTTTTAAAGTTGGACGTGCAGGTAGCATCCTGATCAGCTGCCTCGCTAACTCAGCTGCCTATTCAGCAAATCCAATAAAATCTCAGCTGTAGATTCCTTCAGTGCGGTTTCGTCAAATATATGTATTTAGGATTGTGACGCAAGTGTTTCGCAAATAATTTAAGGGGGATTTAGAACAAGGCAATAAAAACAAGAAGAAGACGCAATGAAAGCTGCATTGAAATAAAGATTATACAATGAAAAAACACTAGTAAACGCACAAGAAAAACAGAGAAAGCCCAGTTGAAACAGGCTATGGTTACAGAGGCTGGGGATTGTAAAACAAAAGATTGTTCTGCAGTTTTGGGGCCACGACTAACAAAGCACCATCTTCCTCTTCTTCAATTTTTCAATGACAAAAGTATAACCAGTCAGCCCTGGTCAGTGGGTCTCAAAATCCGACAAAGTAGAGCTGCAACTAACAATTATTTTCATAATCGATCAATCTGTCGATTATTTTCACGATGAATCGAGCAATCGTTTGGTCCAAAAAATGTCAGAAAATGTTGAAAAATGACAATCGGTGTTTGTCAAACCTGGAAATGATGATGTTCTCAAATGAAAGAAAATATTGACATTTAAGGAAGCTGAAACAATCAGAATTTTTTTTTTTTTTAAAAGAACCAACCATCAAAAGAAGACTTCAAAGACTATCAAAATAGTTGACAATGTAAAATAGTCCCTAATGTTATTTGTAATTTTGTACATCTAAATGTAGCTAAATAGCACTTCTCTTGTCTTGATGACCACTGAGAACAGCTTTCCATTTACCATTCACTCACATGATCATACACTAGCAATATGTACAGCGCTTTTTCTATCACACATCTTCCACATTCACTCAGATGTGTCATGTGTCTCATCGACAAGTGTCTTCTCCTGGAACACATCGGCATGTAGACGAGCAGAGCTGGGAATTGAACCCTCGAGAAAACACCTCTGGCTGGACCTGGATAACAGCCTGGCAGTGTTTTTATATCATATGTAGGTGATTCAATGATGATTAACAGAGAGGTGACACAGAAGTCCATCATAAACATGTTTACCCAACTCACTCAGTCCCTGTGTCCTCGCCCTGCGTGCAGCCAGTTAACAGTCTGTAATGTGCCGCTCCTCATATACGAATAAGAAGGTAGCTCTATCTAATCCCTGATTTCCCATGCGACGACAAACATGTTGTTTATTCTAAATTAATTCATTGCGCCATCCAGCCACATCTATCTACACACCACCACTAATCAGCCAAGCCCTAAGTAAGTGCATGCTGCTTCTAAATGAGCTAAAATAAAGCACATACAACCATCGGGCTACGCCGAGCGTATCAGCAGTTAGATGCGTGTGAATGTAGATTTATGTACTTTGCCAAATTAAGTGATAAGTGTGCGCCGTGTTATAGCTGGAGACAACGCGGGGTTAGTGAACTACACTCACGATAATCTCTCATTGAAAGTCTTTGCAGGCGCTCTCTCCACCTTAATCTGCTTTTGATAAGGGTAAAATAACACCATTACTCTGGGAACCTCATGTTCTTCTACCTCCAGCGATAAAAAATCCTTTGAACATTGAACGTTTTATGAGCTCTCAAATTCTGAAAAAAAAAAAGTGAACTATTTTCCATTTTGTGAAAACTTTATCTAATTAAATTCGGCATGCTGAGCCTTTTGCAGTTGTTAAATATTTACTTTGGTTAATTAGTGATATCTTGAACATAATATGTGACAATTGCATTGATTTTTCAGGCAGGGTTGAGAGTTCATCTTTCCTCCTCATTTACTAACTACATTTCTCAAATTCTCACTTTTTTCATGGGTTTTCACTTACACACAGAATGAGTGACTGTGGTTTATCTGGGTTCATTAGTGTACTGTCATTTACAATACAGTCACAAACTAATGAAGTACATTTAAAATATCCTCATCTATTTTTAATGTAATTTTTATTTTCAGTGAAAAAAGAGGACAGGTAAATTATGTGGAGTGAGGACAGGTGAATGATGAGGACAGACAGTTTAATTATGAGAACAGGTGAATGATGAGGACAGACAGGTGAATGACGAGGACAGGTAAATTATGAGGACAGAGAGGTGAATGATGAGGACAGGCAGGTGAATTATGAGGACAGGTGAATGATGAGGACAGACAGGTGAATTATGAGGACAGGTGAATGATGAGGACAGGTTAATGATGAGAACAGACAGGTGAATTATGAGAACAGGTGAATGATGAGGACAGGTAAATTATGAGGACAGGTGAATGATGAGGACAGAGGTGAATGATGAGAACAGGTGAATGATGAGGACAGGCAGGTGAATGATGAGGACACAGAGGTGAATTATGAGGACAGGTGAATGATGAGGACAGACAGGTGAATTATGAGAACAGGTGAATGATGGGGGCAGGTAAATTATGAGGACAGGTGAATGATGAGAACAGGTGAATGATGAGGACAGGTGAATAATGAGGACAGAGACGTGAATGATGAGGACAGGTAAATTATGACAAAGAGGTGAATGATGAGGACAGGTAAATTATGACAAAAAGGTGAATGATGAGGACAGGTAAATTATGACAAAGAGGTGAATGATGAGGACAGGCAGGTGAATTATGAGGACAGGTGAATGATGAGGACAAATGAAAGATGAGGACAGGTTAACTATGAGGACAGGTGAATGATGAGGACAGGTGAACGTTGAGGACGAATGAATGATGAGGACAAATGAACCATGAAGACAGGTTAACTATGAGGACAGGTGAACAATGAGAACAGGTGAACGATCAGGACAAATGAACGACAAATTAACAATGAGGACAGGTGAACTGGCGTTAAATAAGGTGTCCCACATAATATGCAATCCCTTAATCTCTGGTTGTAGTTTTAATGAACGTGTCCCACATTACTGTCATGAGGCAAAGCTGACTTTTCTGCAGCTCCAAAAGGTGAAGAGCACATGACGGATCGAATCATTAAGAGGAAAATCTTCATTTTAAACAAATCTAATCATTCTGTATTAATAACAGAAAAATCAGTCGGCTCTCTCTCCGTCAGCAGAGAGATGGCAGCATAATTCTTACTAAATGAGCTCTTTGCTGATTTACAGCAACCGTTAAAATGTGCCCTTGAGGAAGAAAGACAGGTAAATCTCACCAGATCACATCTCACACTAAGTGAGTTCATACTCACTGGTAAAAAAAAGCCAAACAACATCTGCCAGAATCGTTAAAACACCATAATGCTAAGAGTGAGTGGGATGAACTCCCCCTCTCTCTCATCCATGTAAACACAGAGGAAAAACAACAATGAGAGCGCTGGAAAAAACAACACCCATGACAAAAACAAGTGCATGGTTCTGTGAGACTCGAGGCTGAAATTTACTTTGATTCGAGTTCATGATATTTCAGTGAGTTACACAGGGAACAACAGCAAAGGTCCAGTGTTTCAGAAATAGTGACATCTAATGGTTAAACTGCAGTAGGCAAGATGGCCACCTCTGTACACCAAGGGCCTGATTTACTAAAGCTTTGCGCGTGCAAAAACGTGTGCAAACTGGATTGCACACGCAGATTAGCGTTGATGCTGATCTACTAACAGGGCGCAACGAGGAGCGCATCCCTCAGACGGGCAAAATAGCACCCGCAACCCATTTAGCGTTCTTGCCTTAATGCATATGCAATATGGGGCGTTTACACGCTATTTTGCGTGTGATGGGAGGAGAAAATGTAAATATGTTATTTTAGCACGCGCAAAGTGATTTATCAAACCTGAAACTGATTGCGGTGTTTATTTTTGCGTCTATATTTAGCACGTTTGAAAGGCAGGTCTTAACTGGCACAGCGGTGCGCGGCGCGCACATGGCTGCGGTTATTTATAGTTATATATATTTGTAAATCAGGAAATTACGCTTTCCCCAACTACGCGTTCACAGATGACGGACATTCGTTTCTTATTTGGTATATCTGAATAAATTAAATATTGATATCCAGAGGAGAAATGTATGTTTGTACTGGTATGGGCTTACCTTGGTCTGCAGTTTGTGGTTCAAGGAGGACTCGTACCTATGTTCCCCGGTTAAGACCGGAGGAACGGGGAACCCCGCTTTACCTTAACGTGTCCATCTAACCTGGTCTACACGGCGAAGCGCAGGTGGCACAGTGCGCACACGTCACCAAAACCTCACAGGCAGGTTACCCTAACCCTAACCCTTCCAGTTCCAGACACATTTAAATGCAATAAATAATCACAACAATCACTATTTAATGTAACTATATGAATCAGCTATAGATATATCATATCGATTGTCCCGTCGCCTTTGACGTCAGATCAAAGGCTGTTGGCACGCGTAATGGAAACTCAGCCTGACTGAATGAACACAGATCCAGGGACGGACTGGGACTAAAAAGCCGTTGTGATGATCCGCTTTATTTATTTATTTACTTATTGATAAGAAAGTCACTCATCCATTAGAGCCATAAAAACAGCAGAACTCGCTCCCTGGCAGCTGTCAGTGAGCTGCAGGTGAGTCAGGAGGAGAGCGCAGCACCTTCTTTTTTTTTTTTTACGGCAACATCCATAGTCCATAGTTTTCTTTGTTTGATACGTCAGGTAATGATGGAGCTGTCCAAAATACCGACGCAGGATTATAATAATAATAATAATAATATAAAAAGGTCCTATGGACCCGGGGAACAATATGTCATATATGCCTCGATCCCAGTTATCTGCTCATCGCAGAACGTCACTTTCTGTTGAGTGGCTTCAAATTTAATTCAGCGCTTCCGTTGAGTCTGCTCTTTCTCCATGTGGACAACTCTTGACTCGCGCAAAATCCTCATTTAAATAGGGCGGTCTTAACCACTTCTGCGCCTGTAGTCAATTGCGGCCGCAATGTTAGTAGTTCACCCGCATAACGTAATCCAGTAGCGGGCGCAGTCTTTCTGCTCGCGCAAGCAATTTAGCGCTCGCTATTTGGAATCTTAGTAAATCAGTCCCCAAGACCGTTGCCTAAAGTACAAATAAAAGGATTGTATATTCCATTTCTGCCAGTAAAACCACCTGGATGTAAAAGCATAAATTCAGTGGTAATAAAATGTTTGATATCTTTTGAATATAAAGCAGTGTTTCTATGAGAAACATGAACTTAAACAAAATATTGAATCTTGTCTTTTCTATTTTATATTGGACTTCCATTTTTTTTTTTTTGTCTTTCTTCCCTGTGCAGTTTTCTCTCTGTGTGTTGCTGGAATGAAATGTTGACTTTGGGTTTGTTTGTTTGTTTGTGTGTGTGTGTGATGAACTCACTCTCTTCAAACCACACTTTTCTTTTTTTTTTAATCTACTCCGCTGATCAATAGCACCAACGATCATTCAAACCAAAATAAAATCATGTTGGACAAAGCAGGGTGGGGCGTAGTCAGTCCTCATTAGAACAATTACAGTAAGAGGTCATCAGTTGTTTTCCTTCATAAGGTCATTATTCTGAGAAACGAGGTGGATTTCTATCACAAGATGAATAATCGTAATTTCTTTCTTTACACTAAAGTGCAAAACTTGATTTAGGGACTTATTTATGCTATAATCACATTATTTACCAAGATATTGCCATCTTCCTCCATTTGATTTAAGAGGGTGATATATATGCGTGGGTCCCCTGTTTCCACTCTAAAGGTCCAGTGGGGGTTTTTATTTGTCATTTTGGAAGATAACATCATTATACATAGGTTTTTTTGAACCACCATGGTTAACATTAGCCCATGACGGACACACTAAACATCATTTGAGTTGAGGAAGGAGGAGATGAAAGATATCATATGCAAAATGCAACTTCACCAATAAACATTTACAAGTTCTATGCAAATTCTCTTGGTATCAAAATAAAGATAATACTTGTGTAGGGGTGAAATAAGATTTCTGTTTGTTTCAGCTTCTTAAACGTGAATATTTTCTGAATTCACGTTTCAGAAAACGTTATCACGTTCCAGATAACAAAGAAATCATGAAAAACTGAATCATTTTGGTTTGTGGACAAAACAACATTCAAGAAACTCATTTGACAAACACTGATCAACATCAAACATCACGTTTTCTGACATTTTATGGACCAAACGATTGCTTGATTAATCAAGAAAGTAATCGTCTAATTAATCGATTATGAAAATAATAGTTAGTTGCAGCTCTACACTTGTGAGATTCCATCAGAAGTATGTAGATGCCACTGCTAGAATAAATGCAGATGGAACCCAGCACAAATAAAAGCCTAAAAAACATTGCATTTCAAGTAAAGTCAAAATGCTAATAAGACAGGTGAGTAAGGACAGGCTGTTGGCAACAGGAAACCTAATTATCATTAAGAGTTTAAATGTGTTTACCAAATTGATGAGGAGACACAGACTTGACCTGACCTTGGTATTACAGTCCATCAGAGATAGATAAACGGTGTGTGTGTGCGTGAACAACTAAAAAAGAGTTTTAGGATATACATATATTGGGAACCACAACAAAGAAAGCTTAACTGTCCATACACACTCTTGTATACAGTCTTGCAAATCCTCCTCTCCCCATCTCCCAAGTATCTAAACCCAATGCAGGCATACATGGTTTAATATTTAATTGGCTTAAATCTCCTCTGGTGAGTCGCAAAGCACATATTTTTTAATACTTTTTCCCAGTAATTAAGTATTAATAGTGTGGTATGACAGTTTATAGTTATTGCAAATTATTTATATAGTTGTATTAATATTTATTTGCACTGGCTTCTCATTATCAGTACAGATGGTGTGGAAAATATTAAATCTCACCTTTTTTCAGTCAATTGTAAATGTATCTGATCAAGTATCTTTAATTAAAGAGCAAGTGAAAGACAGTGTATCTTGTTGTTGTCCGTGGGGGCGGCTAAACAACAGTTTACAGATTATAAAGAATTAACTAACATTTCCATAGGGGAGAGTTTTTTGTATTGTTTTGGATGCTGATCTGTCCTTTTCTATAATTTTCTCTGAATTAGCCAAGTAACCCAAGAGTTTTTTCAAATAGATCCTTTATGTCTTTATTTCCTTAATAGAATATGCTATGCAAAATTATTCCTGTAGTTAAAACAAACATTTGAGTTATTTGCCAAAGTAAATTCACATTAATCTCAAAAGAAGTGCAGTGAGAAGGTCTGGAAATGTGCATCTCCTCTGTGGTTTGTATTTAATGGAAATGTGCAAATTAGATTAGACACTTGAACTATCATGTGGATCGGATATTTTGTTTTTGTAGCAGTGTAGTGTAGTTACTTTATTGCAAATAATTTGTGTGCTTTGATACTATTTACATTTTTGTCCTCCAATTCATCTGTTCCAACCAGGGTTATTATAGGTAAACGAAAAATAAGAACTAAAAACTATAACTAAATCTAGCAGTGAAAAGATAATTTAGTTAACTGAAATCAAAAATAAAAACTACAAGACAAAAAAATAAAAAAATAAATTAAAAAAATGAACAAAGCAAAACTAACAAAAACTAAACTGTAGATAAATTCAACTTCGTCTTCGTTTTTCCAAAACATAATTCTGGAATACAGGCCATTTGAAGTTTTACTTTTGGTTTACCTGCAGGTGTTAAAGGGTTGATAATCCTTTAAGTGTATCGTCTACAAGTCAAGGCTTTCTCTTAATACCTGAAACATTAAGACTAAGACTAAATAAAAAACTAAACTGAAACTACTAAATCATTTGTTGAATGAACTAAAACCAAACTGAAATAAAAAAGCAAACTGAAAAACAAAATAAAAATAAAAACAAATGAAAATGTCTATAATATATCTACAGTAACCTTATACTACAGGTTACTATAGATAACCTATAGTATAAGGTTATATAATATAGTCTTATAGTATCAGGCTATACTATAATAACATTGGTTCCAACCTCTGTTTTTCCTTCTTTCTTTTGCAAATTGTTCTACAGATTTTACAGACTGTTTAGAAACAGAGCAACTACAACGACTACAGGTCAGCTTCCACGTCTGTCCAGCTTCACCAGTGGCCACAGTCTGTGGAGCCTCCTGAAGGGATTTGCCTGTGGGTGGTGCTGGAGGCTTTTCCAGGACGAACAGGGCAGAAGGGGGGCAAAAATAAACAACTCCACCACAGGGATATAGTGAAACACCAGCAGCACTAACACGCACTGATAAACTGCACGAAAAACATGAAAGCCAGCAAAACCTGAGTCTCATTTGTCAGCAGTAGTAGCGAGGATGCATTTGAGTAAACCAGAGAAGCCGTAGTTAAATCTGACAGGAGCACGGGGAGAATGTGACGCCACAGAGAAATGAGCTTATGAAAGCTTATCAGCATGGCTTTCATCTATTTTTTTTATCAGAAGGTGCAGGTTTTGCTGTTGTGAATAAGCACTATTGATATTTAACTGCAAGAAAGCCTTGTGTGACAAGGAGCCTATCTTGAAAATCATCTTTTAAAAAATGTATTCTGCGCTCTGTAAATATCAGACATCAGCGATCCCTTGATCTCTGCTTGTAGTTTTATTCAATTAAGCTTTGAAAGTTTCTTGTCTGAAAGTCAAGAGACTCTCGTAAAAAGGGCACCACCTCAATTCATGTCTCTTAGCGCCGCACCGTGCCAATTTACTGGCCTCACATCAGGTCAGACGGAGGCAAAGCAGAAATGAAAACACTATGGAGGAAACACTGGAGGTCCTTTCACATATATTATATTATATATATATTCTTTGCCTTGTAACATACGCATGTATGGCTCTATTTCAACCCTTTAACACCAAGCTGATTGCAGACGACATGACACATTGCACAAGCGAACTTCACGCAACGGTAATTACGTGACAGTTTGTGCTCGGAAAAAATTCCAGCGGTTTCCAAAAGCTGAGGAGTTGCATGCCAAAGACGAGGTGTGGTTATTACAGTAATTTTATGGACACAATTCTCTTTATTTTGGCTCTATACACCACTACAATGGATTTGAAATGAACAACTGCTCACTTTCAGCTTTAATTTGAGGGTATTTACATCCAAATTAGGTGAACGGTGTAGGAATTACAATACTTTCTATATGTGCCTCCCTCTTTTTAGGGGACCAAAAGTCATGGCACAATTGAGTGAAAAGCTATTTCATGGACAGATGTGGGCTATTCCCTCATTATGTCATCTTCAATTAAGCAGGTAACAGTTCTGTAGTTGATTCCAGGAGTGACATTTGCATTTGGAATATGTTGCTGTTAACCCTCAATATGAGATCCAAGGAGCTGTCATTGTCAGTGAAATAAGCCATCTTTGGGCTGAAAAATCAAAGCAAGCCCATCAGAGAAATAGGAAACACATTAGGTGTGGCCAAATCAACTGTTTGGAACATTCTTAAAAAGAAAGAATGCACCGGTGAGCTCAGCAACACCAAAAGACCTGGAAGATCACGGAAAATCACTGTGGTGGAAGACAGAAGAATTATTTCCCTGGTGAAGAAAAACCCCTTCACAACAGTTGGCCAGATCAAAAACACTCTCCAGGAGGTAGGTATATGTGTTTCCAAGTCAACAATCAAAAGAAGACTTCACCAGAGTGAATACAGAGGGTTCACCACAAGACGTAAACCTTTGGTGAGCCTCAAAAACAGGAAGAAAAGATTAGAATTTGCCAAACAACACCTAAAAAAGCCGATACAATTCTGGAAGAACATCCTCTGGACAGATGAGACCAAGATCAACTTGTACCACAGTGATGGGAAGAGAAGAGTGTGGAGAAGGAAAGGCACTGCTCATGATCCACAACATACCACCTCATCAGTGAAGCATGGTGGTGGTGGTGTCATGGCGTGGGCATGTATGGCTGCCAATGGAACTGGTTCCCTAGTACTTATTGATGATGTTACTGCTGACAAAAGCAGCAGGATGAATTCTGAAGTGTTTCCAGCAATATTATCTGCTCATATTCAGCCAAATGCTTCAGAACTCATTGGACGGTGCTTCATAGTGCAGATGGACAATGACCCAAAGCATACTGCAAAAGCAATCAGAGTTTTTTTAAGGCAAATAAATGGAATGTTATGCAATCGCCAAGTCAATCACCTGACCTGAATCTGATTGAGCATGCGTTTCACTTACTGAAGACCTAACTGAAGGGAAAATGCCCCGAGAACAAGCAGGAACTGAAGACCGTTACAGTAGAGGCCTGGCAGAGCATCACCAGGGATGAAACCCAGCGCCTGGTGATGTCTATGCCTTCCAGACTTCAGGCTGTAATTGACTGCAAAGGATTGGCAACCAAGTATTAAACAATGAAAGTTTGATTTATGATTGTTTAGTTTGTCCCATTACTTTTGGTCCCCTAAAAAGTGGAAGTATATGCATATAGAAAGTATTGTTCCTACAATTCCTACACTGTTCACCTGATTTGGATGTAAATACCCTCAAATTAAAGCTGAAAGTTTGCAGTTAAAGCAAATCTTGTTTCGTTTCATTTCAAATCCACTGTAGTGAAAAGAAAGAAGAGAATTGTGCCGATGTTCCAATATTTATGGACCTGACTGTAGCTACGGTGGCCGACAGGGGCAAACGCACTGCAAACCCAAAACACACCAGCAAATCAAAAAACACCGGCAAACAAGAAAAAAAACGGCAAGTTACAAAACACCAGCAAGTAACAAAACGCCAGCAAATGACAAAACGCCAGCAAGTAACAAAACGCCAGCAAATAAGAAAACACCAGCAAGTAACAAACCGCCAGCAAATAAGAAAACACCAGCAAATAAGAAAACACCGGCAAGTAAGAAAACACCGGCCGGTAAGAAAACACGGGCCGGTAAGAAAACACCGGCAAATAATAAAACACCAGCAAGTAACAAAACGGAAGTGCTCTGGGTCTGTGGGGGCGCTGTTGTGCAGGTCTTTGACCAACCTGTTGACTCGCACTGTTGGAGTAGCATCCAGCTGCAGCCCCGGAGACCAACACCCTGGCGTGACAACAACACCCTGGCGTGATAATAGTGGTTTAATGTACGGGATTTTTTTTCTAAAAACTTTATATACACACCGAAACGATGGGAGTGGTTTGACGGAAGTGATTTTTATCTTAAACAAGAACGAAGGAAGAATATAAAAGTACGTTAGCCTGTCCATATATTGAGCGCCACAGCGGGGACAACGACCACCACCTTACCGCCTCCCTGGAGACCCAGAGCGGATACAACAAGCACCACAT
Source organism: Microchirus variegatus (assembly GCF_963457635.1). Classification (NCBI taxonomy): domain Eukaryota; kingdom Metazoa; phylum Chordata; class Actinopteri; order Pleuronectiformes; family Soleidae; genus Microchirus; species Microchirus variegatus. Next base: position 15,973,733 of record NC_139817.1, on the reverse strand, counting down.
ACACACACCCCCTGGAGCTCCGCTGTTATACTTTTTTTCACCGTTTACACATTTTTCACACTATTAACTAATAAAACCTTGTCAGATATCAATGTTTCTTCCCTTTACTACTACTCACTGTTTATTTGTAAAACTAACTAAACTAAATCTTAAAAATAAAATTTTAAAAATTGTCATAATTTTACAATAAAGGTTTCTATTTTTTATTGTTTGAACGGTGATTATTGTTGTAAGTTTGTTTGTAAAACTAACTAAACAAAATCTGTCACGTCAGGGTGTTGGTCTCCATGGCTGCAGCTGGGTACTATCGCAGTGTTGGGTCAAAACTTTTTTTTTTTTTACAAACTTTATTTAAACTTTTCCAGTACACATATACACATATACACATATACAAAATACCTCAAAGGGAATACAAAATTGCATTGGCTTAGGTGTTAAAGGGTTAAGAATAAATGCATAATTTGACGGTCATATTTATAGCATGTTTTATTGTCAAAAGCCACTTTATTAGGTACACTCCTTCAACTACTTACTGACCAGCTAATCAGCCAATCAATCCAATCACATGACAACTTAAAGTGTATACAGAAAATATCTAGTGAGCTGTCTGACTCGTTACACATGATCAACTCTGTGACTGTGTCCAACCTTGAAGCATACGGGCTATAGCAGCAGAAAACCACACCGAGTTCCATTCCTGCCATTTTTATTAGCCGTCCTGAGCACCTAATAAATCTTCCTCTGAAGTGTAAGATTCAATGAATGAATCAGAGTGTCATCTACTGTCTCTTTAAAACAACCAGGTGTGATGGCACCTTCCTGCAGTGATGACTTTCGCAAAAAGTGGAAGTGTGTGTGTGCATCCTTCCATCTAGATACAATCTACAGCTTTGATAATGAGACATTAGGGCTGTAACGATATGTGTATCAAAATCGCGATACTCAGAGCCATGCACGAACCTTGTCTCGTGGCGTGAGAAAACGGAATTGCGAAACGCCCTTTCTAACTCCCAGCTATATTTCCAGTCAGCCACATGATATGAGCTGTTAGTGCTACCAAACTTTTCAAATTACTATTATTTTTAATAGGGGTGTCAAATTATCGCGTTAATTGTGATCAATTAATTACAGTCATCATTAACCCGATGTTTTTTTAATCGCGTTTATCTCTTCTTTACTGTTGTTCCCAGTTACCGGGGCAGCGTCAGACGTGGTGACAAAAGCGTCATAAAACCATGTCTAACTTTAACAAACACAGACATGCTGCATACTCACAGAAAGGTCAGAAACTCGTGGAATGTATCGAAACGTGGGTCAAAAATCGTGATACAAATCGAATTGTGAGTTTGTGTATCGTTACAGCCCTATGAGACATACAAAATCACATGTCAAGTTTTGCCTGCTCTCTTGTAGATATAAATAAATAAATAAATGACAGAGAACCTTCACAGTCAACAGCAATCAAAAATGTTGAAGTACTTAAAAGTACTAGACAGCTAACTACTGCCCAGCTGCCTTTATTCAAGGCCAAAACAAATCTTCTGTATGATATCGTTAACGTTAAAGCGTAGATTTTAGCCAAATTGAAGAGCTTCTGAGTCACTGTGATGGTTTGTACCACAACTGTAGTGAAAAAAACAGCCTTGCAAGATCAGGGCTGGCATCTTGGGTCCTTGCCAGGTATCCAAGATCATAGCAGAACTGACGAAAAAGAAGCAGAGAAAACTGTTGTCGGAAGAAGAGGAAATGACTGTCTGACCGAGCGAGGGGCCACACACCAGTAAACATCAGACCAGCTTTTCTCAAGGGTAAGAAGCATGCAGAACATATGCTGACCGGCGCGGACAAGGCCCCACAACTTGTGTTTGCCTTCAGCTGTGAGTTTATTTTTACAACAGTGAGGATAAAGCAGTAGACAAAGGATGGATGTTGATGGTGGTGTTGTAAAAACATGTACTCTGAAACTGTAGGGGGAGCTCCGTAGAGAAAGTATAGAGAGTATACAGTAAAACTATTAAATACAGTATCTTAATGTTACCTCAGTTTCTTCAAATGCGCCCTTTTCTTTCTGCTAATTTTGTAGCAGTAGGGCTTCACCTCACAAAAGTGCACACTCACTGTTTCTGTCAGATCGTCGCCGTTATACTGTACTGTACAAGAAGAAGCCCCACATCATGTCAAATTGTTTATAGCCGTCATGTTTTCTTCTCTTCTCACTGTATGTTATGAGATCTCCTACAGCTACGGCGTTTAAGCCTCACGTATCTCTGTTGTCCGCTTCTTTTGTGCTACTGGTGTTTTATGAATCGTTAGAAAGACGAAAGATCTGACCGTCACAGGAAGAGCTATTTGTAAATCACCAAAACTATAGAATTTTGTAAGATTTTCAGCTATTTTTCTTACGACACTGCATTCACCTATATAAATTAGTTCTTCAACCTAACCAAAACTCAAATATTGGCTCTAAACCTAAGCAGTTCCTCAGAACTTAGATTCTGCCTCATTAGGACCAGGTTCTCTATATGAGGATGACTGATCCTGTCAAGGTTCATGTCAGAAAATGTCCTTAAGAGGTAACAAATACAAGAACCCACACATGCACACAAACTTGCTTCAGCTCTAATCTTGTAAAGGTCATTTCACCAGAGCAGCAGTCTTAGGAGATCTGACTGTCTGTTCTTCTTGAAACCTTAATGTTTTCCCCTCATTCCTCTTGTTCCTCTCTTGCTGATTCTCCTACACCATCTTACACACACACACACACACACACACACACACACACACACACACACACACACACACACACACACACACACACACACACACACACACACACACACACACACACACACACACACACACACACACACACACACACACACACACACACACACACACAGACACTCTTACTCCTTCTCCATCTCTCTAACCTTCTCTCCTCCCTCCACCTTGCATGTAGCCTCGACTGCAGCCTGTGACTCTGCACATCTTCACGTACCTGCTTATTTCTACTCTTGCTGCTTCTGTATTTTTTCTCTCTCTCGCTCTCCATATTTATTTATAGAATTTTTTATTATTATTGTTATTATCATTATTATTTTAAAGTGGTACAGTGTGTACAAGTGCTGTCCTTTTTCTCTTATGGTCTGGGAGTGTTCAGAAAAAAGATTTATACACTGTAGGCTACTGACCTATTCAACCTCACGTCCTGAGTCTGTGACAGATTTATCCTTGCGTCTACTATTAAATGTTATAGTTGAACGATAATAGGAAATTGTCATTATACAATATACTTAACAATGTATCAGTAATAAATCAAGAGAGTAGCTATACTTTTTTCCGGTAGCAGTAGAGGTAATAAACGGAGGACTCATTCTTTACCAAGTGAGTTTTGGTCTTTGTGTGTTAGAAATAACAATGTTATTCAGTGTTTGAATGAAAGTGATCGTACATTTTAAAGCGGACCTAGACCGGAAGTTCAAATTAACGATGTTTTTTAGTGTGTATCTGCATCATTACCTTGTTTAAGAAGCCCTGAAGGTTCTAAACAAACATTTCAGCCACTGCTGAGAACGCTGTGTTTTATTGTAATCTTGGGCTGAGTGAGATCTCTAAAAAAAACTCGGTCCGGTTACGTAAACACCAGTTCTCCGGAACAGCAGATCATCCTGCTCCGGGCACTAGTCCGGGCACTTCCGGTTGTGTACTTTGATCCGCAGAAGAAGAATAACGTCCGTTGTGGAGGTGTTTCACGAGCGACAGTGTCTTCTGACTCTGGGTCTGACTCCGGGTCAAAGTCATAAAAGGGATTGCGGCGGGGAGTCGAGAAGAAGCTATTTTTAAACATTGTTAAATCAATGTTTTGATAATGAGTAGCAGTGCATCCACCGTTCCAGAGGGGGGAGCTGCGCTTCTGAGAGCGGATGAGGTGCTGAATAGTATTGGCCAATCACAAGACTCTGTCTTCTGGGGGTGAAAGTTCACTCTGAAATATCGCGATTCAGGAACAGCCTCAGAAAAGAGGATTTCGATCGACCATTAAAACAAGTTAATGTAAGTAAGCAGACCTATTGGCCTGGCTCCTCAAGTAGGTCAAAATCTTTCAGGCTGAATTTCTACCTAAAGCAGTTTGAGGAGTGCCTACATTCAAATGGCCACATCTTCTTCAAAAATTATCATATTTACATGTGTTTGACATTGTTGGAAAGCTTAGAAATCTTTCAGAATTTGTAAATACCTCCAAAAGTCCCAAAGTAGACTTGTGACCACTTTTGCCATGGCTGGACACAATTATGTGCAACAGGACCACTCTAGGTCCGCTTTAATAAACATACTTATGGATATGGATATCGAGTTGGTTGAGACCAAGACAGAGCCACAATTTCACAGTAATTACTGTATTTGGACCAGAAACATAAACTCAAAAGCACATATTAGATTAAGGATATCCTAGTAGTTTTAGGTGACATTGACAATCAACCCCTTTTATATATCTTATTTAACTCAGTCAGATGCATGAATGTCTGTGGAATAAACAAAGTTTTTAATTCCCACCATTTCAACTCCCAGGGGCAGCCTGATTGACTCGGCTGCAATTACTGGACAATACAAAACTAAATTTAAATCTATGTGTGCCTGTTGGAAATATCAGCATTATAAATTTAAATGAGACATTTTACTTGTCTGCAGCCTGGTGGATGAGCAACTATTTATATTCTGCATTCACAAATCAAGCAGCATATAATTAATACACAACATTAGTTGTGTTACTGGGAGAAAAATAAATAAAAATAGCACCGATAAGTCTTTGCACCTCTGCTGTGGATTTAATTTTTCTTGTGATCTTCAGTATGCAAATCAGTTTTTGAGGTTGTCACGCTAAATTTATTTCTGAATTCATATTTACCGCAATAGCACATGACTTGAGTGTTAATTATCGCAGCTGCCGTGAGAGTTTCACAGGCTTCCAATTAATGGCAAAGCAAAGACGTTGAGTAACCTCAGAACTGTGGAGTGTGTGAATTATGTACAGTTAAATGGAAACATTTGAAAGAATCCTAAAGAATTCCACTCCCTGTTAAAACGTCACAGCTCTTTTCACTCCCTTGTTTAGGATTCTGTGAATCAAAAGCTTGTATCGGGGAAAGGAACCAAAAGTTTTCTAACTAAGCTCCGACAAATTCTCCCCGCTGAGCGGTGCGGAGAAAGCGCTGCACCACAAAAAAGCCAGTTCCGTTAATAAGCTGCCTCTCAGTGCTCCAGATAAGATGTGGATTTACACCTGTTGCACTTTGGAGGTACGACTTGATGATGAAAGCTGAGTTTCACAAAGAACAGACTGGGGGCAAAACACATGCACAAAGTAACCACACGTAATTGCCGCGAGGTGAAAGAGTAGTTCATGGCCCCCGTGCTAGTGTTACAACACAAAGTAACTTAAAGTTTAGGTATTTATGCCTCAAATCTTCATTTAGGCCTATTAAGTGGACAATTTCTACATCAGCTTTGACAGACAGCAGGGTCTTCCAATATAGAATCTCTTTGGACTTATCACCCTGTGTGGCAATTAAAAATGGTTACTAGCAGAAATGATTAGTCTGGTCTCTATATTCTTTGGCACAGTAGCTGTGATTCAGTCTGATTTTAAAAATAGCAGTTCACCAAGGTGCAAGCACACTGGGCTTTTAAAAGGTGATATTCTAATTGCTTTATTGCAACCTTAAGCTCAAAACAAACACAATTATTGAAGAGGAGATGGAGTAAAACCCTGCCTTTAGATCATTAAAACAGAGCCCTCAAGTTCAAAATTGTATTAAACATATTTGCAATTGACCATGCTTCAGGGGGGCAAGAGGAGACGCTTGGGTTTAGTCAACATGACACTTGAGATATTTACAGTCACAAAATGACTGAGTGCTGTAAAACCTGCCCAGATTTATCACGTGGCAAACACTGCTAATAAATTAAATTACAAATTATAAATCAAAAAATGTTGTGAGAGTAAGCGTGAGAGTGTGCACATATCAATATGCAGCATTTGGTCTCCATCCAAAAATATCAAGAGTAATTTAACATTATTTCAGCATAAAGAAAGAATGTGAACTTATCTCTTCCTATTTAATTTCCCTCTATTGGCACATTGTCCCTGCTTTTACTTTCTTCTTTCCCTCAACTCTTACCGTTCTTCCAGAACCATTTCAGACAACAATTTGGAGTCAATAAATGATCCAAGCATCAAACTTCAAACGGCACAGACCCATGATCGGATTTCATTTGGTGCAAACCTCGGTCATAAATGGTTTTAATGACAGTTCCATGCTCAAAATGCCAAGTCCAAATCTATTTCTTGGAATAGAACATTCTAAATGTTGAGGAAAAAAACAATCATTTAACCATCAAGGGAAAAAAGAAAAGGTTCTTGCAAAAACCAGTGACTCAGTGTCAGACCATGTGTGAAGAAAATGCTCTCAATCATTTCATCCAGTCGTATTTTCACCGAGCTTCAGCCGCATGAGTAACTGCCTCATAAATATCATGAGTGTAAATAGAAGTGGTAAAAGTCTGGTCTGTATTAATCAGGAATTGGCCTGAAACCAGACACGTCCAACCAATGAAATAGAGACATTTAATTCCAGCATTAGTTTACCTGGGGGCTAGATGCCTTGAAATAATGTGTGGACACTTCACATTTTAGAAAAGTGGGTGTTTTTTTCTTCTTCTGTTTGGTGATTGAATGTCTCTAATGCAGTTGTTTATCTTTTTGTATTGATTTGGCCCAGGAGAGTATCATGTAGATCCAGCAGTGCTTAAGTTGTCAGTCATCAAACAGTGTCTGTGGGAAATTTAAAGACTTTCAACCTAAGAATCCCAGAGTCAATCTGCCAAAGAGGTTCTTCTACAAAAAACAACCATACAAATATTAACCTCTATAAAACACTGACTGCAGTCGACAATAAATCTACTCCCAACATTGACTTGTGGCATCTTTGTTTCTCACTACAAAAAAGGGAAAGAGTTAAAGACAAGTTGGGCCATGAAAATCACCCAGAATAAACCAGACGTATACGTGTCCAGCCATGGAAAAAACAGCAACAAGTAGCAATAAGAGGGACATTTTGAGTTATTTACAGATTATCTAAGTGTGATTTTAAGCTTTCCAATAATGTCTAACACAAATCTGAAAATATTGGAAGAAGAAAGTTTGGGATGAAGTATGCTAGCTTAAAGGCTAGCATATTAGCGATAAAGTACGCTAGCTTAAATGCTAATGTGTTAGCAATAAAGTCCGCTAGCATAGCAGAAGTGAGATTGGTGTCAGCATTACCAAAAGCCTCTGTCTTTGTAAAGAAGTACAGTCAAAGATTTGCGCTGTAACAACCACAATATAGTTGGTGGTACACCATACGTCTTTCCTTATTCACCTTCAAAAGCAAAAAATTTCTTATTTTGTAATAAAAAATAAAAGAAATAATATAAATATATTTTCTTTATTTACTCAGTTTGAGTCTGAATTCCACATGACTCAGTTTGTTTACTCTGTCATGGTGGCATCAAAAGTGTGTGTGTGTGTGTGTGTGCAAAAATGAATGGCTACTTGAAACTGGAGCAATGTGTAACACAGAAGTGAAAGTAGAAGCTTGTTATTGATCCGATTTCCAACAGCAACGTTGGAATAAATATAAATATTTGGATCAATCCACCCACCCACCCCTACCATACACCCTGGACTGTATCTGAAATCAACAACACAGCAAGAAATGTGATTTATGAAAGCATATAAAAGCAAAGCATGTGGAATTTAGAAGAGAATGCTTCAGATAAAGTTAACATTTTCTCTCTCTGTTTATGTTCAAATTTTTTTTTTTTTTTTGCAAGCTCATCGACAGGGTCTGAACAACTTCTCCCAAAAGTGAAATTCAAAAACATCTCAAGCCATTTGATGACATGCTTTGAAAGTTTTATGAATCCCCCGAGCACCCAAGACATCTCGTTTTCTTAGAAGAAGTATTTTTTGTTGTTGTTTTTAAGTTAAATTGGAACGTTATCACATCGAGAGCACCCAGGGTAATGAGTTAAAAGACTGCAGTAGGATTAAGAGTAGTTGATGTTTTGGGAGGTGAAACGAGATGTCCTATAAATGATCAGTTTGAATATTTGCAATGAGCTTTTTAGAGGGGACCTTAATGGCCAGTGAAAATATGCAGATTTTTTAATTCTGCATATTTTATGATCCCTACATGTAGAAACAAACAAATAAAATGCAAGAATAGTTTATTCAATGCTAAAAAATACACATGTTAAATCAGTGACAGTGAAAAGTCAAACCGCTCAGGTGCTTCCCTGTTGTTCACATAAAAGTGAGGACCCTCAATCACACAAAAAAGCCTTTTGCGCAAAAGTGCAGTGCATTCACTGTTTTCTCAAGTGCCAGGGATAAATAGACAAATAAAGCCCAGCTTAATAGAGTGACAATAATATTCGTGTATACTTTCATGAGTGTAATAATGAAAAAGAATAACCATATTCCACTCGGGTTGGCCTAATGGAAGTTATTGTGTCATTATAATAACTTTAATTATGGATTTATTCTTTTACTGTCCCCATTAAGCCATGACTGTCAGTCAACATGCACACTAACAGGACGCCGAGAGAGTGAAGTGGCATAAATGGAACTCAGCCATCATTCATTTAGACCTGCACCTTCCCCACTGTGTCAGGTCATCGTGTCCTCTGTGCTCCTGTGTGCATGCTGGTTTCCAGGCGTGTCATTTCATTCTTGATCAAGTGAGAGAAGTGCAGCAGGTGTTGTGTAAGAAAAAAAAAACAAAAAAACAATAATGTTACAAAAGGCTTTTTTGTGAAGGTATCACAGCGCTTCAATATGATTTAAATGGGAAAACATAATAGGAACATTAATACATTTTCCAAAGCCTCCATAAAGGACTTTTCAGATTCAGATACAAAGCATTAATATACATAAAAAACAATACAATAATATATTGCTGTGGATACAGCCTCAGTATGTTTTTAACTGTTCCAGACAGTAAATGAATGCATTTTCCATGACTTCATAGTACCTCCTCAACGTAGGGGATGTCATTTTACATGTGACACAAGTTAGTGGCGGGCAAAGCAGTTGTTTTCTGTGCAACTGAATAATTAGAACCAGTTCATTAAAAAGATTAGTTTAGTACTTCCTGCTGAACTGAAATGCAGCTGAACGTGAAATACACCTCCTCTGTTAAATATTGAGATTTTAGACATTTTCTTTGCTAAATGTTTGGCGATTAACGCATGTTTTAGGTATTTTTAAGTATTTTTAATTGACCTACAGTTCGGCATTGTTCGGTTTGATTCTTGTGTCGGACGTTGCATTTGTGACTCTTCATGGCGACGACCAATCCGACCAATCAGTGGCCGGCAGTCTGTTGACGTCACGTTAGCATCGGCTCAGATTGCTTATCACCATATCACCAGAGCAGGTACCAAAAAAAAAGTACCAGGTAGAAGGTAAAATCACTTTTACTATCAGTTAAAGCAAAAAAAAAGCAAGTTGAGTCGAGTAGTGCTACAACTGTATAATGAAAACCTGTACTATAGTAATAGTAGTAATGAAAAATAATTGTGCTAGTTATACGGAGAACCCTCAAAAACCCATTTACATATGGGGAGAACATGCAGAAAGGCCCTTGTTCCAACTGGGGCTAGAACCCTGGTCTTCTTGTTGAAAAGGCAAGAGCAGTGCGCTATAACTTTTAAAACAGTTATGTGAAAATCAGAAAAGTGAACGAGGAAGTATTTGAGTCGGTGCACTTCACGCAAGTTTCTTGCTAATGAGACATTTGCCAACATGCCTAATCTGCTCAGTGTTGTTTTCACCCCCGTCTCCAATACTTATTGGTAGTGATGTGCCGCACACACACACACACACAGGTCTTTATACAGCTTCATGCAGGCTGAAGATGGATGTCGCAGCATTATGCTAATGAGCATCACTGCTGTCCAATCATACGCTTCACTGACTGAAAGGGCAGAGAGATGGACAGCAATGGAGAGACTGCAGCGGTGGAAGCAGTCAGATGAAGGCAGCGCAAATGCAGTATTACACATGGAAACAGATTTTTTAACACACTGCAGTAAACTACCTTGTAAAGTTTCCTCGTTTTTTTCCCCTCTCCTCAAGAATTCTCAAAAGTCATTAAAAGTGTCAGCTTTTTTTTTTTCTTCCCTTCCCTACAAGCTGTGTGTTAACGAGCCATTTTCACTTCCCGAGGACTATATCACTTACATAAAAGAATGCTTTTGATATAAATAACAGGTGACAGGTCTCTTTTAGGATAACACAGCTGCCTGCACAAGAAAGAAAGAAAAGGGAAGAGCCGAGACGGAATTGAATCCAGGATCAAGTAAGCCGCAGAGTTGTAAATCTGTGTCACAGTGGGTGCAGGGACATATCAACAACTAATTTGTCATGTACACAGACGCATCATTCTGGGGCAAACAGGGCTCACACTGAGTTCAAGCAGACAGTGGCAGATATATTGGGGAAGGTGTTATAAATCACTGTAATAGGAGAAAAGCCGAGTTGAGGTCACAGTGTTGTGAAACACGAGACGCCATGGGGGAGGTATTCCACTTTAAATTATATTTATATGAGGAACGAATCTCGAAACAAGTCTCTTATAATATATAATACATGTATATATATATATACATATTAGGGCTGTCAAAATTAACGCGTTAACGCAGGATGATTAATTTGTGGAATTAACGCGTTAATTTTTTTAACGCATTAACGCACTTTCATCGCGCTACGGGTAGACGTGAACAGGCAAGGCGGCGGGCAACTGCTTGGGGCCCCGAGCCGATAGGGGGGCTCCAGACACTCGGAGCCTAAATGCATCAGTGACCAGCCGCATCCCCGTCTCCCTTAAACAACAATGGTTGATTTGCAATGACATCTCAGTAGGAAACCCCCCTAAAGGGGCCCCACGTCACCTCACGTTAACCTGTGTGAAGCTGAAGGAAAATGAAGAGAAGTTATCAATCAGGAAGTTAGAAGAGGAAGAAAAAAAGAGGATGAAGAAAAAAGAAAGACACAGTTGTAAGTGGTGCTGCTGGCGCAGATAATGATATAATCATAACATTAACAGTCACTGTCTAACTAACGGGGACACAGACAGCAGCTAACATTAGCGTCAGAATGCTAGCTGACGCTAACGCCAACTAGTAGAAGCAGTGCTTCAAAGGTGCTGATGAGAAATTTCCTGCTGTGGGTTTAGTAAGAAAACTATTTAACTTCTATACTTTATATTTTGTTTATAATGTGAGTTATTTACAGTGCAATGTATAGGGTTTTTTTTAAAGTTATTTACAGCATTTTATTATTTCTGTTTATTTATATTGTCTCAGAATGTGTTTTTTTTTTTACAATGTAATGTTTATTTTTTACCAAGTTTGTATAGGTTTTTACAAGTTATTTACAGTATTTTATTGTTCTTTACATTTATATTTTCACATACTTTATTTATCTCTCCGTTCCTACAACAATATAAAGAGTAAATTTGATTTGTTTGGGCATATTTACAAATGGTAATTAATCGTGATTAATCCACAGCTACCCTGTGATTAATCTGATTAAAAATTTTAATCTTTTGACAGCCCTAATGTATATAAATAATTAATAATTGACCAGTGTTCATTTTTCTATATAAATAGTGCTATATAGGCCCAGTACAACTCTGTGAATCACTCTCAATCCTTGACTATGTTACATAAATTATTTTAGCTTATCTAGGAAAAAAAAAGGGCTATGGATTGACACCGTCAGGATTGTGAAAATTCCAGTATTTTACACCGAGAGTATCACAGACGACACGTTTGAATATTTGCAATTTGCATCACCGCCAAAGCCAACGTGTGGTTATTACGGTAATTTTACTCTCGCTGTTGCAGGAAGCCGGTGAATCAGGATCTTTGTCACCAGAAAGAAGAGAGTTGGAAAAAACATTTAGAATAGATAGAAATGTGCGATTAATCGCGACTTAACTATGACATTAATGTGATTAATCGCGATTAAATATTTTAATCGTTTGACAGCACTATCTAAAATGTATTCAGAGTTGAATTGACCTTTTCAAAGTTTATTATTTTAAAATAAAAAGGTGTCTTTGATTCATTTTCAGCTACTGGCCTCAAGAAAGATGAATTAGAGGGACAGATGGGTAGGTGAGGAGAGAGGGCGTGAGCACCAAAACAATAAAACATATATGAATTTAAGTTTGGCCCTCTCTCTTTCAACCTGACCAATGATAGATGATGCACTGTGGAGACAGGAAGGAATGGATGAAACACAAAAATGCCCCAGTATACCTTTTCACTTTTCTCCCCACCTTGCTTCTTTTCCTTTTCTCTTGTTTCTTTTTTCCTTTCTTCCTCAGATTCTTGGCAGAGTGAACAAACCTGAGAACATCTTTGAAGTTTGCCCAATCCATCAGTGCCGCCTGAGAATGACTAATCTCCAACACCGCTCTGTGCCAGAAACAACTTTTTGCTCAGTTTTTGTTCCGATTAAATCTTTTCACATGTTATTCGTTTACGGTCATCCTCTTCTTTTACTTTCTCCTCCTCAAACCCCATACTTTTGTTTCTGAATGTTCTAATCATTTACACACAAGTAAACTACAAGTAAGCTACTGTGAAGGCTGAAGCTCAGCCTTCACAGTAGCAGCTCCCGAATTGTGGAACAAATTGCTGCTGCACATTAAGCAGCTCTCCTTACTTGCTGTTTTTTAAAATGCATCCACTCTCCTTGGCCTCCAAATCGGTGCAAATTATAGTTGTGTTGTTGATTCCCACTTTGAATGTGGACTTTCTCAGACACACACCCCCCTTGCTTGCTATAGTCTGTCGTGCTGTGCTGCTGATGGACACACACAGTGTGTGTGTGTCAGTTTAAGTAAGACTTACAGTGGCAGACTCATATTTTGTCCTGTTTTAAGAGAGAATCTTGGGAGAGAGGTGGTCAAAGAGAAAATATGGCCTATAAAAAATGGTCCAAAGTTTAATGAGATGACTGCGCAAACTAATAACAACCTGTTGTTGTTGTGCTGTTGTTGGTTTATTAGGTGAATTTGCACTCTTGAATTAGGCTTGGGAATCACTGCTGATTTCCTGAAATGATTTGATTCGGATTCACATGGTCTGGACTTGTTTGTCTATTTTAACCATAAAAGGACTAGGAAATGTCCTGTGAGTAAGTGCTTTTGCCCATTTTTCCAGAATAACTTTCAATATCTGGCAGTTGTTTACAATTTAATGCATGTTAAAATAGTTTAACAATTTAAAATGAAGAAAAACACTGTAGTTGTACATGACCACCAGATTTTGCATGTTAAATTTAAAATTTGAAAAAAAAAACACCTAATTAAAATAATAAAAAAAAAAAAATTTGTATCAATGTCCAAAACCAGGCCAAAAAATGGAGACTATGTACAGAGGTTTTTCCCACTTTCCGGCAACAAAGACGCTGATTCACCGGCTTCCTGCAAGTGAAATCACTGTAACTTCTCTACTTTCAGAAACCGCAAGAATTTTTCGCAAACCATCGCGTAATTACAGTGCCATCTGTTAAAGGGTTAACTAACTTGGTGCTAAATGTATTCATGTTTACACTGAAAACTGAGCCCATAATGAAGTATCAAGTTGTCCAGCAGAGGTCGCATCAAGTAATTGTATTTAATACTAGATAATAATATAAAAGTTAGTATTTCTGGTGCTACACAATATAGATGGGGAAATAAAAAAGAGATTTAGATCAGCTCTTGCAAATGAAGATCGGAAAACCTACTAATATAAATCTGGAAAACCCATTTTTTAGGATAAAAAGTTGTTTAATTTATATGCACATACACGCTCATATATAAAAGCATGAATCTATGGAAAAAGAATACAATTAATCCCACTATATTAAAATAGTCAAGTAACAGATGTTACACTGGAGCGTAAAACCCACAGCTGAGATTCTGTAACAGTTTTGATGATCTCCTTTCAGTAAATATTGTATTAGAACTGAATGACAAAGCTGTGGAACGCTCCCATACATACCCATCAGCTATGATTTACAAATATGCTGTCAAACACAAATTGGGTACATGTGTGCTGACCTTCAAAACATGAATAGGAGGACCCTCATGCACATGCCTCACATGCCCGTCTATTAACAGCTTGACACAAAATGAATACATAATATTTAGCACAGCAAGAAGAATTCCAGTTTAGTTTACATTCTTACGGCTTTACCCAACACACGTCTACGCTGCGATGAAGTCGTTCTCATCAAAAAATAAAAATAACATTTGCTAAAACCAAAAAAGCCTGGAACAGCAAAGCGAAGAGGAAACTTGTTTAATGTGTGCGTCCTTGGATAAAGATTGGACTACACAGGATTTCGAGGGAGGATAATCAATTTGTTCCAGGGAACGACCGGAACATTCCGATACATCCGAAAAGAATCAGCATGTGCTTGCATTTGTTAGGCTAAACACAGATCGGGAAAGCTGGAGTGTGAAGATAAAAGTCAGAGCCTTTATTTTTAAAAAAGCACACATAACACAGGATAATGCCTGCATACTGTTCTGTTTTGCCTGTAGATAAATTATTCAGGAACAAATGTGTGTTTTTCAGCTTTCAAATATTCCAAAATACTTCTAAGAAGTCGATATTTTGACATTTTTTGATTTTGAGAATTGTATTCTCTTGTGCATCTAAATGAATGTAATTCCAAAGTTTATTAATAGAATACTCCTGGTGCATTGTCTTTACACATATTAAGACGCTCAATGACGTTTCTCTTTAACATACTCATCTCATGATGATTAAATTAAAGTGAAATGAACAGGGAAAAAATAAATCAACCTCTCTTTTGACAATTCACAATGTCACCATTTTACCCACTACATTTGTTTTTTTGTTTTTTTTTATTCTGTGCAGTGTATCAGAGAAGCCCCTTATTGTACAAGTGATTAGACTGAGGGTCATTAAAACTTTACCATTTATACATTATAGTATTTTAATGGTATTGCAAATTTTGTCGTGACCTTATATCGAGGCTTATTTTCCCCTCAGGGAGTATTTAAAACTGATGACATAGAGCAAATGGGAATGTATAATTTAATCAAATTTGAATGCGCCGATGCACACAATCAGTAATTGCTCCCCACTAATGTAAATGAAAACATTTTTACATTTTATATAACACAGTATATATAAAATGAAAATGCATTGAAAAGGGGGGAACACAACATGTTCACTAGCAATGCTGCCCTGGATAAAACGGTTATGCTTTTTAAAAAATATTTTGTTTAACTTCTAACTTAACAGTTATGCCTTTGTTCTTTAAGTTATTTAAGTGCATCTGAGATACAAGTCTCATTCCCACAACAGAGGAAGTTGATATTACTCAAAGGTGTGTTAACTTTTTTTAAAGAGAGAATCTGTGGCCTTTACTGTAATTTTCCATTTGGTCCAGACTGCATCAATCTGTCTCACACCTGTATCAGTGCTCAGTCTCAGTTTGTTTTTCATTCCTACAATCTCATAATAATCATTTTTCATCACTCAGTTGCAGATTAAGCAGTGAAAAACTCCTCATTTGACATCATTTGCAGACAACAACAAACATATTTTCATAAAATAACATCACTTAATATAATTAAAAGTAATATTATTCAGCACACGTTGAGTTTGAATAGATGGATTTAGCTTGGTTTTCTTGTAAAGGTTGGAGTTGGGGCTTTTTAGCTTTCATTCCCAAGTACAAAATGCTTATGTGTGCTTAAGATAAGTTAATATATATGGTGTGTTCCAGTTTCAGGAATTTTGAAGTTGACAGGGGACGCAACTCTGAGTGACATTATAAATCCGACCCGAGATTCCAAAATGGCTGTCAAAAGTAAAGAAAACTGTCTACTTTTACTGTAAATTGTGCCTCTGTCTTATTTGGTTCACGTTAAGTCAGTCATTCACATAGTTATATTCAATATTACATTTTTGCTATGATGTGTGTGTGTGCAAAACACTCTGTAGGGTTTTTCTACTAACTGTATTGCTAAAATATAACATTTGATACAATCCAAAAATCCGACTTATGGCATGCTTCACTATACAAAGAATGTAAACACTATGAAAGCTGTGGGCTGCTTATTTCTTCTTTATGAATATTTGCTACTCAGCGAGGTTGTGATATCGGTATCTCCTTGGCCATCCCTAGTTTTTCCTCGATTTCTCACCTGGAGGTGACTTCACTCCTAGGTGTGACCTTCAGAATTAAATGGAAAACATCAATCTTCTTTATTCTCAACTTTTTACCATAAGCCTTTTGAACAGACCTCGTGTCTCAGTGATTCTTAAGACTGTAGAGTCAAAGGTCCATGTGATATTGCCTGATGTGTACAGTGTGTGATTCTATCGTTGTATAGAATATACTATGACTGTGTTATTATCTCTCCAGTCCTCTCTTTCCTCTGCACCAAGTGAGTATATCAGAGTGTGCTAGTGTTTTATTGCAATGGCTGCATTGGGAGCTGTTGCTTTGCACTATTGCTCCAGCCTGATTTCATTGTGTTAAGCCAGAGTGCAGATGTGTTTGTAAGCTTGACTTTTTTTTCTTTCCTTGCTGATGAGAGCTGGGGGATTGGAACTCATAATAGAATAATAAAGTCTAATGGCTCTCTAGTTCAAGGTAATGTCATTTTTACGACTCTCAGAAACACAAAGACAAAGAAAGATGGTCTGAGAGAGGGATTTTCAGTCTGTGGCCACATTTACCAAAATGAGAGAGGGGGAAAATAAAACTTTTAATTTACTCTTAACTGACTGAACGGGCGGACATAAACCACATGTGATTGTTTCCCCGAGTCAATATTTAGACAAGATCTCCACTAAAACAAAGTTCAATAATGATAACACCTAATCAGCTAAATGTGCCACCGTCCACGTTCTGCAAGTCTATCAGCAAATGAGGACGTCAATCCAATTAAACCTCGCCGCTGCCTCAACTGTTGCTGCGTATAGGTCTCACAAGTACAGCGAATTACTTTCAGCATCACTGATCAATCGTTATCGACCGCAGTCTCCATTTATTTACAATAAAACCAAGGTAGCTGTAAACAGGCATTGTAGCTGTCCTAATTGATTAAAAAAAGTGGCCAAAATTAACATTTTTAAAACTTTAAACAGACACAGCCTTGCAATAGGCACTGCATTCAATTGTCGTGGTAAAATTGGATAAAAAAAATTATTTAAGTCACTTCTTACTCACTCACGCTTCCCAGTTCTAACCCGTACGGTGTTTTCAGCTTCATAGATTTAGCCTCTTACACAGAACACACTGGCTTGTGACATGAATAAGAGCTGCTGAAAACACAGCGTTCTCAGCAGTGGCTGAACTGTTTGTTTAGAACCTTCAGGGCTTCTTAAACAAGGTAAGGACACAGATACACACTAAAAAACAGCGTTAATTGGAAATATCCGGTCTAGGTCCGATTTAAATAATTCCATGCAGGCTTTTAGCCAACGATGTTGTGATGACGCGCGGGTATACCTGCTTACCTCTAGTCTGACCAAGATCAGTTTGGAACACCACAGGATTCCAACAAGATGTGAGGACACGGTGGAACAGCACCTATTAAATGCTGGAAAATCTCTTCACAGCACGGATTATGAACTACCCCGACAGAACTCTCTCCCTTTGAGCATTTAACTAAAGATCAGCTCAACTGATGCATCTGTTATTCCCTTAATTACAGCGCTAAAGCGTCTTCTAAAGAAAGAATGAGACTACGGAGTGAAAACAATAAAAAGTGCACTCTTGAGAATCTGTCAACACGTTTTACTAAGATCTACTCGGATCTCCTGTACTTCATTGCGACTGTACTCAATCCTCGTCATAGATATCATTATGTGTGTGTCATATATGGATGTGTCGATTAGTGTTGTGTCGGTCATGACTGATTCGTTCGAACTGACTGGGATCACTTCATGAACTGATTCGTTCCTTTCTTAGTTCAGTTGAGCTCAGCAGCGAGCGTGGCGGCCGATGGTTTGCCGGCGCCGTCAGTCACTCGTGAATTTTCGGCAAACGACACCAGCCAAGATTGCGCCGAGAGGGGAGGGAGTGACTAAGAAGAACTGTGTCTGCCGTGCTGCTGTGATTCGTTCGCGCTGTCACTCACTCACCGACCCGTACACGTACTGACACACACTGAAATGTGGTTGTGGACGTGAATCTCGTTCGCATTGCGAACAAACTGACAAACAGAGAACTGGAGAACTGTGGCTGAGGACATGAATCTCTTCAGCGCTGTCACTCACTCAATGAACGTACTGCACTCAGGGAGGACGTGAGTCACGTCGCAGAGGCACTGGGCTCCTGCTAAGCACTGAACAATTAGGTGAACTAATCTTTTGAACGAATCATTTTAATGAATGGATTCTAGTGATTCAGTACACTCAAATGAACTGCCGATCCCATCACTACTGTCGGTAATCGAATCGACTGCGCATAGAGAAATGATCCATTCTGAGTTGATACGCAGGGTCCGCTTACAGCGGCGCACAATGCAGGAAAGAGAAGAGCAGAGTCAGCAGGGGCGGTGCGCAGAAAAAAAACCTAGCTAAAAGCCTGATTCCATAACTTCTTTTTCAGCATTATTTGGCGCAGAAACATCATAATGTGACACTTTCTTGATGTATTCTCTCCTCAGTCACGCTCGTGCAAGAATGTATTGATCCCAATTCATAATTAGAAAAGTGCTTTGATTAATTATCATCGCTGTTGTAAGATCAATAACATATCACACTCACTGCACATAATAGGGTTTTACCAAGAGTTAATATACCATTCATTATGGAATGGCAACATGACAATGATGAAAAGTGTTAAAGGAATACTGTAGTGGCCAAAGTACACTTAATTCCGATGCCACTGAAAAGTCTTCAACTATAGTAAGGTTCTAACGGGCTTGACTCGTAGGCACTGTTTTAATTCATCAATCACGAGGGCAAGAGAAAGTCATATGAAGATTTGCACATTTATTTTCCACTTGCCGTACATCCAAGTTATATTCCTGTTAACATGTATCCAAGCCTGTCGAGGATCACCAATGCATAGAAATATTCCTTTGACGTTCCAAGTTGTGAATGATGACCGATAGTTCCAACAGTATACGACGTAATCCAATATCACGTAGTGACCTGACGGTCAAAAAACCTTATTACACCTAACTTAGTAAACTAAAACGAACACATGAAGCCCTAGCCTGCTAGATATTTGGTACATATATTTCAATGTCTCTTTATATCGCAGCCATCAAAGACATCAAAGTGCCTATGGTGCCCTTTAGCCAAAGGACAAAGTTAGCTACAAGTCTACACATAGTTAACAAAAGGCTTAAGGCCAACGGTTGACGTTGACTGTTTACAAATCACAGTGTAACAAATAATCCTGTACCAACCACCTAAACCGACCCCATACTAAACCCCACATTGGCTCCTACAACACCCGGCCCCTAATTGGGAGGCAACGAGGCTGCCAATTACTTAAAGATAACAAAAGGAGCCTAACACATATATGTATACATCAACAGTTACCCTCCCCATATACACTTCAGTCTTATGAGTCCATTTCACAGACGAGGCAGAGCTTTTCGACAGGTCTCTCCAGGGTGCTTGATTTTGTTTGGACCAACACCCTGCGAACAAGTCCCTTTGCGTCTGGAATGGTTTGGATGACTCGGCCCAAGACCCAGGAGTTTCTTGGTGCAGAGTCGTCAACGATCATCACCACGTCTCCAGGACTCAGGTTCTGCCTGACTTGAGTCCATTTTTGACGCTCCTGTAGGAGGGGCAGGTATTCTCGTATCCATCGCTTCCAGAATAGGTCGGCCAGGTACTGCACTTGCTTCCATCTTCTGCGGGAATACAAGTCGGCTTTCTCAAAAAGGCTTGGTGGCAGCAGTGGCTCCCTTTTCAGGAGTAACAGGTGATTTGGTGTCAAGGCTTCAAGGTCATTTATATCGTCGGACGAAGTAGTTATTGGCCGATCGTTCATTATTGCTTCGATTTCACACATGAGCGTAAGTAGAGCTTCGTCGTCAATAGTCTGCTCTTTCAGCAGAGCTTTGAGAAGTTTTCTCACAGTTCGAATCTGCCTTTCCCATACACCGCCGAAGTGCGAGCCTGCTGGAGGATTAAAGATCCACTCCACTTCTCTTTGACAAAGCGTGCTTTGCATCTTGTCTTGATTCCAATGTTGGATGGCTTCACGGAGCTCTCGTTCTGCGGCAACGAGGTTGGTTCCGTTGTCTGACCGAATGGTTGACACTTGGCCTCTCCTGCACATGAACCTTCTAATTGCGTTGAGACATGAATCAGTGTCCAACGTGTGAGCGATTTCAATGTGCACAGCTCGGGTTGTCAGGGACGTGAAAAGTACTCCGTATCTCTTCACAATTGAGCGCCCTCTTTTTGTCAAAAAGGGTCCGAAGTAGTCCGCGCCAACGTGCGTGAATGGTGGTTTGTCTGGCTGAAGCCTGTCTTTTGGCAAGTCGGCCATTTTTTGTTCCCCTCCTTTGGCTCTAACCTTTCTGCAGGTGACGCATTTTGACAGGAACTTCCTTATGGTAGAATTTGCAGCGGGAATCCAGAACCTTTGGCGCAGGTGAGACAGCATGTGGTTTCTTCCACCGTGTCCAATTTAATCGTGGATGTCCCTTAGTATCAAAGTGGCGATGCGGGCGCCTTTAGGGATGATGATCGGGTGCATGGCGGCCACTGGCATGCAGGAGTTACTGAGCCTGCCTCCGACTCTCAACAGCCCATCTTGGAGTGTTGGATCCAACTTGTACAGAGGGCTACTTCTTTTTAGGGTGGAGTTGCCTCTTCTTAAGCTAGACACCTCATCTCGAAACATTTGATTTTGACAGAGGCGGATTATTTCATGCTCCGCCCGTTTTAAGTCCTCTACGGTCAGAGTCCCTTTGCATGTTATTGCTTTGTCAGTTTGGGAGGGGCTGCCCTTTGCCAGCATGCCCTTCCTTCCTTTGATAGTTTGTAGAAGCAGTTCCTTGAGCTTGAGCATCCATGCCACGGCCTTCTTTAATTTGTACCAGCTGGAATAGTACTGAATGAGCTTGTTCACAGGGTCTGTGCTCTCGCCCGCGCCGATGAGGTTAGTGGTCACAGACTTCCTCATCTCCATGTCATCGTCTTCTATTTTCACTCGTGGTTTCTCCGGCCACGAATGTTCTGGTTCGTGAAGGAATGAAGGGCCTTGAATCCAACTAGGATTGCAGACCAGCTTAGCTGCTGCTTGGCCTCTAGAGGCGCAGTCTGCTGGATTTGCAGCCGTATTAACATATCTCCATTGTGCTGGTTTGGTTAATTCACGGATGGTAGCAATCCTGTTTGCTACGAACGTCTTGAATCTGCGAGTGTCATTCTCAATGTATTTCAAGACTGTCGTGCTGTCTGTCCAGAATATTGACTCTTGTATGGTCATTTGAACCTCTTGCTTCAACATCTTGTCAATATTCACTGCTAAAACTGCTGCTGTGAGCTCCATTCGTGGGATTGTCATTTGCTTTAGGGGAGCGACCCTTGACTTTCCCAACAAGAATGCGCAGTGCACTTGTCCTTCATGATTTGTAAGTCGGAGATATGATACGGTTCCATATCCTATCTCACTTGCATCTGCAAATTGATGAAGCTGGGCTGTGGCGACGTCTCCAAATCCTGCTGGCCTTAAGCATCTGTTTACACTGAAGGTTGATAGGTGCTTTAAATCACTTAGCCACGCGTGCCACTTGCGAGCATACTGGTCCGGGATGGGCTCGTCCCAGGTAAGCTTCTCTTTCATCAGTTGCTGCAACAGTGCTCTGGCGAGCAGAGTGAATGGAGACAGAAACCCCAGGGGGTCATAAAAGGAACTCACAGCAGATAAGATTCCTCTTCTTGTTGCTGGTTTATCCTGCACTGTGATCCTGAACCTTAATGAGTCTGACTCTATGCACCACAGAACTCCTAGTGCTCTTTCGATGGGAAGTACGTCCTTGCTTAGGTCAACAGCCTTTACTTCCTTGGCTCTTTCGCTTTCTGGCAGAAACGCCAAGAACTGTCTGCTGTTGCTTATCCATTTTGTCAAGTTAAATCCTCCTGAGGCGCATAGTGCTTTGAGGTCCTGGTGCAGAGAGATGGCTTGAGCTGTGTTCTTGACTGACTTTAAGCAGTCGTCTATGTAGAAGTTGTTGAGGATTGTATCAACAGCCTCTGATGATGCTTTAACAATGTTATCCTGCGCTGTCTTTCTTAGGGCATAATTTGCACATGTCGCCGATGATGTAGCACCGAACAAGTGCACAGTCATTTTATAATCCACCATGTCCCGCTCGGTGTCTCCCTCCGGCCACCAGAGGAAGCGCATGAGGTTGGTGTCTTCTTCGGGCACCTTGACCTGATAGTACATGGCTTCTATGTCCGCCATGAAGGCAACTTCCTCCTTCCTGAAGCGTGTCAGCACTCCGACTAGGGAGTTTGCGAGGTTTGGACCCTGCAGAAGCTCTTCGTTCAGCGATGTGCCTCGAAAACTAGCACCACAGTCGAATACCACTCGTATCTTTTTCTTCTGAGGGTGGTAAACGCCATGATGTGGGACGTACCGTATGTTGCCATCCTGAAGCCCAAGCTGACTCTCTGGAACTCGAACAGCGTGGCCCTTGGCTATCATGTCCTTCATGAAGTTTCCGTACTCTTGGTAGAAGCCAGGGTCCCTTTTGAATTTCCTCTTTAGCGAGAGAGCTCTTTGCACTGCAGCGTTGCGGTTATTAGGCATTGTGAGAGCAGCTTTCCTTTTTGGCAGTCCTATGACATAATGGCCGTTGATATGGTGCGTCGAGTTTGTGGCGTGGTTCATGAACTGTCGATCCTCCTGCGACATTTCCTCTTTATCGTCACACAGGCGTTCTGGAAAGTCTTGGTCGTATTGTTGCAGCAGGAGCCGCTCTACATTCTCCACTGAGATGTGGTTTACTGTGGCTATTGGGTGTCGATAGCCCCCTGAGGAGGTGCTCGGGTGGCCTTTAAGGGGACCGTTGATTGTCCACCCAAGGGTGGTTTTGACGGCGTATGGACCCTCGCCACTAGGGTTGATCACGTGCCATGGCATCAGTGCTTTAGGCACGTTGACCCCAATGAGAAGCTCGATGCCCGCATTGATGCTGGGTATTTTCAGTTCGCTGAGGTGGGGCCATTTTTCTATATCTTCCTGTGTCGGGATATTTTCCGTTGATACTGGAATTATTTCCTTTGTATATACCATAGGCAGATCAATGTAATTATTGTTGTCGATCCCGCAGACCTCCAGGTCCGTATGCGAGAAGGTTTCCAAGTGACGTTGAGAGCTCATGGTTTTCAGCTGCAGCCCGACCCGTCTGCCCTTCAGGTTCAGCTGCCTTGCAAGTGTGTTGGAGCAGAAAGTTGCGGTGCTGCATGGGTCCAAAAGGGCATAGGTTTCAATTGCTTTGCTGCCTTTCTTAGACTTCACCCGCACTGGAACAATGGCAAGCTTACAGTCAACCCCGGCCTCGGTATATGCGGCTGTTTCGCTGCTGGCCGTGACTGGTGTGCTTGTGGGTGTTGGGCTTGGAGCGGAGTCATCTGGCTCCTTTAGATCCCTTTCTCTTTCGTTGCTGGGACTTTCTGATCTGGTCATGTGTAACATGGTGGGATGTTTTGATCCACAGACACTGCAAGTCATCCTTTTCTTGCAGTCTTTGCTAACATGCCCCATGGCTAGACATCCAAAGCATAGTCCGGATTTCTTGAGGAACTCAACTTTGTCTTTACGCGAGCATTTCAGCATTTTTCGGCACTCTTCCAGAGTGTGGTTCTCTTGCAGAACAGACACCGCTTACTGGAAGCACCCTTTGACTGGTGGGTGCTGAACTTCTCAGTTTTGTCTGGGGTAGCATTTGTGGCAAAGCTACTTCCCCTTTTTCCTTCAGCCTTTGCGCGTCGGGTTTACCTTTGTCCTCCCTTTTGGCTGCTGAGGGCTCCAGTACGCCACCGTATATAGGGTGCGTTGCGGCCCTGGCTTCGTGGCGCACAAATTCCACGAAGTCAGCGAACCTGATCTTGCTTTCCCGCTTGGTCTGCATCTTGTATGCATGCCTCCTCCACGTTTCCACGAGCCTGTATGGCAGCTTTGATGCTACTATCCTCATGTTGGCAGAGGTGTCCAGCTCCTCCATGGCTCCAAGGTCCTCCATGGTATTGTGACAGTTCAGGAGAAATAGCGAGAAGTCATGGAGGGCTTGTCCGTCTTCAGACCTAATCTTGGGCCAATCATATACCTTTTGTGACACAGCCAGGGAGATCACTGTTACGTCTCCATAGGTCTCGTTGAGGAGTTCCATCGCGCAGTCGTATCTGTGCCTTGCTGGCTTGTGCTGGCAGCTTCTTACCAGCTCTCGTGGCGTGTCCCTTGTATATTGCTCCAAGAAGTACCATTTGTCCGCATCGTCGTCGGCTCTGGAGACAGTGTGGTTGAAAGCCTTCAGGAAGGGCCGGAATTCGAGTGGATCCCCATAGAACAGGGGAATGTCTCTTTGTGGCAAGCGTGACGACTGCTGGTTTTTTACGAGCAGCTTCATCACGCTGCTCAGTTCTCCAACACCGTCATTTCGCTGCTGCGGCTGCGACGACTCTGCTGCGGGTACGAATACTGGTGGCTGGTCGGCGCGTGTTTTAGGTCTGACCACTAGTTCGTTCATTAAGGGTAATGGCCTGTCTTGGCGTCTTGGGCTGTGGGCTGATCCTTCGTCGCTCACTTGGCCTTCAACGTCGTCCTCTACTCGTGGCTGTGACGTTGTACCGCCACCATGCTGCTGCTTACGGGCCTTATAATCTGAGTATATCTTGAGTCGTGCAGCCATGGCTGCCAGCTGTGTGTCAATCTTCAGCTGCTCTTTGTCCGCCCTTATTTGGGCTTCTCGCATTTCGTTGTCCGCCCTTATTTGGGCTTCTCGCATTTCGTTGTCCGCCCTTATTTGGGCTTCTCGCATTTCGATCGCCCGCATTTCTCTCAGTGCTGCTGCCTCCACGACGAGAGCTGCTCTGTCGGCCTCCTCTTTCTGCTGTATTGAAGTGATGGAGGACCTGTGGGAACTCGCTCGGCTGCCGTGACTAGAAGCCCTGCTGGACTTTCGTCTCGCAGACACATTTGACACACTGTCCCTGGGAGATATGTCCTTAGGACTTGTCATAATCAAGTCCTCGCGGAGCTCTACTTCTTCGGCCCAGGCTTGCACATTTGCCATAAAGTCTCGGCAGTAAGACGCTTTAGGCTCAAACCAGGATGTTTGGTCTGGCTCCACGTCGTCTTCGCCCATGTACTGGATTACAGCCCGGTTTAGATCAGTGAAGTCGTCATAGAGTTTTCTATAACTCCCCATTTCATCTTGCTTGACGTGGCTGACATTGTTGTCGTTTTCCATAAGACGTTCTATATGATTCGACTTTGTGGTTAGTGATCTTAGCTTTGATCTTCTTGCAGTGATGCATTGACGTAGGCAAGGACCCATTTCTGTAGATGCGTGCATCCCCGAGGCTGATGAGCCTTCCTCATCGCCGGTCTGCGAATCTGCCATTGCTGGCTTCAAAGTGTCAAGGAGTTAACACACTCACCGGCTTCCCTGGCTATCCGGCTTTAGCAGTTGACTCTTGGCTTTCCTTGCTTCCAGGGTGTCGTTCCTGGTTGCAATATAATCCTTCTTCTTGGGTGATCGTGTCCGCACCCAGATCCAAATTGATGTGAGGTTTTTTGACTTGATGTAGTGGCCAAAGTACACTTAATTCCGATGCCACTGAAAAGTCTTCAACTATAGTAAGGTTCTAACGGGCTTGACTCGTAGGCACTGTTTTAATTCATCAATCACGAGGGCAAGAGAAAGTCATATGAAGATTTGCACATTTATTTTCCACTTGCCGTACATCCAAGTTATATTCCTGTTAACATGTATCCAAGCCTGTAGATGATCACCAATGCATAGAAATATTCCTTTGACGTTCCAAGTTGTGAATGATGACCGATAGTTCCAACAGTATACGACGTAATCCAATATCACGTAGTGACCTGACGGTCAAAAAACCTTATTACACCTAACTTAGTAAACTAAAACGAACACATGAAGCCCTAGCCTGCTAGATATTTGGTACATATATTTCAATGTCTCTTTATATCGCAGCCATCAAAGACATCAAAGTGCCTATGGTGCCCTTTAGCCAAAGGACAAAGTCAGCTACAAGTCTACACATAGTTAACAAAAGGCTTAAGGCCAACGGTTGACGTTGACTGTTTACAAATCACAGTGTAACAAATAATCCTGTACCAACCACCTAAACCGACCCCATACTAAACCCCACATTGGCTCCTACAAATACTTCACTGATTAGCATGTGGCTTTGTATTGCTAGAATAGCATTATTATTTTTTAGTGTGCTTCCCTCCCTCATGTTTCCCCTGATTTCTAAAAAGTAGTATTTTTGCTCACCTCCGATGACGCAATATGACACACAAGGTCAAGATTAGATTCATTCCCAGAATGTAAACACAGTGTCCGCCATCTTTGCTAAAAGTTACCACCGGCTCTCGCTCTCTTTAATTTGGCCTTGTAAACTGAGAAGACAATGACAGATTGTAGTTTTCAAACTGATATGGCTGCGAGGGAAAAGACCTGCTTTTTGGAGTTGCCCACGGCCGGAACCGGGTACCTGGAGAAGTTTTTGTGGGCACTTGAATGTGCCGCCGCGGGCTCTGGCTGCCGCAGAGGAGCGGAGCTGCACGCACTTCGGCCTGGCACTGGCCAGATCTGGAGCAGCTCGTTCCAACTCGGCCGGGCGGACAATGGGGGTAGCGGGCGCCAGTCCGGTGGATGAAGGAAACGGAATAAACGGCTATGAGGGGCCGTGTAGGCCATAATTCCTTTTTTTTAACTCTCACATACACAATTTTACCTCTCACTTACACAATTTTACCTCTCACATACACAATTTTACCTCACACATTCACAATTTTACCTCTCACATACAATTGTTTTACCTCTCACATGTAATGTGTAAAAACATTTAATGTGTGAGGTAAAAACATTTAATGTGAGCGGTAAAAACATTTAATGTGTGAGGCAACACACGGCCCCTCATAAACGGCCGCCTTAATATAAAGTGAGTATTTTGTTTTAGATTTATTTCTACCACCGTATTTATCCATGTTTATATGTAACGCCAGCTGAACTAACGTTAGCATATTTACAGTTCATTTACATCCATGCTAATGTAAGAACAGATATTTTCTTACTTTGGTTAGCTAACGCTATAATCATTGTTTTACAGACAGTCATATCACCGAACAGCTTACCGTCAGTCTGTGGAGTGGATCCACAGACTGGGGAAAGACGATCGTCTTGTTTTACCTGCCTGTGTTGTTCAGAAGAACATACGCAGCTCCTGAAAACAGTACTGTGTCTATGAAGACTGTTGATAATAAGTCTTTTCTTTTTATGACTATTAATATTAAAAATGTAAATTCATAAATTTTGTGGTTTATTTTCTAGCCCTTTGTGTTCCTCCATTACAGTATTATTAGATGAAAAGTGATTTAATTCGGAGAAAAGGGTTCATTAACACTTCAGAATTAGAGCTACTTTGTTTACTGATGACAACTGCATAATTTTTATTGTGTAAATCTAACTTTTCTAGTATAATAATATAATAAAATCAGTAACTATTCTGCCTCCTTCCTCAAGTCTTTACTTTACACAAGTTTACAAATGCATGCAGGGTGTGAAGGTGAATTATTCACAAAGGACAATGTTTTACCATCATATTCAAGAGTACAAATTAAAATCAACAAGGATCCAAATCTAAAAGCATGTCTAACACAATATGCAAACAAAAAATAAATAATGAAACATGTAGAGCGGTGTCAGAATCTGATGTGGGACAGCTGGAGGAGTCACAGTGACAAAGAAGAGCAGAGCTGGATGCTGTAAAGAGTTTCTCCAAGACTTGATTAAACTGTGCTTCAACTGTAAAGGACAAGGAATACAATTACACATAAAATATGAACAAAGATTTAACTTTTTTTTCAGGAAACAAACCTTTCAGCAAAATATACCAACTGGGTGAGCTGTGAACATTATAATGTTGTCTATATAGGCGTCTTGAACAAACATGAATAACAATAAAACATTTGAATAACACTCCAGCGAAAGCAAGGTGGCTTTACTTTGCTAACAGTTTAAGTGTATATAACATGTGTGTACTTGTCTATAAAACGTTACTTTTACAACGTTGTCGCTTCACTGCCGACAACTATATCACATCGATTATGAGGAGAAATAGAGTGGAGTATTATTGTTAGTCTTACCTTTCAGCAGGGGCGGCCGGTGTATAGGGACGATTTGGGAGACGCCCTCCCAACTAGGAGGAGAAAGATAATTTTTTTCCTCAGCAATTCCAAACATCCTTAGTAATAATATTCCTTTCAGCCGTCTCTGCCAGCAAAGGTAGTTATTATCAGTGCTCTAGACATATTATCTGTCATTGTCTAATCAGAATCATCAAATTCAAGTCACGTTTTATGGTTCCGCCTCTTCTTGGCTGGGAAAAACAGACCCTCCAATGCATTTTTAATGAGGATTTATGTGGTTGCTGGACACATCTTGTGTCCTGTTTAGCTGTTTTACATCATACATTAGATTCGTATCAATAAAATTTGTTTATCAAGTTGCCATCTAGTGGACAAAAGGAGGACTGTTAATCACCTAACAACAAATTGATAGTCTTGCTTTATGCACCTATTGAATGGGTCACCTTAATCATTATCAGAAAACATTGCACCCCCTGAAATTTTCTTCAGGAGCCGCCACTGCCTTTCAGTGACGTCTTCCTGCTCAAAATGGAGACCTTAAACCCTCTGATTTTACAGGTATGTCTTTGGTGTCTTCTCAAAAACTCCAAAGAAGCTTAGCATAGCTTGGCATAGCCGACTTGAAGCTTTCACCGCTCTGAATCTCTGACTGGCAAATAATGGGATCTTACTGCTTGTCCTTTCGTTGTTTTTACTGCACGTCCCAGTACAATTTAGCACCATAGAAAAAAAACAGATTAATTTGTAGGTCCCTAATGTATTCGCCAACTAATTCATCAAGGCTATCCGACCGCTTCACTGTGATAATGGAGGCGGGCCAGCTATGCTGCGAGACTTCGAGCCGGAAGTGAGTGTGGGCGCAGAGCATTCTGGGAGTTGTTGTCGTTTGTGTACATGAGCGATAAATACAATTTTCTTCCTTTCTCGGCCAAGAAGGCACTTTATTCAAATATTATTTCAAATTTCTACTCCATAGATGACCCATTTTTAATAGACATTCAACTTCCCAGCGGTGAAATATCTCTTTAATAAATCAGAAGTTTACAACCAATCATTATCATCATTATGGCTTATGTTGATCGTGATCGACTTTTTTTACTCATATTTTTTTGTCAAGGTGCGCACGTGTCGATTGCCGATTGTTTTGTCGACAAAAAAGTCCCTACCCTACTGGAAAGTATCTGCGCAAAAGCGAAACTTGGCTGCAGCGCAGCGCTGATTATGAACTCCCTGTGACACTCTCTTCTCTCTCTTTGAGCAGTTAACTAAAAAGATCAGCTCATCTGATGCACCTGTTATTCCCTTAATTACAGCGCTAAAGCGTCTTCTAAAGAAAGAATGAGACCACGGAGTAAAAACAATGAAAAGTGTGCTCTGGAGAATCTGTCAACAGTTTACTGTCGACTCGGATCACCTGTATTTCATATCGACTGTAATCGATTCTCGTCATAGTGATCATTATGTACGTCTCATATATGAATGTGGGGATGAAACTGCACACAGAGAAATTATATTCCATCCATACGAAGGGTCCGCTTACAGTGGCGCACAATGCAGGAGAGAGAAGAGCAGGGGCGGTGCGCCATTATTGCAATGCCTTGACTTTAGTGATGTCAGTACATACAGTCCCAGCCATAACAACAAAATTATATTTAAAAAAATAATAAAATAAAATAAATGTTACAAAATTGGAACAATAATTAATTAATAATTAATTTCGGTTTTTCAAGTTTTTTTCCATTTGGAGTTACTTGCCCTTACTTCATGAGTCACCATAATGGTCCTTCAAATAGCCTCAAAATTCCCCATTTTTACCACAAATTTTCAAAAGCTCCGCATGCCCAGCAATTTTTTTTTTTATGGGGGGGGGGGGGGTGTTCTGGAGGGCAAGGGGGGGACACCCTCTAAAAAAATCCTAGCTAAAAGCCTGATCGTGATCATGTATAAAAGGCATGTTAATGCTTTAATAAGCGGTCGACTCTAGGCTCGCTAATGCCGCTAAAGTAGCTAACGCAGCATGGACGTCTATTTACGGTCAGGCGCCATGGAAACATGTTATGCGTTAACCTTGATGCCGTTAACCTGCCCAGCACTACTTATTACACATACATTCTCCCTTCTCTACCTTATTGTATGAGTAAGAATAATGAGAAACGAAACATTAACTAACTTGACAAAATATATATGGCAACACATTTGGCCTGAGATATGACTCGTGGTTGTTTGGAAGAAATTGCAAAAACAGATTCAACCTGAGCTGCACTGCACTGCTGAGCTGTTAAGACATCCTGAGATTTTCTCCTGCAGGCCTAGAGACACAATACCTGAGAAAATATTGATATTTGATTCCCTACAGGCGTGTAACTGTATCTGCAGTGACCCTCCTTCGCATTTACCGCTCTGTAAAATGTGACCAAAATGGCACTGGAGCCGTTACGCTTGTCAATAAACAACCAGGGAGGTTCTACACTCACACAGCTGATACTTTGAAGAGACCTGACAAAATACACGATAAAGGCATATTGGACGTACTGTATGTCGCGTGTAGGATGGATAACGTTAGAGTTGTGGGATGTTGTTTCACGTCACCCCTGCGCTCTTTATCTCTCTTGCTGAACTGTCAAAGAAGGCAATTTCCATCAACCACCTGCTGGTGTTTCCGCCCAACACTAACAGGGTTTAGACTCGAGGGAAGATCCTGTGTGTCTTATCTCGTATCTTTATAGATCTAATGGGGAACCTCCAGTCCCCTCTTTGTTGCAAAACTTCAATATTGTTTACCCCTTTCGTCATTAAATGGATTTTCACTAAATTAAATAACAAGGGCAGAAAAATGACAGAACGCTCAGAGCTGTTGGGAGACCGTCTGCGTTTTAAACTAAAGGGTTGACTTTAGTCGGTAGTAATGACCATAATTTCACTGGAGTAAATTAATATACAGTTTGTGAATGTGGCCGTCCTCTTAATTACAGCCACAATTTGCTATTTAGACTAAGAGAATGTGTGCTTGTTTAACAGCCGACGCAATTCAAAACACAATTAAAGCAAATATGTCAACAGCATCCTTTTCGTGTTCTTGTGTTTGCTCTAAATTAAATGAGGGTTTACTGCTCCTCATAGATCTGATGATTTTCCCTGTGCTTGTCAGTGTGTAATACGTTTCATTTGCCTACCAGTATGTAAATTTACACACTTTCTGTGTATGTGTGTAATGGGAAAAGCAAGCTCATTCCCACTGAGATTACAGCGAGAGAGAGAGAGAGAGAAAATCACCTTATTGGCTGATTAATAATGTAGAAAATGGAGAGCGGTGGCTGCACATTAAACATTTAGTCCCAGCACATACGCAGTCACACACCACACCACACATACGTTCACCGCCGACACGTATACCCACAGCACATTAAACATTTAGTCTCGACCCAGTACCTCCCCCCCATCACAGGCGCCATATTCCCTCCACTTGGCAACAAAATTCATTTGTGGCTTATTAAGATAAATGTGCAGACGAAAAAAAGGCAGGATGGAACAAATTTAATGGACTTGTTCACTGTGGATGCATCGGGAGTGCAAAAATTCTCCAGTCAATTCCACGATGTTACTCAACAATTATCGTGAGGCAGTGTGTGTGTGTGTATATGATGTAATGGTAGACGATTGAGAACATAGGAATTATTTATGGTGCAGGTTGGCTGAGTTTGCTGTTAATCATCGCCAAACAGAAGGAAATTACCTGTTTGTTTAACGGACAAGCACTCCGTAAAAACGTATATGCATGACAGCCACTTAAAAACATTAAGTAGCCTTAATTACGGTGATTGGTTATGGTGATTATTATTTTTCAGGGAGTGACTTATAATCTGCAGACTCATAAGTGCACAGTGTCATGTCCATGATTGCTTAGTGTGTTAAAACGGGCAAATATTTTTTTGTCCATGTGAAAATATTGGCATCAAAATCTTGAATTTAAATGCCTTTAAGCACATTTATTCAACAGCTTTTCAGATTTGCAACATGTTAAAAGATTTTTTTAAATAATTAAAAAAATGTATCACCCATCGGCCATAATGCTGAATATCGGCACACCGATAATCAGTCTAACCATCCATAGGTGTATCATAATTTTGAAATTGAGGTGTTACAGAGGCTGCCATCTTGTGCCCAATGGACATTTTGTGACTGTTACTTTGCTCACTGTGCAAATGAAAAAGAAAACGGCTCTGCCAATTTAAACTCGATGCGTAAACCAATGGGGGGGATTATAAGTGAAGAGATTTCTACAAGCATCTGGAAACGGCAGTTTTTTTCCCCATCAAATGATACCCAAGCATGCGTAAAGAGCGTATTTATAGGTGCTATTTTTGCATTTTGTGCTCTTATGAGAATTTATTGCGGCTTGAGGGCGTGTTTGAGGTTGACTTGGCGTAAACAACAATGGCATTGTGGGATGAGGGAACATCCAGACCAATGATGTGGCTCACTGATGTGTTTTTAATAGGTTTCTGGAAAACACAGGTCATTGGAACAGACAAATAGTCGACATTATGGTTTGGCAAACAGGCAATACTTTGTAAAATTTATCTTCTTGTTTTTTTTTAGTCTAGATAACAATGCATTGCCAAACTTATCGTTTCATAAATAATGGTATTACCTTGCAAATACTGACAGGAAAGCAATAAAAAACGTGTTTGTTTGGGTTTTTTCCACACGATTCCGGGTCAAAGAGCAACGTGTAGATCACAGGTGATGTTCGCGGACCTGGTTCCTATCTACAATTTATATGCCCTCAAGCTTAAACCTGTGTCCGCTCACCGACTCCTCGCTTATCTGCCCTGAGGAAATACACCATTAAATTCAGCTAAAGTCCACACTCCAGGAGACTAAGAGTCTCAGCGTGGAAATAGTATAAGAGAGAGCGAGTGAACAAATAAATGTGTTTGTGAGTCACTTTTCTGTTGTGGGAGCCTTTTTTTTTTCATTCAAATGAAAAGAAGTCATGGCTTCCCCCAACGGAGGCTGTTTTTATGGAGGTGAGATTGAATTTGGGTAACATGGACAATCTATAAATACCCACGTTAGCTCACATCACCTGGTGCCACCCTTGTTAGGACGCATGCCTAAATCTTTGCTGATATCTTGTTCTTTCTATGTGTTTATGCAAATGAAGCCTAAACGATGTGATGTATTCCTCTAAGCCACCGCGAGGGATAGCTATACGCCCTTCAATCCCCCCCCAATCTTCCTGCTCCATCATTATTATTGATGCTGACACGCTTGTCAGCAGGGTTGCTCACTGATCACTGCGGCAGGAATGGAGGTAAACAATTGGTTGATTAGGAGGGAGGAGGAGAATAGTACCTGCTATTATAAGAATTGCTGCTTTCAAAATGTCTCTCACACACAGCTTAAATTGAGAATGGTTCACTCATCCGCACTGCTCAATTCCATATGTCCCTTCCCTTAATGTCCTTATGACCATTTGTCGTACATGATACGCTTCTCATCACCGTCTCTTGGTACTTGGTGGATTCTCTTCTCAGGCTTACACATACTTCAGTCTCCCAGCCGTTTTGTCCCATTTTTTAAAACCCCTTGTTGTTCGAAAAACCCGTTTTTATGTTTTTGTTCTCTTCCCCTGACGCACCATAACCTTCATTTCCATTATTACAGCACTAAACATTCCCCTGGGACTTTTTTACCTTAACTGTTTCACTGTTCTTTGAGGTAGATTCCCCCATTGGACATTTGGCAAAGCTGCTTTTAAAACCAATAGATGTACTTAATTGACCTGTAGGGGCGGTGCTAATTATTATGGGAGCCGAGGAGGTGACATTAAAATATGTGTTCCATGTGAAACCAATAGCACTGGTTTCTTTTATCTGTGACAATTTCCCTAATAAGCCATGTGTTTACAATTGTTGCAATTGTCCTTTCAACCAAAAACCACCACAATCAAACAAAAGTGGACTTTTTTCTTTCCTCCTCGATTTAACAAAACCAAGACAATTTAACAATTATTATTTCAAGTTGGAAGAGTTAAAATTGCAAAATGCCTTTAAAAAGTCACTGTTTTATTCTGACAAGCAAAGCACCCTCTGCTGGACAACTTCCTAATTACCTCACAGTCTGACGTGCTTCTAGACTGTACATCTTGAACTCAGAAGTCATTAAATAATGACTTATAGTTTACAATATTGACATCACACAAAGACACACTTTGGCTTCTAACCTTATATATATATATATATATATATATATATACATATACACACAAACACACATATATATATATATACATACGTACAAACACTCACACAAACACACACACATTATATATATATTTTCTTATGTATATGTGGATATTATGGTTTAGGTAATCCTATCACATCCACAGATAGGGAGTGTTCCGCTATATCACACTAACAATAACTAGAAAATGAAGAAGCATTTGGACCTTGTTTCCCCGACCTTTAATACCAGCACAGACAGAAAATCAAAGAGGGCTCACAATCATTAGCAATTCCGCCAAGACCAAGCAAAAAGGGATAACATGCTAATGCATACCAATATAATACTACGCCACTTTGCCATCTTATCTCCAGATATATTGCGTTGAACCTGAAATCCACTTGAGAGATAAACATTAAATCCTCCAGTGTGCTTCATGTTTCTTAATGTGGGTGAACACGTTTCGAGAGGAGGAATGAAGGAGACGGGGCAAAGAAAGAAAACAGCAAACAGCAAACAAACACACACACATACACACAACTCTGCAAAATACAAATAAAAAAGAGGAAAGAGTCAATGCTTGTATTTTCCAATTCTCCATTGTTACAAATTATATAAATTAAGCTTCCCTTTCTTGTTTTCATTCTGAGAAATAAAGTAAAAGCAACATGAAATTCCACTGGGCAATGTATGAAATAATTAGATATTCTGACTTCCGGTGGGCGGTGATCTTAAGATTCATTACTGCGTCACTCGATGGCAACAGGAACGGTTTCATTTCCAAATCAAGTTTTACAGCATTAAAGGTTCTTTGCAAAACTGTTCTGTTGCAGCTACAAAATAATCTAATAGGCTGTGGCAACATCTGTTATAAGAAACTGATTTAATTCCTTTCAGCTTGTCTCTTCCTTTCAGCTTTTCTGTTTCCAGCGGGGTGTCCGAATAAAGGGAAAGAAAAAGGCAAATGAAAGGGGACGGAAAGGAATGGCTGGTGATAGAACTGAAAAAAACTTTAATTTGTAATTTGAATTAGGCGGTTGAGTCATGAGCTTCAGGTGAACACGGCAGGAAACAACGTCGCTAATGAGGTGAGTAGTCACTATCCAAACAACTATGATTCACACATTACGCACTTTGAGACAAAAATGTTTTCAAGTGTTTTTCAAACACTACAGTACAGGTACAGGTTACTGATTAGGACAGGGGTCTCAAACTCAAATGACCTGGGGGCCAAGAGGGGGCCGGCCTAGAGAACAATAAGTAGGAAATAAAACAACTGTTCACAATATTGCACACCACTGTATACTTAATAATACTATTTATGATGCAAAATTAATGTATTAATATCAAAAACAGACATTTAGTTTAAATTACATAAATAATAGTGTGGACAACTGTAATTAAAATTGGTGCCAGGAGTCATTTCAGCCAATGCCATTCCTAATTATGACCAAATGTCTTATTATTACCTTTATAACAACATTGCTAGCAAACAACCTCGCTGGCAGCTGTGCCTCAGCTACACACTTGTTTTTGTGTTTAAAGGAAGGTGAGGTTGTGGTCCATGTTTTCATTATAACATGATATTAAAGGGACAATGTGTAGTATTTATGGGTTTATATAACCCCAAATCCACTTTTTTATACATATTATGTGCTCCTGCATTGTCTAGTCGCTGTATAATAGTTTTTGTTTCATTTTCGTAGTGTTTCAAAAAGTCATGTAAAATAACATGGTCGCGGGCCGTGGTTGCATAGCCACTGTTAGCAGCGAGACGCCATGTTTCTACCGGAGCCTGTAAGGACAAACGCGTGAGAACAAATCAAGCGTCTCTTTACTTGTCGCGGAAGTCCCGCCTCCACTCTCTCCGCTTCGTCTGCTACGGCCGCGGTAGCTCGCCCTCTCCCTCGCCTCACGAACCTCATCTGCTGACACGGAGAAAGACGACGAGGACGACATTTGACCAGCTGCGGATACCGTAGCGTTCAGGGAAGGGAGGGGGTGAGCAGAGCAGCAGTTCTTTGTTGTAAATTTCAGCCTCTCCTCTAGATGGCACTATAAACTATTTACTTCACCTTTAAGTGGGGGGCCGTATGTAATCGATTGGGGGTCGCAAGTTTGAGACCCCTGGATTAGGACCAGGGTTATTATAGCTAAAGAAAACTAAGTCTAAAACTAAAACTAGCGGTGAAAATATAATTTAGTTAACGGAAATTAAAATAAAAACGAAATAAAAACTACAATGAACAAAGCAAAACTATCTAAAACTAAACTGTAGATTAAATTCTGCTTCGTCATCGTTTTTCCACAACTTCATTCTGGAATATAGACCATTTGAAATGTTACTTTTGATTTACCAGATGTTAAAGGTTGAAGAATGAAATGAAAGGATTTGATCATCCATATTCGGTGTCACACATTCTTTCATCCTTTTCAGCCTAAAGACTAAAATAAAATAAAAACTAAACTGAAACTAGCCGATTCCTCAAAATAAAAACTAAACTGAAATAAAAAAGCAAACTGAAAAACTAAATAAAAATAAAAACTAATGAACATTTCAAAACTATAATAACCTTGATTAGGGCCCCAGTGGAGGTTATTACGGAGTCATTTCCCAAAAAAGAATTTCAAACTTTATCACAAAACGTCCCCGTCCTCCACCAAAAGAACACTAGAATTGCTTCCTGGCTCCCTTGTTGACTCTTTAAGCCCTTTGTGAACACACATCTCCAGCTTCCTGCAGACCTTTTCTTCAGGGAATAACCTCCTTTTTATTTATAGCACTGCGGTGTTAAGACTGGGCGATACACCTGCGAGTGTACGGAGCATGTTTCAGTTACAGCCTTGAACAGAATGTTTTTATTACCTTGTGAAGTTGCAATCACATTTCAAGGTCGTTCAGAGGCTGCTTTAACTTTGTTTAATGTATTACTTCATTGACGCCGACTTCTTTTTATCCTCAACTTAAGTGTAAAAAAAGAAAACCTAGCAAAAAAAGAGCCGTTAACATTATGAGGTAGTATGTGCATGTAAGTAATAAAATCACCCAAATTTAATTCACTTCAAACGTAGGCTGTAACACGGCAAAGGGGCAGATAAAGTTAAAGGGACTTAATCGTAAACGGGAGCCTTGCATGAAAACGGTGCGGCTCGCGGAATCGCAATGTGTAAAAGTATCACATATAAATCACTATTATTATTATTTCACAGTGAAGTATTATACTGCAGAGCCGATATAAAACCAATGCATCAAATCTCAGCCCTGCTGAAGACAAGTGTGCTCACACACACACACACATGCATAAACCATAAAGCCTTGATTCAACCCCTGCTGCTGCTGCCTATGCCCCACCAGCAGGCGACTGTGTTTATATATTGATTAATATGGCTGCTGGTGTAATATACTCCTGGGCAAACAACAGCATGCTGCTCTTTGGTCATATACGCTGCAGTGTGTGTGTGTTCTGTTATATTTGCACTGATTAATAGGCTGTACTGCTGTATTACACCCTGGGCACACACAGAACACTTGTCATCGATGGAAAAAAACTTCCGTGAATGTATACGTGTGATTTTATGCTGAACACTTTAAGGGGGTCAGAGCAGCGACAGTATGTACTCATTAAGTAAGCCACAGTGTTGAGTCTATTACCATAGCAAAAAAAAGTATCCAGCAACACTTATGGGGTGAATAGATAGAAGAAAACACCTACTTGACTCCTGTTTTTAGTTGTGAAGGGTGGGAAATGCATGGTATGTATAGGAGTGGGGTCAGGTCAGTACAACAGCATTAAATGATTAAAAAAAGCTTGTATTCTTTTACTATATCTGGCTTTTCATCACTCATCGCTGCCAGCCACAGAAAAACATTAAAGCTGGGGAAAAGGACGTGGAGCATGCGCATACACCTTGTGTACAAATTCCAAACACAAGAAGAAGACGACGACAACAAAGCTGGCGACGACAAATACAAGAACATTATTGCGTCCCTCCCCCCACCCCACTCACACTGCATTAACATTGTAGACCCTGCTTGTTCCTGTAGCACTCTGTTTATTTAGTATTATGATTGTGACATATTCACAGATTATCTTTGCTTTTATTCAAAATGTGGCTTCTTTGAATAAGTCTTGACTCACATTCAGTAGTAGTATTTTTTTGTTGCTGTTTTGTTGTTGTTTTTTATGTACGTATTTATTTAATTAACCTTTGTAATTTCTGTCTGTTTTGTGTCTTGTATTGACAATCTTATCAATAAATCATAAACGAATAAAAATACAGAAATGCAAGAACAAGAGAGAGAGAGAGAGGTTTATGAAGTTACATATTCGTATACATGAAAAAGCAAGAGTGGCGCTTTGACACAATATGGAGGTACAATAACGAGATACCACAAGAGATATGATACAAAACTATTGCAGGCTCTTTTTAACTCGTCTTTGTGTGCACAGATCACTCAATTTATATGACTTCCTTGTTTGTCAGTACCTTCCACATGAGGTAGATGTGGAAGGTCATGTAAATGTATGTTTACACAGTAAGTAACTGCAACTCTTCCATGTAAATTAGTTTATTTTCCCTTAATTTTCCTAATTTCGTAGTGCCACTTTTCTGTTGTTGTCCTGTTTTATTTTGATAACAGTTGTAATTAGATTGAATAAAACATTTGTTTCTACACTTCTTTATGTAATGAAGGAGCTACAATGGCATTAAAGGCATGTACAGTGTATTCTTAACTAGGGATGTGAATCTTTGGGTGTCTCACGATTCGACTCCGATTCTTAGGGTCATGATTCATACGATTCTCGATTCAAACGATTCTCGATTCTAAAATTGATACAATGCAGTGTGTTAAGGTAAATTATGGCATCAAATCAATACAGTTTGATAATGTGCGAGAATGTGATTTTTAAATAAACTGATGCCAATGATGTAATCACACAAAGGCAGGCTTTTAACTAGAATTTTAGAGGGTGATCGGGGGAGGAAATAGAAGGTCTTTTGTGCTGGCTAAAAGCCTGCACAAAGGCAAACTTAAGACAAAAGTTAACATTATTCATTCAAAACAAATAAAAACTTGCATGAATAAAAGCTTAGACTAGCTGCCTTTTCTCCCAGAAGTTACAAAAAATAAACTGTACACAAATAACACAAACTGGTGTTTTGTGTGGTTTTTCAAAAAAGAAACTTAGAAAAAAATATCGATTTTTGAAGTTTATGAATCGAATTGTGGATGATTAGATTCTTATGTGAATCGATTTTTTCCCCCACCCTTATTCTTAACAGAACCTTAAAGCATGAGAGCCCTTTTTGGACACAAGCAATATGTTATTGGCATATTTTATTCTTGCAGTAAGCAATAAACAATGTTATTTTTTAAGAAAAGACAGTGCATACGTCTGCTTGATGATACACAATCTCAAGTGTGTTTAAATTCCTGCTATGGATTTTTCTTATGGGAATAAAAATACATTTTAAATCACTGCATGACTAAGTCTGACACAGCCTACACAAATAATGAGAACTATGCAAAATACAGGGTCAAAATAGCATCAGTGTTGGTTGTAAAATCTCAAAAATGAAATAAAAGTGACTTTACAAACAGCCACGCTGAACTCTCACTGAAAAAAACCCCAAACACATTGAAAATTAATAATGTCTGGCACAGAGAGTAGGGGAAAAATGTCCACAAATTCAGTCCAAGGTTCGTTCCACAATTAAATCATCTAAATGTTTCCCTGTTCTGACCATGCCTAATGATTTGGAGTCCCCACACTCTGCAGTGGAGTCGCTGAACCTTTGCATTTCTGTCCCATATTTAATTGCAGAGACAGATGATTCATAGAGGAAATACTGGCGATGTGTGAAGAGCAGACAGGGGAGACCGAGACGACGCTTGATACTCTTATGGTCAGCAGTTAATCTGGAATGAAGTATCTTTTTTAAGCCAAGTCGTTCAGCTGATACTTCTTGTCAGACGGTGAATTTGGAAAAGTCAGGTTGTGACATAAACAAAACAACAGCACAGACGACCACATTGTCCTTTCAGTTCCCCTTGTTCCATCTCCACCAGAATTACCTCTACGGCAACGAACAACTTCAACTCATCTCAGCCATTATGTCTTCCCACTCGCGCGTCAAAGACCTAATCACACCCTAAACGAAGGGTGCTGAGACTAAAGAGGGGAGCATTGATTGAGGTTAATTACTTTTTTGATTGTAGTCCAAAAGACTTATCGCTTTGTTAGCCAGTGCGGCGACACATTTACCCCCGTGTCCAACAAATTACATTTGCAAAAGACATCATTTGAAGTGCAAAATTTTCAAAAAAAGGCAATTTCAATGTTGATTTATTCTTTTTTTTTTATGTCCACGAAGGTCTGTGTCCCCCATTAACCCGATATCTGTACATCACAACTAATGCAAGTGTCCTTTAACAAGATATTAACTTGAAAAAGTGACATATCAAGAATGTGTTTGCCCTCTACAATAATATATCCAATTGGATCTTTGCTGATTTAAAAAGGAATCTAACATGTTTATTTTGCTGAGGTTCGTTCTGTTTTCCTATCCTTTGATTCCTCAATTCAATCCGACTTTATTTGTAAAGCACTTTAAAAACAACAGCTGAAACAAAGTCCTGTACATCAACTAAAAAAATAAAACATACAAATGTTGCGGCCGACAATAGGAGTCTGGCTAGACGACACGTATGGAAAATAATAAATAAATGAGAATCGCAGTCAGTAACAGTAACCATGGTAACTCGACAACATTCTACAGCCAGCTTGATTAGTTTCATATCATCTACAGGTAGGATATGTTGCGTTAGTAAGTAACTTGTTTTGATTTGTATATATTTATATATTTAATTTTAGAAAGTGAGATAATAGTCTGGAAACAACACAAACATTTTTCCCCTTTTTTCCATACTTATCCAGACCTGGAAATTACTCAAATTAAATTCCATACTTTTACATACTTTGCGTGGGAACACTGTATACAATATAACAATAAAATATTGTAGAAAATATATTAAAAAAACAACACAAATAAACAGGTCATACAATAAAATTAAGGCTGGACGATTAATCAAACACAATCGAAGAAAATTAAATTCCTATGCTAGAAAAACACCTTGAATGCACCTGTGTTACGTGCAGCTGCAGCAAGCATGCAACATGTGTGGATCAATAATATGAGGAGCGAACGTTTGAAAACATGGCAGAAAGGCAGCCTTTGGTTGAGAAGAAAGGTAGGACAATATCAGCTAACTGGAAACAGCTTCAATTTGATGGACGTCGAGCAAAAAGAACTTGTTTCTCACGCTGTTGTGTCTGCTCCTCAAGGCAACATGACCAACTTATTCAATCACTTAAAGTTCAGCCATAAAGTGGTCTATGACCAGGCGATAAAGCTCGTCAGCCACCGCAACACAGTCCTCTATTAAGGACACTCTTTACAATGCCGTCCCATATCCCACCCCTTCCCACATAATTAAAAAATGATGGTAGCGAAGGACATGTAAGCATCAGTACCGTAAGTTACCCAGGATTCAAGACACTTGTTTACGACTTTGGACTAGTGTTAAGCCCAATTTCTACTCCTGCGTAATATGCTCTACATGGGTTATGGAGAACCCTCTACGTCGTCGGAGAGCCTAAGGGAGTATAGCACTTTGCGTTTTGTTTTTTGGAAAATAAGAGTATTTTTGTTTTGATTTTGTGTTATAAGTGTTTTTTGCATGTTGTAAATGTTTGCAAGTTCTGCAGCAGTGCAAGTAGATTGGTTATTTATTTTTATTTATTGTTTTTATTGCCATCATTATTTTTATTTACTATTATTATTATTTTACTTGTTTACGTGTTACTAATTTATTTCTGGCTATTCTTTTAAGTTGGGTTTTGGTGGTTCAATAAATACTGAAATCAATGAATAATTGTATATATTAATTAGGGATGGGACTTTCA
This sequence comes from Microchirus variegatus, assembly GCF_963457635.1. Lineage (NCBI taxonomy): Eukaryota > Metazoa > Chordata > Actinopteri > Pleuronectiformes > Soleidae > Microchirus > Microchirus variegatus. Next base: position 15,931,052 of record NC_139817.1, on the reverse strand, counting down.
CAAATTTTTAGAGTCGATTGTCGAGGTCCACGTGTTTAATTTTTTGTTGACTTTTTTTTTTTTTTTTTCTCACAACAGCATCAACAGCAGCAATGCGGGGGTGTAAACTATTCCACACTGTACTACTTCATTTTATGCTCAAAAACACGGCTGTAATGTCCATTATTGACCATCAGAACAGCGATAATAAAAATGAGGGGCAAAATAAAGGAAAAAAAGCAGACTCTCCACTGGAACACGTGTGTCGCCACTCGCCAGACGGCTCAGGTTTTCGAACCTGCGCTCGTTAGGTGTCCACCAGAGTGAAGTACAGTGATCCTGACTGGGTGAGATGCCGTCTTCATAAGATGCATTTTAAATTTGGATGTGTGTATATGAGGTTTATCAGCAATATAAGATTTTATTTTCTTATATTTAAAATTAAATTTCACAGACATTGTCTCTTGTTGCCAGGATACACAGCACTTTGTATCTTCTCTGCTCTCAGAAAGCGTTATGGAGAGTTAAGGGGGTGATTTGTCACGAGTTGTTTTACAGCTTGTTTTGTTGCCCCCTACATGGCCAACAAATCAGTTAATGCACCCTTAAAGAAAGACTTGTACCACTTTTTCTAATTCACGAGCATCCTTGATGCAAATCTTCCAAACGGCTCGAGTATCCCACTGGAGAAAAGAAGGCCCACAAAGGGCAGCTTTTAGTAACTTGTGCAGATACAATAAATATTTGTTATCCTCTCTTGTACCACATTGATGAAGTGTTTATGAATTTAACATCAGATATCTGTCGTAGTGAAGCTTTCGGACCTTCACTTCCAGCACTCGTCATCTTTTACTCTCATCTGTCGATCAGTTGTCAATGCTTATTATAAATTATTTATTCTTTTTCTTCCCCATTTCAATACCGCTGAGCCTTTGCGGGTGAAATGGGGACTTACAGTTGTCCAATTTAGTATAAAATAGCAGACTTTTTATGAGTAGGAGTGATTGCAGAAAGCAGTCAGGGAAAAAAAACCAAATCATTTTAGTGTTTGGACAAGCTTTTTCATAATGTCCATCATTGAATAACAAAATTGAAATGGCATGCTGTCAGGGTACTCCATTATCTGTATTTGCCCCTATTAGCAAAAAAGTGGAAAAAAGTTTATTATTCTTTCCTTACTGAAAATTAAACTTTATTTATTTTGTTTTAAATATTATGCTGGAATATGAGACATACAATAACATTAGTGACCTTTCATTCATTAAAACACTTTAAAAGCCCTGTTGCTAAAAACACTATTAAAAAAAAGTGCCTTAGAAATGGAACAGGAATTAAATTATGTATTAAAAGAGAAAGACGGGGCGTGTGTAGGTGTAGAAACAAGACTTACATGTTCTGCTGACGGGCATGAAGCCAAAACCAGGGAGTCCAAAATCTCAAGCAGCAGAAAACCACAGGCAAAATCCTCATACACTGTATAAGAAGAGAGGTGAAACTTGTTAGGGCAGATAATTTAAATAAAGCAGGAAACAAATGGCACACAAGGTAGATACAGTAAAACAGGAAAGAGAAAACTTAAGCCAATGGAGCCTGTGTCAACCCTTATTATTAATAATCTTGTTGTTGATAGGATTATTTTAACATTTGGTATTTTATTTTTAGTTCCTGATCTGGGATGATGGGAGATGCCGTCTTCATTTGTGTAGCGCTTGTGTTATGTCCCCCACCCCCGTCGTAAACTTAAGCGCAACATCGTTCGCACTGCATGCACACACACGATTGGACGCGCACAGCCACTCGAGAGAACGAGCCGGTGACGCGCGCACGATCATCTGAGAGTGCAGGGAGCTTCCTCAACCTCCGTGGTCGTCGACTTGTGTTTGTGACACACAAAAAAGAAACTTGGCTGCACCGCAGCGCGGAGTATGAACTCCTCGACACTCTCTTCACTCTCTCTCTCTCTCTCTCTCTCTCTCTCTCTCTTTGAACAGTTCAGTAAAGAGATCAGCTCATCTGATGCATCTGTTATTCCCTTAATTACAACGCTAAAGCGTCTTCTAAAGAAAGAATGAGAGCATGGAGTAAAAACAATAAAAAGTGCGCTCTTGAGAATCTGTCAGTTCACTAAGATCTACTTTGATCTCCTGTATTTCATCGCGACTGTACTCGATCCTCGTCATAAAGATCATTATGTACGTCTCATATATGAATGTGGGGATGAAACTGCGCACAGAGAAATTATATATTCCATCCATACGAAGGGAGCTTACAGTGGCACACAATGCAGGAGAGAGAGCAGAGTCAGCAGGGGCGGTGTGCAGAAAAAAAAGGCCCGCACCAGGGGCCTCATGTATAAAAGAGTGCGCAGCTTTCATACTGAAAGAGGGCGTACTCACAAAATTTGAAAAGTACGTACGCAAAGAAATTCTCAGATTTATAAAACCGTGCATACGCCGAGTCCTGCGCACCTTCTCTTTATGCATCCCATCAAACGTGAAACTGAGCGGAGGTGAATGAGTAACACACCACGCCCTTGTTCCACCCACACATTAATATACAAATGACTCTAAAACGCACTCTCTGATGCCTTCTTCCTGAAGAACAATGACAAATGCGGCAGCGAAGGAGGAAAATAAAATAAAAAGATGGAAAGTGTCCGATCGACGCATCGATTTATGATGTATAAATTTGAAAAAAGATATATTAATATTTTTTGTTTGTTTGTTTATTTGGAATAAGATATAAACACGAAGGAACTCAATGTGAGGGTCACCGCGGCAGCTCTCATATTAATGTTGATGCTTAAAAAAACTGGCTGTGCATTGATAGTTGATTCTGCGGGTGTTTTTCTGATGTAACCATGTGAGCTGAATTTACAGATCATTTCAACGATCTATAAATCTGTCAGTGTCACGCGTCATCATCCAGCAGATAGAGCTCATTGAGTTACTGCATATAATGATTAATTACTGTCACTGATTGTGTTGTGGACGCTGGGGATGGAGGAAGAGGGAGGAAGAAGATGCTAGTGTGCCGATGTCTCAGGTGTGCCGGAGTCTCCAGCGGCTGACGAGCGCGCACCTGCATCACCTGTCTCTTCTGATGAAAGGCGCAGCGGAGGTGGAATAACTTTTTTGCAGTTATTTTGTTATCCTATGGATTAAAATGGGATAAGGAAATGTTCTACTCAACGTTCAAGTCCCATTTTCTTACAACAAATGAGTTTGTAACTTTGGAGCATTTAAAACATGTTAGACTGGTTACAGTGGCGTGTGTCCATGCGTTCACATCAGCAGCTGTGTGTCTATTTACATAAAGAAAATATTAATTTGTGTGGGGGAAATAAGTAGTTTATAGTGCCATCTAGAGGAGAGGCTGAAATTTACAACAAAGACCTGCTGCTCTGCTCACCCCCTCCCTTCCCTGAGCGCTACGGTATCCGCAGCTGGTCAAATGTCGTCCTCGTTGTCTTTCTTCGTGTCAGCAGATGAGGTTCGTGAGGCGAGGGAGAGGGCGAGCTACCACGTACGTAGCAGACGAAGCGGAGAGAGAGGAGGCGGGACTTCCGCTACAAGTAAAGAGACGCTTGTTTTGTTCACTCGCGTTTGTCCTTACAGGCTCCGGTAGAAACATGGCGTCTCGCTGCTAACGGTGGCTATGCAACCGCGGTCCGCGGTCATGTTATTTAACATGACTTTTGAAACACTACGAAAATGAAACAAAAACTATTATACAGCGACTAGACAATGCAGGAGCACATAATATGTATAAAAAAGTGGATTTTGGGTTATATAAACCCATAAATACTACATATTGTACCTTTAAATCAATTTCAGTTATTTGCTCAAAGTAAGACTTAGAGAAAAGTGTGACTCACTCACACACACACGAGCGCGTGCGCACACACGTTTGTAGTGTGTGTGTTTGCGCGCGGGATCAGTTTTGTCTTCAGTGTCCTCTAATCTTATCCACACATGTTCAAACGTACGATGGTGTATCATTGTTGTTCATCACAGAATAATTCGTGTTTGTCACTGTAGACACATTAATAATATTATTTTGAAGCACTGTGATAAGTTTCAGAGCTTAATATTGCAGCGTCTCCACCTGACAAGAGTTTGCGCAGCGCTCCGCAAATTCTCACGGCAGCTCGAGAGTTTGTGCTGCAGTCCACTAGGTTCCACGCCAAGTACATTTTTATAAATGCCATCGTGTGCGTGAAAGCAAGCGTACGCCGTCTTTTTGTGCATACTCACAGTTTATACATGAGGCCCCAGATGAGGGGCACCCTATAATTGCAATGCCTTGACTTTAGTGATGTCAGTACACACAGTCCCAGCAATAACAACAAAATTATATTAAAAAATAATAAAATAAAATAAATGTTACAAAATTGGCACAATAATTAATTTCAGTTCTTCATTTTTTTTTGGGAGGGGGGTGGGTGGGGTTCCGGAAGGCAAGGGGGGACACCCTCTAAAAATATCCTAGCTAAAAGCCTGGATGGCAGCTTTAAATTCCTAATTTCCTCAATGTTAAACCCCTTCTTCTCCATTAAAGATTTACCGTGTGGTGTTGTCTGCTGTGATACATCGCTCCTCTCTTGAACATGAATCCTAGCTAAAGCTGTTTTAAAACAAACAGGTGTTAGATTTAAAACACTCTTCTGGCAAACTCATTAAATCAGCCGCCGTCTTCCAAATGATTTAAAACAGGGCACACGTGGGTGATCCACAGTGAGTCTTTATGTGCTGCGTCAGTGTCTCTTGATTTAACAGTCACTCAGAGTGATTCCCATCGCTCAGCCACTGTGATCCTCTGCTGTATCAATTAACCCTAAAGTTGCTTCAGGGTAGACTTTGATATATGAAATTTAAAAATCACAACTCCCTGGTTGGGTATTTATGCTTTGTAAGTCTTTATGTGAGTGTGTGTGCAAACATATAAACATATAAACATATTCATTATTATTATCAACACATTTCTTCAATTTACTACATTTACTTTTATACTTTACTTTGAAAAATATTTCAAACATTTTACGCACTTGATTGGAATTGGTTTTAAATCTTCTTTTAATCTTTATCATCCCTTAAATCTGTTTATCTCCTTTATAAATTTGCTTTTTTATTTCTTTAAAAAGGATACTGAATGATCACACTTTATGATAAAAGTGCTATAAAAATAAATTTGACCTTGCTTTACTACACTTAACATTATGCACTTTTAATTATTATTATCGTTTACACTGATTAAGGGCATCTTCTGACCAAAGGCTGGGTTAGACCTGAGTAAAGTACCCAATCCCCATTGCGCATTGTTAATTGTACACTCCGAATTGACTGCAGCCACAGGATGCCACATCCAATGTACGACTAGTGCTGGTCCCAAGATTGAATAAATGGGCAGGTTACGAAAAAACCCAAATTAAGTAATTGAATAATTTTCCATGGCGAAGGATAAAATAAAACAAGAAAGTTTAAAAAACAAAACAAAAAGAACACTGACTGGCATATTCTCTAATGCCGCGTTTCCACCAAAGGGAACAGTCACTATGTATGAGGCAAACACCCGCTAATCTCAAACAAAGTTTGACCGAGCAGGAAAAAAAAAGAGCTACTGGATGTCCTCGTTTGTTGTCTGTTGTGCGTTTGATGTTGTTTGTTATAATAATAATAATAATGCATTATATTTAAGGCGCCTTTCAAGACACTCAAGGTCGCCGTACAACAACAAAATAAAAATAACAAAAGGTAAGAGCAACGGGTAGAGGGTTAAAGAGTCAGAGGGAGTAGGCCTGTTTAAAAAGGTGGGTTTTCAGGTGGGATTTGAAGATGGCAAATGAAACAATGTTCCTGATGCCGGGAACATTGTTCCCGGCATCTAGTACCATGACATTGTACACTACTACAATGTCATGGTACGTGGACATCGTGGACATCATGCACAGCCCACACACCCTGCCCACCAAGTAAAGGTACTGTTCTTAGTTCAAACGCCATCACCATCCCAAACCGAACCATGACAGAAACATGGCATTAGCTAGGGCGGCATACCCCATAAATATTGCAATAACTGCAGTAACTACATTGACACCGCATAAATATGAAGACTGGTACGCGATAATTAATTGTATTAAGTAAAGTGTCTAAATCATGAAGTGAAGGTCACTTATCCAGAGAATAAACAGTATGTAGAGTGGCATGTCGAGTTAAAAGAAACATCTCAAGTCAGGGGCAGAGGATTGTTGTTAGTTGGACCTAAGCAATAATTGATGTCAACGCTGTAACAGTGGAGGCTTTTATGTTAAACAGGCACAAGGAAATTAAGCTGTTGCAATAATAATGAAAAGAGCTAGGGGAGAAAATAAAGCCTATAGCGGTGAGATCCATTCATTCTATGAAATATGGGGAGAGTGTTGTGGGAGTGAGGTCGGTGAGGACATGTTTTTCATGACGCAGTGATTAAGTGTCGAGAGCTTCAGGGTCGGTTAAAGGTGGCCGCTCTGAAAGGTGGAAATTGAGTGGGTTGGTAGTTAGCGTTTGGGACGCGGAGACTTGAATTCTTTAAAGAAAAAGTGTGAAGGAGGAGGAGGAGTTAGTCACTGGCTTCAGGTTAGAGAAAAAGATAGTATGAGGACGTGAATTCATGTCTCAGATGACTGTTAATCAGCCCTTGCTTCTGACAGAGCGCGGTCACAAGGGGTCACTTTTCCCACTATGAACGAGTGGGTAACACTGCTCTTTGACTGGTAAGGACTACAGCCATTAAAGTAGGGGAAACAACACATTAAATGCCCATCAAAGTGATCTCAGGGAGAGGAAAAGAGGCTCGGGGAGAGCATTCAAGAGAAGAATGAGGAGGACGGTGTAATTTAACGGCTTCGCACAGAGTTAACTGTTGATTTTGGAGCGAGCTAAATGTACAAAAACAGTAATGGTAAAAGACAATAAAAAGCCCACATCTCGATTAGTGCGGCAATCATGCAAACAATCCATTAAACATAAAAGTTGGAAAAAATTAAGCAAATGGCTGATTCAGCCATGTAAAAGACAAGCCGTTTAAAAAGGACAACTCACTTACTCACTCAGTGTTTCTTCCCCTCAGCACTTTCCAGCATAAATCCACTTTATGCTCTGGTTATTTCCACTGGAAACTATTCACACCTGCGGCAGAAGATTGACAATTGGTCCTTAGACATTTTTCCTCTATATTTTCATCTTAAATCAAGGAAGGAAAAAGAGTATTCAAGGATAGCAATGAGACATTTGGAATTTAATAAAAATGAGCTATTAAAGTAACAGATTGTACCATACATGCACACACACATACACACACACACAGTCTGACTGCCATAATATCATGCATTCAAAGAAAATTGGACCTGTGATTTATTCCGTTTACCCACTTCCCTTTAAACTCCAATACAGATTAATTCTAAAATGAATGAAATTGTTATTTTGCCTGCAAATGTGCACTAAATTACCTAGAAACAATGACAAAAAAGAATTCACATGTATCCCCTTTGGTGTAATTGTTCTTGACTTGTCCTTTTCGGCTCAAACTGAATGAACTTGGGTCCAACAGAGTGTTCCGGGAAAAACTTTTTAGTGTTTTAAGGAACCAGTGGAATAGATAAAACTGAGAATGGGAAACGACGCCAGAGTCACTGGAGAACACGTCTCTGATTGTAATAGAGAGTGGCCCCAGCTGAAAGCAAGTATAAAAAACCCCAGAAAACATGTGTGGAAAGAACTGAGGACACAAAGACATTTTACATTCAGAAGTTTGTACGTGCGTCTTTTCGCACGCACGCACAAACAGATTTATGTGTCCTTTGATACGCAGGCCATAGACGTAGGTTAAACTGAATTTACCCTGAATCTTTCTGTGAGAGAAAGTGCTGATAATGCATCGCCTTTGTTTTGATAAATTTCCTTTGGTTTAATGTGTTGATCTTACTCTGCAAGGCTGAGCATCTCAGCAGCTTCCAGGATTTGGTTGCTTAGTAATGACAGACAACAGCATTTTCAATTCCTTTTTCAGCCCCTTATGGATCTGGCGAAGGAAGAATAATAAATTGTCTCAAACCAGGTTTTGCAAAGGTGGAAGCAACTTCCTCGAGCAGACTGCCAAGTTGTTTACTCAGTAAAATTATCCTGTACTGTCCAAACATGGTAACATTTATTTTTTACTACAATTCAAATGTATTCAAAATTCTCACTTCTGTTTACATTTCCACTGTTCCCTAGACATTTGATGCCATCAGGAATCCAAATCAGGTCACATACTTTATGTCATGAAAAAGTTAACATGCACTATATTCACATTTAGACTTAAGACCTTTTGGAGGTGCTATAGTTTTACGGCGTCCATTATTTCAGTGCCATTACAGCTGAAACGGACCATAAAATCAAATGATATTTCTGCCTGATGTTCTCACTGTACCCGCGCCCGCGCACACACACGCACACACTCATTTATTACGCCACTTCAAATGCTACAAATGCGTCTTTGTTTCTCCAAAAAGAACTTCCTTGCATCTACAGACAGACATATGGTCATAAATGACCGTGCTTGACACTGTCCCTTTTTTCAGCTTAAAACAAAAACAAGAGAGGACGTGAACAAATGTAAGACATAAAAAGTAATTAAGAAAGATATGCTCACTACACGGAGGAGAAAGAAAACAATAATTATGATAAATTACAGCACTATGACATTTATGAAGAGAAATAAGTAAACAGAGGAGGGAGCACAAATCGACATTATCTTATTTCCCATGTTGTGGAACATATTTTTGTTTTCATAAACGACTCGAGCGTCCCTGGTGCTTTTGTAAACTGTGTGTGTGTGCATGCATGTATGAGAGTTTCTCCCCAGAGCAAAATAAGAAAATATTGCCTCCCTCCTTGTCTTTGGTCCCTGACTCCCTGCACCCTCCTCTTTTTATGAACATTTTTATATTATTTTTATAGCATTCTTTTTTTCTTTGTGGTACATTATAGCTGGATTTAATAAGTAAAGAGAGTCATTAAATATAAGAAGCAGATTGAGAATGAAAGTAGAGGGGAAAAGCGCATAGGTAGAGACAAAACAGCAGGAATCATTGAAGGAAATTAAATTGAAATATGTGATTTTTTTTTGATTTTTTTTCTGTGACTTTTGCCCCTACAAGAGTGCAGACAGACGGCTGAAATACTCTGTGCAGCAGGTTCTCCAAATCCCTGAAGATGACTTTTCACTGACTGAACAGCCAACAGAAGGCATTCTGGAGGTTCTAAATCTTTTCTCTTTCATGATTATTGAGGTCATTTTGCATCTGGAAACAGTAAAAAAAAGAAAAAGAAAAAGAAAAAAAAAGACTGAGACATGGTTTTCTAATCTGCCTCGCAAATGTCGTGCCCATAAAAAATAGGGGAGAAATAATCAAATGTGTGAAGCATTACATTTAAATGTCTGCACAACGTGACTTCTTTTAAAGACACACACTCTCTTTAGCTGCCATAATACATGCTTTTATGTGAATATACTTTTTCTTTGCTTCATTCAACAAAGAAACCAAGAAATGACTGAATAATTTTGGTTGTGGATACAACAAGACATTTGTTTCGGCTCAAACAACGTATCAATTAATCTAAAAATAATCAAAAGTTTAACTGAATATGAAAATAATTGCTAGCTTCAGCCACACACACTGGACCTACTTTCACAACAATTAATTATTGTGGGATTTTATTGTGGGATTTTACAATAATTATTATTATTATGGGAACAAACTTAAAAAAAAACCACTCACATTCAACTGTTTAAAATCTAATTTCAGACGCAAAACATCAAAATATGACGCAACAGAGTGCAAGGTGAACACGATAGACACACAATGGCGGCTACGCTGCGTAACGAGTATCAACTCGTTCACGAACACGCTCACTTTCCCTTCACAAAACTCATCTCAAAACGTCTGCAAACAGCGACAAACATATTCCTCAAACTAAGAACACGTTAGCAGTGTATTAGAACGTTTATAAAGTGCATTTATACACCGTAACTTACCTGTAATTAGTGGCGAAATTATGTAGATGTACACGTTAGTCCTCAGTTCGCCCAGGTGTGTGTATGTCTGTGTGGGAAGACCAAAGCTATCGATCTCACATCACCAGATTGAGACCACCCTGTAGATCACAGGTTACTGCCTACATTTTTAGCAAGAATAATGATGTAATTGAGGTTAAAAACATTATTTCATACACATTTCAAGCATGTTCAAAGTTTGAAATTATTTGGTGGTACTCAACTAAGTATGTCTGAATCTGGTTAAGCAGTTGAAAGTCAGTTTTTGGTGTTTTTTTTAATAATATGCAAAGCTTTTCAAGACATGTTTTTACCTTTTCATGAATTAAGAATCTATGTGCTTCGGCTGAATGTGTCTTTGGCTACTTTTTCATACTAATTTTTATAACTTCTTCCATCCATTAGACTGTCATGCTGAACAACAGCAAATATGCTTCATTTAAAATGTCAATATTTCAAACCTTTTTTTCCTCCCCTCTCGTTTAGAGCTAACAACGTGCCTGAGCGGAGAGCCGAGCACGGTTCAAAGTACAACTCTTGTTATTTTCAGCTGAAGTTATAATTTGCAACATTCTTCCATCGTTGCATTGTTTGTCAGGGGAGGAATCTTTTGAAGAGTGACTGGAGGAAAGATGAAAGTCTGGAAAGACTGTTAAGGATAAAAAAAAAAAAAACGAAAAGACGGACCAAGAAATTAAAGCACTGACACATGATGTGGGTTCTTGAACTGTGTCCACACTTACTGTGCTGTACGTTGAAGGAGATCACCCCATATTTTCCATTGAGACGAGGTGAAAGCAATTTTGCTTCTTTGCGGCTGTATAATAATAACGTCTGTGGAAGAAGAGGGACAAAGTAATTTGATATCAGCACTGTGAGACGTCAGAGTGTGAGCAAAGGGTACACGTAGTCAAGGGATTGAAGGATAATCATAGTCACTAGAAAGAGGATGAAATGTATGTCATAATATGACATGCATACATGTTCTTTACATGCATACGTATATATATTTATGTATATATATATATATATAGCCCTGTTGTGAATGAGTGAGTGGGTGTAGAATATACCACTGCACAGGGAATATAGCGATTAAGATTTATGCATTCTCCTTGCATGTGTGCAGTTTGTCCCGTTTCAACACTAAACTGCTGTGCCGTAGGGACACAAATACACACATACAACATATTAAATCACACACAATCTCTCTCTCTCTCACACGCACACACGCATTCAAACACACACACGCACACACACACAAACACTGGAGTGCTTTGACAGGAAGGCATTAGGGCGAGCAGCTGTGTCCTCCATGGAAAACCAAAACCGTTCTCAAATAGTATTTTAAATATTTAAAAAAATTAGTGAATAATAATAATAACCAAGAACACATCAATGATGCTCAAGAACTCAAATCTATTTTATTGTATAAATGTGACAATGGAGACAAGCTCCTTATATACATTAACTTATTCACAATCAGTGGGCTTGATAATTACACAGAGCAGATAATAATAATAGAATATGCGGTATTATGACCTGATTAGTGGTGCATTGTGGGATCACAATAGGAATATTATTTCCTTTATGTGCTGTCGTGGCCTTGAGAGCTGCTTGTGGTGTTGATGTTGCTTCATATGTTAATGACTTTTGCAGTCGCTAATGACGTAGTAACTATATGTATAATAATAGAGGACAATATTGAGTTCATGCCTTGCTCAAGGACATTTTTGGTTACAATAAATCTATGGAAACATAGTCATATCCCAAGGTGGCTACAGGTTATTATTCACAACACAAATAGTGTTTACCACGAAAAACAGAAACAAAAATACTCAGAAAAACAGAAAATAATTACCCTGGAAAACAGAAAAAAATACTACAAAAAAACAGAAAGAAATTACTCAGAGAAAGAGGAAAAAAAAATAGTCAGAAAAAAAATAATTAATTTTTCCATATGACTGCAATGTGCTTCCGTAGTTTCTAGTCTTGTTCATACACCGTTTTTCTCATTTAATTATAAGAACTTAAATAGTCAAAAAAGATTAGAACTTAAAATAGTGACAGCAGGGGGAGCTTTTCTTCATCCACACTGTCATAGCAAACAGTTTTATTGACTTCCCTGCTGCTGCTGTTGTTGCTCACTTATCCATCAACTCAAATTTTTGTAGTCAGAGCTGAGATAATGCGACGACTGCAGAACAAAGACAAAGACAAGGGAGAAGAGAAGCATAAGCACTATTGTCTGGAAGTGAGAAAGGAGACAGAGCGTGAGGCAGAGTGGCCTTTATAGGCGATGGGGAAAAAAAAGAAGACGAAGTACGTCCGTGAGTGTTCTCAAACATGGAAACATCACCGCTAATTTTTCCACCATCTTCTTTTCAATTTTCTGACCTAGTTCCTTTTCCGCTCGTTCTGTCTCATTTCTGCCTCTAAATGAGAGAAAAGCGGGAGTGAGGAGGAGAAATGAGGTGTGAAGAGAGAGCCATTTAACTAGACAGTGCCGATCTGATTTAATGGACTGAATAACTGACTACTTGACTAACTAACGGTATATGCTGACTGGCGGAGTGTCAGGGTGGTGGATCATTGTTCAACCTTGCAGCTGAATCTTTTACAAACACCTGAATGATGAGAGTTCTTCTTTAATTCCCTGCTTTTCTTCAACACGGACCGTAGAATTCTGTCCATGCACGCATGCTGCTGATGAAAACGCTTTTCTTTCCCTCTTTTGAAAAAAAAAAAGTCTTATGGTATATGGGTGAGCATTAAACAGGGGGCAAGGGATCATGATTGCACTCTGTGAAATTGAACATGAATCACTTTGTGCGGAGTGGCTCCTTTTAACAGCACTTTGGGGATACACACACACACTCATGTAGGAACACTCAAACTGTACTGTATGTGGGCACTCTCAGAAATTAGTGTCATGATACAGCAGAGAAGACGACCGAAATGTACGTTTGTTGAGGCAAAAACAAGAGTCTTCAGTAAAGTTATTGAAAAAAAGCAATACAAGTAAAAAAAAACAACAAAAAAAACCACACAAGCCAAACACAAGGACACAAAAACAAAGCAGACAATCTGACAAAGGGTACATTTACAAGGGAAACACGTCAGGACAGGGCAGACTATCAAAGAGGACGGAAATTAACAAGGAAACTAACAGAAGGGAATAAAACAAAAATAATAAGTCCACTGAAACCTTACAAAAGTCCAAATCAGGTACAAAAGTGACCGTGACAAGGACACAGGAAGAAGCAGGCACGTCTGTGGATGAAAAGGTACATTTTTAACCAGTAAAGTTAGTGACAGCGTGGCGGAGTGAAACTGATATTTCCATTTTATAAAGATAATCACTCACTTCAAGTCAGGTTTCTGGTCATGTGATGATACAGGTTTAGTCTTTTTTAACTTCTAAGGGAAATAAAATAATAATACAAAATAATAAAATAATAATTCCCAAAGTTCTGGGCAAGTAGTCATGCACAGATTGGATCGAGATATGAATGATGAAACATTTATTAAAACAGAGTTTAAACTGTGAGTTTTTCATATCAACATAGAACAGGAAATGGACTGGTGCACGCTTTTGTGATTACAGACAGAAAACACATCATCCCTCCATCTCACTTTATCCAGTAAAGGCAAATCATTATTGATGCAGATATGAAGATTAATGGTTTTGCACAGAAAATGTCAATAATACCGTTTTCGTGGAGCAGCCATGGTGAGACGATGATAAAAATACCTGTATAGTTATTTGACTAAATAGTCAAACAGTTAGCCGATGGCTCAGCTCTTGGTTGGCTCCGATGCTCCCTGAGCTGCATGCTCAGCCAAACAGGACGCTGAATAACATATTTCAACTTTTGAGCATATCAAACTCTGACTTATACACTGCAGTCACCTACAGCTGGGGCATACGACTAACATATGCTTTAATGCAAGCCTTCATTTAGGGTGAATAAGTGCAAGTATAATGTTTCTAAAACACACTTTTACATTAGCTTGCACCAAACCTTAGAGGGCTATAATTATTTATCCACAGGCTACCAGCACCACGTCCTGCTTTGTTGTCACTTTCATGAATGATTTTAGCAGCAGATATAGCACTTTTACTTTGTTCCATGGGGTTACAAAAAACCTTTATAAAAACCTAAAATAGTTCAGACAAATGATACTTGAAAGGATTTTGCACTAATGTAAATTTAAATACCTGCATTTTATCAGCAGAAGTGCCTCTTGTCTGAATATAATGTATTGGTATACTTGAGCGCTGTTTCTGCCTGTGTAATTCTTCCATCAACAGCTGTTTATCTTCTGAGTTGCTAACCCATTTCTTCAAGAGACAGAAGCTCAATAGGCTGATGCAGGAGCTGCATGAGAATGTATTAGTGTGCTTTTTTTTTATTCTCTCACTCGCTCTTTCTTTCACATCGCCTGTGAAATAATAAGTTGCAAAATGTGATAGTTTATTCACATAATGTGTCAGCTGGTGCGTGCGTACATTATCATAAATGCGCTTTATGAATAAATTTGCCGTTATGATATTGTCGTTGAAACACTCCATTAAAAAAGGGGGAATGAAAGCCGCGGGCTGTGTGCTTTTTAAAAAACTAGAGCTTTTTGTCAGTGTCACTTCACTGCTACTGGGCCACAACCTTTAAAAACAATAAAATAACTAATTCAATCATGATTCAGTTTGTCATTACAAATACATGTTCAAGCATGACTTGAAAATGTGTCCCACTTTTAACTATGAATGGCTATTTATAAGCAAAACTGCTATTTAAATTTTTGGCTGGATTGTTTTAATAAAATATAGCTCATCATACACACACATCACATCCAATATAGGCAGAAATGGATAATTCCTTGGCATTCAACAGTGGGTTGAGTTTAGAGGAGCAGATTCAAGATGCATTCAGTGACCCTGGTAAATTTCTCTGGGATCTACAGTGAGTTGAGTTTAGAGGAGCAGCTTCAAGATGCTTTAAAGAAACCATGTACATTTCATTACATCCAATAACTAAATGCCTACTGTTGCTGCTGCTGCCACCTTGTGGTTGTAGATTACAAATTAGGTGGATTGATGCAACATTTTTCAAACAAATAACTGGACAATGAAATTATGCATTCTGTTAAACACATAATCCTGCAGAAAACCCACATGATACATACCCTGATCACTATTATCATTGACCTCTGCCAGGAGGTATGTTTTGACTGTCTGTTTGTCTGTCTGTTAGCAACATATATAACTTGAAAAGTCACAAATGGATTTTCAGGAAATGTGATTACATTTTGGGCATGATCCGTACACTAAGAAAACAAAGTATGAGACTGTACCTAAAAAGGTACTCCAGTTCCCTATACAAGCACTGTACCTTTCTCAGTGTGTACAGGTACATTTTTGTCACTAGGGGTACAGAAATGTTTCTTTTGATGTACAAACAAGCAGGTACAAATTTTAAAGGTACAGGAGTACCTTATTAGGTACAGTCTCATACTTTGATCTCTTAGGGCCTGATTTACTAAGATTCCAAATAGAGAGCGCTAAATTGCTTGCGCGAGCAGAAAGACTGCGCCCGCTACTGGGTTACATTTTGCGGGTGAACTACTAAGATTGCGGCCGCAATTGACTACAGGCGCAGAAGTGGTTAAGACCGCCCTATTTAAATGAGAATTTTGCGCGAGTCAAGAGTTGTCCACATGGAGAAAGAGCAAACTCAACGGAAGCGCTGAATTAAATTTGAAGCCACTGAACAGAAAGTGACGTTCTGCGATGAGCAGATAACTGGGATCGAGGGATATATGACATATTGTTCCCCGGGTCCATAGGACCTTTTTATATTATCATTATTATTATTATTATTATTATAATCCTGCGTCGGTATTTTGGACAGCTCCATCATTACCTGACGTAAAAAAAGAAGGTGCTGCGCTCTCCCCCTGACTCACCTGCAGCTCACTGACAGCTGCCAGGGAGCGAGTTCTGCTGTTTCTATGGATCTAATGGATGAGTGACTTTCTTGTCAATAAGTAAATAAATAAATAAAGCGGATCATCAGAACGGCTTTTTAGTCCCAGTCCGTCCCTGGTTTCAGGCTGAGTTTCCATTACGCGTGCCAACAGTCTATGATCTGACGTCAGAGGCGACGGGACAATCGATATAGATGATATATATATAGCTGATTCAGATAGTTACATTAAATAGTGATTGTTGTGATTATTTATTGCATTTAAATGTGCCTGGAACTGGAAGGGTTAGGGTTAGGGTAACCTGCCTGTGAGGTTTTGGTGACGTGTGCGCACTGTGCCGCCTGCGCTTCGCCGTGTAGACCAGGTTAGAGCTGGACCCGTTAAGGTAAAGCGGGGTTCCCCGTTCCTCCGGTCTTAACCGGGGAACATAGACTCCTCCTTGAACCACAAACTGCAGACCAAGGTAAGCCCATACCAGTACAAACACGCATTTCTCCTCTGGATATCTATGTTTAATTTATTCAGATATACCAAATAAGAAATGAATGTGCGTCATCTGTGAACGCGTAGTTGAACATGCTCTGGAAACGCGTAATTTTCTGATTTACAAATATATATAACTATAAATAACCGCAGCCATGTGCGCGCCACGCACCGCTGTGCCAGTTAATGCTTGCTTTTTAAACGTGCTAAATATAGACGCAAAAATAAACACCGCAATCAGTTTCAGGTTTTGATAAATCACTTTGCGCGTGCTAAAATAACATATTTACATTTTCTCCTCCCATCACACGCAAAAAAGCGTGTAAACGCCCCATATTGCATATGCATTAAGGCAAGAACGCTAAATGGGTTGCGGGTGCTATTTTGCCCGTCTGAGGGATGCGCTCCTCGTTGCGCCCTGTTAGTAGATCAGCATCAACGCTAATCTGCGTGTGCAATCCAGTTTGCACACGTTTTTGCACGCGCAAAGCTTTAGTAAATCAGGCCCTATGTGTGTAGACACTCACAGACATCACTATTTTTATGGCTATTTTGTGGGGGGCCGAGCTGCCTTGGCGGAGGTCTGTGCTCTCTGAGTGCTTTTCTAGTTTTATGATGTTTCTAGTTCTATGACTATAGATCTTCTGTCTTCTCCTTTTTCCATCTGACACACACCACATAAAATCATACACCGAGGCAAAGGCGACGTATATAAGCTAATACAATCCTCTCATGATAACAGAAAGTAGAAAGGAACAGTCGTATCTAGACAAAAGAAGGTTAAGGGGGGGAGAAAGCAAAATGACTTAAAAAAAAAGATGGACACAAAAAGATATGATGAGATCGATGGGGTGAGTGTGGACTGTGCAAAGAGGGGGGAAAGAGGAGAGGTTAGGATGATAAAAGTGAGTTTGGAGAAAAGGGAAAAAGGTGGAGACTGCGGCACACAGTGCAGTCCTGGGCCTTTCTCTGTGTGAGAGTGTGAACGCCACACACGCTAACACACACACCCTCCATAAATCACACTCCCCGGACAGAGGTAAAGACAATAAAACTTTAGATACTGGAAATGTCATTATCTTTATGTGTCTGCATGGGCCGTTGGGCACGTTACGTGTGCATGGACATGTGTATAAGTGTCTGTGTTTGCACTTAAGCGTTTTGAGTTATTCGCCACTGACGTATACTCAACGAGTGAAACGCAACGCTGCAACCAAGTAATTTAATCTGTTACATTCACCATTAATGGATTAGTTATTTTATCCCCAAAAAAACACTGTAGCTAACAATTTACATTTTTGGTAACACTTTATAAGGAACACATATTCCCCATTAACTCGGTGCTTGCTAACATGCGTAGCATACTAGCCCTTTATTAGTAAATGATAGCACATATTAACACCTTATGTAGAAAAAATCTTAATTCATGTCGTAATTGAGGTAGAATAAGGTTATGTAAAATAAGGTGTTAACACGTGCTTAATGATTACTAATAAAGGGCTTGAATGCTAGTAAGCACCTAGTTAATGGTGAATATGTCTAATCTAAAGTGTTACCCAACTTTTAATCAAATACAGAAGCAAAACCCTTCCTGTTAGTAGTTGTTCAAAAACATTATATAGTGCAGGAGATTTCATGGGATTTTGCATGAATATTTTCTGAAAAGTACTTCAGTAAAAGCAAATTGCTTTTACTGAAGTACTTTTCAATATTATGTTTGTGTTTGTGTTCGTAGAGACTTGCAAACAAGAGGCCTCTGTCTAGTGGACGTTGTGGTAACAGTCAGTGTTTGGTGGCAAAGCATTTCTAGTCGCCATTGTAACCTGAAATTCACTGGTAGTTGCCTTGACTACTCGTGTCTCTTCAAATAACTCACAGTCAAACTTTTTTACCATGTACCTTCTTGACATGTGTCTGTATTTGTTCACATGTAAATAGTAGGGTGTGCAGGGCTTTATATGAAGACTTTCACTGCTCCTTTCTAAGGATACATGCACCTCCACTGTGATCTCTATGTATCTGTTTTCTGTGTGCCTCTCCACTTCTGCTTCCTTTATCCCAGGTGACACTCCTCTCTCTCTCTCCTTCCATCCTCATCTTTGACTCACATCTTTGATGTCTTAACCTCTCTTTTTCAATTGTCATGGCTCTATTCTGCGCTGTTATGCTCATTTCAGGTACTTTATTTTTCACCCTTCTCCGTCCTCTCCTGCAGAAAACAACACATTCCTCTCGCAGTGACATCTGATGGGCAAATAAGTCTTTGGTGTCAGCAAGACACTAACCATATGCCATTATAATGATGCGGCAACACATTTATCCACACTATAAAGCGCTGAGCTGTGATTATAGTGGTATGCTCATAAAGCAGCTCTGTGAAGACAGCGCTGGCAGAGTCGCTCGATCGGAGAGAGAAAGGGCATGGAGAAAGAAAGGATGAAACGTCTGCATAATTACAAGGGAGGCGTGTGTGTGTGTGTGTGGAGGTGTGGGTGTTGAACATGTGTGTGTCTGGGGGCTAAGTATGTGTGTGGTCCTTTTGTACATGTCAGTGTGGTTTCATGAGTGTGTGTGTGTGTGTGTGTGTGTGTGTGTGTGTGTGTGTGTGTGTGTGTGTGTGTGTGTGTGTGTGTGTGTGTGTGTGTGCCTGAGCGATTCCGTTGATGTGTGTGAATCGGTGTACGTGTGCAAGGTCTGAAAAGGAGCCCCATTATCTGCTGCCCAGAATCAGTCAATATCTGGCACCTTCTCTTGATAACCAGCTCAGTTTGAAAACGTACTGAGTTTTAATTTAGTCCCATTCTCTGGCCTGGTGCATTCGCGCACGCGTTGAGCTGCCATGTGACAAATACCATCTCAGTCTCTTTCACAGGTGTTCAGTCTACTATTATGATGCATATAGTTTATTCTATTGTTTCATTCTGTTGGATATTATGACACTGTATGCACCTGAATAACATCACATAACAAGATAAGACAAAAAAATATATGAAATAGTCTCCCTGCTATGTTCAGATCTTGATTCGACTGATTTGTAGGTGTGAATGTGAGAGCGACTGGTTGTTTGTCTCTATATCAGAATCAGAATCAGGTTTATTGCCATGTACGCTTGAATCGATACAGGGAATTTGCTGTGGTGAATTTGGTGCCAAAATACAATAAAGAAAGAAAAAAATATATAAATTACACACCATATTTAAATCCTTACATTTGGGACTCCAGAGGCCCTATCAGTCGGCAGTGTGTGAAAAAAAATGACTCACTTATGTTTTTGTGGTACTCCTCAGTCTAATGGTGAGTTCCAGAGCCCATCCAAACCAGTTGGACATGGGACTTATCTTACCTCCAACTCCAAAATGTGCACTGGAATACCTGTCGAAGTGGGACCTCCTACTCGTGAAGTCGAGGCTGATCGACCTACCCCCACTTCACCAAAATTAAGTCGGAGAATAATGGCCTCGCCCATGGAGTCACATGAATATGTTAAGGGAAACGATGATGATTTAGGGAGGAGGACACGGATGCAGACAGGACAAGGTAAGTATGTAAAAATAAGGTTTTATTAGCTACCAGGTACAACGCGCTAGCATGAATGTAAGAATGACAATAATAGAACGGGACGGACAGCAGCTGGGCAAGGATCCTCAGCGACTCCTCAGTGGCAACAAAGTTCGTGTTGGCGTTCCAGAGGTACGAACTCACTCGGGGTGTGGAATCGAGGAGCGTAGGTGTTCCATGGGAGTTGAGAGGAGAAGTGACAGCTTCGCTGGTGTGGAGAAGACGAGGTGCGAGAGAACGACAGGAGGAAGCGATTCCGGAAGTGTTGGAATCCACGGGAGCCTCCGTGTCTTCTCGGGAGCAGGAGACGTGGTGACTGGCTAAGCGAAAACAAGGAACTGACGCTGGAGACGAGCGCAGCCCCGCCTTATGAGTCTTCAGGAATGCTGATTAGACGCAGCTGGGGAGGAGCTGCGCAGGTGCCTCCACCTGCGCAGCTCCTCCCCAGCTGCGTAGCTCCTGGGAAGTGGGAAGTAGCTCCTCACCACCTACTTCCCACTACGACGGTGGTGATTGCCTCCAATCACCACCGTCGTAGTGGGAAGTAGGTCAACCACGCCTCCTGCAGGAATAGAGAGAGAAAGACACGGAGCAGCAGAGGAAACAACAACACTAGGAAAACGCACACGAAAGAATGTCGATCGTGACAGAATAGGCTATAAACTTTACTTTTTTGTGTGTGGAGTTGTTTTAGACACAGCAATTTTATTTTATTTACAACTTGTTTTTCATGTTATGGCGTGAAATTATGTCGTTGTTATTATCTGTTAGCATGAAGATATGTAGGGCTACAGTAAAAGTATACTCATGACGTTACATATCGATATGTATCGCTTTTACATATATGGCTCACTTGTGTATGTAAGTAGACTGAAATTCTGACAGTCAAAATGCCTCCTCAAACATAAAGCGATGTTTTATAACATTACACTTCAATTACTGGAACGTTTTGAAGTAGGAGCTAGTACAATTCAGGTAGAATAAGTCCCACATCCCATTTGTTTGGATGGGCTCTGATACGCACCATAAGTACAGCGCTCATTGGGATGCACAATGCGCTTAATTCCTGGAATTCTTGTCACGTGGAGCTCCGCTTTGTCCGTAAAACACGTAAGAGTGCTGGCGAAGGCAACGGTATCCGAAAACCGGAAGTCCGCAAAGTCCTATTCTTGGCTGCACAGTGCAGCACAGAGTCCTACATAAACTTCCAGCCTCAGAGGATTATGTCCAGTGGATACATGTTATATATGTCTAGCAATGTGCCTGCTGGAGTCTGAAAATGATGGTTTTTCCAAATGCTAACTGCTGATAGCTCCCAGTAGCCACTGTGGCTGATGTCATTTCCTGTCCCTTAAGTTTCCTTTTACTTTTTTTTTCTAAAGAGATACTACTAAACAGAGCGATCCACATTAAGCACCGTAAACCTGAATAAGTCAGCAGCACTTTAAGCAATAAGATGCCACTTTTCTTTGGATGACAGTAATCAGTGTATCATTCGTTCGTTCGTTTTTCAAAATAAAACCAGAAGTTAAAAAATCAAAAAAATATTATTTGTTTCTCAACATTCCTTTACTAAATCAAAATTTTAAAAAACGGATAACGACTCGTTTTTCCAATTTCCGATTTTGTGCAGATATTAAAAATTTAGTCCAATTTTGAGTAATGCAAGTTGCATGACCCGGAAGTGACCTGTACTAGAACTATCAGAGGGACTACAAAACAAACTGAAGAAGAAGTATGGCCGGAGTGGAGGATTATTCTGGCATGATTTGGCATCTTTTTACAACGGTGTATTAGGGCCAAGTGTTAAAAGAGTATAAGAGTATATAAGAGTATAGCTTGGCTCCTTGGCTAATGTGGTGGAGCAGTGTGCATGTTCGAGCATGAGGTGTGTGTGGTTGAGAGAGTGAGAGAGAAGTTGTGTGTACGAGTAATATTTAGAGATTTACTAGATTAAAAGTGGCAATTATATGAGAAAATAAAGTTGCAGATTGATGAGATTAAAAGTAAATTTCCATTCTATACATCGACTCATACCCGCGATTTCTCCTGCTGTTTATGTTATGTGTCGTTTTATTTTGAAAAACGAATGAACGAATATACACGAATTGACAGCGCAGATATTTGTTGTTAAAGGTACATGTGCTTTGTTTCATCTTCCCCTCTCAAGTTAAATCTGTCCAATTAAAGCAAAATACCCCTTAAATATATCAAATTTCATGTTTTCTCTACTTAAAATGTCTTTTAATTTCAGCCTGTTCATGGTTAAAATAAGAGAAGAAAAAAGGTTTAATTTAACCTATAACCACTCATACCTAAACCCAAACATCACCTTAACAAATTCACTTTAATCAAAACAGCCCCTCCAATAGGTAATGATGAATAAAACCTCCAAATATGTCCTCACTCTCGACATCAAAAACATGGATATACGGTCCTCACAAACACAGAAGTACGTACAAGACCGTGCGCACATAAATACCACAGAGCCATTACCGAGTCATGCTCACTCCTATCATTAACTCCGGGAACTGTGATCAAACAAGTGTTTCACTAATGATCGGCGCTGCTTTTCCTAAACCACAATCACATGCTGCTCAACAACCAGATTTACACTCAAGACCACAGTAGAATTCCCTGCTCTCTGTAATCCATCACTTTGTGGATGGATGCTTGGACACGGACTCCACACAGGTGGCACACGCAGTCGGAAACAAACACAGCATGAGCGCACACTCAGTTTACTGATATTCTATTCTCTGGAACAAGTATTAGACATGTGTGCATGGATATAACATAAAGTATTTACGAGTTGCACATTGAGGAACATCAACATGTAAATATGCCGGATTATAGTTATTGACTTATTTACACCTGCAACCGGCGTTTTGATCTGATAAGACAAAATACTCCTGGTAGAAACACTAGAAACCAAAACAAAGATGAAAATATCAACAACAACTTATACTTATTTTATACTTACTTAAAATAACCTTAACCTTTTAATGCCTAACAATAACGTAAACACCTTTTTAACCTTAGAAATTTAATTCTGTCTCATTATGACCTGGTTTTGGTCTCCATGAGAACTACTGGTCCTGACAAGGTCAGGACACGTCATATACATAATGCCTTCCCCAGCTACCTTACCCTTAACTTAATTCTAATACCAGGCCTTAACCCTGAAAAAGCCCTTTAAAGTTGTAGGGGCCCCCACACAAAAATGTCCACACGTGTATACACACACACTCACCTGGAATTGCAGTTGGTGTGTGATACGTGTTCAGCACAGTGGGAATCTTATATACCAGGAATTACACATGGAGTTGGGACTCATGCTTTTATTTACCCAAGTGTTTGTCACCTGAGGCGGAACTTTATGGACACAGGTGCTGACAGCAGATCCTGTAAGGAGATCTTTGTGTTTTCTGACTAAAACGTGGTTTCGAGGGAACCGTAAAAATCCTCGTCCTCCCACTTGCTTTTCAGCTCAATTACACTGTATATCCACAGTAGGGAGGAAGCATTTCATTTTCCCTTAATTACTTTTCCTTAAAGCATATGCATTAGATATGAGTGTTTAGCCTCAACACTCATAGCGGGGAAAAAAGTGTGTGAGTTTTTTTTAAACAAGTAACTTTAACAAGTTTGATGAATTATTTTCAACATTTGTGTTCTTATCTGATTTCAGGCCTTTTGTCCGTCAAGGAAGTACAGAGAAAAAAAGCCTTTGGCTAACGCTGGTGCTTACACGTTTAACGATGTACTTAATGTTACTCAAGCAGGAATAACTACAATATCCACTTACGGCTGCACAGTGTGAGCTGAAACCTTTTATTGAGTAAACGCCTTCTCATATACATCGCGGTGCATGCTGTGTTTTTACCTTTTCATCTTTTATTGGGTAGCGTTAACGGAATAAAAGAAAACTACTCAGACAACTAAATAACTAATTATGGTAGTGATAATAGCTGTAATAATAACAAAATGATGTTCACAATGTAAAAAAAAAGAACAAAATATAAGGGACAACCTTTCTTATCAGAACTCCATTAGAAAGCCCAATTAACTAAGGTTAAATCTTTGCCAAACAGAATGAATATTTTAGCAAGGAAAAATCAATGTTGTGCTTCTCGCTCAATCACATTTTTCACTTGTTTGTTTATGTATAAGTAGAGTCATTGGAATCATAGTAATTCCTTTTGTTCATGTTTATTAATTTTCCCTTTTACGACAACTCAAGTAAACAAACAACACGTCAGCACAACAGAACAAATTGGCTCAGTTACACACACAGAGAAAGAATAAAGACAGGTTTACTGACTGGGATTAACTTTTATTTGAATGTTTGCTATACATATGCAGATTAAATAGTTTGTCAACTGAGCCCAGGTTATTATTATTACAGTGAATTAATGTGTAAAGTGTAAAGTCTGTCGTCTGATCCTTGTGTACATTTGACATAATGTGTTCATTAGTATCAATATTAGAGAATAGACAAACAAAATGTGGCTTTATTATCAGTTTTGTGTCTTTAAAATTCAGTTAGAGCAAGTTATGATGGTCACGCTAAAATGCTCATATAAATAACACCATCTTCATGCAGCTGTGTGTGTTTTTTGTTCCCTTGTGAGTAGAAATGTATTTTCACACTCTTTGTTTTTATTGTTTTTAATGTACCAACGGCTTAATTGGTTTCTTTTATGTGAGGGACAAAAACACAAGCACGACTCATGACTGTTTGTTTGCTGCAAGAGTTGATGAGAGAATGTGTTATTTTTATTTGATTAGACCCAATTTTTGACAGGACATCATGTGGAGATTATCATTTGTTCATCCTATAATAATCACAACTCTTGGAGTTGAATATACTGATGGAAAAAAAAACAACTGATGAATAAATGTATGAATGAATGAATGAGGAACACAAGTTTAACCGTCGTTCCTCACATTAGGATATAACGTTGAGAAATGTGTATATTATTGAGACTTTGCGTCCATTTGATGTTCGGGAAACATTAGGAATAGTTGTATGAGTCCAACTAAGAGAGGAGAACTTTTTATATTAGAGCTTGTTATGGTTTTTTTTACAGCACAGGAATGAGGATCCATCTGTGTGCACACATAACACACCCTGAAAAGAAAATTATAATCAGTCTCACGGGAAAAGAGAGGGAACTGCTTGTGTATTGCAGCCAAATATCCTCATTTTTTTTTTTTTAAATTTAAAAAGAAAGAGATGATTAGATATTTCACAAGCAAAGTGGATTTTCAGTCTGCTCACTGATGATTAGATGGAGGAAATTGTCGTCTCCGTCTCTTCTTTTACTCGCGTCATTCCCTCACTCTTCACCACCCATCGGCGTCTTTCAGTTTGTCTCTCCGTCTTTTTCATCTCAGTCCCTTCCATTTAAAAGTCCAGCGTGTAACATTTAGGAGAGTTTAATGGCAGAAATTGAATATTCTAGCCATAAGCATAGTCGTGTCAGTGTGTTATCGCTTTTACAAGTCTTCTACAGAGGTGGCCATACCATTCGGTGTCAAACCATTAAATCTAAAGCTAACAATGGAGGGAAAAATACTTTCAGGGATGTGAAGGACACTGTTGTTCCCTAGAGTGGTAAGGAATGAGTGCACAGAGGAGTCATTTGTTACAATCTGCAGTGTCACCATTAGATTTGATGACACACACACACGCACACACACTGAACCTTAAATGTCTTCTCTACTTTGTAATCACCTCTCCAACTTCTTCCTCCCTTATTTTACTCATCACCCTCTGCCTCACACATAGTTTTTTTTTCACCCCCAAAGCAACTTTAGAATACTTTTCACACACACAACTGATAACTGAGCCGCTATATTGGCACAGACTAAATAGCTAAAAGCCTAAATCTTGATTGGCCAATACACAGTGGTGTGTGGTGTTTCCTAATTGGTTGGCCTACGAGGACGAGGAGAAGGGACTCATGGCTTCATTGAGAAGCAGCGAGCTCCAAAAAATGGACAATCACAGTCTCTTTGTCTCTTTTCATATATGTATATAGCTATATAGCTAAAGCTATATATACATATACATATATATATACAAATACATATATATACATATACATATATATATATATATACATATACATATATATATATATATACATATACATATACATATATATATATACATATACACATACACATAGACACATATACATATACACATATACATATATATATACATACATATACACATATACACATATATACATATACATACATATACACATATACATATACATATATATATACATATACATATACATATATATATATATAAATATAGATATATAGCTATATATATATATGTATGTATGTATGTGTGTGTGTGTCCTGCAAATAGATCCATACTTACTAAAAGCTATTGATATTCAATGTCCTTCAGCAGGAACAATGTTAAAGTCATGTCAACTTTATTTAAATAAAGATTTTTGGAATGAAAGGGAAATGCATTTTTGTTCAAGAATATAAAAAAAAGAAGGTCAAATTCAATAAAAACATTAAAACAGAGAAATCACTAACTCTACTCATTAGTGTGTTTTTGTCCCGTTAGTTATGGACTAAACAATTTAGTCAAGAGTAAAGTGATTGAGCAGGTAAACGGGTAAAAGCAGACACAATTATAAATTGGACAATTGTTGTTCAATTTGGGTTGAGAATAAACCTTTAACCCCACCAGGCTTGAGTCCAGTGAATTTGTGCACTAATACACTTCTGTATGAATGATTTTTGCTTCATATTGTGAATCCCACACTGAACCCAGTCGGTTTCTGACACTCTTAGAAATAAGGGTTCCAAAATTGTCCTTCTACAAGGGCTGAGGTTCTAACTGGAACCATTTGCTTCTGAAAAACCCTTTCCAGAAGAAAGGGATTTTCAAGAGTTCTTGGTAACACTTATGGTTCCAGTAAGCAGGGCCGGTCCTGGCTCGATTTACGCCCTGGGCGAAACATCCCTTGATTTTTTTTTCATTTTTCACATCACCCAATTAGAGGAAAAAGCGGTAGATAATGGATGGATAGACATCACCCAATTAATTACATGTAGGTATATGGATCTATGTTCATTTTAGGAATGAAATACAATTTATTTGGAAGCCGTTTGTGTTGTGTGGTCTGGTCCGGGATCAGTCTATCCCTCGCCCCTCTCCTCCATGCCAACCTCTGCAGACTGCAGTCTCAAGTTGATCCCCCGCCGCCCCCTCCCCCTTGCCTCTTCTGACACACACACAACCTTTATGACTCCCCACAGCAAGTTGACGTGACAATGAGCGATAGTCTAGAAAATTGGCGAGTTTTGTTTTGAGTTTTTTTTTTTTTTTTTGAGGGCGCTCGTGTCGTGCGCGGTGCGCCCTCACATGATTGCGCCCTGGGCGGTCGCCCCACATTGCCCATTGCAAAAACCGGCCCTGCCAGTAAGAACCATTCTGATCCAGAGAAACTTTAAAAGGCCCTTTCCTGAATGAAGGGTTTTAAAAGGGTTCTAAAGTTCTGCCTGGAGCCAAAAAGGGTTCTCCTATGAGGACAAGCCGAAGAACATTATATGGTTCGACTGAGAACTTTTATTTCTAAGAGTGTAACCTATGTTGTTAATGGAAGCCCAATAGTTTCTGATAAACCTTCAAAAAATAACATCAGTAAATCACATCACATATTAAATGCAATACAAAAGTCCAAATAAAGTCTTTTGTTGGTTTGTGCTTGGTTTTTCCCAACAGAATCAATTCTAGGCCATTTTAAAATGCAAATTGTTACCTCTCTCGCTGCCTTTTCTTTTTTTGAGAAATTGGAATTTTAATCTTCTCCATCACCCGTCTGTCTGAACCCGGTCCAATCCAAATTAATGGCCAATCTTGTGTGAAATGCTCTGTTAAAACTCAGAGGGCACAACGGTGGGCTAATTTGAAACATGATGAAAAGGTACAAGCTGATGGATCTGCGTGATGAAAATAGCGCACGCAGTCACTTGAATAATCTGGGGGCTTTTTTGTGCAGAAACACCTCATAATTTCACTTACTAGTTATGCATGGCTGGAGTTTACACAGGTGCTATTCCTGTCTCCCCATGGAACTGTGCATAAAAGTGTTAGGAGGATTTGAGCATGAATATTTTATCTTTTTTGTGGTTTTCTGTGCGATTGATTTAAAGGGACCGCACATGATTAAGTGAGTCATTTTTTTGTGTGTGTGACACAAATAATTGGTTGTAATTAGTGCAAAGACAGCAGCAGACATTTCGGGTCCACCAGCCAAATCTCCGTAAAGCTTGTTTAAAGCCTGCACGATGATGTGACTCGTGATCCTTAATGATTTCGAGTTTTTCCACACCACAAGCTTCTGTTTACCTGCTCATAATTATGCAAACCAATTCTCTCTGAAGTAGAAACAAGAGTGACACAGAACATAAGTGTGTGTGTGTGCGCGTGTGTGTTCCATTTGATGGATGTGTTGTTGAGTGATGGATAGCGCGAGTCCCAAGGTCATATCTCAAACTATCATTCAGCTACTGCTGAGGTAACACAGTCAATGACAGAGCCACGTCCATCAATCAGCTCACACAGAGTAGTGCATGCAATCACAAACACATTCACACTCACAGTTTATGTAATTACAATTAATTGTTTTTGAGTCAAGTAAAAACCAAAGACTGGATATAAAACAAACATGGAGGCCCCTAAAAAAAATTAAATAACAAAAATGAGTTCACATACGACAAGAAAACTAAAACTAATAAAAATAACGACACTAGGTGATGAGGTAGAAACGTTTACACACAGGTGCACAGCATTAACAGCCAGTACAGAAACAGAGGTTCCACACACGTCTGTCAGGTAAACCAATGCAGAGCAAAAATTATGTTTGTGGAATTCTACATTGTCACACATATTACACATTAATAACTGGAATTGGTTTATACGCAGATGTTTGTTTTTATTAAATCAATCTTTGATCAAACATTTTGATATATACTCATGCCTGTATGGACTATAAGAGAAGTACAATGCTAGAGCTGGACGATATGGTTTCAAATCAATATCACGATATATTGAGCAGCTCACCTCGATAACGATAGATTAAGATTTTATTTTATTTTTTTAAGTATTTAAGAACAACCGATAAGCACACATTATTGAACAGCTGAAAAGCACGGACTACTGGAAATGACAACTGAACAAGTTTCAAAACATAAAATAATTTAAATTTCCTTCAAAATATTAAAAAACCTGCCAAACTATTAATATCTATTTTTATATTTGTACATTTAAGGAATATTCTAAAAATAAAAAGTGACTTTAACTTCTACCGAAGTCATTTTCTGGTAAGATTCTTGTACTTTTACTCAAGTATCCCTTACATAATAAGATTGCCAGATTATGATTTTGGGTGGTACGATCCATTGACCAGCTGAACACATTTTAAAGGCTAATGGATAATTTTGTCATGTAGAGTAGTGATAAAAGTACTTGCTCTCCACAAGTTGTTGCTGTCCTGAAGGTGGAAACAGAGAAAAGACCACATATATCATGCTAGGAATACAACTTTATGTGTTCGCAATCTCCTTGTGAGATACTAAAACCTCATATGTTTGACTCAGTTGAGTCATCCATACATCCATTATCTACCGCTTTATCCTCCACTGGAGGATTGCGGGGGGTGCTGTGCCTATCTCAGCTGTTATAGAGTGATAGGCAGGGTACACCCTGGACAGTTTGCCAGTCCATCGCAGGGCCACATATAGAGACAAACAACCATTCACTCTCACATTCACACCTACGGTCAATTTAGAGTGACCAATTCACCTAATCCTCATATTGCATGTTTTTGGACTGTGGGAGGAAGCCGGTGAACCCGGAGGAAACCCATGCACACACGAGGAGAACATGCAAACTCCTTGCAGAAAGGCCCTTGTTCCAACCGGGGCTCGAACCCAGTCTTCTTGCTGCAAAGGTGAGCGTGCTAACCTCAATGGAAATAGATGGAGGTAAATAGCAGTGTTTTACCCTCACCTTTATATTTAGCTGCTATTTCCCAGATTCGGCTGCGTTTGTATTGAACACAGCCATCAAAGTTCAGTTCAGTTTTTTCCCCCGCAGTGGTTAATGTAATTCATCATTCGTAAACGTCGCACTGTGGGTATTGAAAATGTTTCCGCGCTCGCCTGCTGGCGAGGATCACCTCCGCAGAGATGCACACAGCGTGAACTGCGGCTCCTGCTGCCAGCGTCACACTGACAGAGGAACACTTTGCTTCATCAAAACAAGTTCACCGACTCCCCCGGATAATTACACCTGTAAGCACTCGAGTCCAAGAAAAAAATAAGTACCTGTTGGACACGCGTGACATACTACATCACACTTTTTTTTTATTGTTGAAGAACTAACTGTCTCAGACCCTTCAATGATGGATGCAGCTGGTGTCAGAGGTGATTAGTAATTAAGTGGAAAGACATTTCAGGCCTGTCATTATCATTCAGTCTCGTTGATTATGACTTCAGTGATTAATGTGGTAATATGGCGCAGACCTGACTACATTCATTACATAGCCTTATTAGTGGGACGAGAAATTAAAATCTATAATTAAAACATAAAGGGTGAAGGGACAAAGGTGTTCAAGTGGTGTAATTTGTTTTGGGACAAAAGAAATCCCTCTACATATTGAGAGGATGTAACAAAAGCACCATCCTGTATAGAATAAAAAAAAAAAAAGTATTCTCTTTTTCTATCAAAACTGAAGTAAAAACAACATAAAACATTCATTTCATGATCTTATTGATCCTATAACATTAGTGTAACCGTTTTAGAATTCCATGTTCTGCAAAATTACACAGAATCTAATATTTCAAAATGAAGCAATCTCTTTATATTTTGGAGACATTTGATTGTGAAATAAAATTGAGTGAACATCAATTAGTTCATAGGTTTGGGTCAGAGTGACATTCATGGACCCAGTAGATTTAAAGAAAGTGCAGGGAAAGTGTCAACATTAGCTTCAGATAATATGAAACTCTAGGATAAACCTTAAGTAAATCTGCAATCTTAACAGATACATATGCGACCACAAATACAATCGAAAAAGTAAATCTCCGTGCTGACACTATTGCATTATTGACTTTTTGCGCTGTGTTGCAACACATTATTATAGATTTCCCTGTCCCTGTGTGTCACTCCCTGTGCCATTCATGCGGTATAAATAACTTGGATTACTATGCACAAACCGCAATCTAAAAATGAAATACTGTTTGCTTGGAAAAACACAACACACTCTCGTTTTTACGCCGTGATTCATGATACATTTTGAAATCGCACGGTGAAATATTAGCCCCAGCTGTCGTGTGTGTGGTATAGAAAATTCTGACAAAAACTAATAAAAAGAAGGAAAGAAAAATAAAAAAATAAAATCTCTGATCGAAAAGTCAAGTTTGAATTTATAGAGCAAAAGTAACTCCTGCCAATATTCATGTGAGATGGCTGTTTTATGCTTCCACACAAGATAAGGGGAAAAGGATGATTTATCAAGGCAGATTGCATCTCTCATCAATGGAAGATCAATGGTCGACTTGAGCTCTGTTTTTATGAAGCCTGAGCCGCGACTCACACAAGTGACTGCAGCCACATTCATTTGAGCCTGGTGATTTATCACTGCAGATTATATTGCAGTTCAACATAAGATCAGTGGTGATCTTTAACTTCCTCCCCACATAAAGACAGATGACTGGTAGCCACATAGAACTGATTTAGAGGGGCTGGGGTTTATATTTTATCGCACTGGATTTATCCAGAGATATATCCCAGTCACACCCATTATCTGGTCTTCATCAGCACGGCTTGTGGTTTAATGCAGTCTATCGTTTCTATTCAACCACATTCTCCTGCGTAGTAGTGAAGTTCATGGGAAAGCAGGCGAGTGTGGGTTAAACCCCGTATACGCATATGTAAGAAATCCAGTGGTCCTTCTCGGACAGGGGCAGAGTTAAAGTCCTGCTGTCCCTTCAATAATTGCTCCACAGACCGCAATGACCCAGGTCAATAATGGAGTTCAAAAGATAGTTCACATTGTCAGACGCCGCTAAGATGAAAACAGAACAGAAAATTTATTACACCGACATCGTAAGATTGAGTTTGGGGATGATTTTCTTTTTCATTTTTGATAATATTTCATTTTTTTAAAACTATATTGAACCCGGTGACATTTGCGCGCCACACACAGGAAATAACAGATGGAGGCAACAGCAATAGTGGAGGTTGACTGAATACACAAAGAAGCGTCCACAGAAACGTTCAGATGTGGAATTATTTTGCTCCCAAAACCCAGTCATTCATCAGTTTGATGGAATGAAAAGCTACCGCGTCCTTATCTACACGGTAAATTAAGAAACGGGAAAGTAAAGAAATAAGTAGTGAAGTTACTTTTCCAATCCAGTAGCTAGTAAAGTAATCTCATTACAATTTACAGCAGTAACTAGTAACTAATTACGTTTTATGAGAAACTACCCCAACTGACCACCACAACAGTACTTCAAATGCAATAATCCTCACCTGTATTTATTTGCATAAATTAAATTAAATTCAAAGGAATCGCACAGTTATGTCAAAATTGAATAGTAAAAAAATGAATCACGGTGTCAAGGAAAAAACATTTTTTTTTAAACTTCCCTTTTTCATCATGAGCTTTTAATACATTGTATTTTGTTTTAGATTCATGTTATGCACTGTATCCTAATGTTGTTATACAGGGCTACATACTTATATTTTAAAAATCTGCTTATAGTTCCAAAATCTACTGTAGATCTTAGATAGAAAACTATTAAAAATTATAGCATTGCTCATGAGTTTTTCCCTGTACAAAGCTGTAGTGTCACACACGTGACCAGCCAGGGCTCAGAGTGGCATTTAAAGACAAGGAGAGTGACATTAAAAAGGTCACACCATGAATTCTATTAAAATTTGCCGACAGTAACTGATGCAAGAAAATATAGATGCTAACTGGTGCGCAATCAGTGCAAGTCTGTGCAAGTCAATGTCGTTGTGTTTCTTTGTAATGTGTAGTAAAATAAACTGGCAGAAGTCACCTGTGTTGTATAAAAGGAATTCGAGAGACACACCATTTTGGTTTGAAGAAAAATCCTAATAGGGTGTTACTCGCTTTTGAGGATGACTTTTATTTTCTGTTTCCATTTTGTGCTGTCCTGACAGTACAGTAAGGTACTGGTAGGTAACAATGATGTTAAAAATAAAGAATGGAAAAGTAGACAAGGTTTAGCGCTCAACTAAATTTAATACACAACTCACTGTGCAGTGGCAGAATTAAATGGACCACACTGTAAGAAAAGCAAATCTTTGGTGTAACATATATTTATAGAAATAAAGATTTAATGTGAAATATTGAAGAATTTATGTGAGTGGTTGTGGGAAAGGCATAGGAGAAATAATTCCTATGGTGTATAATAAAAGGACTGCAAACCTCTGTGTTGGCTCTATATGTGATAGCATTATTAACATGATGTGCTGTTGTTTGTTCAGCGCACAGTGTTATGATACCTTTCACTTATTCTCACTGTTCTGTGGATTGTATCCAGGATCATAAACAAAATAAATCCACCCTGCTGTATGTAATACATCTATGGAATCACATCTGTACAGAATAGCAAATAAATTGTTATTATTTACATGCTTGCATAGAAATATATGTATGAAAAAAGGTTTCATAGAACACCCACCAGGTTTATAGGCAACATATTGGAAGTGAATTTAAAGTTTGTCAAATGCTGTACATGGATAGAAAGTTTCATGAAACATAACCAAGCTAACGTGTGAGAATCTGACCGTGTATTACTGAACCAGCAGCAGACGAACAACAAAAGTCAACTTCAAACTTCAAAATTATTCTAAAAGACATCGCCAAAGTCTTGCCATAAGTACTACCTACACATATTTACAAAAATAAATGCAATGTTAACAGATTAGTTTTGCTGTGACCAAATCCTTTTGGCAAATTTTTTTGTAGTTCTGTCTGAACATTTCTCTCATAAAACTATCTTACTTTGCTTTACACGATTTAGTTTGGCACAGGTTATTATCAGGTGTCTGGCTTGAAATGCATACTTACTCTCCAATGTTTGATCATCATTTACTCTGGGCCAGCAGCATCGACGCTTACACCAAGAGTGTCCTTTATATACAGAACATACCAAGACTATTCATATAAACTAAGTAGTTGTGGAGATATAAAGAGATATTTAAGGCCTGTAATTTTGAGCAGGACTTGTCAGGCTCTAGCTTTTACCACGAACCTCAAAGGATTAAGGCCCAAATGTTGAGGGTATGTACTTCCACAATTCCAAATGAATCTGCCCTGCGTCTACATATTGACATAATTGTCTTTTATTTTTTCCCCATTTGTCCTTCTTTCTTGGAGTTTAGAAATATTTATTTTGCTACTGTGCAGACAAACAATTTTCACAGGGATCAATAAAGCGTTACCTTGCTTTGTTTATGTCATAAAGCAAAAGCATTATGTACTTCCCAGGGGCGTCCGGCATAGCAGTCGGATAAGTCAAATGAGCATTTGTTTGGATTAAAGTGTCCCTGTGTTTGTGTGCGTGTGTTCCCGGGTCGGTGCGTTCACAGCTCAGGCCAAACAGAGCCAATGATCCGAGTTAATGCTGTGAAAATGACTGCTGGGATCACAGCTAATCCTGGAGGTTAGGCGCCACACCAGACAGGTGATTGACTGAATGTGAGAATGGTTAGCATGTGTTACGCCATGCATGGCCATTTAGTCTGTGTAATGAGCATGAGGTGGTGTGTACAAAAAATGTTCTAGTCTACTTTAATCAGCGTGCCAAAATCAAAACAAAAGCAACCCCCTGCACTGCACACATTTGTCTTAACTTCACATTTGATGAGATCCCAGTCCAGAACTTTTATGCTCCAGCAGGTCTTTAGTGAAGAAGTAGACATACTAGTAACCATTCAGTCTAACTTTGAATAACACAATGGATCACTTCCCAAATTCCATTTAGTTTCCATACAGGGAATTTGAATAGCAGGGGGAAGACAGCTGACGGCCTGACTGGCAAGTCAAAGGAACCGTTAGCCAAAGACAGTTGGGCACAGCTGAGCTTTTCATGGTTGCAGCAATCAGATTTTGACATACAGAGTGCGCAGCAGGCCAGAAGCTGAGTAATATCATTCATAAGTCTGCACATGTCTGTTGTATCAAAAAAACAAAACCATGGTTTTTCTCAATTTGTTTAAGCAGAAATATGAGAATTACATGTCTTTCTGTCAGCAGTTTTACTCAAAATCACAAAACCTCTTCCATGAAATCTTGTAATAGGGACATGAGTGATTTAGGTATTGGTGGCTCTTGGAGCTCATTGTACTTGCTTTAGTCATGCACCAAGTCAGAAATAAAATATTGAGCAAGACCTACTTCTACTTTGGTTGCATGTCACCCACCCGTCTCCCTTACAAGCCTCTCAAATGTTGGAGAAAAGCAGCAGCAGGACTTGGAAAAGTACAACTTATGACAGCTTCAATCAATATGAACCGGAGTCTACAAGAAAACTCAAGTGAGTGCAGTCTATAATAGCTGTCACTTGGGTACCAGGCCACGGGGTTGTGGATAAACAGGGGAGATTGGAGATCTCGACTTCTTGCCAGTTTTGGGTCGACCATCTTTTGCTTTCTTGCGCTGAGTACCAGTGGGTGGAAATGGTTCCAAACTGCTATTAAAGCCTGAAGCATCGATCTGGATCTCATCTTCATCTCTGAGGATGTCCCTCAAAGCTGCTGCTAGCTTAGGAGCAACAATCGGTTCCTGATACTCTTTAGTATACTGTGTTGGTGGGTCTATATCCAAGATTAGGATATTTTCTTTTTTCCCCTTTTTTTTCCTCATGCGTGGCTTCATTATCGTGGACATCTGGTGTCTATTCTCTAAATGTGGAATGAGTTTCGTTTTCCAATGCCCATCCTCCTCATCAAAATAAACTCTTTTGACTATTTTGTTTTTTTCATTTAAGGGAATGAAGTTCTCAATGATGAGATGTTTGAGTTTGAGGTTCCTGGTGAGCTTGTCCTGCGTCTCTTCCAGCTCCTGGCGTTGCTTGATGTGTGCCTCACGGATGTCATCGCTTTCTGCCTTCACTGCCTGCAGCTTGGCAAACAGTTTCTTGAGCTTCTTGGTTTTGATATCAACCTCCTGCTGCAAGGAGATGTAGGTCTCCTTGAGCTCCAAGGTGTCATTGTCACAACTCTCCATCCACTTCTGCATCCTTTGCTCTCGCTGTTTCTGTTCATAGATTTCCTGCCTCTTCTGTTCTAGCATTTTCTGTTGCTCGTTGGTGTGATCCACGATGGTCTTCCCACCAACTAGAAGCTTACTCTGCATTGCCTTTACCTTGGCTGCAAGCATTGCGAGGGCCTCCTTCTCAATCTTAAAGTCCTCCATTTTCTTCTCCTTCTCCTTAAGCAACTGAACTTTCTCTTCAGCCACCAGACTGTGATCTGCCATTATGGCCCTTCTTTCTTTCTCTAACTTGTCCTGCTCCTCCTGCCAGTACTCTTCGTTGTTCCCATCTTCCTCATCGTCGTCAATCTCTCCTCCTCCTTCACCATTGTCCCCTTCCCCATCCCCTCTCTTCTGTCTCCTGTTTTTGTTCTTTACTGTGCGTTTCTGCAGCTGCTCCTTGAGCTTGGCAATCTCCTCTTGAAACTGTCTCAGCATATTGTCCTTGGGGTCGATATTAATGCATGGTTTATTCTTAATATTCTTTGCCCTGTAAGAGTAGCGCAGCGTTGTCAATGTCTCCTCTAAGTTATAGGATGCTGGTCCAATGTTGGCAACCATGACAGTATAGGCATTACCCCCGAGAGAGTCCTGAAGCAGACGTGTGAGCTTTGAGTCCCGGTAGGGGATGTGGCTGCTCCTGCCATCCACCAGAGCTGATATGACATTCCCCAGAGCAGAAAGTGACAGGTTGATCTTTGTGGCTTCTTTAAGCCTCTCCCTTTCTGCACCTGTCTTTGTCTGTCGTTCACTGCCAGCCAAATCCACCAGATTCAGTTTGCCAACCCTGATATGATTTTTCCCATCTGCGTCCAACTCACTGCACTCAACAGTGATGACAAATATGGCGTGAGATCTTGAGCTGTGTTCGTTCATGTTTGTGGCACCCACTGAACGATTCTTGCTGCCCACATACATGACATGCTTGATTTCCGACACACTCTTGGTGACACATGAAGAAAGGCCTTCGACATACACACCTGTGTCAGGCCTCTCCCTCAGCTGAAGACGTTGGGTTTGGTCCTTGGCCAGCAGGTCTCTGATCTCTTCTTGGTAAATTTCAAGATATGATACCCGCACAAGGTACTGCTCATTCTGGGAATGTGAAATGTGTGTGAAGATGTGATCAAACGAGTTTGGGATCACCCCTCTCCTCTCTGGATCATTTCTCTCTCCCTCCATAGTGTAGGTCTTTCCTGTACCTGTCTGTCCATAGGCAAAGATGGTCCCGTTGAATCCAAGAAGGACTGAATCCACCAGGGGCCTGATGGTTTCATTATACAAGCCTATTTGATTAGAATTCCAGTCATACACAGAATCAAAAGTGAAAACCTTTGGGAGTTCACTGTCTGAAGCTTTCTTGGGGTCCCTTACAATAATTTGGCCCTGTTTCACATTGACAGAGACCACTCCTTCAAACTTGGAAGCCCGCTCTTTTTCTGTCATGGGGCGACAACGTACTACCACCTTGACTGACTCTGAATTCTTGTTCTTAGACATGATGAGGAGCTGCTGCAAGGAACCCTGGCACTTTCTGGTACTCTCTTGTTCCTCTTCCACTAAGTGCCGACAGACTGTACACTAAGAGGTGCAATGCTGACCTCCACAGTTTAAAGTTCACAATCACATTTTGAAGTCCATAATCACAATTCTTTAACCCAAATCAAAGTTGTCCTTCAACAAGTTCAAAGTTCCTAATTTTTAGGATTTTTTTTAATGCAAATCAAAGTCAGATCTACCTTTGATGTTCTTGTTCATGGTGCAGTTAGCATGTGTAATATTACTGTGACGGGAAACAGAAGGACATAAAGAAAGAGATAGATGGATGGATGAATGGAAGGGAGGCAAGGAGCAAAGAACAGGACCAAGATGGGCATAACAGGAAGACATTTTCAGTCTGTGAAGGACTGGGTATCGGAAGAGTTTTCAGAAGATGGCAGTAATGCAACATCATGGATGCAAGATGCTGTTAAACCCCAAAGAAGAAAGATGGTAAAAAGATGAGTCACAGAGATCAGTTTGTTAGTGTTGGTGTAAAAAAAAAAAAAAAATTAGTAGGCTTTGAGGAAAGCCTAGCGAATCGTACATCAAAACATGTGTAGTAACCAAAGTAACAAAAACTGTGGAAAAATAATGCAAAAATACCCATAGGAACTCAATGAAGAGCACAGATCAAAGCAACAGTCATCTATAGAATGTACAACTGATGTGCAAATTTATCTTGAGAGATTTTTCTGTGGTTAAATTACTACCATCTACTCTCACTCTCACACTCACACCTATGGAAAATTTAGAGTGTTCAACTTGCCTGTGGACTGTTCACCTGTGCAGGGTGTACTCCACCTTTCGCCCCATGTCAGCTGGGATAGGCACCAGCGCCCCCACGACCCTCATGTGAAAGATAAAGTGGTAAAGGATGAATAAATGAATGCCCTCTTGCATTTCCTTTGCATCATATTCACCTTCTCTCTCTGGAATTACAACATTTTCGACCATGTCTCGAACTCCAGAGCCTATTAAATTTGAGAACTCGGCACATTATTTTTGACGCATCAAAGGACAGTTGGAAAGGAAAGAAAAGTAATGAATTAATAAATCAAGAATGAGCCAGTATCGCAGGTTACATTCACATTAACAGACAGAAAATGCTCCCAACAGTGGTTACTGTTGATTACCACCACAAAAGCAGAAGCACCTTGAAAGTGCAGTGTACGCTGACCTCTTCACACACACACTGACAGCCATTTTTAAGCCTCATCTATCCAGGCCCAGCATGGGTTGAAGTGGTGTATCACTGTGATTATCTTGTGGCCCTTAAATGAAAAAATAAAATTGAGTGTATGCTGACCTGCCTATTACAATTCTTCTTGTGCCGCACCTGACAACGTCTTCAACTCAGTCCCACTAGTGCTTTTGTTTTGATTGACTGTTGTGTTTTCCTTGTCTTGTGTCTATTGTTTTATTTTCTGACACCATTTCGCTTGAGTCATTCTTTCGTTTCCATATATAAAGCAAAAGTCAGCAAATACTCTTGCAGGATAATAAAGCAGGGAGATGATATCGTTAAAAACGAAGCAGTAAATCATATATTTATGCACCCTTACATCACCACACATGCTGCAGACTGCTAAGTACTCCATTATCTTATATAGATATCCATATAATTACCTTAGTCACTGTTGCTGACAGCACTCGAGTTCCTCTTACTCCTGCTCTGCACCCACAGACACCTGCACTTTAACATTTCCGTCTTCCCTCTTCACCCACTTCCCTCTCCAACTCCACATGTCAGCGCCACTCCTCTGACATGTTGTTAAGTCTGTGCAGGGCTGAGTGCAGCCGAGAAGACGGTTTGATAAATAACCCTCCTCTACATCCAATCTCCCTTGTCCCTGTCTGCTTCTGTCTCTGTTGCTTAAGACATCTCGGTTTGATACCCCGGGCCAAAGTTACCACTGCAATCAACATTTCACGACTCCCATCCCCCATAAATCCCATCCGCCACCTCGACACCAGCCAATTTCTACCATCTCAATTTCTGCCAAACAGTTTGGCACCTACGTGCAGAGGAAGGTTGATAATGTCCAATGCTCTTTCCCTTTGCCACCCTTTCACTTCCCCCTAATTTACTTTCCACCTTCTGCACTAACCCTGCTGGCACTGACTTATTCTCTGTCTGTTTATTTATCCCAGATGCAGGCTGCGTCAAGCCTGTCTCGTACAGTTTATTCAACGGATGCCGACTCCTGACCTGGAGACGTTCCTGTTATCCCTTTAACTAATTTGTACCAGTCAGGTGTGGGATGTGGATGTAGATATTGCTCCTGTGAGGTAGCATTTGAAGCTCAGCATTCTTTTGGCCTCAAAAATGAAACCTGGGGTTAAACTTAAGAGGATGCAGTTGAAAAAAGGAGTGTCCACCACTATTATAACAACTTGTACTTTGGGGAAAAGTGGCTGCAATAACAGTCTTTTAGTTTTTGGTCAAAGTATAGAGTCAAGAAAACAGCTTTTTTCTCTACTTTGTATCATTTAACCTTCTGTCAAAAGTGCTGCAGCAATCTTGATAAGTTGTTGTGTTGAGTCCATTTACAAAAGCACAGATTGTTTGGGTGTCTACAGTGTGACAGGTAAATTTAGCTGACAAATGTCTGTCTCGCTGTACAACTCCCACCCGTAAATAAATATGGTCTTGTGTGTCTCGCTCTCTGTCAAGACGGCAATTCGCACTTGTAGCGGAGTGACTGTCCACGATCAGAGTCCAATCTTATCTGTTGAGTTTAAGTTTGTGCTCACTCGTCGTCAACTGTTCTTCATCACAAACACTTACAATATGAATTCTGGTTCATGAAATTAACTGAGGAATGTTGGCAGTGAGTTTCCATGACAACAAAAACAAAACAACCAAGTTACATACTAAAAGCCAACAGAGGCAGTATTTCAAATGATCCTATAGCTTTGTGGTATTGGTTGATTAGTAAAGCCCCGAGATTTTTGCTTTTCAAACTTTAATGCTGCCGAAAGCATCTCCATTTTGGTCTCTTTCAATTTTATTTGCTCTTAAATTCCCCTCACTGTGAAAAGTGGCCCATTCACAAAAAGTATCCCACACTGAGACAAGCTCACAAAATACCCCCAATCTCTATCTGGTTCCTATCCCTTAAATTGGTTTCTCAGCAGGTCATACTGAAGAGCAAGAATGTTGCTCACCCAAAATCACTTTGGTTGACAGTTCCATCAGAAAAACTGTCACTAGCATCTGTGAGAACAGCACTTGGCCTCCTGCCTTAACACCAATTTCCTAGCTACCCTATTCATAAACATCAAGTTTATTGTACACCGACCCAAACATGTTTTTTTTTCTTCTGCAAAAAGCTTGAGTTTGATCCAAAATGAAGCTCTCAGTTTCATTCCCAGGCTCATTTTTGTAACTTATCTAATTTACAAGCAGGGCCCTCAGTGCAAGCATCTCAGATCAGACACAAAATGTCTGCCTGGTGAATGACATCAATCGTGTTTAATGTCTTGGTCTATTCAGGCACACAATGACATTTAGTGGGTCGGCCTATTTTCAGTTCCTTCCCTTTTGTCTTCTTTAACTTTGTGTACATGTGTGCGACGTGCGTGCATTTTTAAGTGTGTGTCAGAGTCTGCCTGGTTGTCTAGCCTCAATCCATTACTCTATTTCATTCCATCCACTGCCAATGTGTCCCATATTTTTCCCAGATTGCTTTGGTTGGATAGATGACTGTGTCGAGCCAAAACATGAACAAGGCAGACAGACAATGGAAGTTCTTTTTTTTCAGTTAGTCCAGAATGACATCAACAACAATTTACTGAAATATTGTCAAAAGCTTCAAATTACAAAAATGCTTACTAAATTAAGATGGTGAACCTCTGGACTCTCTTTTGTTTGTTAAACTTTTAGTGCAATAAAGGCCCAATTATTTTAATATTGTTATTGTGTTATTATGTGTGTGTGTTGTAATATAAATTAATCCATCGTCAATGAAGACAATCATACATCTTACTGTGTACTGCTACACTTCAATAATTGAAGTGCTAATTGAATAGTGACTATTTGTACGAAGCAAAATGACATTATATAAATAAAAAACAATGCCTTAGTTTTACGGATACTTTCCTGACTTATTTTTCTCTTTTCCCATCATTATTTGAGACAAAATGAAAGTGATCATTTGTGTAATGATCATACATTTACCATAAGATCTACTCGACAACTCTTAATTTCCTTTACTGAGACCCACTTGTCTCATTATATGACCATATTTCACTTGCTAACCAAAGTTTTCCTTTTACTAACAGTCATTCAACTTACCCACTCTCATTCTCTCTCAGTGAATGCCTCCATGGGAACGGTGTCTCTCAGTCAAGCTGCGGCGTGGCCAAAAATCATGAAATGTGTCCCTGAACTTGTCACGGTTGTCATGGTAATAAGCATCTCCGCCAAATTGAAGGCTTAATTTGTACAGGCTGTAAGCCATCATGCACCCTCGTAAAAACACATTTCACATTCAAACCAATATCACTGGAGGTAAACCTAATTCACCTGCTTGTTGGAAATATCTAAACACACCTATCACATGGCAGCAACACAACTATGTTCACAAGTTAAACTGCATTAATAAAGGTGAATACAAGTGACTGAATGTAGCACTGACTTATAGTGTCCTAATAAAAATGGTGTGTGTGTACTGTGTGTTTGATAAAGGAGGTTAAATGTTTGACCCAGTTAAAGAAAGTTCCCCAACCAATTACCTTCAGTCGTTGCTTGGCAGGAAGACTTAAGAGTAAAACAATGGCCCT
Organism: Microchirus variegatus; assembly: GCF_963457635.1. NCBI lineage: Eukaryota > Metazoa > Chordata > Actinopteri > Pleuronectiformes > Soleidae > Microchirus > Microchirus variegatus. The sequence goes on along the minus strand of NC_139817.1, from coordinate 15,888,303 downwards.
GGAGAGAAAAAAAGACATTTAGTCAATTACTGAGTTTCAAGAAGAAACTTTACTTCCTTATGTTTTAGTGAATAATTTTTGCAAGTGAAATGAGTGAGAGAGAAGGAAACACAAAGGGGACCACAGAAACAGAGATGTGTGGATGCATTTGACCGCTTACTAACACTTGCAGCCCAGTGGGAGGAAAAATGAAAATGCAAATGAGATTTTAATGAGAAGAAATATAGGATACTAATCACTGTCTGGGTTGCCCCCATAGAGTTCTTTTGTCTGTCTTCTGGTTCTTTTTTCTATTGTATTGTAAACTTTGACATCATCTCTCCCTATTTTTATCCGTTATTTATACACTCCCATCTTCGATATAGAACCTTTCCTCCTTCACATTATGTATGTTTTAAGTTAAACCTACAATTACATAGACTAAGTGAAAGGATATAAGGAAATAGATGAAAAAGAGGGCAGATGGAGTTGAGATTTCGGATTCACATTCATCATCTAATTAAATGATGGATGTGGCTCTGACTGAAAAAAGATCAACAAACATCTAATAATAATTCTGTAACTTTCTATGACTAACAATTTGCATATCCAGCCGCGGTCTGGTGGCAGCATGGAGCATGTGTTCTGCTCTCATCCATCACACCACTCCTTTAGAAAAGCCGATTAGAAAATCTGTTAAAATGGCAAATGGAACCCATTATGGCTGAAGCCAACCACAAACCTCATTTCTGGTAATGATTCACATACCAAGAAAACACATGGGCCTACCAAAGCAAAAAAAGAAACAGTTCAAATTCTCAAGTTATAAACACACACACTGAAACTCATTGACAAATCCACCTTAAAATCAAATAATATGTTTGCAGATAAAAAGCTGTGTAATCTGGAATGCCAATAAGCCACTTCGGTCATTCAGAAAGAAAGCGCTTTCTCTCTTTGTGGACATTTTGGAGATACAAAGGCAATATCTGTCAGGTACTACTTATTTATAAAGTGCATTCAGCAAACCATAGAATTGATTTAAAGAGAAGAAAAGGTATGCAATCTGGAGATAAAACAAGAGAACACTCATACTCTTCTTCTCGATCGACTCTCCTCCTCTCTTTGTCCCTCTTACCCTCCTCTCTTCACTGGAACTTGAGAAACCCTGCATGATGTCATTTTGTGTAACACCAGACTATCTCTGGTTTACCTCAATCCATCTTTAATCTGACAGCAGGGATTATCCTGGGGAGTCCCCCCAGCACCCCCGACAATGCATCACACACACTTAAGTAACCACAAAAAAGCCCCAGATGAACACACTCACAAACACTGTGAGGGAGTTTCCTGATAGCAGATAATTTTCTCTGTAATTTACAACTGGGGAGAATTAGTTCAAGACCGAAAGAAATAAAAATGATGAATCTTAAATCTTGGTTCATGTTTTTTTTCCCTCCCTCCTTTCTCCTATCAAAATGTTTATCATCTGCAAGAAACAGTGAAAACCATTTACAGCCACTGTGCATCTCAGTGTAAATTAGTGGTGCATGAAAACCCAATGACGAGGAGGATTTATGGCATCCAAATGTTTGGGTGTGTGGGAACCACACTAAAGTTTGAAGAGCCATTGGCTGGCTCTCTTTCTGCAGATAACAATTTTAAATCCTTAAATAAATAAACAATATCAGACTTCAGTGTGTTCTAAATGTTAATTTTTTGAGATTATCAAGCAAGTTAGTTAAAACTACACAACTAAATGATAACATGCTGGGGCTTTAAAGTGTGTTCTTTTTTTCCCAAAGTACAAGTTGTTATGGTGGTGATTAATTTATTTTGCTGCACCCTCTTCAGTTTGACCCCAGGGATTGCAAGATTAGCTCCACACATCTAAGAAAACATTATTAAAAATAAAATGAAAAGCTGCCACATAAATATAAACTGAAATACAAACAAATTAACGGAAACAAATCAACCTTTCTGAGCGTAAAATACTACCTCATACCTTGTTCTGTATCTTTTTTTATTGTTCAAACTGAATACGACACAATAAGATTACATAGACAGTCAACGCAAAGATGCTACTTGACGAAAATGTTCCGTCAGCTGCAAATATCCCAAAACATGAATCCTACTAAAGTGTGAAACGTATGCTGTTTAATTTAAACAATGCTGACATGCTAGCAAACAAAAAGCAAATATTCTAACATACAAATGCTGACAAGCTAGCAAACAGAAAGCCAATTGGTTATCATACAAATGCTGACAAGCTATCAGAATCAGAATCAGAATCAGAATACTTTATTAATCCCCGTGGGGAAATTGTTTTTGTTCCAGATGCTCTGTGCAAAGTAAGAAGAAGAAATACAGCATGCGGAAACAAGAGCTAGATATACAGATGTAAATAAAATAAATAAAATATGTAAATAAAATAAAATAAAATAAAATAAAACAAGATAAAAATAAAATAAAATAAGACAGTGAAAATAGACAGTAAGCTAAATGAAATAAAATAAACAATACAATAAACAATGTAGACAATCTGGAAATATATACAATATACAGAGAATGTATGTATAAACAAATGAAAGAAGTTAGATGAGAATGGGTAATTATAGTTTGTCTGTTGTTTGTTTGTTTGTATATTTATTTATACAGAGTCTGATCATCAGAGGGAGGAGTTGTAAAGATTTATGGCCACAGGCAGAAATGACTTCCTGTGGCGCTCTGTGGTGCATTTAGGAGCAATCAGTCTCTGGCTGAAGGTGCTCCTCTGTTTGACCAGAGCGTTGTGGAGAGGGTGAGAGTCATGCTGTAGTATTGCCCTCACCTTTGACAGCATCCTTCTGTCTGACACTGCTGTCAAAGTGTCCAGCTCCATCCCCACAACGTCACTGGCCTTCCTGAGCAGCTTATTGAGTCTGTTGGCATCTGCTACTTTCAGTCTGCTGCCCCAGCACACAACAGCAAACAGAACAGCACTGGCCACCACAGACTCATAGAACATCCTCAGCATTGTCCGGCAGATGTTAAAGGAGCGGAGCCTCCTCAGAAAATAGAGGCGGCTCTGTCCCTTCTTGTAAAGGACTTCAGTGTTCTTAGTCCAGTCCAGTTTATTGTCAATGAACACTCCCAGGTATTTATAGTGTTCAACAGTGTCCACATTATGCCCCTGGATGGAAAGTGGGGTCACTGGTGTCCTCTTCCTCCTCAGATCCACCACCAGCTCTTTGGTTTTAGTTGTGTTGAGCTGCAGGTGGTTCAGCTCACACCATGTGACAAAGTTGTCCACCACAGCCCTGTACTCAGCCTCCTCACCCTTAAGCCCAATTTATACTTCTGCGTAAAGTGCTCTGCGTAGCTACGCAGAGTCCTCTGCGTCGACGCAGAACCTGTCGAAGAGCCTCTGCGTCGTCTCCGGGTGCACGGAATATTTTTTAAGTGTCCGTCACTCCGTCAAGGGACTACGGAGACGGCAAGAGCTGCGATTGGTCCTCAGGACAGGCCGAGCTAAGCTGCTCTGTGCCGGCTCTCAGTGCGCTCCGGGCGTCCTGACAGAGGCGGAGCTGATCCCCGCCGATAACGCCGCTGCCGAACTATAAATACGTCATATCTTAACACACACAGCACATGTTTAGACTCTAAATGGCCAATTTCTCGCCTCAAATTATCTTAAAACTGCGTTCCGTGACACAGAAAAGTGAGAAACGGCCACTTTTTCAACAACAACAGTCTTTCTTTCTCGGACGCCATTGCTCACTGTAGCCAGAAGCACAACAACCTTGCGCAGCGACCCCTACTGATCGGGCGGGAAATTGCAGCGAGTGTCCGTCACCACGACGCAGAAGTATAAATGCTCGAGGCGTCTCCGTGGTGACGCAGACGGATAACGCATACGCAGTCGGAGAAGTATAATGTGGCCTTTAGTGATACATCCAACCACAGCAGAGTCATCAGAAAACTTCTGAAGGTGACAAGACTCTGTCATGTAGCTGAAGTCCGTGGTGTAAAGGGTGAAGAGGAAAGGAGAGAGGACAGTCCCTTGTGGGGCCCCAGTGTTGCTGACCAATACATCTGACACACAGTGCCGCAAGCGCACGTACTGTGGTCTGCCAGTGAGGTAGTCAACAATCCAGGACACAAGGGGAGGGTCCACCAGCATCGTCGTCAGCTTGTCACCCAGCAGGGCAGGCCTGATGGTATTGAAAGCACTGGAGAAGTCAAAGAATGTGACCCTCACAGTGCTCCCCGGCTTGTCCAGGTGGGCGTAGGCACGATTCAGCAGGTAGATGAGGGCATCCTCAACTCCTATCCGGGGCTGATAGGCGAACTGGAGGGGATCCAGATGCGACCTGACCATAGGCCTGAGCTGCTCCAGCACGAGTCTCTCCAGAGTCTTCATGATATGTGACGTCAGTGCCACCGGTCGGTAGTCAGAGAAAGCAGTGGGCTGCTGCGTCTTTGGCACAGGAACGAGGCAGGACGTCTTCCATATCACAGGGACCTTCTGGAGACTCAGACTCATGTTGAAGACATGGTGAAGCACTCCACAGAGCTGTCCAGCGCAGGCTTTGAGGACACGTGGACTGACACCGTCAGGGCCTGCAGCCTTACCAGCGGGGAGTTTGCTCAGCTGTCTTCTTACATGAAGTGGTGTAAACAGTGGGCAGGCAGCATGGGAGCCAGAAGAGGTGTGAGAAGTGGGGGGTGGGTGTGAGGGGCTCAAAAAGTTAGATGAGGTGCTATCAGCAGGAGGAGGAGGAGGAGGGGGGGAGGTCATAAGTGTTGGTGGCTGCAGACAGTCAACAGGAGAAGCAGCAGGGGCTGGGGCAGCAGTGTCAAACCTGTTGAAGAATAGATTTAACTCATTGGCCATAGCCAAGCTGCCATCAGCTCCACTGCCAGCGGGTCTGAAACCAGTGATGGTCCTCATACCACTCCAGACCTCCCTTGTGTTGTTCAGCTGGAGTTTCCTCTCCAGCTTCCTTCTGTAACTGTCCTTAGCCACTTTGATCTTCTCATTCAGGTCCCTCTGAATGTCTCTCAGCTCCTCCCTATTCCCACCTCTGAAAGCCCTCTTCTTCTGATTAAGTATGGCTTTGATGTCTTTTGTTACCCAGGGCTTGTTGTTAACAAACAAAACAGAAATCATTCAATTCACTGCTGACGGGTGAAGTTCTATGTACATTCAGGTTCTTAGTGTGGATTGGGTTTAGACAATGTGTGTGTGCTTCTCTGGGCTTACAGGCGGAATGGTAGAAAAGAGGAAGTGACCTCAGTGACCAGGAAATAACAGGAAGTGACATCACCTGACTCAGAAGTCTCAACATTTCTTAATGTAAATTTTTTTCTTTTTAGTTTGTCTGATTAAATTGTACGTTGCAACACCTTTGGCACTATCCATTTTTATTTTCAACTCGATTTAGTTAGTTAGCTAGCTTGTTTATTGAAATTTCCTCAAAACTGTTAGTAGCCACACCTTGCTACCAGTTTGTAGTTGGTTTGATACAGTGACCATGAGTAATGCAACTTGAGTCCCCACAATGTCCTGGTCTGACAAGATATTAATATCACTGCAAAATTAATAACAAGACTCCCGACAAGGATGTATATCTTTGTGAATTCACATGAATAAACTTCAACTAAAGGGAGCACAAAGCCACCAACAGCCTCATCAAACTGCAGTGAGAAGCAGTGGCCTTCTCCTTGTGAAAGTTATTGATCATGTCATCAAAGTCCAACTCTTTGATGAGATTCTGATTCACTGGCCATGTGTGAAAGTAATTTTTGATCCACATCCATTTATGAGGAGGTTTTGCTCTCCCATCACAGTGGGTGATAAGAGGCGTCAGCCTTAATGAAATTTGCTCGTAAAAAAACTCCAAGGCTTCAGGGTCCTGGGTCTGTGATGACGGTGGTCATGTGATAACCTATCATTGGTCATGGGTTCAATCGATGTGTCATATTTCGACTCTCCTTTGCATTTACACATCATTTTTTTTATCCCAGCCTTGTATTAACAGGGATGCTTAAGTAAACAGTTTGGCTCTGAATGTAAACGAAGACATTTAGTCTTGAGCGTTGCAGAGTCTTTCGATATGAACACAGTTTAATGAGTGGCTGGAAAATGCTATTTCATCATGACATAATAGACAATAAATTCTCATTACAGGCAACAAGGAAAAATAAATCAAGATTAAAAGCAGCCCACATTTCTTCCCTTGTCATTTCTGGCTCTAAAAAGATTTTTCCCTCTATCTCCATAACCCTCTCTCCCCTCACCACCACCACTAATCATCACAATATACACTGCATTTAAGTGCCAATGGATCTGCATTCACACACGCACACAATTATTCAAAGACAACCGCACAAAAAATGTCTATATTACCAAAAATGCATTCTCGATGCCGCTCGGCAGCGTATTTATTGTCTTTCGCCTCCCACTTCTCGCCTAATGCTTTGTTGACACAACCACAGCCGCATCATTAGCTTAGCATATCGAGAGTCCGCCGTCACAACCGTCTGATTACCGTAGTCATTTCCATAATTTCAACTTGATTTTTTTGTAACAAGGAAGATGGCGGCGCTCGCCCGACGGCGTGCCGCAAGCGCCAAGAAGCAATTAGTCAAATTGATTACAATCTCAATCAGAAAACACGACGGTACATTAGGAATTCACAGCGTTCGCTTGATAAAACTTAGCTGTAAATGTTGTGAGCAGATGAAGTGGAATGACATTAAGCTTCAGAGACGACACTGAGCTGTACTGATATGTCCTGAATATGATTTATATAACGTAAGATGAGGTTGCTGTTTTAAAAAAAATGCCTAGACCAGTTGATTCGGACGTAACTGTAATTGAAGTTGTCTTTTACATCATTATATAATAACAGGAAAGCGGTGCTACATCATATCAGTTGCATTTTCCTTGACACCGATCAATACAAAGAAAAATAGCCATCGTGTTTACAATGAATTAATTACGCAAGTATTTTATAGAGGAGAAAATTACTCAAGTGACGCACAATGTACAATAGCACTCCGGCTGATTCATTAATGTACGCGATGAATCAAATGGGTTTTATTTCACACAGTCTCAACGGAAGGAAACAACAAGCTTTTCAACTTCACACGACAACACGACATATGACCTCACGCACGACTGAGATTAAAAAGTGTGATGTAAGGTTTATGTTAATGTTTTGGTTTGGTTTTTATATTATTTAGTTGTAAGTAATGAAATCTGTATCTAAATAGAGTGAGGTTGCAAATTGCTGTAGGGACAAGTAGTCCACTTAGTTTATCTTACAATAAATGGAATCAAGAAATGGTGGAAAAGCAAATGCAGTTCATTCATTCTTATCCTTTGAGGGTCGCTGGAGAAAATCGACACAAAATCAGCTGACGTCTAGCAAGAAATTCAGGTTACTAAGGCAGACACAGGGAAAACATGCAAAACATTGAATAAGGTTTAAATAGAAATATTGCCATTAATTCCAAATTCATAGGCAGCGAGTTTACTATGAGACTGAAAAATACAAATAATCTCTATCCAGACCCACTGTATGAATTTTTAATTGTTAGTTTCATGTTTTTTCTTAGATTTTGGTGATCGCAGAGGATTTTGGATTTCTTTGGCATTTGTCCGTGTTGGTTTTCTTGTTTCTCTGCTTCCTGTTTTACTCACTTAAATCCCTTCCCTTGGTTAACTTTATCTTGTTTTGCTTCCTCAGTAACACAGAAGGAATCGTCTTGCTGTGAGGGCACCAATGCGAACCACTGTAAAATTAATAAATTTAAGTTTAAAGTAAAACTGGCTCATGTTCTTTTACAGAAGTAAATGTTTTACTCCATTCTATGTCAAACACCTGCAGGTTCAGGGAACTAAAAAAATTAGCCTAATCTTCACTTTCAGGTGTCTTGAAAACACATCAATCATCTCAGAAATTCAGGCTTCAGTTTTCCATTAAAAAACAGAGCATCCGTGGCAGGAAGGAAACAGCAAATCTATTCTTGTCTCTAACTGGAAACACATGGGCTTGGACTGTTAATTCCCCCTCGCATGTAAGCGGTAATGAACTATGACAATGAAGTTGTTCATACGTTGTTTCTTTTATGTGCAAGTGTGATGCCGTTTTTTGAGGTTATTTAAAAACTTCTGATGCAACAGCACAGGCTCATTTCCACGTCAATAACACGAGTCTGGGTTCCTCTGGTGTTTTTCTGATGTGGCTTCCCAGTGAAGTCAGATCCTGGTCGAGGCACCGAGCGCACACATCTGTGATCGTTTTCGCTGCGGTCGCTAATGCATTAAATTAAATTGACGAGCGTTTAACCTTCAGTCATTTTGGTGGATGATTTCATTTGGGAGTCAAATGCCTATACTTGGTGTCTTTAGCGCTGAGAGTAACGGCTCTTTGTCGTTTGAACAGAAACCCTGTTTATGAATGCCAAATCTTAAACGATCGATACAGAAATGCAGCACAACATCCATTAGCAGGACACTGATGATGTGGCCTCAGACAGGCGGTGACACCTCGGATGTTAAACCCCCCCCACCACCCACCACACTGGTGTGAATGTATCTCGTCTGTATCGGTTCAGCTCTGACGCCGATGAGGCGGCTGATCTGATCTTCAAATGTCAAGTGGTTCATTATTAAACCAAAGAGGCTGTGATCCTACCTGTCATTTATCTGCAACTGAAGGTCAGCCGCGTTATAGAGTATTCAGCTCGATACCTGACACCCTCTCATAGATGCGCACTGCGCGCACACACACACGCGGACACAAACACACTTCAATAACTCTAAATGCCTGCTGTCAATCACCCCTCGCTAACCTATGGTGCTCTCTCCATCTCCAGCCTTTAATATGAGTCTGAAAGAATTAAATATGATAAAACTTTATCTTATGCTGTCCAATAATGGATGTCGTTGGTTTGTGATTTGAAAAAGCCACACCTGCATACCACCCCGGGCTTTTGATTTTAAGCACTTTATATGCGGTTTTTAATCTCACAGATTGTCTTGAAAATAAAAATAAAGTCTCTTTTCCTCTGCTGCTGCTACACTCGCTCTCTTTCACATCTTCATAATGAGAGCCAGTCGCCCTTTAACCCCCTCCCTCAATATACTTCGCCTCTCATCTTCCAATTCCGCCTTCTTCCATCATACAAAATTCAGCAGTGAGGAAGATCGCGGACGGGAAGGGGTCAAGGACTTTAGCTGTCATTAGCATTTAGATTTGAACCGCTATGAGGTTTGTATATGAGGCGGAAATACTTCCTTTTTTCTTCCTCGAGTGGTGAAGACGGAAGGTGGGTGGGGAAGCAGCTGCGGGGAGACGCGGCGGGAACTGCAATATGAAAAAAACTGGGTAGAAGATGAAACTGTGGCAAAACTTGAGCAAACTCTAATAAGAAATGCAATTTGAAAAACGAGTGACTGCGTGAGGAAAATGGGATTCAAGGAGGCCCAAATGTATATAAATGAGTGAAGAACAGGGGAAACGGCGCGATACGAGATATACTGACTGAGGAATTATCGCCGAGGCAGAGAAATGGATGCAAGACCTGGAAGTGAAAGCCAGAGCGGGAGAAGATTCAGTTTTCTGTTGTCTGCATGGAGTTTGTCTTTGAGCGTGGAGATAAATGACATTTTTATGAAAACTTAGTTAAGCAGAGACGCTTCCAGCTGAGCGAGACGAGACAGATAACAATGGGGGAACACACACAAAAGTGTGCCAGTATGCCACATATGTCACATTTTACAAGGTCTAAATTAAAATATTCCTATTTCATTTTTGTCAGGCACCAGTAATTCTATATCCACGATCAGAAACTGTATCTGTGTCATGACATCTGCATCCAGACCTCTGTTTGACTCGTGATTCGTTTGCTTTCATGTGGACTTTTATGATCCTGTCTTGGACTTTGCCTTGTGCTTCGGGTTTATTTGGCATTTATCTTGTTGTCTTTGTTTCTTTTGTTTCCAGTTTCCACTTATTTTTCCATCCCCCCTTGGCAGCGTCGTCTTGCCCTGCCCTGACGTGATCTTGTCTTATATGAGTCTCACCTGTGTCTTGTTACATTCCTCCCTATCTTTCTTTATTTATCCTCCCCACGCTCCCCCACTCTGTTTGTCTGTTTGCCTAATGTGTTGTGTTTAGTTCCTCCTGCTCCTCTTGTTCGTTTTTTTTACATTTCTGTTGGTGATTTACCTTTTACCCTCTCCTGTGTTTGATCGCATTTTTCTGTCTTTTTTTTTTTGTTTTTTTTTAGCTTTATAGTCGTTTTAAGTTCTTAAATTTTTTGCTTTGAAATTTATATTTTTGTCGCCTGCATTTTATTTATTTGTATTGTATTTTTCTGTTGTTTTTTTAAAATCATGTACACTACCGTTCAAAAGTTTGGGGTCACCTATATAATTGTTTTCCATTAAAAGTCACACTTTTATTTATCAAAGGAGTTGTAAAATGAAAATATAGTCAAAACATTGACAAGATTAGAAATAATGATTTTTATTCAAAATAATAATTTTGTCAAAGAACCAACAAAACTGTTCTCAGCTGTGCTAACATAATTGCACAAGGGCTTACAAGGGTTCATCCAATAGCTTGAATAGCTTGGTTGCTGGAAAATGGGCCTCTATACACCTATGTACATATTCCATTAAACACCGTTTGCAGCTAGAATATTCGTTTACCACCTTAACAATGTATAGAGTGTATTTCTGATTCATTTAATGTTATATTCATTGAAAATAAAATTGCTTTTCCTTAATGAAAGTGACCCCAGACTTTTGAACAGGAGTGTGCCTTAAGGTGACCTTAAGTGCTTTGAAAGACGCCCTTAAATTAAACTACTATTACTATTACTAACAACTTGCTTTTGGCACAAACTGACTCTCTTTTCTCGACACTGCACAGTAAGCACTTTTGTACCATGTGAAATTGACTACACTTTCACAAATACTCACTTTTCCAAACCCCCTTTTTGTATTTTTGGAGTTCCGTGATCCTGAATTAGTACAGCTACTCCACGGCGACCTTATTCAGTAAAGTAAATCCGACAAATAGTTTGTGAGTTGACTTTTCCCTGCTCTGTCAAATGTGGAAACAAAAATATATAATTGTTTCCTTTCAGCCATCTTCATGACCCTCTCAGATCCTTGAGTGTGTTTGTGTCAGATGTGAACATCTCCCTCTGGGATGAACTTCAGCCTGTTGCTGTTCTACTGCACACTCAACCTGACTTCATGACTGGATGCTTTCCATAAAACATTTATTCATGTTTTTTTTTTTCCACTTCTTTTCTTCTCTTTTTACTCTCAATTTCTTTTTCCTTCTCTTTGCTGCTGTACTAAAAATGAATGGCAGCTTCGGTATGAGGTCAATTATCTTTAAAGGGATTATCTTTATTCATGATCAGTCCAAGATATTCCCAAAGAGACGTTTTTGGGGCAGAGCCCTTTGCGATGTCTAAAAAAGAAAAAAAGCAAAAGAAAAAGAAAGGAGACGTGAGACTAATTTGAAACACTGTATCTCACTTAGCCTTCAAACTTGAAGGCCATGTCTTGGTTATAGAAGCGTTTCCTGTTCGCCAAACACAGGCCTTTGTGGAGAGGTCAGAGTTCAGAGATAGTCTAATTCGGCTTAAATCGTAAAATAAACTGATCTGTAAGATAATGTCAAACTGAAGATGAAGATGTATATTTCTGTGCATGCTTGTGTGTGTGTGTGTTTTGACAGGAAAAGACTGCAGCATGCCTGCACCTGTTTCCGATTTAAATGCCCTGATACAGAGCTCAGAATCGCAGATTTTCTCGACTTTCTCTCGGCTTCTCTCAGTGGCATAAGGGTATGAGCTGTCGGTTTGGCATGCATATTTGCAATGGAAATACTCTCTGTGCATGTGTTAGTGTCTGATTCCCTACAAAGGCATCTTGGTACATCTTCTCCCTGTGTGTGTGTCCCTTCACTGCAAGAGGTGAACGCCACTAAACACATACACGTGTATGAGGAGGCGTGTGCCTTCTGGTGGGAATGCTTAATGCTGAATCACACACACACACACACATACTCACTCACACCTGCGTCTACATCAGTTTACCCAGCTGTGTAAATCTACCTGTTTCCTCTTCATCTCATTGTAATGGCTGCAAACGCATGAGGTCACTGCGAAAGATGAAAGAAAGAAAATGATTTGGACACCTGTGAAATGGAGTAAAGACAAACTGGAAATCGACATGACTAAAAAGTCATACTGCGTAACCTTTAAATATAAACAAATGTCCGCTATATTCAAAACATTGTAAAAATGAGTTCACACAATGCTAATTAATCCTATCAGCTCCACACTACGCTCTGTGACAGTCTCTCCCTTTCTTGGTAAAGCAGTGTTTGTTTTCATGTCTGTGGTGATGCATATTTCACAGTATGACTCTGCAGGGGAAGCAGAGGAAGCACACAGGGTGAGTAAAATGAAACCGCCGTCCCATCCAGGCAATGTAAATAAAAAGTAGATTCTCATTCTCCTGTCTGATGCTGTCACATCCGGATGGGACAAGGGACTTGGTTCAATTGTGCAGAGAATGCCAAAAAAATGTTACAACTTCCTTTGATTTGGTGCACTTTTGGACCTTTAGAAGAAGTAAACCCTGCTCATCGATTGGCCAGGACCGAAAACTGAAATCCATCCCCTTCAGCCCCACTTCTTTATCACAAAATCAAATAATGGCACAACACTAAATTTATGCAGTCTCGGAGTTTCTGTTTTTACTCACACCTTCACAATAAGCTGAGCAGCTGCAGAGGCATCAAGCTATCCTCACTTCCTGTCTTTGGTTTGCTGGATAAACCGTTTCCTACTGTAATTGAACCACACCAGGGTTCTGAATAGACCCAAGAGTTTCTGTGAGCTTTCACACCAGCCCAGAGGAAGCAAACTATCCGAGGAAACTAACTCTGGTCCGTTTAAAGCGCACCAAACAGCTCTGGTGTGAAAGCGCCCTAAGTGCTAGAGCTGCTGCTGTTCCTTTCACGATGCAGCTCCAAGTTTCTTGGACACAGTCTGGACTAGTAACACTATTTGTTTTAAAAGACAGATCTACAACACATGATTTACTAAGATTCAAATGGTGGCTAAGGGCTTGTGAGAGAAAACTGTTTTGGTAATTACCCAGGAGTCCACAGGGGGGCGATAGAGGGTCCAGGCTGGAGCTTTAAACATGTCATATGTGATGTTAAAACTGTTTGCATGGTGTAATCGTGACAGAAAAATGTCACTATCTGCATTTAATTTGATTCCTCATGAGCCTTGTTGACTTTTTTCTGCAGCTAACCATGTCATCAGAACACCCCCCCCCCCCCCCCACACACACACACACACACACCCACCGCTTTTATCACCCATAGAACTGACTGTGTTTGTCAAGTTCAGTGTCAAGTTAAATTGACTGTGTGTCACATTTTATTTCCACACTGTCAAACCTCTCCACGAAAGCCGCTTTTGCTCAGCACCTGGAAGTGAGTGTGAGAGGTTTTCTCCTTTAGTCTGATTTGACACGTAAAGTGCATAGGTTCGTGTTTCTCTTTTTGTAAGCATGTGCATGTCTGCATGGTATTATAATAATACCATGCAGACATGCATATATATATTATATATATATATATATATATGTATATATACATACATAGATTTACATACATATATATATTGTGTGCGTGTGTGCATTTGTAGGTGGATGTGTGCATGGTAACTCCCTTAGGGCCAGTTAAGTGTAACTGTTGTTCACAAGGAGATGAACACAGTCAGAATGAGAGCCTCCTAACCTGACTATACACTCTTTTTCTCCTTTTCCTCGCCGTGCCTCTGTTCTCTTTGAACTGATAATCTAAGGTGCGATGAAAAAACTTTATTAGGTGTGAAGAAAGGTTGTAGAAAATTGACCATGAAATCACTAATCATGTTCAGAGTATGTGTAGAGGGACCACAAGGGACGGTGCAGCTCTGCGTTTCTCTTATATATGTGTCTTAGTGCCATGTATCACTCAGCTTTAACATCATTTAAAATCATCCCTTACAGCAGAAATAAAGTTGTTTTTTTTTCCCCCTGCAGAGAAGAAATGATGGCCCGTCTAAATAGAGGGAACCCAAACTTTCATTATGACTTCAGATAAGCAGGCGGCTGAACCTGTAATGTAGTTTTGAGTTACAATGTGAGGGATAGGCGACCGTGGGAGCATTGTAAATAGCCTAGTAAATCACTAATATGTGCGGCGGACGCTCCACACAGTCTGCAGCGGCAGATAGCAGTGCTATATATTGGTGCAGTCGATTTAGCTTCAGGCCAGATATACATCCATTATCAATGGCATTGCTACAGTTGAGTTAAATAGACTCGGAGGTTACAGACGTCCTCAGTGTGATGTAAAGCAAAAATACATGAGTGAAAGCGGAGAAAGGGAACAGCTGAATTTGGCATTTGTTACACATTTTGTGTATTTGTTATACATTACAGTACAATACATAACAATTATTAAAAGTGTGTCATTTTAAAGGTCATGTATGTTTGCATGGAATACCTGCACACAGTGTTGTCATGTAATCCTCCCATAGAGTGGTCCTATCGCACATATGTTAGTTAGGTCTACTTACATACATTAACTTGTTTTTATGGTCAAAAGTTGCTGTAAATGAGCGAATAGAAATCTCTCCTCACTGAAGCTCTCGTCAGTCGCGCTGTTTCAGACTGAAATCTCCACCCCAGAAGTCAGACTGTGCTGTTATTGGCCAGCCAACAACATCTTTCACAACTGTCTTGTGATTGGCCAGTACCTGGAAGTGACATAATTAGCACACCAGCTCTCAGAAGCGCAGCTTCCCCTCTGGAACGGTGGATGCACGGCTACTCATTATCAAAATATTGTTTTAACAATGGATCCTCCTGCTCCGGATGTGCCCCGGAGCAGGAGGATCCGCTGTTCAGGACAAAATGGTGTTTATGTAACCAGAAAAAAATTTTTTCAAAGATCTCGCTGAGCCCGAGATTACAATAAAACCCAGCGTTCTCAGCAGTGGCTGAATTGTTTGTTTTGAGTATTTCATAATGTAAGGTAATGGCGCAGATACACACCAAAAAAAAAGCGTTAATCGGAACTTCTGTCCTGTGGCGGCTTTAAGAGAAAATTGCATCACATCACTATAATTTTAGTGCAATATCCTGTGTCTGTAGACTCAGTTAAAAGTCAATATTCTTTTTCTAATTCTGCTGCTAACATATACTATCTTTACTGTATTGTCCTATGCAAATACCCCTGTTTATTATTCATATTCCTATTTCATATTCTTATTTTATCATGTTTAGTACTTACTCTTATTTTTATTACTTAGAACCACGTGTACAATGACAATAAAGAATCTAATCTAATTTTGAGCAACATTACAGTATCTACTGCTTCATCCTCCACCGGAGGGTCGCTGGGTGACATAGGGCGATCGGCGGGGTCACACCCTGAACAGTTCGCCAGTCCATCAAAGGGCCTATAAAAACAATATTCTAAAATATTTTACACACTTATGTGTGTATTGTCTGTAGTAAGTGTAACACTAAACAAAAAAAGACCTAAGTCATTATGATCAATGAAGAAGAAGTGTTTTCCATTCATCATAGTGTTTTACATTGAACACATCAGTGTTCAACTGGTTCTTATAAATGTCTGTTCATATGATGGTTTGTGTGTCATTTGAAAACCAAATACCATTTTGAGAAGAAATAAACATTTTTGAATGTAAAGTTTCATTTTGCAGTAGATTGAGGGGTTTTGCCCATTGTGTGTGTGTTTTGGGATTTGTGTGTAGAGTTCAGAGAGCAGGAGGCATGCTTTCAGAAAATGTCTGTAAACAATCGAGAAAAACTGTAATATGACACTGCTCTGCTAACCTGCGATATCTACCTCCGCCACCAAGTGGTCATGTGATGCATGCATTCTAATGTCATGTGCAGGCTATAAATTCTTATACACATTTTCTGCCTTTCAAGGTTGATTCAGAAACAGTTTTTAAGTTACTTTATTTACATGTAAGCTATTGGCAAAGACCAACACGTTTCAGCAACAAAAAGCTTAAAAAACAAATTACAAATGTGTTAAAATACTGTGAACACTCATTCATCAAAAGAATAAAGGCCTATACTCTTAAATAAAACTCCACCTCTGACTGCAGTAAAGCTATTGATAGAGAGCAGGAACAGTCATATAATAAAAAATTTAGCGGGCATAAATAAAACCGATTTTTTTAAATTTAATGTGGAAGCTGATCCTTTAGTAACTCACGTGGAGCTT
Organism: Microchirus variegatus; assembly: GCF_963457635.1. Taxonomy (NCBI): domain Eukaryota; kingdom Metazoa; phylum Chordata; class Actinopteri; order Pleuronectiformes; family Soleidae; genus Microchirus; species Microchirus variegatus. The sequence continues at coordinate 15,871,978 of NC_139817.1, read as the reverse complement.
TAATCTTTGTCCAGCTCCTTCAGTACTACAGCGTGTTTAAAAGCAGGTGATAACGTCGGTGTAATGGTTGTTGGCAGTTTGAAACACCTGATTTCCTGTCTGTGATGGCGCAGGGGGTCGGACTGTCACATCTCATAATTTTCTCGACGTGGCGTCCCTCCGAGGTCTGCGTTGGCCCGGCGGTGAACCCCGACCAGAAGGGTCAAAGGTCACATGTTTCCCACCATCTCTCTCCCCTAAACTTTTACAGTGTAGTGCGAGCATGTGGAGGAGAGAGAGAGAGAGAGAGGAGCCCCCATTTTCACTGTAGGAGTCAGGGATGTGACAGAGGCTGTCAGGCCAAGGTGGAAAGTAGGTTTTATGGAAAATGTGTTTCTGATTAAACAGCCTTCGTTTCTCTCCTCCTCTCTCCTTCAGTTCATGTGACAGGCAATGAAGTAGTTATGTATGTGAGGGGCGACCTAAACCTGTGAACTCACGCATTGTTGTTACGTGGTTAGTACACTCGATATTTTAGTCTGGTGACATTCAGCACACAGGTTTAAACCTTGGAGACACAAATTGTGAAGAGCTGTAAAGAGAAACTGAATGTGAAACTAAACTATAATTAAATGTTTTTTTTGTATTACACAAGCGATCATTCATTCATTATTTAACCGCTTCAGTCTCATTCAATGTAAATATGTCGTAACATTTCTACTTCAAGAAAATAAAACGAAGATGAGTCAAGTGTGAGTCAAGTCTATTCTTTTATGTTCATGCTTTAAACCAGTTCTTTGGTCCATTTGTCTGTGTCCTATGTTCTATGTGAAGGAATATAAATATAAATAAGATATGTGTCCACCTGTGTTAGGTTTAATTAAAAAATAAAAAAAATAATTCAAAACCTTCCTGCAGGCAATCAAACTGAATGTCCCCGCTCCTTATTCTTTATTAATACGTTCATTCAGTTTGTGTCCGACCTGACAAACTAAAACAAACACAGTGTCATTATACAATTAAGGAATGATTGACAGCTCAATGGATGGACCCTGAAAACCTCGATAATGAGCACAGAGAACAGAGAACGAGGATAAACATCACAGACTTAAACATCAATGCACGTCTGAAATCAATTTCCCGGAATTAAAAGCCACACAAACACACTTTTCTTTTTCAGTGGATGCAACGTATAGAAATGTTAGCGTTTGAGCACAAAAAAGGATTAAGGAAACAACAAAAACAAAGATTATTTACATGTTCTGTGTCTTCAAAGCAGCTGGGTTTATCAAAGATGTTGCATCATTACAATTTTACGATGAGTCCACTTTGCATCTATTTACCATCTCTGCCTTCTATCATCTATGTCTTTTCAAGCAATTAGCTCCATCTCTATCTCATATTCTCTCATTCATTCATTCATCCATCCATCCATTCATTCATTCTCCCTGGCTATAAATTGATGCGTTTCACTCTGTCACGTTCTCGCGGCTAAGTTAGTTAATCTGATGAGAAGCCATAAAAGCATTGTTTATGAACAGTGCAGTAAGTGCATTGTTGGCAAGATAAACCACGGTGATTTATGGAAGGAAGGGAAATCTCAGCGAGGAGAGAGAGGAGAGAAACTGCTGTCTCTGTTACATTTATATGCACATGCTTGTCTGCTCTTCTTCCCCCCATTTGTTTCTCTTTCTTCTCCCATGTCTCAAATTTCCCTGCAAAACTAAAAACCTCAAATCTCTCCTGTACTCTCATGTATCACTGGTTGCACTTTCTCTCACTGTATTCTGTCTTGTACCGGACTCTTTTACGATCTCTTTAAATGATCTTCTTTTGCTTGGAAATACGTTCCAGACAGAACGGAGCTGTCCATGCAAAAAGTATTATTTAACACAATCAATCGAAGACCTGGCAGCTGCCTGAATTAACCCTGCACAACTCCTTATATGGACATCCTGGGGGTGTGTGTTCATATGTTACATATTCAGGCTTTTTTAAAAAAAAATTTCATCATCTTATGTGTTGTTGGGTCAAAGTTATGCATTTATTTCATATATTGCATATTTACTAGTGATATAAATTATCAATAATTGTGCAGAAATCACCGTTTTCTTGTCTTTTGTTAATAAAAACGAGCCAAGTGAACTTTTAACTGTGACGTATGTCCAGATTTCACAAATCTTATCCAATTTTAAACATTTTGACCACTTTTTTTTTTGCATCAGATTGCCTCAGTTTGGCTGAAAAAAAGAATACAAGACACTTTATCTTGCACGTTCTTATACCTCCTGTATGTACTGTATGTTTAAACATAGTAATGGAAAAAAGCAGCCAGTGTTCTAAGGGTTAATGACATCACATGTCGTACTGCTGAAGACAAAACACTTTAAAGATAGAGTCCAAGGGTGAATTCCAAACCCTCAATCTCAAAAATGCGCACTCCCGTTAATGCAAGTGCTGTCGCGATTCTCAGAAAAATGAAGTTGAGGGGCAAGTTTAAGGGCTGTATGGCCCTCAATATTGAGATTTTCCGAGACCACCCTTGGGAGCAAGGGCTACCCAGAATGCATTGCGTGTTTTGACATAACAAAGATGGCGCCGAAAGCAGCGAAACGAGTATGCTACAAAAAGTATTTTCTTTGTAAATACAGATATAACAATGATGAAAACCATTGTATTATCTTAGTTTAGACCCATATTATGGATTACTGACGTCATTGTAGCGTTACATTTATTTTTATTTTACGATCTTTTGTCAATAGCCGGCCGGTGCGGACAAGCGGTCATTTGCTATCGTTTACTTTTCAATAAGCCGTGATGTGCGCTAACTGTCAGCTGAATATGTCTGTGGTTGTGGTATTTGTATGAGTATCATCTTATAACTAACTGACAACCTAATAACTTGACTGACAAACGGATCGTAATAAATAATCGTGACGTAAATGTGTTCTTCTTCTTCTTTTTTGGAGTTGACAGACTGGACGCAGCTTTCGCGTTATTCTGCCCCCCACAGTCTCAAGACGTATTTGCATTTAAGGGGTGTCCCATTTCTAAGTGACAAAATAACCCTCAACACTTGGTTTTGAGGGCCAGTTAAGATTAAGGGTTGAGCTTGAGGGTTAAGATTGAGGGTTAAGATAGGAATTGGAATTGGCCCCATGTGTCCATGAATCCAGTTTTAGTGGAGGATCCAGTGGATCTTTTGTTGTCGCTGCATCAGCACGAGTACGTGTTGCAACAACTCCTGAAAGACGAACGTGTTTAATGGCTCTTATCAGACACAAGAAAACAATGCACAATGGACTGTGATGTGACCAAGATACTGAGATATCTTTCACCGCCATGGTTGAGAGGTGAATGGTGAGACACAGAGCTCATATTGTGAAGTCATCTACCAAGTATGTATGTGTGTGTGTGTGTGTGCGTGCGTGTGTGTGTGCGCGTGTTTGTTTATTGCCTTGCCAGGTGACATCACAGTAAAAAAGTTGATGCTGGTTCAACATTTTTTATCATTTGCCAAACCCTTCTTTTGTTTTCTTGGAAAGTACAGCACCGGGAAAAATGAGCTGCACTGATGGATTGGTTCCTTTCAAAATGAATGGAATGTCACTTTATTAGGCACGCTCATTCAACTGCTTGTTCACACAAATATCTAGATGAAGGTGTGTGGACAAGGTGAAGATGGCCTGCTGAAGTCCAACCCTAAGAACACACAACATTCAGAGAACATTAGCCCAGGGTTCTCCTATAAGGTTAGTTGCAAACCACAAACTAAAGTTTAGAGGATGTTCCCCTCAGCATTTTACATCAAACTCAACATTTTACATCAAATTTGAGCCGGTTCACTGGGCTTCTTCTCTGGGAACGTTCTGGGGACCAAAATAGAATCTTCTAAAGGTTGTATCAACGTTGTGGCAAAGTAACGTTAGGGGAACGCTTTGGAAACCTTTAGAGAACATTCTCTAAAACTTGATGAAGATTGTGACAAAGTAGAATTTGTCACAATCTTCATTTAGAATGTAAGTTCTAGCAACCAAAAGAGAACGTTCTCTAAAGGTTGTATGAAGGTTGTGACAAAGTAATGTTGGGAGGAACATTCTAGGAACCAAAAGAGAATGTTCTCTAAAGGTTGTGGCAAAGTAATATTCTGGGAACCAAAGGAGAACTTTCTTTAAAGGTTGTATGAAGGTTGTGGCAAAGTAACGTTAAGGGAATGTTCTGAGAACCTAAGCAGAACGTTTTTTTTAAGGTTGTATGAAGTTTGTGGCATTAGGGGAACGTTCTGGGCACTGAATGTGCAACCAAAAACTAACGTTAGGGTAAAGCTGGGAAAACGTTCATATCAACCACAGGACAAGGAAGCCAGGTTTTTCTGGGAACCAAAAAATTGAGATCTGGGAAAGCGAGCATCAGAATTTGAAAGAATGTAAAGTAGTTGTTGGTTTCTGCTTGTTTAGTATAAATAACTGTTTAAAAGAGACAAACTTCTGATGATTTCATAATCATTTGGGTCTACCTATAGGTCAGGTCAGTGACACTCATGGTCGTCTGAATTCAAGGCAACAGCAACATGTGAAAACGACACTGGACTAAAACCAGAGGAAAAACATGTCCTCGTCTTCTCTGCAAAAGAGAATGTAATTCTAAAAGAACCTGGGCAAAGGATATCACAACAACAGTGAGTCTGAAAATAAGAGAAGAGAGAGAGAGAGAGGTGAAGGGTAAAGACATTTCTGAATGAGACAGGAGTAAGCAGGGAGGGAAGGACAAAGAGGGACGGATGGACAATAAATAAGAGTCGAGACAAAGAACATGCTGAAAGAGAATGACAAGGTGTGGAGGTGAAGAACAGGGATGAGGACAGAAGAAGTTGGCAAAGAAAAAGAGAAGAAGAAGAAAACACAGAGGGCAAGGACAGTTCAAGAGAATGATGGGAAGTAAAAGCGGGAGAGGACGAGAGTGACAAAAAATAACAGAGAATGAAAGACAGATGGACAGAGTGAGAGATAGCGGGAGTAAAAAAGACTGAAAATATGAGGATACAAATTTACGGGGGGGATGGGACACAGATGGAGATGTGTGAAAGGACGAGAATGCAAAGGGTTTGTGGAAAATACAGCGAGAACCTGTTGACCTTTGACCTCATTAGCGTGGGTCGAGTGGCGACGTGGACGTTCTGTTCTGTATCCCCCCCTTCCTCCTTTGTGCCGCAATAAAACGGAGCAGATGAAATCAGCAGCAAAAGACAGCGAGCGGCGCACTAACAGGCACATAAAGAGAAAAACACGGAGGAGCGAGCATGAAGATACAACACCAAAAACACACAAAAAAACAGAAAACACACAACACCCACAGATGAGAGCCAGTTGTCTCGCAGTAATCTGGCCCATATTTTTAGCCTTGTAAAGTCAATGATGAATAACATACTCTCGCGACAGATGTGGTTTGTTGTGGGGATTGTTTTTATCGTTAAAATAACTGGGTTTTACACGCGCTTACGGGCACTGACACTGACATGGTTTGTTGAAATGTTTTTAACCAGGGAAGCAGGAGAAATACAGGGATGGATCTGTGTAAACATGAGGAGAGATGTGTCAATACAGTGTATGGAAATAAAAGGAAGGTGAGCAAACCAGAGTTATTTGACTCCAGATGTGAAAGAAAAAGGCAGATTTTTCCCTTTTGTGTGGTTTACATTTGGTTCCATTGCCATTTAAAAAGTGATAATCGAGACAGTTCAAATTTAATTATTATAAAACTGTGCATTTGTATGTAACTTTTACTGTTTCATCAAACCAATGTTCGGACAATGTTGACATAAGCAACCAAAAACTAACATTAGGGTAAAGTTAGGTAAAGTTCTCTCTTAACAAAGAGACATAATCTAATGCTTGTAATCTTGTCTTAATGAGACATGACAGCTTACTTTTAGCTTTAATTATGAGTAACAAGCAAGTAACAAGAGTTTTGTGTTTACTCCCACTAAATGTGCAAATAAAATCAATTCCAAGGTATAAATTATACCTTAAATGCAGCTTTGAGTAAACTGTTTTTGCTTGTGATAAATACAACTTCTTTCAATTCTGGCAAGTTTTGTCTAGATTTTTGTCACTTTCTCCTCATTTTAAAAGGCAAGTTAGTGTCCTATTTTTATGTTTTCATGTATGTAAGGTGACCTTGAGTGCCTAGAGAGACATATTCTTAAGAATTCAGATTCCGTTTCACTTACTTACAACCAGACAGACTCCACTGGCGGCTCCTGAAGAAAATTTCAGGGGAGGGGCATTTTTTTCTGATAATGATTAAGGTGACCCATTTAATAAGTGCATAGAGCAAGACAGTATTAATTTGTTGTTAGGTGATTAACAGTCCTTCTTATTATAACTTATAACTTATTATTGCCATCTATTATTTTTGTATTTTATTATTTATATTACCTTTACCAGATACATACAACAAACATATGACAAGATAGTCACGTCAAATTATTCATTAAGTGTAAAGGAAAGTGCAGAATTGGATCTTTAGATGTGTTGCTTAAGGCATCTTAGAATAATACTCTCTTACACAAAACCCTGAGCGATACAAACATCAACAATGTTAGCAAACAAGCTAATGAACGTAGCTTCAAATGACTGCTGTCTGCTGCTACGAGCCATAAACAGCTAACGCGTATGAAAGCGTGAACTCTGTGGCACTGGTAAAACTACGTGTACTTATCAGTTCGTGTTGGGACCGATTAAACGAGCACAATCCTCTGTGTATTTTTAAAACAGTGAGCTTCGCTTCGCTCAGAGCGCAGCGATCAGAGGCGAACAACTTATCGAGAGACGTGAAGTGAAGTGAAGTGAAGTGAAGAGAAGTTATCCCCTCCTCTCTTTGCTCAATTTACATATAACGCAAGCACGTTAGTGCATGCACATAAATCCTCATTAAAAATGCATTGGAGCGTATGTTTTTCGAAAAACATTTTTTTAACATGAGAGTCAATGGGAGAATTTTCAGGCGATTCTCTTCGTCTATCAAATCGCCCCAGAAGAGGCGGAACCATAAAACGTGACTTGAATCTGATGATTCTGATTGGACAATGACAGATAATATGTCTAGAACACTGATAATAACTCCCATTGCTGGCAGAGATGGCTGAAAGAAATATTAGTACTAAGGATATTTAATATATTAATACCAATACAGATGTCCACAGGAAATGCTGCGGACATGGAAGCTTGGATCCAATGATGGAAATATGTAAATCAGCTAAAAAAAAAAAAACATTCATACAAACTTAATATTTAAGTTGTGTAACATTCCTTCAATCCTCTGAGGCTGGTTTCACCCTAGAAGCATATGCGTGTCAGTCTCCTGCTCACTTGTTGCAGAGCTTCTGCATCTAAAGTTTTGTTTATTTGTTTGCCTTCGAAATTCATAAGAAAAAAAAAAAGTTAACCCTTAGTGCTCACGAGGCACAGATCCATGCCTCAGCCACATGGAGATTTGGACGTTTTTTTTATATATTTTTTACGTTTTTTCATGGTTTTTAGAGCCCATTATAATATATTTCTTCAGGTTTACAGTGTCAGAATAAATGTTTTTCCAATTTCAATCTTTGAAAACTGTCCTTGTGTATGTGATCGTAAGCTAAATTTAACAACTTCATTCTGATTTTCTATCTATCTATCTATCTATCTATCTATCTATCTATCTATCTATCTATCTATCTATCTATCTATCTATCTATCTATCTATCTATCTATGACATATTAGACACTATATTGCACATTCTTATAGCCTCTGTATATACAGACATTTTAACATAGCTATGTAGAAAAGCAGCCTAAATGCTCTGTTTTCTGAGGGTTAAAAGCTCCGCTGCACATCCGGTCCTGCACATATTTCACAATAAAACTTTCTTGAAAAACAATAATTGAATCACAACAGCACTTTTACTTTTAAACAGGAACAAGACGTGCTGTGTTTGTGACATATGTGACACGTATAGATGTTAATCATTTTTAATGTTGATTTTTTTTTGCAGTCTCGCATGAGAAATAGACGAGAAGTGTTTTTCTCCCAGAACAAGTAGCTGGGCTCGCTCACACACACAGCCACTGTGAACGCTCTCATTAGTTAACATGTGCGCCCTAAATGGAAATGAGTCTTGCACTGCAGCCGTTATGCACCGCACATGCATGCAGCGTGAACTCAGCCTTGTAAGACATTTCACTGCTTTTGCATTCCACCTTCCAACTGGACGCCATCTGTTTCCAAAAAAAAGTGGGGGAAGAAGAAGAAGAAATAAATGTGAGTGAGCTCGTGTTATCAAACTTTAGTTTAACACTCGCAAGAAAACAACAGCGAGAGACAAATGGCGAGACTGACGGAAAGACAAGAACAACAACAAAAACAGTGGGACGGAGAGAATGAAACACTTTTGTGGCAAAGTGAGAGACGGTGAGAAAAAAACTGTGTGAAGGAGAGAGAAAAACAGGCACATGAACACAGAGACATCAGAAGATGTCGATATACGTTGGGCAAAAGGGAGGAAATTTGAAAAGAGAATCGGTGTTTGTCATCCTCAGGTTTGAACTTTGGTCCCCTGTTCTTTAGCTTAAAGCTCACATAGAGTGGTCCTGTTGCATCTCCATAACTAACATACTTACATACATTAACTTGATTTTATGGTCAAAAACCTCCTAGTTGCTGTAAACGAGCCGATAGAAATCCTCTTTTCTGACGCTGTTCCTGAGTCGCGCTATTTCAGAGAAAACTCTGACCCTCAGAAGACAGAGTCTTGTGATTGTGTTACACCACTCATACAATGATGGTATGGTGCAGGAATGAAATCAGTTTTATTGCTCCAAGGCAGATTGACATTCGAAAAAATACCCAACAATAATCCCTCCAAAACGCAGCGGATACAACCTTCGTTTTTTTCACAAGCACACACACTGTCCAAAAAAACTCCCAAAACAAGCTCTTGTTGACTATATTTCTGAAAGTCATTTTTAACTGACTCTGCCCCCTGCTGGCAACAAAATCAACACTCAAACAAAACTGAATCTCGAACATAAAATACTACTGGAGAAAATGACAGTTTCTTCAGGTGTCACGATCGGCCAATACTATTCAGCACATCCGCTCTCAGAAGCGCAGCGCCCCCCTCTGGAACGGTGGATGCACTGCTCCTCATTATCGAAACATTGTTTTAACAATGTTTAAAAATAGCTTCTTCATGACTCCCCGCCGCAGTCCCTGTTATGACTTTGACCCGGAGTCAGACCCAGAATCAGAAGACACTGTCGCTCGTGAAACACCTCCACAACGGACGTTATTCTTCTTCTGCGGTTCAATGTACGCAACCGGATGTACCCGGACTAGTGCCCGGAGCAGGATGATCTGCTGCTCCGGAGAACCGGTGTTTACGTAACCGAATCGGGTTTTTTCAGAGATCTCGCTGAGCCCGAGATGACAATAAAACACAACGTTCTCAGCAGTGGCTGAACTGTTTGTTTAGAACCTTCAGGGCTTCTTAAACAAGGTAAGGACGCAGATACACACTAAAAAACAGCGTTAATTGGAACTTCCGTTCTAGGTCCGCTTTAACAACACCAAACAACAATCTGCATCTACTTGAGGTTTTGTAATGCAATAAAAGCGCTCTATTTTTAACGAGGCAAGTCATTCTTTAATGACAATCATTCCCCTCTAAAATTTTACTTTCATTCGTTATCTAATGGCGCTCATATTGTTCTGTTTTTACTTATTTTTCCTGTACTGGGATCAGCTCTTATCCCCTATTATCGTAGTTATGCGATGGTTTGTGCTATTGGAAATATTCCAATGGTTTCTGAAAGCTGAGGAGTTGCCTGTCAAAGACAATCTGTGGTTATTATGATAATTTCACTCTCACTGTTGCAGAAAGCTTGTCACCAGAGAAGAGAGAGTTGGAAAAACACCTGTGCATTGTTTCCATTTTTTGGCCTGTTTTTGAACATTGAGACAAAAAAAAAAAAAATAATAAATATGTTGTATACTGTTAAAATTTCTGGTGTTCGTGTACAACTACAGTCTTTTTAATAACATGTTTTGTTTTTCTTCATTTTAATGTTAACACACTATTTAATTCAACATCACAGTATCACTAACCAGTATATAAAATAAGCCTGTTTTTGGACACTGAGACAAAAACTCAACAATATACTATTATTATACAATTACAATTGAAAAATCTGGTGTTCGTGTACACCTTCTTTTATTTAGTTGTTTTGTTTTTCTTCATTTTAAATGAAATAAATTGTAAATAAAGTAAGATATTATGGAAACAAATCGCAAAAGCACTTAGTCACAGGACATTTTGGCACTTTAATGGTTAAAATAAGCAAAAAAAAAATACAGCGTAATTGAACGTAATATTTTATTACGCCTTAACCCAGCCAATTATCTTTTTTTTTTTTTTTAAATATAGTAAATAAAAGCCCAAAAAGATTTTTGGGAAATATAAGCGTGAAACATTTAATAACTTAACTTCATTAGTGGAGAGCTATACTTGGACACATTAAAGCCACATAATGTGAGCTCGGCTATGTGTGATTAAACGTATGGGTAATTTCAGACACTGATAAAACAGACAAAGTTAAACATTTGCAAAGTAAAGTGTGCAATTTGCTCAACAACCTTATTTTTCTTTTTTTTTACAGCTTAAGTCAATAGTTGCTCCACAAAGCACCTTTCACAACACGGAGGATGATTAAAGAAAGAACTATTCTACACAAACCTGATTAAGCAGCAGAATGGAAAGCCTTGGGCTCCGCCATACAATTATATTGTTAAAATGCTGTTGATGCATTAACACATAAATAGTGCCATAAAAAAAAGCGTTTAACGCTTGCATAATTAATGCTCGTACTTTTTAAAGTATGCTTTTTCACGATGTCAATCCACTCTCAAGTAATTAAATGTTTAATAGTTGTGGTTATACTAATTTTCCAATATAAGTTATTGTTAAAGGGCTTTTCATTATCACATTTTATATGTGTACATTTGTAATGTCTTTGGTAAAGAACATTGAAAATGTCCAAATTTCAGCTCAGCTTTTGTCTTGCAAAAAAAGAGGAAAAGAAAAAGAAACAAATCCTTTCTTTCTGGTAAGAAAGTAAAGTCCAGATACTTCAGGGGCCAATCACTCAGCACCAGCTGCATGGACTCGCCATCAGCACGCCTCGGGACCCACTGCTTTTTTTAGAATCCATGTCTGTCCATTTGCATAATATCAGTGGTCAGTGTGCGGATACAATTTCAAAAAGACCAGATGAAGTAGGAGAAAAAGCCCCAGAATCCCAGAAAGTGAGAACTCTGAAGTCACAACTGTTGACTGTTAACAGCCACTGGTTAGCACTGGCTGCTAAAGGCTCACAGGCTTCAAGGAGGAGGAGAAGCCAGCAAAAGACGTTGAATGTGACACTGGAAACGCACAACCTGGGGCAGCGAGTGGGCACAGTGTGACAGAGTGTACTACAGTCAAACTCCATGTGATTTAGTCTGATCTAGTGTGACGATACTGTAAGATACAACCTCAAAATGTGTATTTCCATGCCTACTCTACACACACGTGAGGAAATAGTGGCTTACAACATGTTAAGGAACTATAACCGTGGAGTTAATGATTATGGAGTAAAGAAGAAAACAGTTTCTCTCTGTGTTAAAAGCCCAATTTTATCCAGACTAAGACAATAATTCAGTTTTCTTAAAGATCACATAGAGTGGTCCTGTTGCACATATATGTGAGTTATGGAGGTCTACTTACATACATTAACTTGATTTTATGGTCAAAAACCTCCTAGTTGCTGTAAACGAGCCGATAGAAATCCTCTTTTCTGACACTGTGCTCATCCGCGATATTTCAGACTGAACTCTCACACCCAGAAGACAGAGTGTGTTGTGATTGGCCAGCCAGCGTAGAACCTTCCCAACTGTCTTGTGATTGGCCACTACCCGGAAGTGACATAATCCGCACAGCCGCTCTCAGAAGCGCAGCTCCCCCCTCTGGAACGGTGGATGCACTGCTACTCATTATCAAAACATTGTTTTAACAATGTTTAAAAATAGCTTCTTCACGACTCCCCGCCGCAGTCCCTTTTATGACTTTGACCCAGAGTCAGACCCAGAGTCAGAAGACACTGTGAAACACCTCCACAACGGACGTTCTTCTTCTTCTGCGGTTCAATGAACACAACCGGATGTGCCCGGTCTAGTGCCCGGAGCAGGAGGATCATCTTTTTTCAGAGATCTCGCTGAGCCCGAGATTACAATAAAACACAGCGTGTTTGTTTTTGAAACTTCAGGGCTTCGTAAACAAGGTAATGACGCAGATACACACTAAAAACAGTGTTAATTGGAACTTCCTTGGTCTAGGTCCGCTTGTCTGCCTATCATGTAAACACATTAGTCTGACTACAAACAAGGTAGTCTTAAATGTGATTCATTGTGTGATTACTCAGACATGTATACCCTTAGTCAGACTGGATTCAGACTGGAGTAGGGATGGAGTCGGACTGGAGTCGGACTGGAGTCAGGCTGGAGTCGGACTGGAGTTGGACTGGCTGGAGCCAGACTTGGCGTTCTGCGCATGTACCAAAATTTCCTCCCTGGTATTTGACCTGGAAGTAGTTGTAGTTGTTACTGGATCAGAACAAACAACATCATAGCATCAGCGAGAGTGGACCCTACAAAGAAGATCAACTTTTGGACTGACGAAGAGATGGGATTTATGCTTTAAAACCACAGCATGAATCATCTCACTGACCATCTCACTGTGTGTTTTTCTGTGACATGAAGGTCAACAGGAAACTGATTCAATATGCACTAGCTTATACAGAGATACAGTGCCACCTACAGAGGTGGAGTCAAATGTACACAGCCAATAAATCAATTTTCTCCTCTGCATATATCATTTTTATTGACAGTTTACCATTCACTCATGAGTAACAGCACCTGCTCCCACACTACTAGCATTTGCTTTGATAATAAAACCAAAACGGTGTCTTTTCCTGAATGCAAAACATGCAAATCTCTGCCACTTCATTTAAATTCCCTAAAGATGACATTCCAACAGATTCAGTAACACATTTTCCTGTGAGGCGACAAAAGTCAGAAGAGATATTTTTCATCCCTTAAATACAAACACACGGGAATGGAATGTATGTGTGTGTTCTGTGTGACGATATTTGCATTTTGGTGTGCGCTCGTATGCAAATTCATGAGTTTGCAAATGTGTGTGGCTGGAAGAGCGAGGAGCGAAGGAGAGAGAAGGAGCAGTGGAGCATTTTCTTGAGTTTAATTCATGCGCATGTGAAAGAGGGCTGACATGTTCAAATTAAAAATTAGGATTAAGGATTTAAAACAGTGGTTAGTCATGTGAGGGGGTGATTAAATTCATAACACAGCCACGGGGCTGAGGGAATAGGTGCGAGGGAATTTGGAATTAATTTCTCTTACACTGTCGCATCTCATGCCGCGCGCCGTCTTTCATTATAATGTAATACAGTACATTACAAGTGTCTCCTGTGCCACGAGGAAGACACCTCACAGGCTGTGTTCCCGTCGAGGACACGATGGGAGAAGTGTCAAAAGTAAGTAAGGCTCAGGAGGGAGAGAGAGAGAGAGAGTGTGTTTTTGCATGTTCACTTCATTCATTCATTAGAGTTTGTGAATCAAGAGCAGGGCAGCAGCAGCAGCAGCAGCAGCAGCAGCAGCAGCAGCAGCAGCAGCAGCAGCAGCAGCAGCAGCAGCAGCAGCAGCAGCAGCAGCAGGCATACATATGCTCATAATACAGGAAACTCAAAAAAATACTTTATTCCCTCAGGGTTAGGATTATGTGTATTAATGCTAGTATAATAATAAGTTAAAAAAAAAATCTTATCATTTATTTCTAGATTTTACTACTTTGCAACTTCAATATTTTACTTTTTTTTATCATGATTCAAATTGCCTTGGGAATAATACACAACTCCTTATATGGTTATCCTGTGTGTGTGTGTTTATAGGTCATATATTCAGGCTTTAAAAACATTTTTTTCCCCCGTCTACTTATGTTTGTTGAGTCAAAATTATGATTCATTTTATATCACATTTTAGTAGTGATATAGCGTACTGATAATTGTGCAGAAGTCACAAACTTAGACCGTTTTTATGTTGTTTTTTTTCTGCATTTCTGCGGCAGTCTGCGTAGATTCTAGTCAGACAAACGCAATTATCTCTACAGGTTCACTTTCTGTGAACCGTATACAGATAGTAACCGTGTTTGAGTGCTTTTTTGCTCAGGTGTGGTGGAAAATTTAATTTTTATTTAATCAGATCTGAAAGAAAAAAAAAAGGATACAAAACACTCTTTATTGCACATTCTTCTTGTTCTAAGGGTTAATTTAGGCAACGCTTATCGAGGACACCATCTTGTGCTGCCATGTTTCTACAGAAGCCTGAATGGAGGGGAAAACAAAGAGAGAGACTGGGTTTTGAGGCAGGAGAAGGAAAGACCTGGATTATACTTTCTCTGTTCTGTGTTGTCGGAGAACTGCTTTGCATTTCTGCAGGCAAGTTGATTCTATTCAGTCTAGTGTTCCACGTATGCATAGTCAGTCTGATGGTTACTGGTGTAACTCCTTGCATAATCTCAAACACGGTTACTATCTGTATACGGTTCACAGAAAGTGAACCTGTAGAGATAATTGCGTTTGTCTGACTAGAATCTACGCAGACTGCCGCAGAAATGCAGAAAGTATGACATGTCCTTTCTGGTATGTGAATGCCACCGTAGTTCCCTGACGTGCTTAGGTGAGCAGTGAGGAGCGAGCAGAGAAGTCCTGTTCTCCTGTTGCCATCACCATCCAGGGTTTCACAGTTCAATAAAGTTAGATTGAAAAATTCCTTTGTACACCAGTAAATCTTGAAATTAAATTTGAACTCTGAGGACAAGCTTTTAAAAAGTGTTATCCTGTTTTTACAGACTGCATCAGACCATTAGATGTCCCTCATCCTCACACGGTGGACACTGAAGCCTCCAGATCACCGCTGCAGCAAGTACATCAAATATGACCTGATCCTGGAGGTGAAGGCCACTGTAGTTTCCCCTGACATGCTTTAAAAAAAAAAAAAATGTGTTATCCGTTTTCTACAGACCACCATAAGATGGACCTAATTCTCCTACGCTGGACATTTAAGCCTCCAGGTCACCTCATTTGACTGTGCTTCACTCTCTGCCTCCTATAACTCGTGGCACAATGCATCCTCTCGATAACCAGCTCATCGCCAGCTCCACTCAACCCCCCGCCTCATCAGGCTGCTCCCAGCTCATTCCCCTGCTGCCTGGCCACTCATCCAGCCCCCTGCTCACAGATTAGCCTTCTTGGGCTCCATCCTGCAAGCTGTTGTGTCCTTGATGACCTCAGTGTGCACCACTCATCTGTCCAATAAATCTCTCACTTCACTGGTACGGCCTGCATTTAGTTTCACTCAATCAGTCAGAACTAAGTCCGTGCTACGCAGTTTTTAACATTTGTACCTGTATAGGTTTGTGCAAACAAATACATGTTTTTTATTAACCTACACTGGCTGTAATATGTTGTTATAAATAAATAATTAAGTCTTATCATTACCTCAATACCTAAAAAAGAACTTCCTTTGACTATAAAAGCAGTGCATCATCTGTTAAAATGATTAAATAGAGCATTGAATTGCCCTTAAAAAGAGTTAATGGTGTGTGTATCATCCATTAATGAGGATGATGGATGCTGACATGGCTCTTTCACTCCTGAACATAGACTGTGTTGGCTGTGCACTGTGTCTGGTTAACTCTTAGAACACAGAGCATTTCGGCTGCTTTTCATCCCATTACTATGTTTAAATGTACAGTTTATACAGAGGTTATAAGAATAATATAGAGCGTCTTATATCCTGTAGTCAAAATGTTTACAATTTGGAAATACGTGACAGTTCAAAGTTGGTCAAAAAATGGTCTAATTTAGTGACTTATGCACAATTATTGCTACTTTATGTCACTGCTAAAAATGTGATATAAAATGAATCTTAACTTTAACTCAACTACGACAAATAAAACACATGTTTAAAGCATGAATATGTGACTTATAAACACACACCCCCAGGATGTCCATTGAGTTTTACAGTATTGCAGTTTATTTCACATTATTGTAATCACTGTTGCCATTTGAGTCACATTATTGTCAAAGTCCAGTCGTTTTCACACATCACACATCCATTCACTCACTTCCACCACTTTGCTCAGAGTCAAGGTTCAATGAGTCTGTCGCGTGTTGAAGGTTAAGAGGAATAATGGGTTTGTTATTGTTCGATATCTAATTTCTCCGGCGACAAAGACCGACAGCAATTATCATAAAGCATAATTGAGAATGAAATTGTCAGGCAAAATGGAGAGCGGGAGAGAGAGAGAGAAACACTGTTCTGCTTTGTTTGAATACAAAACAACAAGATGTGCAGTTGTTTGTGCCCGATACAGTGTATAGAATAAAGCAATATAGAGTAGATAAAGAACGAGAGGCAGGTGTGATGAGCGGGGCTTTTGTCGTTTTAAAAATGTAGAGGTTCAGAGTTGTGTAATTGCACCAGACAACGGACTGTCGAGTCCCAATACACACACACGGCGGCGGCGGCGGCCCTCCGAACTGCCCTGCAGTCATGTTGTGAACAAAGCTATCATCACGCTGGCAGAGCTGAAATGATGTCAGCAGAGAGTAAGAGAACACATTGGGAGGATCAGTCTGTCAAAGTGAAAGACAGATGGAAGGTAAAGGTAGAGACAGACAGAGAGAAGAGAAGAGGTGGAGGAACACGATGAGGAGAAGCAGAGGGAAAGTAAAATACAAAAATGCTTGGCTGAGGTCATTTACACATCAATTTGTTGTATGCCAATGATGCAAGTAACTCAAAGTTATATATATATATATACATTATGTGTGGATATGTATATATATATATATATATAATGTATAGGTGTGGTTGGATTTAATTGGATATAAAATCTATCTGTAGCTTTGCAGAGCCAGCCAAAATCTGTAAAGCTCAGCAGAGCTCGCAGGTTTTATATTAAAGAGGGACTCTGTATTTACTGTGTGTGTGTGTGTGTGTGTGTGTGTGTGTGTGTGTGTGTGTGTGTGTGTGTGTGTGTGTGTGTGTGTGTGTGAGAGAGTGAGAGTGAATATGTATATATATATATATATATATATATATATATATATATATATATATATATATATATATATATGTATATTATATAAATATTTGTTATATTATATATTATATGAGTGAGTGTCTGTCCAGGGTCCTGTTGTCCTATGTCAACTGGAATTGGTCACAGTGACCCGTGACCCTCATTGTTATGAATTGAATGATTGAATAAATCAATGCAACACAATAAAAAATTTTCTCTTTAGGACCTTTTCTGTCATAAACACTGATTTGTGTGCACCAGTAGTTGCACTAGTAGTTAGGGTTGGGCAGTAACTGGTTATGGATAAAGTTAGTGACAGCTACACAAACCTGTGTGTTTGTGTGTGTTCATCTGCTGGCTTTTTACATGGTCTGACATGGAATTAGATTTGTGTCAATATTTCCAAACAACACATTTTAAGAAGCAAATAAAATATCCATGGGCGGGTCTTAGGAAGCTGCCTGCTGATTGGCCACTGAGTTTTGGAGTGACAGCTCAATGGACTGGAAGTAGTCACAGGCTTGTCAGCAGGCAGCTTCCTAAGGCCTGCCCATGGTTAGGTTTCTAAATGATTAAATCCATATTTTATTTTCTTCATAAAAAGTGTTGTTTGAAAATATGGACACAAATCTTATTCCATAGTTTGACTTTTTAACCAGAAACCTCATGCTCTCACACATTCGCCGTCTCTGACGCTCAGTAGCAGTAAGTGGAATTCACACACTCTACATTTACCGAGTTGTCTGCTCTGCATTTGTGTACAAGTATAAGGTCTAGTGATACAGATGGCCACAGCAGCTGTTTTTGCTGAAGCTATTTCATGACTGGATACCCAACAATAAATACACACTCAATGTGAAAATGCACACCTGTAAAAAAAAAAGAATCCACGCAGCTCCACAGAGGCTCATACTCACACACGTTTCCAGGTACAATGTTACAGCGTTATCTTATTATCCATCAGCTCTGCATTGATTTTGCATGACTGCTGCATCAAACACAAACAGCTGTTGTGTGCTGGTGCTATCGATCTGAACGCTGAACACAAAAATGGAACGTGCGTTTCTCAGCTGGTTAGTGCATGGACCAAGCAGCTAATGGGCCAAACAGTTCTCGTGACCTTTTCACAGGGTTGATTTCCCACCTGAAATTATCTCCAAACTACATCCTCTATGATGATCCAGTCGTCAGAAAATAACATGTTCATTTGAGTCACTTTAGTCATTTTAAGTTTAAGGAGTGTCCAGAAATCTGTCAGTGGTGCATTAAAGCTTTTACGGATTATTTTTTACCCTCCAGTTTTGCCTCTCAGGCTGTAAGCAGCCTGCTGGTTGCTGCAGTTTGTTGTAGCACTGTGAAGCTAACTGAGGGGGTGATATTTAAACAGCTTCACCCTCAAGGTCATATTTATAGTCATAGTCATATTTAAATCATTTTCTATCATCATCTGCCAGGTGTTATGAGGATTCTATGCGTTTGACATATGACATACACACACTTAAGGCCTTTTAGATGAGTTAATGCTGTAATTGATCAAACAGTGCCATCAGATAACTGCCAGAATCAGAGCATACGGCTCTGTACAGTTATGTCTGAGGCAGCAACTCCATCTTTAAATGGAAATTGCACTTCCTTTTTGATGGTTTTATGGGAGTGGAAGTGTGTGGCCCTTCTTAACCCTTTAACACCAAGCGCAAGTACATTTGCATCACCGTAATTACGAAACGGTTTGTGCCATCGGAAAAATTCCAACGGTTTCTGAAAGCATAGAAGTTGTTATTTACGGTTATTTAGATTTTTTCTCAATGTCCAAAAACAGGCCAAAAAATGGAAACTTATGTACAGGAGTTTTTTCCTATTCTCTCCTCTCCGGTGACGAAGACACTGATTTTGCCATACAAACAAATGTTTCATTAAATATGTTGTATACTGTTCAGATTTCAAATTTAACACACAATCTGGTGTTTGTGTACAACTACAGTGTTTTTCTTCATTTCAAATTGTTTATACACAATATATATTTTAAGGCGGACCTAGAGTGGTCCTGTTGCACATATATGTTAGTTATGGAGGTCTATTACATACATTCACTTGTTTTTATGGTCAAAAACCTCCTAGTTGCTGTAAATGAGCCGATAGAAATCCTCTTTTCTGATTTAACCAGCCACGAGACTTGAGACTCAACTCTCTCACCCAGAAGACAGAGTCTTGTGATTGGCCAGTATATTCAGCACACCTGCTCTCAGAAGCACAGCTCCCCCTCTGAAAGGTGGATGTACTGCTACTCATTATCAAAACATTGTTTTAACAATGGTTAAAAATAGCTTTGTCACGACTCCCAGCCGCAGTCCCACTGTCTCTCGTGAAACACCTCCACAACAGACGTTATTCTTCTTCTGCGGTTCAATGTACGCAACCGGATGTGCCCGGACTAGTGCCTGGACCAGGACGATCTGCTGCTCCGGAGAATCGCTGTTTACGTAGCCGGACCGGGTTTTTTCAGAGATCTCGCTGAGCCCGAGATTACAATAAAACACAGCGTTCTCAGCAGTGGCTGAAATGTTTGTTTAGAACCCACCAGGGTTTCTTAAACAAGGTAAGGACGCAGATACACACTAAAAAACAGCGTTCATTTGAACTTCCGGTCTAGGTCCGCTTTAACATGCAGTTAATTGTAAATAATGGCAGATATTGAAAGTTATTCTGGAAAAATGGGCAGGTTACAGGACATTTTCTGGCCCTGTTATGGTTAAAATAAGCCAAAAAAAAGAAAGAGACATTTTGAGGCTTTAAAGGCATAAACACACAAAGACAGCTATGGAGACACAACCATTTAGCGTCACTTTATCCTTTATATACTCACGTAATATGAATTGTGTTCATGTGCTTGTATTGTGCTTTTTCTTTAAAGGTGTTGCACAGCAAATTAACTTAGCTAATTGCTGCAGATAATAAGGCTTTTCTTTCAATTCAGTTCAATTAAATCAGGTTGTAAACACGATGCTGTTAGCGATAATGCGCTTTCACCACTCTATACTTGGGAGAGGTTTGTTTATGTGCAAAAAGCCTGTAACTGCAAAGTGAAGGCATCACTGCATTTTCATACATTATTATTGCTATCTTTTTTCCATCCTGCTACCCACACATTTAGGTATAAACAGTGGGGGAGATGCAAGATTAGTTCAAATGTTCAGGAAATGAGCCTGAAAGAGCCAACGATTGATGTTCTCCATCATAGTCAACTGTATTTGATGGAATACTGGGGGAAATTAGGGTCATCTCCCCGTTGTAATCCTTTGGAAAGGGCTGCAAATGAGTCAGACTCTGTTACCACAATACATGTGGATACAAGGATGATTGTCGGTATGATGTGCTATGATATTAATGACATTTTTCCTTGTCATTTTTTATGCTCGGGAAAGTAAAACCATGTGCTGACTGAGAGCTGAGTTTGACTTTTTTTCCTCCAAATATAAATCAATCCAACTTTGAACTTTGTTGAACTTGCAGTGCTCAACAGTCATGTAAGCCTGTGGGGACAGAACACCGTTTGACCCACTCCCACAATCCTCCTCTGTGTTACTCTTGCCCATTTTCACCTCCTCCAGCCATCCCTTTTCTTTCTAATATCTATATTTTGATCACTTCGTCTCCCCTGCACATGTGTTATTAGTCTCGGCCTCATCCTCCCTTTGCTCTCTCGACGGTCATCTCCTCCCCCTCTTTCACTTTGTACTCCTAATTTAACTGAGTTTTTTATTTCCACTTTTTTTTATCGTAGTAAAACGGGGGAAGGTCGAGGGAAGGATGGTGACATTAATGACATGCAGCAAAAAGTTGTGATTCAGGAGTTTTCCAAAGTTCTGTGGTTTTAAGGGTGTTTTCTGACATGTTTATGGGCAGATGAGCACTTGTAAAGGGTGTTGTACGCCTGGGCAGGGATGGACACAAACACACACAAACAGAGGCTGTATCCAAATGCCCAGTGCAATACCAGACAGTCCATAAATCCTGTCCAGATCCATGTCCACAAGGGACTGTGGACATCCACAGAGTCCACTTATGGTGCAAAGGAGATGAGACACAATCCTGAAACTAGGTCTAGATAAATACAAAACAGTATGATTTAATAAAACATCAGTGACTCCTCATGTGGAGGACAAAGCAGTAGAAGATGGATGGATGGATGGATTTCTGTCTCATACTCTGATAAAAACACTCAAGAGTCTAAGAGTAAGGAATTTAAAACTGTTAAATTCAAACAAATGTCTGCTATATACAAACCAGAGTCAAATTATTTCACAAAAATACTGATTAAGTCTATGAGCTCTCTCTGTGTTTCTCTGTATCACAATCTTCAGATCTCATGTTGCCCTGCAACGTTCCCTTGCTGCAACAAGAAGTGATTCATTTTATGTCACAACAGAAACAACAACATCGGGCCGTCTCAGCACTGCTGGTGTATACACACAGATTTCCTCTTCGTCATGTCTGATAGTTTTGCTTGACAGAGCTGGTTTTCAGATGTAGGTTGCAGCATATAATAATGTTACCGCAGAATCACAATAACAACAATAAAACTCACCAAATGTTACCCTTAGCATCTTTAAATCAGTCTCCATGGAAATGAGGAGATTGTTGTATTTTACATCCCTTCCCTGAGTGAGCACAGTAGTCGTCCAGTCCAGTGTTTAAACACAGAGACTCCATCTACTGTAAATAACACCACTTTTTACCAGTTGAGCAATAAACTCACTGAGACTCTGTTTCCTGATCGTAGACTTTTTTTTTTTTTACTGCTCATTCTCCTGAGCAGGACCTCAGCGTGGGTTCATTCAACATGGTAGTGCTACACTGCATTCACCTCACATTAGTCATGCAAGTTTGAATTCATTAGCTGTAGCTAGTTAGCAACATATGGACCGTGTGTGAGTGACTGAGTGAGTGTGTGTGTTTCACTGAACTCACCAGGAACTCTCAGTTCTCTGTTATTTTTTCCACCAGTTTGTCTCCTTTTTTCCTGTGTGAATTTGATTCATAAAGCCCCGGGATCAGCATAATGCTTTTCTCATGTTGAAATATTTTCACATTGCACAGATGTGTCTCCATCTCAACGTGTGCCAACTAAAGCAAATATTCTTCTGCTCATGGTCACGTCTACGTCGTTTGCCTTGTTGCCGCAGCAGGTCATCTGAAAATGTACATGATGTTCCGCGTGAACACACCTGCGTTCATCGCAGCGAGGCGACGTCCCGCAAACACAAGGTCGCGGCACCTTCGCAGATTTGACCCTGTGGAAATCTTAAAATTCAACTGCATTATTCAGCAGTGTCGTCAAACAGCAGCAGAGGGAGATGCTTTGTACAAGACACTGTCTAATACATGGCATGTGCTGTTTTTATTTAGTTCATTTACCTAGAGAACCAGTGGCAATTGCTCAGAGACAGAGTCAGCTGTTTATCACGGATGACCGATAGCTATCGAGCTATATTTTATAATATAGATAGATAGATAGATAGATAGATAGATAGATAGATAGATAGATAGATAGATAGATAGATAGATAGATAGATAGATAGATAGATAGATAGATAGATAGATAGAACAGTACAGTTTTCCCACAGTTCGGTATGCATCGCGATTTTGGGGCCACGGTATCGCTAAGGTTTCGATATCTTAATATTTAACTACTCAGACTAGCAAAGGCAATATTACATTGTAAAAATAATTAAAAGCACAGATATAATCAAACCACAAACTATTTTAACAATACTGCACAAACACATCAAATGAAACAGCAAACATAAAACCACACAAATTAAAAATAAATAAAGTTTAGTGCTATCCAATAAAAATAAACAACATTTTAATCACCTCACTGAAACTACTACAACATGCTGTTTCAAGTGAAAGAGACGGGTGTCGACGCTTGCTCTGGGTGGCGCTGTAGAGCGAGTGCCTGTCCAATATCCAACTTCAAACCAACTTCACTGCACTGCATAACAGATGCTTGCACACCGTGGTTTGTTTGTGGACATTCATTTTCTCATTCTCATCGTAGTCTTCACTGTATCCTAAATGATCTCACACAGCGGACTTATATGAAGACGGTGCCGCTTCAAACTTCCTTTTTTCAGAGTCTCGTTCACTCGCGCTGATTGACGCTGAAGGCGGCATGAGCAGAGCTGCTCGCTCACGTCTCTGCTCCTGAGTGGATCTAATCACGCAACATTGTGTATTTTAATACATTTTGACGGACTGAAACGTACCAAAATACCGATGTTTGCCGTTGTGTATTGAACTGAACAGGGTGTACCGAACGGTTCGGTAAAATACAGAATACCGTTGCATCCCTAATAGATAGATAGATAGATTTGTCAGTTAAATGCCACATTTTATTGCTCATTTCTTATTGAACAGAGGGAAGAGAACACAAGAATGGAGTGGAAACAGTGAGTGCTTTAACAGAAAGAGATGAGAGTGAAAGTTATGGAGGTACCCAAAGGAAGCAGAGGTCACTCAGTGTGAGTGAACGAGAAGTGAGATGGAAAAAGCAAAGTGAGAAAGCGAGTGAGAGAGACTTTGTTTAGTGTTGTCAAGGGAGGAACAGATCTTTGTAGGTTTTTCTGCAAGACAAGAAAACTATTAATCTGTCCAGGCAGAGGAAGGGAGGGAGGGAGGGAGGAGAGATGGCTGAACAGAGGAAAGAGGAGAAGAGGGAGAGCAAGAGCGATAGAAAGAATGCAGGGATAAGTTGAGGAAAAGATGGAAGGTGGGTGGATCTGATGGAGTGCAGGACAATTGGGGGAGAATGAGGGATGAAGGGAAAGGAGGTATTGCTGTTGGAATTCGTTCACGGAGGAAGCAAGGGAGAGATTGGAGGACGCGTGGGAGGGAGCAGGGCCTTCCTGACCCGAGTCGGAGCTCGAACATGATCAATCTGCCCCGAAACGTCACCCTCAGGAGCAACAGATCACACAGGAGGACAAAATGGAGGGGGAGTGGGAGCACGGAGAAGGGATGAGATGAGATGTGAGGGGAGTGGGGCAGAGAGACATTACGGTGACAGATTGCTAATTGCCGGGTTATTTTTGAGCACCATAAACAAATTGCAAAGATTAATTTGCCACCGAGAACATTAATAATCTGAAATTAGCTGCCATTTTGTTAACTAAATTGGAATTGCATGAATGTGTCTCCTTCTCTTTCTCCTCTTAAAGTTCCAAACAGGCTTCATACTGCAGGCCAAACAACTCTCGTCATGTACTGTTCTTAACGTTACGTGATCGTATGTGTTGAGACGGTTGGTCAGAGAGTAAAAATCAGCTCGGAGAGAGCGCCGATGGACGAGTGGAGGACTGTGACGACGGAAGGCAGCGACCCGCGTATCCTGCGATGATTTATGTGCACAAACACACCTGCACTTATGAGCACATACTTTTGTCGCATGCGAACAAAACACACACACACACACACACACACACACACACCGCCGTCAAACACAGGCGACGTTCGACATGAACCCAACACACTCTCTCTCACATGTGTGCACAGCTCTAAGCATGAGCGCATTAACCCTGTGGCTTAGCCTCAGTTTGAACATTACTCACGTCTCTCTGAGCTCATGTTAGGATGCTTTCACCCGCATGGTATTCTTTCATCTACTCACACTCTAAACAGGCTCTAAATCCTTCTAATAAAATCTTTTTTTTATGGTCATGCAGAAGGGGGAAAAAAAGGATGAGTTTGCAGATCTAAATAACAACATCTCCAGACGTTGCATCAATCTAGTAAAGGGGGGAATAAGTGGAGATGAGAAAGCAAGTAAGAGTTCATTATAAACTTTAAAGATCAAAGAAAGAAGACTTACTTCTTGAGTTTTTTTGCTTGTTTGCAGAGTTTCCTCTTCCTTTCTGTCATTCTAATACCACACCTGTGTGCGTCTCCTCCCATGTTTGCACCTGCAACTCAGTCCCGCGTTAACAAGCGTGTATTTAAGTTCAATGCTTTGTTCAGGCGGTGTGGAATTGTTTTGTTATGGTCCAGTGTTCCTGCTAACCTGCTTTGTGGTGGGAAGGAAGCTTTCATTTGGATTAAATTCTTCACATGAACTGCCTGCATTTTGGGGTCCAACGTCGTGAACGCTCCCGAGACAAAGCTTGGTTTTACTGTGCATGAAAGTACCGACCGTTGTGTAGCCTGGTGTTTAATCGGAATTGGTACAACCAGCGAGACAGATGCAGCAAGGTCGGGGAAGGATAACTCATCGTCCAACAAAACAGCCACATTTATCAGGATGTTTTTCATGTTGGAAACATTTGAGTTGCTGGAAAGTTCACTTTTTTTTAGAGAGGCTTAGCTAATGGTGTTGCAGCATCTGTGTGTGCATACGTTTTGTGAGAAAAGTGGAGAAGCCTGCTGAGATTGTGGGGTCATCCAAACAATAAAACATTAAAAAACATTAATGCTCACAGCGTGGCCTTAGCTTTTGTGAGATAATGAACAGCCAGACAACACCGAATTAACTCTGCGCCATAAAAATTAAACAAGTGTTTGAATGTTTAACGCTCCTCATTAGCTAGTACATCATTTCTACTGACATTTACAAAAAAATCCCCTCAACACAAGCTCAAGATCATGAAAAAGTGAAAAAAGAATTTACTGATTCTCCACATGAGGCTTCTTTTACACTTCCTGAGTCCTCTCAGAAAAAAAACACACAAACTCAGCCGTGTTGCATTTCAATGACACGGGGTTGTAAAAGAGAGGAGAACATCGGTTTTACATCTCAATCGGGGCCTGATTTACGATCGCTCCTCTCTCTCCGAGGGATTCTGCACCTGTGAGTAATATCCTCAAAGTGTGCATCTGTGGGTGCACACACATGGAACCGTGTGATACCCCAGCGTCGCAACAGTCTGCAAAAGGAGTTGACAGTGTAAAAGAAGATTAGCTCTCGGTTGTCTCTTACTTTTCTCTAACCCCTCGCATTTTCATATCCACAGATGTACGGAGACACACGCGCACGCACAGATACACAGATTGATTCAGCGAGCAACCAGAAGACATTTCCTGTCTATGAATCAGGCTGATAATGGAAAGTGTTGCTTTTTCGAGTGCTGACGCACAAGTGGCCTGCGTGATTGGACTGTATTCACTCTAAAAGCCTCAGCCACTCTTAAAGCAGGCGAGGGGAGGGGGCAAGGAATCAGTGCTGCTTTTCAAGAGTATGGTCGCAGATGCTGAGGAGTTGGAGGACTTGAATGTAGGCCACGGAGATTGGATACTTATACATATAGATGGGGGAAATTCAAAAAGGTCGCTAAGGTGTTATGTTATAAAAGAGGCAAGAGAAAACTGTAAATGATGGAATAAATCGGGAATAAAGTGTGTTAGGATTATTGAGTATTGGACTAATGGAGTAATAATTAATGTAGGCGGTTTTTTTTCTCACGCTCTGCAAAAGTCAACTAATTTCACTCTCTATACCTCATGGGAGATTTCGAAAAGGTCGTTCATTTGTTTCAGGATTTGAGAAGATCATTTTATAATTGTAAAGGGAGGATTTTTTTTATTATTATTAAATTAAACAGGAAACAAAGATAAAAATACATTTTAATACGTTTTTATTAGTCATCGTGGGCAGTCCACATTGTGCCATAAAAAAGGCAGTGGTTTGTATTAATTATAGATACTGGTTAATGGTGTAGAACCAAGCTTGTTTTTGTTATCATCAATCTTTTGTTCTTTTTTCTAAAAATGTTCTTTAAAGTGGGAGGCAATTCAACGTTGAAGCACAAGAAATTAGTGCAAAGATTTTTCGGCGGGTCATTTCGGCAACAGTTAGCTTCCGTTAAATAATAGAATAGCTATGGGTAAAATCTCTTCTTTACCAAGTGCTAACAGGTTCACAGGGACAGAGCTGGTGTTTATTATGTAATATGTATATGATGATTTACACTACAGTTAAAAAGTTTGGGGTCACTAAGAAATGTCCTTATTTTTGAAGGGAAAACACTTTCTTATCAATGAATATAAAATTAAATTAATCAAAAATACACTCTATACATTGTTAATGTGGTAAATGACTATTCTAGCTGCTGGTTTTAAATGGAATATGTACATAGGCGTATAGAGGCCCATTTCCAGTGTTCTAACGGTACATTGTGTTTGCTAATCATGTTAGAAAGCTATTGGATGATTAGAAAACCCTTGAAAACCCTTGTGCAATGATGTTAGCGCAGCTGAAAACAGTTTTGCTGGTTCTTAGACGAAAAAGGCAGCATTGTTAATTTTGAATAAAAATCATTATTTCTAATCTTGTCACTTGTTTTGATTATATATATAACTCTTTTGATGAATAAAAGTGTGACTTTTAATGAAAAACACAAACATAATGTTGTGGTGACGTGACCCCAAACCTTTGAACGGTAGTGTAAATTTCTCTAGAGATTTGTGTCCAAAGACCTACCCTCAAAAGCTCTGGATGAGTGAAATGTCAAACAGGATCGTGTTATTTCATAAAACGTCAATGTCTGCACTCACTCTCACACTAATCCACCACACAAATATCGATTTACTGGTCAGGTTTTTCCAGGGTTTTAGGATCCTTCCTCTGGGTACCATGAACAGCTGCTCAAAATCCAGTCTAATAGTTGTTGATATATGTTTTTTATGAAGGAATAAATCATTGGGCCGACAGACAGACGTGGCCAAACACGCCGTTACACGCTAAGTTGCGAAAGCGAGATGATCTGGCAGAAAACAGCGCTGCTATACTTGACACAAATGACCACACAGTTGGTTTGCTCCAAAGAAAAATCTACTAATTGTCGCGTCTTCAGAACATGAAACATTTGTCAGTATGGCATGTTGAATTTTAATTTTTGGACTTTTATGAACACAGCAAGTCATTATTTCTGCTTGAGTTAACAAAGCACCAAGGCGAGGCAAATGGGAAACTTCTGACACGCTGTAAGACAGAGGCTCAGTTTGAAGCCAAGTTGGCTGCTGCGGCTTTATGAAGAAAGTCAGGCCCCTCTTTTCACGGATGTGACTTTATTCTGCTCCAGCATCGGTTGATCGTGTCGCTCCCCCCCGTTTTACTGGACTATCTCACGGAACTAAATAGGTAACAAGTAGAAAAGTCATGAAACATGTGAATGCCTGTTGTAAAGCAGCCATATGGGCTGTGAAAGGAGGATAATAACAGACTGTGAGGTTTTGGTGCCACTGTTGCTCTGTGAAACACAGTCTGAAACAAAATCTGCCCGTTATAAATCGTGTTGCTTATATTTGCTGACCATTTGTCAGTTTGGCAGACTTCCTCTTGGGCCACTCCTTCCTTAGCATTGTTCTGGAGAATATTTTTTTTGGGGGGGCACTTTTAATTTTTAATATTTTTATATTTTATTTAGTAGTTGTGTGTTTTGTTGTCAGCAGTCACACACTGCACAAACAACACATTTGATGAGCTGAAGCTGCAGCTCTGAATGCCCAGATTTTGACTTTATAATAGCAATTATTTTATATGTATAATAATTGATAACAGTTAATGATGTTACTGTTTTCTGGAGTCCATTTTTAACAAGACCTTGGACGTAGGGGACATATTGATGGTCATGGCAGTAAAACAGACCTCTGGACATCCATGGCAGAACCTTTGGACATTATCCAACATCCACAATAGTTATGTACTACTACATTATGTATTACTAACAGATAGTAGAAGTATTTTTGGTGATATTATTTTAGTTCAGTGCATTGTTTAAACAACAACTATGACATCGTCACTTAACCCTTTAAACCTAAGCCTCAGAATGTGTTTTTGCCCATTTTTCCAGGATAACTTTCGATGTCTCTCAGTTACTTACAATTTACTGCATGTTAAAATAGTGTATTAACAATTTAAAATGAAGAAAAACAAAAAAGTCTTTGAGTTATTGTCAGGCCAAAAACTATGGGCTTTGTATCTCCTTTCTGGCAACAAAGACGCAGATTCTCCAGCTTCCTAAAACAGCACTATTGAAAGTACTGTAATGACCAAATGTTGGCTTTGACGTGCAACTTCTCAGCTTTCAGAAACCGTTGGAGTTTTTTCGTTAGCACAAACTGTCGCGTAATTATGGCGATGCAAAGAGCGCTTGCGCAAATGTGTCGTCTGCGATACGTTCAGTGTTAGAGGCTTTTAAAGACAAATATAATCTTAAGCGCTGGGCATGTTAATATGTTAACGGTGGTTAACGGCGTCAACGTTAACGCATGACCTGTTACCATGACGATTGACCGGAAAAAGAGGTGCATGACGTCATGTTTACATCTCTAGAGTAACGCTAAACTTTAAGAGGCACACATACGCAGTACACAGGTACGCTGGTTATTTGTAGCGCTGCTCTTTTGTTTACTAAACAGACCGCTCCAGTTCGACTGTACGCGCGCTAACGTCGCTAAAGGAGCTAACACAGTTAACAGAGCTGACTGTAAATGGTGCATGGACGTAAACATGACATCATACGTTTATTTTTCGGTCAGTCGTCATTGAAACGCGGCATGCGTTGATGTGTGTTAACGCTGACGCCGCTAACACTGTTGACCGCGATTAACACGTTAACGTGCCCAGCAAACGTGTGATATGTTTTGCAGTGTGTATTCTCTCCGCCAATGACTTTTCCATGCCTCTGCCACCACGTCAACCTTTTGCTGTCAGATATAGTGCACTGTTCTTAAGCCAAGCAAAAAGCACAGAGAAAGGGGATATAATCTAAGATTCCAGTGACAATAGTGTCAGGGGATAAGCCCAAGGTCATTTTAACATAGAAGGAATAAGAAGGGGGGAAAAATCCTCAGCTACAGCATCACTCGCTGCAGATATTCAGTCCTAAGTGGCTTGTCTGAAAGCAATCCAAACTGACTGACTGTTGAATTCATGACAAATATGAGTATAGATAAGGTGCACGTCTGTCATTAAAGACAACTTTCATTTGATTTTTGATGGAGGGAGAAAAGAGATTGAACCTAGAGACCCACTGGCAAGCCTGATTACCTCCTCGTGACGACTGTGGAAATCAGCTTTTTTCTCCATCTTCCTTTTTCTGAATCTCCATGTCACTCTCCAAGCTTATTATAGAATAGAACATTTAAACTAATTGACTGTGCAGAGAAGTTATTTGCAGAGAGTGTGTGCAGAAGTGACGGATTACAATATCACTGTTTGAGTCTTTGTTCTCACTGATGAGGTTTTTTTGGAACAAAGATGACATATTACACAAAGATATGAAATTAGTTAGCGGTATTGAGGAGGATTTGCTACAAAAGGGAAAGGTATTATTGCCTGTTATCGAGCACAAGACAGGAATTAATTCTATCATGATATTGCATTTAAGATTTTCATGAATTTCATGAAAGAACTTCAAAACAAAAGTATTGTATGTATTTATGAGGCAAAATAGATCTCTTAATGTCAAAAAACAGAGAAATAATCAAAACATTTCGAAGATAATA
Source organism: Microchirus variegatus (assembly GCF_963457635.1). Taxonomy (NCBI): domain Eukaryota; kingdom Metazoa; phylum Chordata; class Actinopteri; order Pleuronectiformes; family Soleidae; genus Microchirus; species Microchirus variegatus. The sequence continues at coordinate 15,841,260 of NC_139817.1, read as the reverse complement.
ATGTGAACAACTGTTATTTAATTACAACCAAATGTCTTATTACTATTACGAAGTGGGGGGCCGCATGTAATCGATTGAAGGGCCGCAAGGCAATTGATAAAAATGTGGGTGGTAAAAAGTGTCAGTTTTCACCAAACCAAAAACATTTTCAGCCAACACTTATTTGCCAAAGTCTACAAACTTGTGTCGTCCTGCCTGTTTATGCTGCACAATACGAGGATGTATCTGTCTCTGTATCTGTAACCACTTACCTGTTCTAACTTTTGAGAAACTGATAGTAAAATAATGCCTGTGGGTGTGTGAGTCATCCAGACAATGTTTCATTGTTTTATTATAGAGTTTGAGTGTGAGTGAGAGATCTGTGGCTTTAATATCTATCACCGGAGCTAAGTGAGAATGTGTTTGTGTTCTGTAATTGCGATGAAGTGAAGAAAGAACGCAGATATTATCAACGATGCCATCGGGGCGGCCGGTGTATAGGGACGATTTGGGTGACGCCCTACCAGGAGGAGATAGAGAATTTTTTTTCCTCAGCAATTCCAAAGATCCTTAGCACTAATATTCCTTTCAGCCATCTCTGCCAGCAAAGGTAAATATTATCAGTGTTCTAGACATATTATCTGTCATTGTCCAATCAGAATCATCAGATTCAAGTCACGTTTTATGGTTCCGCCTCTTCTGGGGCGATTTGATAGACGTGGAGGATCGCCCGAAAATTCTCCCATTGACTCTCATGTTAAAAAAGTTTTTTTTCGAAAAAAAGACCCTCCAATGCATTTTTAATGATGAATTATGTGCATGCACTAACATGCTTGCGTCATATGTAAATTGAGCAAAGGGAGGAGGGGATAACTTCTCCTCACTTCACGTCTCTCGATAAGTTGTTCGCCTCTCTGCTCGCGTCGCTTTGAGCGAAGCGAAGCTCACCGTTTTTAAAAATACACGGACGATTGTGCTCGTTAAACCAGTCCTAGCACTAAGTACACGTAGTTTTACCAGTGCCACGCAGTTCGCGTTTTCATACGTGTTAGCTGTTTATGTCTCGTAGCAGCGGACAGCAGTCATTTGAAGCTACGTTCGTTAGCTTGTTTGCTAACATTGTTGATATTTGTATTGCTCTGCTAAGGGTTTAACTGCAGGTTAAACTGGAGGTAGACAATCGGATTGTTTTGTGTAAGAGAGTATTATTCTAAGATGCCTCTAGCAACACATCTAAAGATCCAATTCTGCACTTTCCTTTACACTTAATTAATAATTTGACTGCACCATCTTGTCATATGTTTGTTGTATGTATCTGGTAAAGGTTGTGAAAGCTCTTGATCCTTGGTCAGTTAATAAATTACTTAATATGCTGCCTTAATATGCTGCCCCTGTCTTTATGTGATTGCTGGACACATCTTGTGTCCTGTTTAGCTGTTTTACGTCATACATTAGATTCATGTAAATAATATTTGTTTATCAAGTTATCTAGTGGACACAAGAAGGACTGTTAATCATCTAACAACAAATTGATACTGTCTTGCTTTCTGCACTTATTGAATGGGGCACCTTAATCATTATCAGAAAAATATGCCCCTCCCCCTGATATTTTTCCTCAGGAGCCGCCACTGGATGCCATCATAGAGTGGTAGACGCGTCTCCAACACCCAACGGCAAAGGCACCCGAGTTTATATTCTGAGTATTCAAATCACTGATATTCACTTCAGCGTGATTTTATGTTGCTGTAAAAGTTACAAAACCACATAAAATCAGCCACTCACAAACATTTCAGGAGCTTAGTTAGTGCTCGAGATGAGATCAGCACATCTGTCTCTTTTACCTTATCAGAGGTGAAGTGGCTGTTTCATCTTCAACAACCGACGCAATAAAAAATTCTCTTGCATTCGTCCTTCAAGCTGATTTTTTTTTTTATAACATCAAAGCAACACCCAACTAATGCTTACATACAGAATTTACATTATATTTTCACATATGGTTAACCTGCCATTCACAGTAACTCTAAAGAGGCAGGGGTCGCGTCATTGACCGTTGTTTTTATAGCGGCGACGGAAAAATCTGAGGGCCATCCGTCATTTTGACCGATCGCAATTCACACCCCTGACCACTTGGTGGCGAAGAGCATATTACAGTAAAGAAAAGTAGAAAAGAAGAAAAATGTCACGGCAGTTGAGTGTCAGAAGTTTCTTTAAAAAGCCCAATAACGATGTTGATAAAAGAGGTGAAAAAAGAGGGATCGATGCAGATGAAGATGAAGGACAAACTCAGCCCTTGGCCTCGGCGGAGCGAGGAAGCGGCAGCACGGAGGTGAGGCGGGAGTACAGAGTTCGGTGGGAGCGGGAGTTCTCCTGGCTGAGGACGGAGGATGGAAAAATCCGGGTGGTGCTGACAGCGCGTTAAAGAGCTATGGACAGGAGGCTTTGGAGCGTGTCTGTGACCCACTCATATTTCACTATTCATTGTTCATATGTAGCTACTGGGGCCACACAGTCAGATGTTTTTGTTACTCCGCAGAAAAAGTTATATTCTTCATATTCTGCTTGATGTGTGTATCCACGGTGTGGATTATTTGTGCGGCTTTTTTTGGACTAAATATTGATTAAAAATTAATTAAAATTGAATGCAATTGAATATTTAGTATCATTTAAAAAATAAAAGTGACCGATAAAAATATCTTATGACAGGATTTTTATGACCCTGTCAGTCAAAATGACAGACAACAAAAAAGTCTAGCGCAACCTCTGCATTTAAATTCGCTCCAAATTTGACAAACTGAGAGATTAGTTGCTTATTTGTTCTCATCAGTCATGAATCCAATCCATTTTTCAACTTTCCAACCTTAGCAGTATTATGCACATATTGCACTTCAGGTTATGTTATTATCGACTGTTATATTTGATTCATTGATAGTTGTTCATGTGTCCTAATATAAACGTTTAAAATGGCATCTTTTGCTCGTTTTTTAAAGACACAATACTTATTATGACCTTTTTGAATCTTGCACCTTGCACCAAATACTCCATATATCACACACAACACTAAAACAACAAAAAAAACTAAACTAAATTTAAATTTACAGCAAATAAAAAACTAGCAAACCTCGAAATAAACAAGGTCAAAACTATTATAACCTTTATGGAAACATGTTAGTAAGACCAGAGTTCCTACACATTTTCCATTTTAAAATGCCATACTTTTCCAGACTCAAACCTCCAGACTTCTCAGAGGATTTTTCAGTCAATATTAAACACCTGAATATCAATTATTAGATGCTTATTATGTAAATAAATGGTTTTAAAATCATTCACTAATTTTTAATGAAGCCAGCCTCTCGGATATCATGCATCGACCCATGACACTGTCGACGACACTTACGGAGAGTAATAAATAAATGAGAATCGCAGTCAGTAACAGTAACCACGGTAACTCGACACCGTTCTACAGCCAGCTTGATAAGTTTCATATCATCTACAGGTAGGCTATGTTGTGTTAGTAACTTTTTGATTTGTATATTTTAGAAAGTGAGATAATAGTCTGAAAACAACACAAACATTTTTCCATACTTTTTTCCCCTTTTCCATACTTATCCAGACCTGGAAATTACTCAAATTAAATTAAATACTTTTCCATGCTGCGTAGGAACCCTGTAAGACAGAAATGGTACTAAATGGCTCACAGAGTTGAACTAACTCACCCAGATTATGTAATTAGGGTTTGAATTACTACTGTATATACAGTATACACTGGACCAGATCTTCCATAGATACTCAACATACTAAAAACTAGCTGCAAGCTAAACCAGAAACTGCCTAATACTGAATAGCTGCGAGTAAGCACAGCTCCCCCTAGCGTAGTGGCGGCAGACACTGGGCCAAGGAAAGTAGTCCGAGTGAGATACGATAGCTTGACTTAACTGTAAATGGAAACTACATTTTATTTCCTACCAACTTATACTAAGATCTCACTCTGTGGGATCAGCTCTGCAACGTTAATCCAGCTCACGTCCCTTGTTTGATTGGATCCTCTAACCTTGGCAGTGTCAATGTCTTGCTCTACCTGCTGCATTACCCATGGGAAATATTATGCATTACTTCCCTCCCCCCTTAATCTTCCATCCATTCAACAACTATTTATTATGTAAGCAATTAAACTCTCTGTAACACGAAGCAGTTGTACTCTGTAGCCGCTTTGGCCTCTCGCAAAGGACAAACACCATGTGAATGCAAATAGTGTGTGCACTTCACACTCATCTGGAAGGGGGGGGTGCAGATTGTCTTGCGGAATAACCCTTTGTGACGACTGTGGAAAGCAGCACGCTTTGATCAAAGCTACACATTTCCTCATTATTTACGGGGATGTCAGAGACATCAAAGAGGCTCCCGGGATCCAGTGAAAATGGCCTGTTTATGATCCAGCGCCAGCGAGCCGATATCACTTCATAGGAGGTAATGAATGAAACCTAACACCGAGGAGGAGGAGGTGGAAGGAAGGAGAGAAGGAGAACCCTGCTTCTTTGTTCAAAATGGCATTTATCGTCGAGACGCCGTCAACCACAAGCCTGGACTTGGGGAGATGATTACAATGAAGCCGGTCCCCAGTGTGACGCCGAACTGAATCTGGAGAGAGAGCGGCTGAAAGAAGACGGATCACATGATAGCATGCAGGATGAAGTGACTGAGGAGAGCTTTTCAGTGGAATTATTGGGTACTTTGGTAGGTTAAGGTAAGATTCGTCCAAACTACACTATATCCAGGAAACTTGGAGCTGCATGGTGAGAAGAACATCAGCAACAACTGTGATTGACACATGCAGACACATAATAGGGCAGTTTTCATAGCATCATATTTGATGCAAATCTATACCTGGAAACTATTAAAAACTGTATTTGTTTATTTACATTTATACTCAACAAAAATATAAATTCACAAACTTGAAATGGTAAACAAAAATAGAATGTCATGACATTTGCTCAGATTCTTGATGCATTTGTTTATGGAATTATTTGTTTTGCTCAAACCCAGTAGTCCAGTGTCACTTGGCAACTCCTATTGACTACAATTGAAAACTCACGAGAGTCATGGAGCATGGCAGAGTGGTGGTCAATATGTGTGACCAGTACACAGACACTCCTTATGGTCTGGTCAATAAAAGGGCACACCAAAATGTGGACTTTTATCACTTGTCAATATGCCACAGATGTCACAATTCATGAGGGAGCGTGCCATTGGCATGCTGAGTGCTGGGTTGAGCGTTACAGCTGTGGCAACACAACTGAATGTGCATCATCCTAACAATCATTCCAGGCCACGATCGACAACCTGGTGATGTCCATGCTTCGCCGGTGTACGGCTCTGCGTGAGGCTAATGGTGGACACACACGTTATTGAAGTTTGTGAACTTGGATCAATGACCCCCATTGTTAAAATGGCATTACTCCAGGACTTTTGTTTTGAAATTGATCCTGATACTCGCAAATTAAAACCACTTTATTGATAAAGTTGTACTGTTATTTTTGGATAGTTACTCTGTTTTGTCACATAACAATAACTACAAGTTTTTCTTTGTGCGTTTATATATTTTTGTTGAGTGTATTATTTAAACGTTACTGCATATATATATACAGTACATCAGAGGTGTCAAACTCGTGGCCCACGGGCCACATACGGCCGTTATTTTTTCAGTTTTTCTTTTTACATTAATAGATCTATTTTGCCTCATAAATACAAGATCATTGTGAAGTGTACATCGTTCCAGCACTTTTATATTGAAATTCTCTCATGAAATTGATGAATATCTAGAGTGCAATATCATTTTTTTTTTTTCCTTCCCGAGCAGACTACACCCCCCCCCCCACACACACACACACACACACAACACGGTCCGACTGTCTAAATCACATATCCCCCTGCCGCGCTAACCGTGTTTCATGTAAGTGTCACCGCCGCAACCTTTTTTTTTTTGCACACTGGCAGCAAACCAATGATACACAAAGGTTTCATATGTAGATAAATCATGGGCGACTGAGTCAAGGCAGATAGGAGGAACCTGCCAGCATCAACAAGGGCCAGGCTCAAGCCCAGAGTCATAAACCCCCCACCAACATAACATGTTGAATATTAAATTAAAGAGACATCAATGAAAGTATTGTGGTATGCTGATGGTCCACTTTGTCTCTAATGCTTTTTCCTCAAAAACAATAATGAAGCCGTCCAGAGAATTTATTGGAAGGAAAATAAAATAAACTCTTATACATTCCTTAAGAGAGGATGTGGGAGGGAGGCCATGAACGAGGGATGAAAAAAGAGATACAGGGAAGTAGAAAATGGGGAAATGAGTGTGTGTTTGCACATGAAGGTGAGGGGAAGAGGAGGAGGAAGAACATTTCCTGTTCTTTACTATGCAAAGACTGGAGGTAATAAACGCACTTAGAGCCTGTAGACTGTGTGTGCGCGTGTGTGCATGCGTGGGGAGTTTGCATCTGGCATCCAGCACCAGGACATAAAAAAGGGAGGTGTAATTTCCCCTCTCTCTCACACACACACACACCCATACATACTCAGGATATACTTGAGGTCAGACTGCTGGATGTAGACAACAAGTGTGTGTGGGTTAGAGCTCTGCCTTACTGTGAGCCTGAGCCGAGCCGGCGGACTTCAAGAGCCCGGGTTTCAAATGTCTTAGGCCCATTTAGCGCAAGTCACCCGTACTTCACATGATGACTCACTGTTTTTCTGAGGCATTCCATACTGTTTTAGAGGAGGTCACTGCTTTCAGGTCACGTCAGTGCACAAGTGGAATATTCCTGAAGTAAGTGGAGGGAAATTTGACCCTTATTTTTAGTCGTGACAAAAAACACACATATCCTTTTAATCTGTGTTTGGTTTAGTATTTATGGGTTTATATTACCCCAAATCCACATATTATGTCAAATTTTTTTTGACATAATATGTGCTCCTGCATTGTCTAGTCGCTGTATAATATTTTTTGTTTCATGTTCGTAGTGGTTCAAAAAGTCATGTAAAATAACATGGTCGCGGGCCGCTGCTGCATTGCCATGACGCCATGTTTCTACGGGAGTCTGTATAGACAAACCCGAGAGAACAAATCGAGCGCCAAGACGAGGCTGAGAACAGATCTTTTTACGCGTTTAGAATGGAGGACCACACGTATTTGACAGCAGATACAGGAACACCAGTACCTGACCGTACGCCCCCGCACCACGGAGAAAGACGACGAGTACGACATTTGACCGGCTGAGGATACCGTAGCGCTCAGGGAAGGGAGGGGGTGAGCAGAGGAGAAGTTCGTTGTTGTAAATTTCAGCCTCTCCTCTAGATGTCACTATAAACTACTTACTTCACCTTTAAGTAAGTTATAGATAATACATATATTTTCCATATACTTAACTGTAAGACTATTGGACATTTAAGTTAGGAAAACTTCAGTGACCTTTTTGTGGAAACTTTTCTTGGCCAAACATACCTTTGTTTGTGATTTAACCCTTTAACACCCTAACCAGTAACGTGGTATCGGATCGGTGCCTGGACTCCAGGAATCGGTGATACGGATGCCGGCATTTTCGGCAGTATCGGAGGCCTTTCCGGTACCGGTATCGGAATCGTAACAACTAGTATTTAAGTCTGATTAAGTTAGTAAATAGCAGAATTTTCGTTTTCCACATCAGCTGAATCTGATCACCTGGTTTAAAGTCATGTGCTTAACTCATACTTATACGGACATGTTTTTGTCACAAAAGTTGTGGAAATGCCTGATTGTTGTAGATAATATGACATTAAAAGGTTTAAAAATGTTAAACCTAAAACATGTGGTCAAAAAATGCATTTATAAAAGTCATTTATTGAAGAGTGGCACTGTAACATCAATTTAATTTATTTTTTTTTTGGGGGGGGGGGGGGTTGGTTTGGCACTGAAAGACTGTGCTGTGTCTTTCACAGTGTCCCATTTTCTATTTTCTCTTCAGGTTCCAGTGTTGTTCCTCACACACTCACTCACTCACGGACAAAATATACAACTAATGGAGTGTGACAATCAAACGAGGGGGAAAAAAGGGGGCAGACGCTGCCCCAAATATGTTTCACCAGGGCATAAAGAAATGTTTTCTACACAGAGAGCAGAATGATAAAAGATGTCCGGCTCTTTCATAAAAGGAGAACGACAGAACGACCTCCACTCAAATGATGCTTGAATGTGAAACTCAGCAACAATAGATCATCGCCCCAAACACCATCCATCCTCCAGTCAGGTCCTGACAAACTGTGTCCTCAAAATTCACACTTATTGATTGTAACAGATCACTGCTGTCACTGTATTTTTGTCCGTATAGCAAAAGTCTGCTAATTCTGGGATCAGGTCTCATAATCTAGACTTTAAGTCTGGAAGTCCTGTCTCTTTTGTGCTATCCCTTTCCATTTTCTGTGGTCCAATTCGATGAAATACATCCTCCTCACTTATGTTTCCTCCTTTCCTGAAGGGAACGACTGGCCCTGGAGTTGATTTTTGAGTTAATAAAGTCGACTGTAAAAAGGAGCCGGGGTAAGAGGGACGTAAAAGAGCCTGAGGGCGAGGGGGAAACCCTCTTTTTATGTGGTGCCGTTACATGTTCATAGTCAGCATTTTGGGATGAATTGATTTTATGACGGCAGCGGATGAGGATGCTACAGCTAAATGAGGGGAAGCAAAGATACTACAAATACACTGTCGTTCAAAAGTTTGGGGTCACTTAGAAATGTCCTTATTTTTTTCAATAAATATAATATTAAATGAATCAGAAATACACTTTATAGATTGTTAATGTGGTAAACGACTATTCTAGCTGCAAACGTCTGGTTTTTAATGGAATATGTACATAGGTGTATAGAGGCCCATTTCCAATGTTCAAATGGTACATTGTGTTTGCTAATCGCGTTAGAAGGCTATTGGATAATTAGAAGGGCTGTCAAAAGATTTAAATTTTTAATCAGATTAATCACAGGGTAGCTGTGGATTAATCACGATTAATTACCATTCGTAAATATGCCAAAAAAATTCGAATTTTCTCTTTATATTGTTGTAGGAACAGAGAGATAAATAAAGTATGTGAAAATATAAAAGTAAAGAATAATAAAATACTGTAAATAACTTGTAAAAACCTATACAAACTTAGTAAAAAAATCAACATTACATTGTAAAAAAAAAAACACATTATAAGACAATATAAATAAATAGAAAAAATTCTAAACAAAATATAAAGTATAGAAGTTAAATAGTTGTCTTACCAAACTCACAGCAGGAAATTCCTCATCAGCACTTTGAAGCACTGCTTCTACTAGTTAGCGTTAGCATCAGCTAGCATTCTGACGCTAATGTTAGCTGCTGTCTGTGTCCCCGTTAGTTAGACAATGACTGTTAATGTTATGATTATATCATTATCTGCGCCAGTAGCGGCACTTACAACTGTGTGTCTCCTCTTTTTTCTTCCTCTTCTAACGACCTGTTTGATAACTCCTCTTCATTTTCCTTCAGCTTCATTTACAACTTGCAGAATGATAACTTCACACAGGTTAACGTGAGGAGACGTGGGGCCCCTTTAGGGAGGTTTCCTACTGAGATGTCATTGCAAATCAACCCTTGTTGTTTAAGGGAGACGGGGATGCAGCTGCTCACTGATGCATTTAGGCTCCGAGTGTCGGGTGGCCCCCTATCGGCTCGGGGCCCCATGCAGTTGCCCGCCGCCTTGCCTGTTCATAAACTACACGTCTACCCGTAGCGCGATGAAAGTGAGAAAGTGCGTTAATGCGTTCATTTTGACAGCCCTAATAATTAGAAAACCCTTGAAAAGCCTAGTGCAATGATGTGACAGCTGAAAACAGTTTTGCTGGTTCATTGACGAAAGCAAAATTTGAAGGACAAAATTATTATTTTGAATAAAAATAATTGTTTCTAATCTTGTCAATGTTCGAAAATACATACGACGAATGTATATATGAATGATTGTGGTGGTCGTAGCGGTCGTTTGCCGCACATTGGCAGCCACGCTTCCGTCCGTCTGCTCCAGAGCAGCTGTGGCTACACGCAGCTTACCACCACCAGTGAGAAATTGTTAATTAATAATGGGTAATTTGTAAAGCGCTCTAGAAATGTAATGAATAATAATAATAATTTCAAAAAGTCTTTCTATTGCAACTCTTTTGATGAATAAAAGTGTGACTTTTAATGGAAAACACACAAACCATCTATAGGTACATAACTCCACAATTTTGAACGGTAGAGATAATACATTTAAATAGAAAATACTAGTTTTTATAGGTTCTAGTTATAGATCTGCATTTAATATGATGCTAAGAAAACCAAGTGCTCCACAGACAACTACCTGATTATGTGTCTGCATGTGTAAATCACAGTTGCTGCTGTTCCTCTCACCGTGCAGCTCCACGTTTCCTGGATATAGTGTAGTTTGGAGAAACTAAGACATGATATAGGTGACCCCAAACTTTTGAACGGTAGTGTACATTTCATAGATTTAGACTGGATCGGAAAAGAAAATATCACAATAACTCAAAATAAATACTGCTTGTTGAAAACTTGTGCAAATGAGGATCATTTGTTGTTAATTGACTGTATATTTATGATTTACTCAAACCGGCTCATATAGAGTCTAAAAAATACATCAATATAACATGTATAAGGGTTGCTTTATAAGGGATGGATGTATAAGGGTCACTTCCAGAATAATTATGGCGTTATTTTAAACTTTGCTTTCCATGTTGCTTAAGGAACTTTTAAAATGCACCCCAATTATAAGTAATTCTTAAAAATAGAAAAAAAGAAATGGGTTATGTAATGTTGTCCACACCATTTATAATCTGAGTGAATTAATGTGCGGTTGTTTGTTGTGGTGCTCTGTTAAATCAGTTGCTGAAAAGATCTATATTTGCCCCGTTACAAGTTCTTTCTGCAGTGTTATGACTTTCTTTATTTAGTCCCGTCACTTTCACTCTGTCTGTATCCCTCGCCGTCTTCCGAAGATCCATCACTCTTTTTAAATTAATTTGGCAGCCCGTTCTCCCCGTGCAGTCTGTAGTCGTCTGTAACTGTTGTCTTTCTGAGAAGACGCCTGTTTCTGTTTTCATTTCACTTTTAATTTGGGATTCAGTTTGACAGACTGGAGTTTGTGCAAACACAAATATATCAAATCAGGGGTAAAAAAATGCTTTCTTTTCATTTTTCATTTCACTATTGCTTGTTACGTTCTCTTTCTCCTCCGCCGCATGGAAAACTATTGAACGTGTGAAACAGCACATACAAAAGCAGCAGCACCAGAATCCTCTTTTCACCTGATATCCAATGTTGCTTGCCAAGACAAACCAGAGTATGAATAACATTTTAAGTCAACAATTAAGATAATCAGATAGTTTTGCTTTTAAAATATCAATAAGTTATCATGTATTGAACATTTGCAGGAATCTTTCACATTTACAGAAATGTGAAAAATTAGCAGAAACATTTGCAATATATGCCAAAAAAAGAAAAAATAATAATTTTAATGGAAATCCCGCACATTTATCTTAATTTAAAGCCTTGTGCTTCAAATGAAGTGGCGAAATGAGAAGATTCATGCTTCCTACTTTGAGCATGAATCAAAAAAATAGGGATTTGAATGGGTTTCAAATGAGCACATTTTCGGCGTAGTTGTGTAAGTGTGAGTATTTTAGTTAGTGTTGTTTACAATGGACTACAAATAAATAAAAAAAATAGAATGCTCAAAAATGGCACACATGTTTAACAATATAAAACTATGGTAAAAAGTTCAAGTCAAAAACACCAAAAGGTGTCTAGGTGCGTTCTCCAGCTGTCAAAAAACATGCAATATGGGGATTAAGGTATTTTGGATACTTAGGTGTGAGTGTGAGAGTGAATGATTGTTTGTCTCTACATGTGTCCCTATGATGGACTGTTGACCTGTCCAGGGATGGATGTTATTTTAATTTGGTACAGTGTATGTGTACAGACAGCACCTACAGGACAGACACACACACAAACACCTTATTACTCAAATGGATGGAGCCTGACAGGCATATCTTTGTCCTCTCAACTCTCCAGAAAGCCGCTAATCTGCTCCAACCCTCAGCTTGAAGTGGCTGTTAATTAGCTTCCTTGCCACTATTCACTGATTATCTCAGCACCCTGTCGTTCACGGGTCAGCCCTCGATTGTCATCTGCTCTTGAACGTGCGTGTGTTTTGTACACATGAGACGGTACTTTTAACACCTTTATGAAGTATGCTGAATCTGTGAAATTATGTATGTTTGTAGGTTATATGGATTTTTTGAAATGTAATTAAAATATGTTTTTTTTATTTGTTATAAACAACACGTTTCTCAGCTGAATAAATACTGAGTAAAGTGAGCTACTGATGTGGCCTGATGATATGCTGGCACTGCTAACTGGGAGGTCAACAGCAGTTTCTCTTCTTTCTTATCAGTTTCCTGTGACAAGCATCAAAGCCTGGTAACACTTTCCTTACCTCCGATTCTCACTGGATATGTAACAGTGTGACAGTCTTGGGAAAGTGGAAATGTAATAAATCACTTTTAGTGGTGCTTTTCCACTATTCTGTAAATAGCAACTCGGCTCAGATTGGCTTGACTTTACTCCCTTTTTGTTTTTTGATTTTCCATTAGTGATTAGTACCTGGTACTTTTTTGGTACCTGCTCTGGTTAAGAAGACTTCAAAATCCTGAAAACATGTTTTAATCTCCAACATATAGCAAGGCAAATTAAAACAAAATATATATATTTTTTGAAAGTATTTAGCAACAATTGTCAGCTAAATCATAACCCGTTCAGCTGTATTTTTTTTCTTTTCGTGAAAACAACGTGCCTGATACCACACCGAGAAGAGTAGAGTACTAAATAGGGATGTAACGATACACTCAACTCACGACTTGATACGGTCCACGCTTTTCTGTTCACGATACGATTTTCTCACAATTCTTTTTTTAATCAAAATGAGCTACAGAAAAATTATGACCAAATAAAATTATCTTTTATTCGTAGGAAAAAAATCTTAGAGGTGTTTTCTTTACAGAAACTCTGTAAAACAGTTTGTGTCCTCTTATAAAAAGTGCAACTTACATGGTCATCTTAAACAACAAAATACATGAAAAATATCTCCTTTCTTTAGAAACACTCTCACGTAAAGGCCACATTATACTTCTCCGACTGAGTAACCACGGAGACCCCTCGAGCCTTCATACTTCTCCGTCGTGGTGATGGATACGCACTGCAATTTCCCGCCCGATCAGTAGGGGTCGCTACCCAAGGTTGTTGTGCTTTTGGCTACAGTGAGCAATGGCGTCCGAGAGAGAAAGACTGTGAAAGCGGAAAATAACATTGAAACAGTGGCCGTTTCTCACTTTTCTGTGTCACGGAACACAGTTAATAATAGATAATTTGAGTTGAGAAATCTGCCATTTACAGTCTAAACATGTGCTGTGTGTATTAAGATATGACGTATTATAGTTTGGCAGCTCACAAGGTGGCGTATTGTTACTTTGCTTCTCACTGTGGTGGCGGCTAATATGCTGCTGCATGTTGCTTGCAGTCTCTTGCAATATTTACATGTCCATTTCTCACCAGTTGTATTTGTGTATATAGGGAATCCAAAATGCCGCCACACAGGTGATTTTAAACAGCTCGGTGCATCCTCTATCTCAAAGTTGTTGCCTACCGTCGCTATGTCTTCCCTCGTTCTGTGCCCCGTACCTACGTAGTGACGTAGTTATTTAAGGTAACGTAACCTATGTCTAAAAAAAGAAAGAAGAAAAAGAACATATCCTACTTCTCTCGCAATCGCGATTAATTTTTCTGTCAACCGGTGCGAATCGTCACACATTTGTACCGATTTTAATCGTGTCGCGATGCATCGTTACATCCCTAGTACCTAATGTATTAATTAGTATCAAAAGGAATAAGCTATATAACTTATAATATTACGATATTACAACAAGTAACTTCAGCAGTCAAAAAGTTTTGCATTTTGCAAACATGGCAGCCTCTCAAAGTAACAACAACTTATTTTTTCTGCACTTTCCTTCCAGTGTAAACTGACATGGTCTCTAAATGACAGAAAAAATCACAATCTAGAGCAACTCAGCATCGTCACTTGTGTTTACCACCACACATTTACCACCACTGGTCTGTCAGTACCAGCACCAGCTGTTCAAGGACCATCAATAAACATTTGGTCTCAGGCAAAATCTTAATTTTGTCTTTTTTACATTCTAATTAATCAACTGCTGCCTTGTTGTTGGTGTGTGTCTGTGTATTTTAATGTCTCCTTGGCACCTTTTCATTATCCGTCTCATTCTGCTGAAGGCAAACCGCTCTTAGAAAGTGTCTGTGCTCAACAGCTACACATTCACAGTCACATCCAAGCTGAGAGGGTTTTATTGTAGATCCTCTCCTTTGAGTACATTTGAATCTCAATGTCACAATCTGAACTCGGTATAACACATGATAATCAAAGCAGCCTTAATGCGACTGGGCGATCAATTTAACTCCACGTTGACCTGGGAGACCGAGAACCTCCCATGAAACAAGTAGATCATGCTGTATAAAGTCATCAACTGATGGGGGAAACGTCTAAAAATGTGGTTTGGAATGGAGGCGATGTGAGGCCAATCTCGGCTCCCAACTAAAGCTCATCACTTTTAAATTTAACTACCACATGCTGGCCACACAAGCTGAGAGGCAGCAGCTTCCACACCAGCAGGGAGTCACCTAATTTACCACCCCAGTTGTCAAGACTAACTAGTGCAAAAGCTACTTTTCTTTAAATCATCAAATACTTTTCTCCCCCCCCCAACTTGAATTAATTAGAAACAAAACCACATTGCGGCAGCTCCGTGGCCTTCTCCTGTGCTGTGTCGAATTCAAACACAGACCTACGCTAATAAACTAAACATGTAACTCATACACATTATACACTTAATGAGCACAAAGGAAACTGCCTTTATCTGAAATGCAACAATCAAACTATAAATGCAGAAAACTGCAGTTTTTCTTAATTGGTTTACAAGTGTAGACGTTTGATATTTAATAATCTGAGCTTTAAAAACCTTGATGACCTCCAACCAAGTTTAACAGTTAATCACTAGATTATGCTCCTCGTTTTAGTTTCTCTAACTTATTGGGTATATTAATTCTTTTGTGGAATAAAAAACTCAACACCACTGTGTTTTTAATCGTCAGCGCTGAACTTATATCCTTTAAAAAAGTGTTTGCTTTGAAGAACATCTTTTGTGACCTCCCCTGATAAAAAACTGATTAACACTTTGATGTAAAAAGATTACCAATACAGTTTTGTCTCATGTTGAATATCAACATGACATGACGTGGCGGCTGAAATGTCATGCATATTTTGAAATCATTGGCCTGCTGCTGTTTTTGAATAGCAAATCTGTGGCTGCTGGTGTCAAAGATATGTTTTCTTAATGTTAAAAAAGATTAATACAGGAATACAAGAGAGAGCTGATGGGTGTGAAAGTTTGAAAGTGAAAGTGAGAGGAAGAAGAGCTATCAGGAAGTCAATCCAATCTGGCAAGCGAGACGTTCTGAAAAGAACACCAACACAGAAGAGTAATAGTGAACTGAGGCCATAGGTGCACAAATGTGCCGTTTTGCATCCACATTAATGGTGAGGGAGGGGTAGAGATCATCGTGTCAAATTGCTTATCCAGCCTTGACTCCATGTTGTTTGTACTAGTGGCCGTTGCTGGTCTTTGAAAGAGGAGAGCACAAACAATCCATCTATCTTTCTATGCTAACTAGCCAGCTAACTAGTTATCTATCTATGCTAAATAGCTAACTAGCATCTATCTATGCTAAATAGCTAACTAGCCAGCCAGCCAGCCATCAATCCATCCATCTATCTATCTATCATCTATGCTAAATCGCTAACTAACCAGCTAATTCACCATCTATGCTAAATCGCTAACTAACCAGCTAATTCACCATCTATGCTAAATAGCCAACTAGCCAGCTAATTAGCCATCCGTCTATGCTAAATAGCTTACTAGCCAGCAACCGAGATCTATCTATCTATCTATCTATCTATCTATCTATCTATCTATCTATCTATCTATCTATCTATCTATCTATCTATCTATCTATCTATCTATCTATCGCGGATACAAAACTTGTGATTCAGACTGGAGTAATTCTGTAAAAAGCTGGACTCTCACTCTCATCCAGGCTCTGGCTGAGTGGGTGCATCTGTTCATCTGTGAGGACGTCCACCTTTGATGAGGGTGAGGCACCAGATGGTATTTAAATTGGACATGTAAACACGGCACTCCAACAGAGTGCATCAACCAAAGACCTCGGCAAGCTCTGAGTAGCTGCAGCGAGCGGCTTTCTTTCTCTCGTTTTCACCACAGTTTTCAGTTTGATCTGTTATATACTGATCAAAAAAGAGTATGCACATTAAAACAGAGTTAATTTTGTTAAATTCTTGTCGTTGCTTATATTTGGGATGACAGTGTTTGATTAAAAGGAAGAAAGCCAATCTTTTCTGTCCTGCACCTATTGTCAGTTATAATAATTATTGCTATTTTTCACTAAAAAGGTGCAACACTAAATCACTAGAACGTCTCTCACTGGGTCAATCTGTCAAGTGCAGGAGAATGTGGGGACTCCAGAGGCACTTATGAACAACCTCAGCGCCAACTGTGAGAGACAGAGGCTGTGCGAGTGGGACACAAAGCAATATGAGATATAACAAAAACACATGATGGTAGGAATAATAGAAATGTGATGCATGAAGAAAATAATTGCAACACTAATAATCAAGACAGCGGAATAATTGAAAGAGTCCCCAGTTCATCATTAACTGTGGTAAGAATGTTATGTATTCAAAACAGGACTGGGAATTGTTCTGAATTATAGTCAGGCAGTGATTAACTGGATCCAGTTGGATGATTAAAGTTTATTTTCTCTTTGTATTTGTTGATGAAAAAAATAATAGCAGATAATCGGCAGAACTGGACAGACGGACTATTGCAAATTAATGTATACACTTCCACATGTCATATTCGTTTAGAAACCTGGATTTAGTGTTTGCTAAGGACACTCTATTGTTTTTATCCTGTATTAATCGTGTGCACACAAAAGATTATCTGCTTCCCGCTGGTAAGGTATTATTATTATAGTATGTCCACAGTCGATTTATATCACCTGAGCCACGTGTTAATTACTATAACCACGATGATGATGAAAATCACCCCAACGGGTTTAAAACCCACCAAGTGAAATATTCCTGGACAATAGCATGGGAATAAAATATCCTTGATTCCAAAAAAATATGCACAAAACCTTCAGCAAAGCAATTTTACCAAGCCAAAGCAAAACTAAAAGTCTGAAAAAAAATCTGCCATTTACAGAGGCCACAACAGTCATACTCTCTCCACATGTATTATATCCTTGTGTAGAAAAAGGGACTAAGGCTTTTCTATAAAGTATTTTACACAGCCAGGACTGTGACTCTGTGATTTTGTCCCTTTTTTGTGGTCAATAAATTGCCACAAATGCCTGATTTATTGTAAACGTGCATTGTCGTCGGCATAAAGCAGAATCCATTATGCAATAAAGTGAAAGGCGACTGGGAGATTTACGGATATGCTACCTTATGAACCCGCTGACATGTATTTGACACACAGTTTCAAGTTAACAGTACAACATGTTAAATAGTTTTTAAGCTGCTGCAGGCCAGTAAATCAAGGTTTCTTCCCTTTTTTATCACAAAGCTGCTGCTCTTGGTGAAGATCTGGTGCACAGGCCGTGGTCCTGGCATGTCCCTGGGACAATTTCAGAGGCGTCTCGCAGGATAATTCATTTGTGATAGCTTGGACTGGCGCGCATATAGGGAAGCAGCTGCGGCCCCTTTTCATTAGATTTCAAGCCTGCAATCTTAGATTTCCACATATTAACTTCACCTCGCACTGCAACCACCTCAGAGATTTTTACCAGGCAGTCACTCAACAATTATTTCAGCCTAATTTCTCACATATTTTTCTCAACAGAATGTTAGAAACAGATTAATTTAAATGGCTGTGTCAGCCATGTCATGAAACATGTGTTTGGAGGCTGTGCTTAAACTGCAGTAAAAGTGAAGCACAAAGATAGCGGATGCAGCAGGATGTGGATAATCTACAGTTTCTCTGGGTTAAAGTTTCCCTCTTTTTTGTGAAGCTATGGTGGAGCTTCCCAGTGTACGAACACGAAGCATCGCGCTGTATTTCCCTCTGCAGGCTTTGTGTTTCGTCATGTTGTGTGTGTGTGTGCGCAAGTTGTCTCGGTCTGCTGTGGGCACGTTGTAGCATTCATATTTCCGAATTTGAGAAATGTCTCAAAATGTTTATGTATCTCGAGGTTACCTTTTAGCTTGATGGCGGATTGTAATAGTAGTAGTTTTTGTGTGTCTCTGTGTTTGTGTTTCCAGCTGAGTAATGAGAGGCAGGGAGGCACGATTACTGTCACACACAGAGATGCCTTTTCTGCTCCACTTAACTTGTGGATCTTAGGCTGCATAAATTGACAGTAGAGGTTGTGCATGTCTCTCTGCCACTCTCTCTCACTGGTAATCACATTCACTCTAAGCACACACACAAAATAACACAACTTACTGACATTCAGCATGCTCATGCATAGACATACAGCAAAGCACACGCAGCGTTGTATGAATGTTGGAATGGAGGCACGGCTGGATGGCAGCCAGCACTTTGCTGTGGAAAGCCTGCAAGTGAAGGTGATTTACATATTTATTATTTCAGTTTTAAAAAATTCCAACATCCCACAAACCTGCTCTCTCTCTTTCTTTCTCACTCACACACAAACACACAATCATAAAGTGCAGTCCCTTCCTTTAAAAGACACACATTTTGTGCCTTCCAGTAGTTTCATGAACAAGTTTGGATGCAAAAAATAAAAATGCAAATCTCAAACAGAAAGTAGGCCAAACGCTGGCTCACTTTGAACCGTGGCATAAAGGATTTTTGTTGGTGGCCACATCGGCGACATGGTGAAAGGCAACAGCAATGGGAGAGCACGGGGCTTTAGATGTTGCCTCATCCAGAGTTTCATCATTTCATAAATGGTTTAACATCAAAGGAGAATGCAGCACGGAAAAATGTGTGTGGTATTTTTTGTGACTGATATCCTATAATCGCCCTGACGACATATTCAAATAATTTAACTGTAGGTACAGAGTGACAAAATGACAGCCTGGAGGTCTGTACTAAGGCGTAAGATACATTTCATGAGTCAGTAGCTTGGAGCTGAAAACAAGTAATGTTTCTTTAATCTTTGCTGTGACCTTTGCCCCCCACTCCTCCACAGGCTAGACATTACTATTTGTCTGCTTATGACATCCTGTGGTTTGTTTTGAGGGGTCACAAGCAGAGAATATTAAATTTTTCAAGTAGATTTTTTACATGAAATGGATGTTTTTCGGTCTTTTGGTGCATAAACAACATACCAACAAACAAAATAATGTAATGCAACATGAAATAAAGCAATCACTGTGCAAGAATAGGCAAAAAAAAGAACATTATATAAAAAATATTGTCTAAAACAACTTCCCTTTCTTCCATTCATGTAAAATAACTTGCATTCACTCAGTCATATCAGCTTTGACTAACTGTAATCTCCCAGAAATAATTGATCTCCACCCGTTTCCTGTTGTGATGTATGGGCAGTGGTCACATGACAGAAAAACGCTGCTTCAATTAGAAATTCAGTTGCATATAATCAGGTAACTACTCCCAGGCTTTTAGCTGATTAGGTTTCACCAAACGCTGTCCATTTTCAGCTTTTCGGAGGAACCATCTGTTATTATATTTAAGTGACAGTCTTGGCGCTTTGAAAAGAAGATCCATCACAGTTTTCTACCTGGGAGGAGCTGCAGGTGTGGGGACGCATCCCCCCCGCGTTCCCCCTCTCTTTCTCCCTATCGTTCTTGCTCTCCTTGCTCTCTCCTGAACTTGGCAGGAGATCGATTTCCTTCCCGAGGCGGAGTGTTCAGATGACTAATGCTTAGAGCGGCGGAGAGCACGGCGCTCCCATCACTTCTTACACCAAAGCAGGGCTGACAGGATCCGAGGAACCGGAGCCTCAGAAGTGATGAGGCAGCAGGAAGGACAGAGTGTGGTAGATAGAAAAAATACAATAAAATAATACATAAATAGCATGTAATTAAAACACAGCACTGCACTGGTGAGTGATAAACAGATTAACAATGGTACTGGACATCATTTTGGTAAAGACAAGGAGAGAGGGTGGTAAAAAGAAAAGAGTACATCCAAGAGGAACAAGCTAAACAATTCATTGCTGTCCTCCTTTTATTCTCTAATGTTGCTGCAGGGTAATTAGCAAAGGTGTAGCGCTGCTATTTGTCTAAGTACCAAAGTGCACCTGATACGCCCATAGGTAATTTGTGTCTCATTTTGAAGGCTACACAACAACCCACGACTCCTATGGTAGAAAGTTTGCATTACAGTACAAGTCAACTATATAAGCCACTTTATTAGGTACAACGGCAAGTAGACATGAAGACGCGGCCAAGACGATCTTCTGGTGTTCAAGGTGAGTATCAGAAAGGGGAAGAACTGTGATTTAAGTGGCTTTAAACATGGTCAGAGTATTTCATAAACTACTGATCTATCATTTTAATGCACAAGCATATGGTTAAAAGAGAACGTCTAGAAATAAAGAAAACATTCATTAATGGCAGTTTCTTTTAGGTGGAAATGACCACAGAATGCAAGTTCTGAGCATAGAGCACAAGAATTAACAAAGCAAAAGACAAACAAGTAACTAAGAATGAGAGAGAATCTTCAAGAGAGCTATGACGTTTACCACACAGACAGAGGTCTGTGACAATGTGGTGACGAGAGACTGGACAACCAGGAAATAAGTAGAGGCTTGATGATTAGATTGGGAGCAGGTGTGGTTCTGCCGGAGGTGAACTGATTGCATGCAGGAGAGAAAGGAGGAGACGAAGGCGGAGCCACACCCAAAACATCTCTTCAGAGGTTGAGCTCATTTTTAAACTGACAATGTGGCTTTTATTTGTCTTTGCTGATATTTTTTGACAAAGTCTTCACAAACACCATCAGAAAACTGAATAATGAATGAGAAAAATGTTTGCTTTTCCATCTTAACTGGTTCAATTTAAGGGCCAATTCCAATTCCAATTCCTATCTTAACCCTCAATCTTAACCCTCAAGCTCAACCCTTATCTTAACTGGCCCTCAAAACCAGGTGTTGAGGGTAATTTTGTCACTTAGAAATGGGACACCCCTTAAATGCAGATACGTCTTCAGACTGTGGGGGGCAGAATATCGCGAAAGCTGCGTCCAGTCTGTCAACTCCAAAAAAGAAGAAGAAGAACACATTTACGTCACGATTATTTATTTATTATTTTATTTCAGTCAAGTTATTAGGTTGTCAGTTAGTTATAAGATGATACTCATACAAATACCACAACCACAGACATATTCAGCTAACAGTTACCGCACACCACGGCTTATTGAAAAGTAAAAGATCGCTTGTCTGCACACGGCCGGCTGTTGACAAAAGATCGTAAAGTAAAAATAAATGTTACGCAACAATGACGTCAGTAATCCATAATATGGGCCTAAACTAAGATAATACAATGGTTTTCATCATTTTTATATCTCTATTAACAAAGAAAATACTTAATTTGTATCGCACTCGCTTCGCTGCTTTCGACGCCATCTTTCTTATGTGAAAACACGCAATGCATTCTGGGTAGCCCTTGCTCCCAAGGGGGGTCTCGGATAATCTCAATATTGAGGGCGATACAGCCCTTAAACTCACCCCTCAACTTAATTTTTCTGAGAATCGGGACAGCACTTGCACTAGAGGGAGCGCGCATTTTTGAGATTGAGGGTTAAGATTGAGGGTTAAGCAAGGAATTGGAATTCACACTATAGCAGGGAAGAGTGTGAGTGTGCAAGTAGACATGTTGGTTAGTGACTAACGGGGACACCAGCAAACATCTCAAGCAGCTCAAAAGAAATAATTGTTTTTTATTTGTGTCTTTTTTTTCACCTTTTTACCTTAACTAAGATTAAAAAGTGGTTCAGAAACCAATTACACACCCCAGCTTTTAATTTGAGATGTGTAAACTGGTGATTCACTTCTTACTTTACTAACTGGTGATTTTCTGCTTAACTTAGCATCATTATCTCAAAAATTGTATGACTGCCTTCAGTATGAAAATCCTATCTATAAATATATGAATGTAGTTTCAATTCATCGCCACTGAATAATGGAGATGCTACCTGTATGTAGAGGAGAAAACATGCAAACAAAAACAGCTGTGCTGCAAAAAAAAAAACACAGCAAACAGCAAACAATAAACAAATACTATCACTTGCCTGATTTTTCCCAAAAAAATACCCATTGTCAGCAAACAGGCAGCACAGGCAGCTATAGAGCAACACAACAATGGAAACCACAGTCACACGGGGGCTCGGTGGTTCTTTGTGGGACTCCAAAGTGCAGGATATGCAGAATAAGCAATTTTTTTTATTAAAACTGATCCTTTTTAATGCTTAGAGTTTATTTTTACAACAAAATTTTTTCCCAAAAGAAGTTTTAAAAAGTCAAATGTTGTGCAGGTAGGTGATAAGCGACACAAACTATTGATTTCCATACACGGTTCTAAATAATTCTATTGGCTTCTGTGCATTTTATTGGAGAAGAGCACTGACTTTCAACACAAAGCTCCACAATGAAGTAAAGCAATGACATTTAGAAAAAGAATTGACTTGGCAAAATGCCACAGGCTGTAGCTGTAAAAAAAATAAAATAAAAAAACATTCAAACATCTTTTTGACTCGACTCCATTTCTCTTTGCTGTTTCCCCTTTAAGAGTGGCTGCTACTTTAGGAAAATTGCCTGCCAGTTTTACCTTAATACCCAGCAAACACGTTCCTGATAAGCACCGAGAGAGAGGCTCAACTCGTGAGATTTATGGCTGAGGAAGTATAAATATGTGCAGCTTGTTGACCTATGATGCAGATAAAGTTGCTTTTTCCCTCTCTCTCCCTCTCTCTCTCTTATCTGTGAAGCTATTCAAAACAATAATCTGTGTTTGAAAGAAACCACTAGTCCCTGGAGCTATTTTTAAAAAAAAAGAAGAAAAAAAGAAGGTGTTTTGGTAATCGTCTGCTGTCTCACTGAGCAAGGACGATCTGATAAACGCCTGAAAAACTTTTAAATGGGAAATTCTCGACCGCGGTGTAACTTTACAGGATTTCAGTGACAGGGCTTGATAGAAAAAGGCAGCAAATTTTCATAATCTCGTCTTGTTTACATTGATGAGGTTGCATTTTGAGCTGTTGTTTCGGCTTCAGCGGAGTAAGATAGCAGGAAATGTTGACTACCTATATTATGATGGCCTTTTGGCTCTGTTGTACGTCTTCATGGTGCCCTTGTCTGGCTCTAAGGGTTTTATTAGGTATTAGTGTGTTTTAGGTATATTAATAATTAAGCCAATCAGAGTTTCACTTTAAAAAGCCAGGTGTGTCTGTATCTGGTGCATTTGCCACTTAAATGGCGAATGCAGGAAACAGGAAAAGTGGACAATTTCCTTGCTGAGGAGACAGAAGGTGCATGTGCTTCCTACCCACTGTGTGCACTGGGCATGAACAGGACAACTGTTTCGGTTTTGGAACCCAGTAATAGCACTATTTCATACCTGATTCGATCAGATAAATATTTTATAGCAAAAATGCCTTATATTACTGATATTTATCAATTAAAAATGAAACCTCTAGAAAACGTTCTCTAAAGATTGCCAGAACTTTGCAACTTTGTGTACACAACCACAAAATTAGTCATCAAAATATCTTACAGCAGATTCAAGGTCATGGCAACCTTCACAGAAACTAAAAAACTGTTCTTTTGACCTTATTCCCTTACATACAGCTGCATAGTTGACATTTCAAGCATGACGCATGTGATCTCACATATCAGCACAGTTCATAGTCCGTCTACTTCTGCCTGTCCTGACGAGGATACTATCACCTCCACTGCAACAATCTCCATGCTACACGTTTTACCTTGAAATCTGTTTCTTTGCCACCCTCTCCTCATCCCTGTCATCAGTCTCTCTCCCCAGTCAGTGATTTTATTGATTGTAGTTCTTCTGTAATGGCGCGTGGTTTAACAGCACAACCTCACCGTCTGCAGTCGCCGGGTGGTCGTGATGGAGGTGTTTGGGTATTTTGTTGTGTCCAAGTGAGCAGCTGTTTGTGAGTCTGTAGGATAACATAGTGAGTTCATTTGTGCATAAAAACAATGAGCAAAGGGTGAGGTTTGTGTGTGCATGTGTGTGTGTGTGTGTGTGTGTGTGTGTGTGTGTGTGTGTGTGTGTGTGTGTGTGTGTGTGTGTGTGTGTGTGTGTGTGTGTGTGTGTGTGTGTGTGTGTGTGTGTGTGCTGTTCACAGAGTTGTGTGGAAATAGCAGTGTCTGACTGATTAGAGCCTTTAGTGAGTGTACCCACCTCACAGCACACATCCTTCACACTGACAGGTAGGCTGTGAAAGTGTATGCCTCCCTGCCTCTAAGTGTGTCTCTGCCTCTGTTTTATGAGGCATTGTGAGTGTTTTCAGGTGTGTGTTTTTGTGTGAATGTGTGTGTGTGAGAGAGAGTGTATCCAATTTTCGCTAGCCTTCCGTCATCTATATTACATGCATTTTGGATAAATGTGAGCTATGGAGTCACAGTGCATCTGCTCTGACTTCCACAGCCATTGCTTATGTTGCTGTATTTGTGTGTGGCAGCACCTGTGTTTACAGCGTGTCGTGTCAGTGAGGCCCAGTGTGACTTCAGCTTGTGCCTGAACGCTGTAAAAAATTATTGTGGTTTTGTTAGGTCGCAGTAAATGTTGACCAATACAAATTTTTATAGTAAAGGTATAGGTTTTAAAGTAAAAAGACACAGAGCACTGTATCAATCTGAATGCTCGATGAACTAATCATGTAGTGTACGATGTGATATAGAGACAATGCGACGATGAAGCAACAACATGTAAAAGTAACGTTTGATAGACAATTACACACACGTTATATACACGTAAACTGTTAGCAAAGTAAAGCCATCGCTGGACAATAATGTCAGTGTTATTCAAATGTTTTATTGTTAATCATGTTTGTTCAAGACGCCTATAGACAACATTATAATGTTCACAGCTCACCCAGTTGGTATATTGTGCTGAAAGGTTTGTTTTCCTGAAAAAAAGTAAAATCTTAATCATATTTTATGTGTGATTGTATTTCTTTTCCTTAACAGTTGAAACATGGATTAATAAAGTCTTGGAGAAACTCTTCACAGCATCCAGCTCTTCTCTTTACCACTGTGACTCCTCCAGCTATCCCACATCAGATTCTGACACCGCTCTACATGTTTCATTATTTATTTTTTGTTTGCATATTGTGTTAGACATGCTTTTAGGTTTTAATTTGTACTCTTGAATATGATGGTAATAAATGTTCCTTTGTGAATAAAAAAGCTGCATGCATTTGTACACTTGTGTAAAGTAAAGACTTGAGGAAGGAGGCAGAATAGTCATCAGTAAACAAAGTAGCTCTAATTCTGAAGTGTTTATCAACCATTTTTCTCCAAATTAAATAACTTTTATTACTAATAATACTGTAATGGAGGAACACTAATGGCTAGAAAATAAACCACAACACATATGAATTTACATTTTTAATATTAATAGTCATAAAAAGA
Organism: Microchirus variegatus; assembly: GCF_963457635.1. NCBI lineage: Eukaryota > Metazoa > Chordata > Actinopteri > Pleuronectiformes > Soleidae > Microchirus > Microchirus variegatus. Next base: position 15,815,438 of record NC_139817.1, on the reverse strand, counting down.
AAAATCAGACTTATCAACAGTCTTCATAGACACAGTACTGTTTTCAGGAGCTGCGTATGTTCTTCTGAACAACACAGTCAGGTAAAACAAGACGATCGTCTTTCCCCAGTCTGTGGTTCCACTCCAGTGACGGTAAGCTGTTCGGTGATATGACTGTCTGTAAAACAATGATTATAACGTTAGCGAATCAAAGTATCTGTTCTTACATTAGCATAGATGTAAATGAACTGTAAATATGCTAACGTTAGCTCAGCTGGCGGTACATATAATCATGGATAAATACGGTGGTAAAAATAAATCTAAAACAAAATACTCACTTTATATTGAGGCGGCCGTTTATCCCGTTTCCTTCAGCCCGCTACCCCCGTTGCCCACCCGGCCGAGTTGGAGTGAGCTGCTCCAGATCCGGCCAGTGCCAGACCGAAGTGCGTGCAGCTCCGCTCCACTGCGGCAGCCAGAGCCCGCGGCAGCACATTCAAGTTCTCCAGGTACCCGGTTCCGGCCGTGGGCACCGCCAAAAAGCAGGTATTTTCCCTCGCAGCCATATCAGTCTGAAAACTACATTCTGTCATTGTCTTCTCTGCTTACAAGGCCAAATTAAAGAGAGCGAGAGCCGGTGCTAACTTTTCGCAAAGATGGCGGACACTGTTTACATTCTGGGAATGAAGTCTCGTCCATTCTGGGAAGTCTCGTCCCCCTGTGGGTGAGTCCAAAAAATGCAGAACTAGTGTTGTAGTTCTAACGTTGTGCGTTCCCTCCGATAACGCAATATGACGCGTAACGCGTATATATTCATATTGGAGCAAAAATAAAAAATTTTAGAAATCAGGGGAAAAATGATGGAGGGAAGCACACTTTCTAAAAAATAATAATGCTATTCTAGCAATACAAAGCCACATGCTAATCAGTGAAGTATTCCTTTAAGTATTTTGACCTCTAAGCACTACTTTTGTGAATTGATAAATACTTTCACCTTCTGTTGGCGACATTTTCGCTTAACTCTCTTATCTTTCACGTAGATTCACATACTGCCCTAACATTAAAACGCTGCCCTAACTTGCAATGGAACTGCTGAGCTGGTCGTTGACTGACTTGAGATGAACTGCAGCCTTATGCTATTGTTGATGCGACGTCCAAAATGTCGAAAGTTAACATGAAAAAAAAAAGAAGTAATAAAATTGTATGGGTAATGGGGGCGGGACTAGATAAGCTTTGCTTCTCCCGCTGTCCCTTTCGGTCATGTGTATGAATGTAAATGCTGATGTATGCAGATGTTGATAACTTGTCATGCCCGAAATAAACGATTCATTCATTCATTCATTCATTCATTCATTCATTCATTCATACAGTGGTTTTCCTAGTGTAACAGGTTAGCTTAGCAGCGATGGCTTCTCCGCTTCTTCTCCTGCTCTCTAAATCTTAAATGTTAATACCATAATGCACAAACAGCATGGTTCTTCGTCCATCCCTGTGATGGCAGTCAATTATTTTTTAAAGGACAGGGCATTAAACTGCGAGTTGAATGTGAAAATGCCTCAGCCTCTCAATATTATATTAGTGATGTCTGGCATTCATATCTTGAAAAAAAAAAAAACATATTCACCTCACTATAAAACTTGTGACCTATTTGGATATTTGAGTATTGTTTGAAAACTAATCTACATGTTAGACTTTTATCATGAATAATAATTTTATTTCAGTCTGCTGAGAGTGAGGCTGCAAACCCTTCCCTTGCTACCTGGTAATGTGCAACAATGGTCAATTTAGACTGTAATTGTCAAAAAAAAAGAAAAAAAAAAAGCTATACAAATAAAGCTTATTATTATATTTTTATTCACTGTTCAGCTCCAGTGTTACAAACACACTACAATAGCACCTTATCCTTTAAGAGTGTTTTAAATGCAGGAGTACAGCGGCCGCAGACAGAGCCAACAGCAGCATATAGCCTCAAGTTATTCCTCTTATTAACCCTAAGAACACAGAGTATTAGAAGGTTGCTAATATCACAAATAAAAATGCGATATAAAATGAATCACAATTAAAAAAAAAAAAAAAAAATGCACTTTTAAAGCCAGAATATGTGACCTATAAACACACAGGAGGAGGTGTGTATTATCCCATGGCAATTTACCATGGACAATAAATGTTAGTCCACAAAAAGCCTTGTAAAAAAAATGCTTCAAAACAGGGGGGAGCTTTCAACTCTAAAATGTTAAAGAGGGAGGAAAAAAGGTAATCCATTCATTTTACCTTCATTATGGAACCCTGACACCAGCCATGATACAGTTCATGGTGCTGAAATGAATAAAGTGCTGTGATGATGCTTAAACTGAAGGAGGGGAAGCTATTGTCTTTGCCAAGCCTCTCACAGGTTATTGCCATATGTGTATTAGAAGGCGTATTGGCCTGTGAAGGCAACACACAAAAAAACACATTCTGTCACTTCTCATTTGGTCTCAATTTATGTTCAAGGAGACTTTTTTTGTGGTTTGACTTTTTTTTTTTACTGTAAACGCTACTTTGGACAACCATGGGTTATTCTAACCCAACAGTGTTAGATTATAGGTATGTTTTCCACCCTAAAATCGGCTAAAATGACGACATTGTTGGGTTAAGGCTACCAGAGAGAGGATTTAAGAAGATACAACCTGAATTCTGGGTAATTATAGAACATACAAATCTCCGCTCATAATACATCACAACGCAGTTGAATGGAAATTATACAATGAACTTTTGTATGAATCAGGGGTGTGATTAGCAAAGGACAAAAAAGGAAAATATACGGTGCACCTACCATGACGCGGCGGCATTGTATTGTTTCAAAAATTAAAATAAAGTACAGTAGCCCACATGGAAGAGAGTTAAATGTTAAAAAAAAACTGCTAGAGATGTCTTTTCAGTGTTTAATGAAATATGCTGTTTAGTTTTAGAATCAATCTATCAATTATTTTCTCGATTAATCAAATATTTTTTTGTCCATAAAATTATAGTTAAAATGTTGATCAGTTGATATTTGTAGCGCTGCTCTTTTCCTTTAATAAACAGACTGCTCCAATTCCACTGTAGGCACGCTAAACAACGCAAGGACCTAACGGAGCTACCTGGTAAGCGGTGCCTGGACTCCGGTGCCACGGCACGAAAAACAAATTTTAACAATCGGGAGTCATGTAAACATGACTTTACGGGCGTCTTTTTCCGGTCATGGAAACCCCTCATGCGTCAAAACGCTGTTAACGTGCCCAGCACTAATGATATAGTTTTTAAATCAAATTATGACAGACCGGCACAAAAACATGCGTTGGACCACCGATGGCCAGTCCATGCCTGCACGTCAGCTAAAATAATGGACTATACTGCGAGTGAAACGAAGACATGTGGCAGAGGCACTAAAACCACTGCACAGTTTACCCGACTGTGCACCTGACCTGCGCGCACCCCAGCTCCAGGCCGAAAAAACAAATTAACTATTAAAATTCCGTTTAAAAATGAAAAAATTACACCCCTGATGAATGTTCCCCATAGAAATGCTAATTTTGGCATACAATATGAGCTCAAAAGGCTTCCTGTGTGCATGAGCAGGCAGGGCTGTTAGCAGCAGCAGTGTCAGGGCAAGTTCACACGTCTTGTTTTCACTAATTATGACCATGTTCCAATCACACCATCTCCTCAAAATCACTTTCATGTACGGCTAATTTTGAGAGAAGACATTGGGGACAAGTAACATCTGCAGAGCATCGTGTTTTATTGGAATACCCCCCTTCAATATTCTCACCCGTCAACCCCGGAATATGATTAAACGCAAGTTAATGGTGATGTTTGTGCATCTCAAAAACACATGGTTATCATCAAGATATGAATATTGTGGTCTCAGTTAAAAGTTGACCTGCAGGGTTTGTGATCGAGAAGCCATGAGCGACACTTCATTAAAAGGTTGTAAAATACATGATTGATTGGTATGTACTGTTAAATAGTGCATGACTCATTAAATATAAACATATTTGGTACATGTTGGAGCATGACCTCAGAGGGTCTGAAGTCACATTTAGACTCAGAGTTTCTTCATTTCAATGTTGACATGCATCCATTTTGTCATCATATTTCAGATAAGTCAACCCAACGATAGAATATGGACACAAGTGCAGGACAACGACTCAAATCTAAAATGTTATGTAATTTAAAGTAATGCAGACTCAGAAACAACAAAAAGGCAAAGTAATCTAAAACAATAGAAGGAAAGGAAGGGAAAAAACTATCAAAGCCAGTCCAAATCCACTAAAGAACATGTGGAATAAACAAGGCAGTCTGGCAGGGAGGAACAGGAGAGCACAGAATATAAAAGTTAACTTTTGTCTGAGAGAACGAGAGCCAGGTGCGAGTGATTCAACACAGGTGAAGGTGTTTGACAAACGAGAAACAAATAGAAACAAGACACAAATATAACAGGAAGTAAAGTCAACAAAAAACACAGCAATAAATGCAAGACGAGAACAAGACTATGTTAAAAAAACAGGATAATGAAAGTAATGAACAGTAATTTTATGAGGATTAATTACTAAATGACCTCTTTCTTTCTCACATGAGAAACTTCCTGGACTGGAAACTCTAAAATGCTAAAATGTGACCAGGCAACAATTCGGTCTTCCTGTATTTGACATAACCAAATAAGTAGAAGGTAAAGCTGCTGTGGTTTCAGTCGAGGAACATCCACCAATCATATTCAGGTTTTGAATGTTGTGCCTATGGCAGCATGTGGCACAATTAACAACTTGAAAACACAGTGAATGCAGGAAAACATGAGACTGACTCACATAATAATATATATATATATATATATACACACACACACACACACACACACACACACAGACACACACATATACTGTATATAAAGATGGGGATTATTTTTAATTTCTGTAATGTGGACATTTCATTTAAAGAGAGAGAGGAATCTACACAGGTACTTCAGCTTTAGTCAATGTTTTATTCTGTTTTATGTGGATTAGGACCTGGATTAGAACCTGGATTATTTGGTACACAATATTCTACAGAGTGGTAGTGGCGATGAGGTGATATATTGCTGTTGTTGAAGTTGACAGAGATTAAAAAAGGCCACTCTGCATAGCCGAGAAGATGCTCGTCAAACCCACAGGCCACAGAAAACCCAGGATTACACCGCTTCTCTCTGGGGATTAGAATTAACGCTATAATTTATGAGCTGCTTTTTATTGAATAGAGTCATCCTTTTGTTGATTAATAAAATCTGCATCAGGGTTTTGAGGATACACCAATCAATAGTTTTCAAAATATTTGTACCAAACAACTTCATTGAGAAAAAAATCCACATATAACTTGATTATGAGAATAAGAACGTTTGTGTTTCAGCCCTGCTCTCTATATCTCTGTCTCGGCATCGCAGACCCTGAACAGCAGTCTGTCTTAAAGCCATGGGACCTATTTCAAGCCCATAAGATAAAGAGGAGGCAATTTTCACAGGGAAACAAATCTGTCAAGAGCTACGACGTAAATCAAAACCCGAGCAAAGAGACACGAGGGGACAGGGATAAAGAAAGATGGTGGAATAAGAGTGGGATTAGATCTTTAAAAACCCAGGTGTCTTTTTTAGCCAATATAGCATTAAATCTGTTCAACCAAAGCAGCACATTCATAAAGCTTTAAGTCATTTTTAACCACGTATAAGCAGTGTGGCTTTACAGACAGGCATTGTCATAGTCTGCTGTTGGTCGGTCTGCCACTTTGTGAAGAGACAATCTTCTCGACTACTGGGTACAACAACAAGCTGCAGTGTGTGTGTGTTCATTTGTGTGCAAGTGAAGGCATAAATCAAGTCTGAAAGTCAGTAAGAAAGAATAAAAGATCTGAAGCTCTTTAACAGTATAAAACTTAGACAGCATGTTAATGACCCAGCACATACTCGATGACGTACTTTAAGAGGGGAAAAATCTGCAATATCTCAAAACCAATAGTAGTTGTGTAAAAGATAGGTTGATCTCTAGGTGCTGCCTTTTACACTATTTAAAAAAGGTAATGTGCATATGTAACGGGGTTAAGTAGTGTGATTCCACTTGTCATATAAGAAAAACTCATCTCACAACACAGAAACTTGTTTGTCCTATGGCAATTAAATGCAGCACCCCTGTCGATTAGGGTTGTGCAACCTGGGGGATAATAGCAGTTGGACCCCGCTGTTTCCCTGGTAGGTGCATGAGCTATGAGCTCCGCCATTGTTTCATATTAATTACTTTTATTTTAATACTAAGTGGGGGTTTAAGTTGTAAATTGTTTAAGCATAAAGCTCCCGAATGTTCGAACATGCCCTTTTTCATAAAAGGTTGACGGTGTTTTCTTTTATTCTTGTTTACAAAATGGCTAGTGCTACATATTGTTAGCTAACCTACACTTTCCTTTCATTTAACATTTTTCAGGCATGTATGTGTGTGTGTGAGAGGAACCGGGACTGATTGTACAATTAATGTCTCTACCAGGTACGCTTTGTGCACATATTGCCTCAAATAAACGGCAAGACTGCCAACCTGAAGGTCTGCTTCGTCTGTTAAACTACACAACACAATGATGAGGACAACGCCACTACACATATTTAATGTGTTCCTAACACAAACGGGTCTTGCAAAAAAGTATGATTTTGGTTTTCCACATGCAGGCAAAACAACACTGTGGTGCAACTGGAATTAACCTTTGTTCCAGATGAGAATGAGGAACCGCCATATTTTATTTTTGATTTGACTCTTTGACCCCCCCCCTCCCCAGACTGTCATTCAAAACAACCAATCAGTGCTTCAAAATTCACAACATGAACCGTCCTCGAAAGATTGAGCCCCCAAAGCCCTAATCTCATGAATCAAAACAGTGTAATGTGAGTGAGATCGTCTCCATTTATTGCTGTGATAAAGTTTTTGCTATACCAGGTTCATGTAACTGATGAAAGTTACATCACAAAGGATTTTTAGACATATTTTTATATAGTTTTGGTGTGTGTTTTTTCTGATTGAGGTAATTGGTTAGCACAGAGTTAGTTTATGGTAGTGCCATGTATGGAAGGAAATGTTTTATTACTATTATTTTAAGTATTAATTTGGACACAATCTTTTAAAGTTTATTTGGCATCTGAGTGTGACTTTTAATCCTACATGTAAGCAAATTAAAATAGTGAAAATACCATGCACATTTACGCAACTTCCTGTCACTACCATTTTTTGTTAACCCCACTATAAATTGAAAGAACAAACATGAACCCTAAGCCCTAATTTATACTAAAACAATGTTTCTGTGATTAATTAACTTCACAAATATCCCTCTTGTGTCCTCTGACACATGGGTGTTTTCAGTTTTGCTGCAGCTAATACAAAACCCAGCACACCTTCACCCGCAGTCGAGCCAATCAATGACAAAACGGATGAATTATAAAAAAGAAGGGGGGCAGCAGGTGTGAGCTCTCTACCCTCGCTTGTCTCAGTTAGTCGCGTCTCATCGTCCCAATTAAGTTCAGTGCGCCCCTGAAACGAGACGAGCTGCTTGTGCCAATTTGGAACGGGGCAGCTCTTTGAAGGCGAGTGGATGAAAATGCAATCTGTACAAACAACACTGTAAACAACAGAGATTATTAATCCCATATTTGCATGTCCTAGGATCCATAAAGGGAAGCTTTAACGGTGTCTTCACCACATGCTTCTGCCTAGTTTTTCAAATTGATATAAATTACTGATTCCACTGCTCATCGCCATAGAAATTACACCATAAAATGTACAGATAATACAGAACAGTACGTGTTTGCAGGGTATATGTATCTAGTAATTGCCCTGCTCCTTTTCTAAAAGTGCTTATATGGGGGTTTTTTCATCTAAAATTTTATATAAATTTGAAGTTATGTTTGTTTTTGGGTTGTTTTTTGTGTGCCTAGCCAACAACACTCTGCAGGGAACAGCACAATATGTGCAAACAAGTCAGGGAAACACTGGCTGATGGCTAATCTCTTCACAGGTGGTGTTGTTTGGTTGTGCTAACAAGCACAAGTGTCTCCTCCATCAGTCTTGCAGCATCACTTAGTGGATTCTGTGTCCCCCCTCCCTCCTCCTCTTCCTCCCCATCACTGCTAACCCACTGAAGCCATTCCTTCAGTGTAAAGAAACCAACATGAACTCATCCACCAGGCACTGCTGGCTGCATCACTCTGCTCAGCTCACTGGGTTTTTGTAACTTTAAAAAACACACTTCCATAGAGAGTAAGAGAGGAGAAATCCTGCTGAAACAATGAGTGGACGACTCGCTGGGATTTGCTGCTTTTCTGTCGACGATCGATGTAAAATAAAAGAATTTCAACAATCAAATTACTATGGCTGCCATTGTTATCGGTCTTTAAAGCGGTTTTGATAATGAGTAGCAGTGCATCCACCGTTCCAGAGGGGGGAGCTGTGCTTCTGAGAGTGGGTGTGCTGATATGTCACTTTCGGGTTGAGAGATTTGAGTCTCAAGTCTCACGGCTGGGAAACACCGTCAGAAAAGAGGATTTATAGCGGCTCGTTTACAGCAACTAGGAGGTTTTTGACCATAAAAACAACTTAATGTATATAAGTAGACCTCCATAACTAATATATATGTGCAACAGGACCACTCTATGTGACCTTTAAAGCTTAATTATCCAATAATCCTCACAGCAGGGTCTCTGCAGGTTTCAACAAGTCAAATTTAAGACTTTTTAAGACTTTTTTAAGACCATAATGAATACAATTTAAGACCCATTTCAAATCCATACTGGCAAAAAAGTACAGAAGACATGAACGAAAATTGGAGTCACAAACAAACAACTTGCAATTCAGCTTAGCTGTGGCTTTCATTAAGTTTTCTCCGCTGCTATGCTAAACTGAAACACACCAAGGCGCGCGCACAGCACACTAGCTAGTGGCGCTCGATAAATTCTCACCGGACAGCACAGGTGGCCTACTTTAGTTCTGTGTTATCGTTAGTTATATTTCAAAGCAAGACTAAAGTGTACGCATGTTTTAAATAAAAGTGACGTTAATAGATTTTTAAGACCTTTCAAAACTGTATTTAAGACCTTTTATGAGACTTTAGAATTTAAGACATTTTAAGGCCTTAAATTCAAATAATTGGATTTAAGACTTTTTAAGACCCCGCGGATACCCTGTCGCAGGTACTTATTTGCATAAATGAAATATAATTCAAATGGAAGTAATTTTCCTAGTATAAAAAATTGCAAAGTTATATCAAAATGGAATAAAGAGATTTAAAAATAAACTTCACGGTGTTCAGAGCAACACAAATGGTACAAAATAGACGCAACATAATATAACAGCAATGATCAAATTAAGATATGTTAAAGGGACAATATGTAGTATTTATGGGTTTATATTACCCAAAATCCACTTTTGTATACATATTATGTGCTCCTGCATTGTCTAGTCGCTGTATAATATTCTTTGTTTAATTTTCGTAGTGTTTCAAAAAGTCATTTAAAATAACATGGTCGCGGGCCGCGGTCGCATAGCCACTGTTAGCAGCGAGACGCCATGTTTCTGCCGGAGCCTGTAAGGACAAACGCGAGAGAACAAATCAAGCTTCTCTTTACTTGTAGCGGAAGTCCCGCCTCCACTCTCTCCGCTTCGTCTGCTACGGCCGCAGTAGCTCGCCCTCTCCCTCGCCTCACGAACCTCATCTGCTGACACGGAGAAAGACGACGAGGACGACATTTGACCAGCTGCGGATACCGTAGCGCTCAGGGAAGGGAGGGGGTGAGCAGAGGAGCAGGTCTTTGTTGTAACTTTCAGCCTCTCCTCTAGATGAACTATAAACTACTACGGTATCCGCAGCTGGTCAAATGTCGTCCTCGTCGTCTTTCTCCGTGTCAGCAGATGAGGTTCGTGAGGCGAGGGAGAGGGCGAGCTACCGCGGCCGTAGCAGACGAAGCGGAGAGAGAGGAGGCGGGACTTCCGCTACAAGTAAAGAGAAGCTTGATTTGTTCTCTCGCGTTTGTCCTTACAGGCTCCGGCAGAAACATGGCGTCTCGCTGCTAACAGTGGCTATGCAACCGCGGTCCGCGGTCATGTTATTTAACATGACTTTTTGAAACACTACAAAAATGAAACAAAAACTATTATACAGCGACTAGACAATGCAGGAGCACATAATATGTATAAAAAAGTGGATTTTGGGTTATATAAACCCATAAATACTTCATATTGTACCTTTAACTCTCCTTGGACTTTTTTGTTTTCCTTATGGTTTTTTCAGGTTGAAACAGGTTTTTTGAAATTCATATTGATATACAGTAATTGCTTTCCAAGGTATATTTCAATGACCATTATTGTTTTCCTTAAAATCTGATTTAAAATTCACGTCCAGGTTTTACCTTTCTATTACCTATCTATGTATTCCTGTATTGTATATTGCAATTATGTACATTGATACTGAGATAATAAATAAGAATAGTCAAAACGACTGTAATGTCCAAACCAGGACTTAAATATGTCACCTTGGTTTGGGGAACTGTGTCATCTTGGGAAAAAGTATTTTCAAATGAGCCATTAATGAAAAACTGCCACTAACAAGAAGAACTCTGCACAAAAAGCCATTTAATTCAAACTACTTCATGCCTTTGAGGTCATTTCCACTCTACACAGTCTGGTTTCCATGACTTCAGATGACATTACATTGACTTTCATTAATTTCCTGGAGACTTATGCTAACTTTAACAATAATGACAACTGTCATAACCCCAATCCTGTATTCAACTTAAAATGTCATAATTTACACCAGGGGTCACCAACCTTTTTGAGACTGAGAGCTACCTGAAGGATAAGAAATAATATGGAGGGTATTTTTTTACCATTTAAATGATTATTATTATGCATTCAAGTGCATACACATTCATTCCAGTGCTTACTCCTAACGATTATCAATTTTTATACACAATATCAATGATATACATACATTTATTCTCACATGGTAGAAGAGAATTAAAAATGGTGAAAGTATATGAAGAAGGATGAGATGAGTCAAAAAAGGTGAGAGAGACAAAGTGGGGAGGCAGACAAATGATAAACGTCCGAGACAGAGAAAGAGAACAAGACTGAGTGAGTGGAATTCTTCTTCACTCATCAGCAAAGGTCAACAGCTCGCCCGTCCTTACAGATAGACGCTCTCGCCGGCACCGCAGCTTCTTGTTTTTCAGAATGACCTTGGCTGAATCTGTCTCTGTTTTAATGTTGTTAAAGACAAAAAAAAATGACAAACACCCGCCGACTCAAACCAGAGGCATAACTCCTGTTTTGTTTAAATGTCTCTGCTACAGCTGAACAAAGAGAGAAACACAGAACGCAAGAGCAGTAAACTGGAATACAATGCTGGAGCTGCTCTAACAACAATAAGGCCTTTCTTTCTTCCCTCCTTCCCTGACATGGAATGTGAAACCACACATAAATAATTTGCTGGAAACAAAGAGAGAAGAAGAAGCTGTAAGAAGAAAAGATTTATTCAGATTTGTGAATAGATACGGGCAAAGAAAAGTTGAATTTGAATTTGTTGCACTGCTCTACTTGCTCTGTGATTTGGTTGTTGCCTCCGCAGTAATAAATTGCTCTGCATGGCCTCCTGGGCTTTTGTAATTGGAAGCTTTTGGGGGGTTTGTCAGTTTTCATAATGGGAAATTTGGCAGTGCTTTTTTTTGCCGTTGAGAGAAAGTAAAATAATAATTTGTTACACCTTGTATACTTAACTAGGGGCTGGGGTGAGAGTGTAAGTTGGTAATGTAATGTGACGTCATGTAGTGGCACAGTAAAAGCTGTTTGTTAGTTAAATTATGTAAAATATCAAACTTATAGGCATTAAAAAGATGCACAGACTCTTATCTAATTTTTTATCTAATAATTTAGACTTTTTATCTCATAATGTCAATTTTTTATCTCATAATGTCAACTTTTTATCTCATAATTAATTTTTCTTTTCTTTTGGGCAGAAATGGGCTTCAATACATTTCTGTAACAATGGTTTGTTTTGAAAAGATAAACCAGTAAATTAATTAATTAAATTAAATTAATTAAAAAACAATTAATTTTAATCCATATTAAGCAAAACACTTTTTGGCTATAATAAAAAACCTGTAGCCCTTTAAAACCAACCACAGTTGACCAACGTGCTTTACAAAATAAAAGCATTACAGGCACAAAGCATTCAAAGCAGACGGTAACATTAATCAAAGCTATAAAAAGTGAACTTAAATAATGAAAATATCAAAAGCCATTTTGTAGAATATGTTTTAAATTTGGATTTAAAAAGGCCCACGTCAGTGATTCTCGCTAACTTTTGTTGACCCAAAGTAAATCGCCTGAGACCCGGTCTTTGGAAACACCTGGTATAGAGTAGGTCTAGTTATTTGGACAAAATGTGTTCTAATTACTTAATAATATACTGTACATTACATAACAGTCAAGCATATACAAGACAGCATCGTTGATATGCATTTACTCGCATGATTGGTCTCCAGGTTTGTTTTAACAGAGGTGTGGACACACACACACACACACACACACGCTTGACGCACACACACACAGTCTGGTCTGTCATTGGGTTAAAAAGGTCAAGTGTAGGCTTTTTAACTTTAATTAATGCAACATTAAGAGACCACGGTACATGGACTGTTAATAAGGACGAGTTAATTACATTTTATGGGTCATTGAAAGATAAAATGTGCGTGAATAACTCAGCTGAAATGGGGTCCAGAGACGAGCTGATGGTTTAGATAAGCGTCGAGAGACCTAAAGGAGTCTATTAGTGGTCTAAATATAAAACAGGTGCCACAGTTGACACAAAAACTTTTTTCTTGGTTATTATTTTATTTTTTAAAGGAAGGCTTATGAAGTGATTACTACAGATATTTAAAAGAAAGAATGAGTGAATATGAATATTTCATTGTTTTTTTCTCGATTATTTGAATAGCACTTCTTCTTTTACCTTCAGCACGCACGCACGCACGCACACACACACACACACACACACACACACACACACAGACAGCGTTGGAACATTGAAAATGCTGAGTTGATACAGAAGGAAAATCTATTATGTAGCTTATAAATTAAATTTCCAGTTGTTCAGTCACAGTGTGGCTCTTTCTCGTTCACCACACAAGATAAGAGAACCATTATCCCATTTCTATTATGATTCTTCTTATTCGTCCAGGATATCTGGAGGTAATAGTCCAATTGGACTGGACTTGGACGAGGACTAATAAAAAACGTCTGCGAGGCCAAACAGAAAGTTCCGTTGTCCTTGACTAAGTATATCTCATGCATGAAATGAGTTTGGGTGTTTAATTTTCATTCATATCTTGTATTTGGAGTCAGACTTTAAGATGTAATATGGTGTGTTTGCTTGTCATTCAAGAGAGATGTTCTCATGTAAACTACTCTTGTTGGTCTTGCTCAGAAAGGCTGAAAATCCAGATTGTCTTTACAATAGAACATAGAGTGTTTTCTATTTTAATCCAAATTGAATCATCCTGGGCAGCACACAGCTCAGGATGCTGTGTATTGTATCCCACTAAGAAAATAAGAACATGCAACACAATCTTAGTGTTTTACAAGAAGACGTGGGTCTGCAGGGTAGGTCAGCCACTCCATGGTCTCCACTGACTTTTGTGTGGATTGCAATGTCACAACCCAACAGGTATACTCTGGACAGTTTATTTCCTGGGTAAACTATACCTGGGTTTATTCTGGGCAGGGGTTAGTTTGGCCTGTTACACCGGGTTCGAGACCCGGTTGGAACAAGCGCCTTTCTGCATGCAGTTTGCATGTTTTCCCCGTGTGTTTAAAGTTATCTTTGGGTTGTACTGCTTCTTCCCACAGTCCAAAAACATGCAGATTTGGGGATTAAGCAAATTGGACACTCTAAATTGACCATAGGTGTGAGATTGAATGGTTGTTTGTCTCTATGTGTGTTCCTGTGATGGACTGGCGATCTGTCCAGTGTGCGACCCTCGCCTTTGGCCCTATGCCAGCTGAGATTGCCACCGTCGCTCCCCCCGCGTGAAACCTCATGTGGAGGATAAAGCGGTAGAAGGTGGATGGATGACTCTGAAATCATACAAAAAAAGCAGGAGATGGAGTCACAATCTGACTCAGAGGTACTCAGTAGCTATAACATATATGATTTTTGTAGGCATGCAAGACGGTCTCTCATTCATCCATTTTTCATTCTTTTTTTATACATTTCCAGGTTGATTTTTTTTATATAAAAAAAAAAAAAATCATTCTTCTCAGTGTTTCTGAGTGCTTTTATGTAGCTGCATTGTGCACAGTTGAGATTCAGCGTATACACACCCTTGCTGTTTCACTGTGGCTCGTTTGATTCTCGTCCTTAAAATGCCTAAGCAACATATGTGTTTCATCCATGGATGTCTGTTTCCATCGTCCCACGGGGAGCAATAAAAAGAAAGTACATCCTATATTGTGGATGTATTTTTGATCAAGTGCTCGTGTGAGTGTGTGCATGTGTTGCCTGTCATTCTACTGTATATGGTCACAGAATGGAAGCCACTTTACTTTCCATGATGTGTGTGTGGCTGTCCTGTTTCTCTGGGAGTTCTGTGTGTGGTGTGGTGTGGTGCGGTCGCAGAAGGAACGCAGCTCCCTTGCCTCTGTGTGCGTCTGAACATGTCTGTGTGTGGTGTGGTGTGGTGCGGTCGCAGGCTCTAAAAAAGAGCCTTCGGTTCACATGGGAACAAATGACAGGATCTGGTTAAGTGAGTCTATCTGTAAAAAAAGATGAAAGAAACCAAACCAGTCAAAAAGCACACGTAGATTAGAGCCGAGGCCTTTGCCAGACCTCCCACAGAGATTTCACTGCAGCAGCAGTCAGATGGTCAGTCAACGGTCAACGTTTTTTTGTGTTGCTCTGCATCGCTTCAACAGTAATGAGGCCCCACATCAATCTGAATGCCACCACTGCTTTTAAAAAAAAAGAGAGACTTCACAAAACAAATTTGGGACCGACACCACAGCAAACTCAAACAAGCATCAGGATCAGGTCATTGGCAATAAAAAAACAACAACCCAAAACTGAGCCAAAATATGAAGGCTAAAACTGTCACACTCAGAGGGCACCAGACAGAAAAGTTAATATTTATCTTTTGTTAACACAAACACGTCCTCTCCTCGTGATATAATGTCACCGACACGAAAACACAGTGATATTTAACTTTCTTTCCGTTTTATTTGCTAGAAAAACAGAGACAGAGAAAATCCCAGTATTTAACAACTCATCAGCTCTTTGCCTCCGTCACCCTTTCACACATCATTATTGCCAAATTTAAAATCATGAGGTGTTAAATCCTAAAATGTCATCCTTTCATTAAAATACAACCAGCTCCTCTTGTTTTAGAACCAGATTTTAGCTGTGTAATGTAAAGGCCACTTTATTCCTTAATTTACATGAACGTTTCAATCGATACTTGAGGACTCACAACACTCTTACTGATGGGCAACAACACATTAACCTTAATCTCACTTAATAATGAGTACATTACTATCTCAGTCAATAGTTTGCTGTTTATCTTCATTATTCCAGTTTTGTAAATCCAAGTCATGTTTAGAGTAAAATATTACCATATTATGATTTAAGGTGAGGATATGATGTCACTGACAGACCAGGTCCAAGGTGAATATGAATAGTCAACTTTGTCAAAATAAAGGTTAGATGAAATTAAATGAGAATAGAGCTTAAAAGTTTCGTAACTGAGCGACGTGACCCACAATAAGAAGTTGTTTGAATTCTCTGAACCAGTGTTTCAGTGAGGTTTTCGCAGGGCTTGATGATGAGCGGACCATTTCAATCAGTGTGTTAGAGCAGGGAATGAGACACTAAACCCCAGGACCATGAAGGAAAAACACTGATCTAAACACTGCGTGAATAGCCTCCTTCAGGATATGATACACTGAAAGCACCTGTTTTGAAAGAAAAGAAGATGATTTGGGCCTTAAGTGCAGTCAATTTCTTTTAACAACTCTGAGGTTGTCTTGCCCCTAGTCCTCCTGAATTCTCCTTCACATTATTGGAAATTTGTATACAAGATATGGTCATTTTTAAAGCCTAGTCATCGCCTCGCTTCTTCCTCAGCACCATCCCAAAATCCACTTACTCGAAATGGTGGTGGCCCAGAAACTGAACAACTTAAGGGCACGAAAACACACGTTCATAAATCACTACGTGACATTTCTATGGGTTAACACTCGTGCCACCCACGGTGCAACTTAAAAAAAGACCTTTCTCTGTTCTGGTCTTCACTTTCTTTGTTCTGGTTTTTCTCCACCGACTTTGAAAAGGGGACTTTAAATGGACGACATGGAGACAAAGTAAATGAGCCACAGGTGTAAACACTTACTGTGACTCCTGAATGGAACAATAGTATCAGAAACACATGGTTTTAATCACACACACACCTCCGTGAAGTCTACTTGGACCATTCTATCCTTAAACTTCATCACCAGCTTTCTTCATCCATCAAATATCGAGTAAAATCGAGTTTTGCATTTCGATGCCAATTCTGTGACGAGAAGATGTCGCCTTTGCTGCTTCTTCTTCTGACGGCATTGTCAGCAGAACCTGGCAACCGCAGCGACCAGCAGCACAGAGGTAGAGCTGCTGTTGTTGTTGTTGTTGTTGTTTGGCTGAACATTCACGTTCACAAGTTACACTGCACTCTTCTTGTTGTTTTTTGAATCACACCGCTGCTGCCGACTATACTGCTCCAGTTCGGCTGACAGGTACAGGACAGAACTCAGGGAGACGGTGACACCGTGTACATCCTTTGTGCTTTTCTTTTTTTTCCGCCCCCGACAACACTGGCTGACTTTATTTCAATTCCACCTTAAGAAAAAACTTTACAACGAAAATTGAGGATTAGGGGTCGGGTTACGGAGCAGTTGGTTACATATGGATTACACATTTAAGGTAAGGACAATACAAATCAGATTATTATGTTAATTATCATGTAACATAACATATATAACATGGATTTTTGGGCTTGCTTGTACAGTATTATGTGTTTTTTTGATTTTACATGATTTACATGATCAACTGTACGGTTAATAACAGCAAATAAGTCTGTAACTAACCATTTGAGGTCATATTTTCTCTGTTTCTCTGCAGCAGCTGCTGGGATATACAGTGCGTTTGTTGTTGTAGGGCACCTTCATGATTTAAAAAAAAAAAAAAAGCTCAGGAAAGCCCAAAAATCATAAGAGTTTTCTTCCTTTGAGCAGATTTCCCCTGTTGGATTTGCAGGCTAGAAAACCTGTAACGGTCGAGGAGTCTGCCAACACCTTAAGGCAGGTGCTTCGTTACTTGTGTTCAGCGATCTGGACCATGTATGATCTCAGAGAAACAAAAAAAAAACCAAGAGGATTCAGCCCAAAGTCAGGGGTGGGTGTCAGATTGAATCACGGTCACTCACAGAGGATGAGGATGAAGATTGTCTTATCTTCTATCTGCCATCAGAATGTAAGCGCTGCTTATACAGTGACCTTGCAGATAGAGAGGGGAGTGATTCGGAGAGGGGGGGGACAAAGTAAAGACAGATTATTCTTCAGCCCTGGAAATGGTAATTCTTCTGACAAGGAGAAAAGTGAGGAAGGGGACGGAATAGCAAAAGTGGAGGCAAAGTTATAGTCAATTCATAAGATTTATTTACCACCAAAAACACGTTTGAGCAAACGCAACTTGCATTGCTATAATTACGCGAAGAAAAAAATTCCAACTCTTTCTGAAATCGGAGAAGTTGCACATCAAAGCCATCGTGTGGTTATTACGGTAATTTAACTCGCGCTGTTGCAGGAAGTTGGAAAAACACCTGTATGTAATTTGTATTTTTTGGCCTGTTTTTGAGACATTGAGACAAAAACTCAAACAAATGTTACATTAAAGGTGCCATATGTAAGAATGTGGCCAAAAACGGTTACTACATTCAAATTCAAAATACCAAAGTCTTTTAGGTTTCGTTTTCTGACATACCTGGCAACCTGTGGTTGCTCAGCAGCTGACACTCTATAGACTGCAATGATTGTTAGACGGTGGTAGGTGGAGCCACATGCCAAAACATGATTTCAAAACATAAACATGATTTGCAGTCTGCAAAATATATTTTTTTAATGAAAACATTTGTTGTTGGTGAGTTCAGTTTGTTATATGAACATTATTCCTGAGTCTCTGTGACATATTAAGAGGATTTTATGGCCAGTTGCTTTAGATTTATTACATAATGCACCTTTAAATATGTTTTATATTGTTCAAATTTCAACTTTGCAAAATCTGGCCTACAGTCTTTTTCTTTTTTTTAAATAAAACCTTTTGTTTTTCTTCATTTTAAATTGATAATACACTATTTTAAAATACAGTAAATTGTAAATAATTGCCAGATATTCAAAGTTATTCTTGAAAAATGGGCAAAAACACTTAGTCACAGGACATTTTCTGGTCCTCTTTTGGTTAAAATAAGATACAAAATAAATAAATGTTCATCTAGATTTACCATTTCATTTATAAAAGGTATAAAGATAGGTATTTCTTGAAACTATTGGGTATATATTATTTTTTTATGGTATAATCTGTGGGTAGGTTCTTCACACAAATTCACACAAAAAGACAGAAAAAATATTATTTATATGATACAATATTTGGAGAGAAAAATAAAGAATGATAGACAGCCGAGAGGGGAAGAAACATATTATTTTGCACTTTTATCTGGAAGGAAAACTACTTAACAGCCCCTCAGAGAGCGAGTCAGAAAATCCACTTTCACTTCGATCATTTCATCACTGACAGCAGAGATCAAGGACTTGAGAGGAGTTAGAATGACTTCAGTGTTCGGTGGACTTTGGAGGAATATTGAAATAGAATCAGCTTAACAGTTCTTCTTTTTTTCATGACATGATACTTTGCAATGTGTGGGAAAAGACAGATTTACCTGTGGCGAGTTATCACAAGGTTGCCATGCAGTACGGATTACAAGTTAATTGCAAGGTCACATGATATTTCTCTCTCTTACTGTGAAAAACCAGCAAAAAAAAAACCAACAACAACAAAAAAACATTATGCAGTTAAATTTAAGCCACTTGACACATACAGACTCCTCTGACGATGGGGAAATAATTTCACACCATGAATAATTTATCTGCAAAGGGCTTAGTGTGATTAATAATTTCTTCACCGTCAAAGTCTGTTAGATCATATTTCAAGTGGTGTATTCACTCCTTAAATCAGCTTTTTTGTGGACGTATTTGTGAGTCTCTCTGTGTCCCCGTTCTCCAAAGTGAGCAATTTTTATTTTTCAATAGGAGATCTTCTCATTTCTATACTTATATTTATATATATATCTTTCTGTAATGAAGAGACTAAAGGCTCACAGGGGCTCTTTTAATCCTGCTTTCATAAGGTCTTCTACGCTTAATAATCAGTGTTTAGAGTCTTTTAATCGAGTCCATGTCTACAAAAATTAAATGTAGCATTGGCTACTTAAACATACACACATCCGTCACTATATAGCAATGGTAAATTACATTACTGTGAATTATATTTCACTATTACTGTCTACTATTAATTAGTAGTTAATCATACAGTGATCATACCATCACTTGGCTCCCCAGGTAGGTGCAAATCTTTGAGGCTATATTCTCACAAATGACATTCAAAACATATCAGATTTCAATGTGTTGACATTGTTGGAAAGCTTAGAAACCACACTTTCAGAATCTGAAATCACTCAAAATTGCCCCTTGTTTCCTGGTTAGTACTAAGTTATAAATTTTAGCTTTAGTTATCCGATATTGAACAGCCATACATGTCATCAAACTGGGAGTCAGCAGCATGTTCATATGATTGTAATCATCATAGTAACAACAATATAAATGCAGATGAGGTTATGGAACGACTGGGAGGGGGCGCTATAGAGCTGAAGCACGGGTCTGGTAACTACAGTATACCAATATTGCATTTCAAGTTTTAAGAGTTAATGCACGTTAACACACTCCATAAAGCCACAGATATAATCATACTAATAATGGGAGAATTACCCCATATTTCTCACAACATGATAGGTTTACGGTCTCAGTCACTGGTTTCAGTATGACAATGTTGTCCCATTTTAGAGTGGACCCCAGTGTGATTGACAGCAGGTATTAGTCCATTAAGAGCAATTCTGGACACTTCAAAATGGGAATTCAGACACTCGTGTGTGACGTCACGATTGGCTGCACCTTGGTTATTAACGTGGTTAATCTCACACTCACCCGTGTCACCCGACTTCCTCCATTACTGTCTTAAATGGAGGTGACCTAACAACAAAATCTAAGTATGTAGGAGTGGTAATAAGCTGCTCCAACAGATGATCTATCGCCTTGTTTTTTGAAGGGGGGAGGTGAAATTTAATTTAATGGCCAATTAACTGTGTTAATACTTTCTTTTTTTTTACCCTCCCTGTATTGTAAATGTCAGCAGAGTTTCTTTTTTTACTTGCACTACTTCTGATTACTTTTCCCTAACCCTTACTTCTCTCTTTTGTGTTCCCACCCCCAATTTTCTTGTCTCATTCACCGCCTGAGTCATACTTTATTATTCATTAGAAACCAACAAACCTCTGCCAGTGGCCTCATTATTTAATAAATGAGTTAGACAAGGTGACTGAGAGAAGCAAACATTTCCTGTAAGTGTCTATTATGATTCAAATTTGGGTGGAGAAAAAAAAGAAGAAGTAAAGCTGGCCAAATTTTAGACAAAGACAGGAATTTATTTGGCGATCAGTGAAACATGAGAACGAGGTTGACGTACCATATTTGTTATCCAAGACATTCTTTTTCAAAATGTCTAAATTCTTTCTTTCTTTTTTCTGAATGGATTTTGGATTGAAGCACATGTATCAAAGGTTATAACAGAGTTTACATTGAAATGCAAAGTATACAGAGGATAAAAATAGTGAGTGACCCCCAGAATGCCATTCTTCAGAATAAAATCCCATGTCACCTGGCAGGTTGTGAATTGGCTCCCCTGAAACGTCTGCATATCAGTCTCTTTTTGTTTGGAAATACCACGATTATCATGAGCAGAATGGCAACCAAGAGATAGGGCTTTGAAGAAAGACAGCGGCAGGTGAAAAAAATGGTTGCTACTTAAAGATGATGTCTACAATTTAAGTCTTATTCATGTGTAATAATACAATATTTTACAAAACTAACCTATATAGAAAGAGGTCGAATCACTAGCTATGGCTACAGTAAATGGAATAATGCGAAAAAACATGCTTCCTAACCCTAACTCTAACCCTAAGTTCCTTGAGTACATGAGTTAAGTTAAATCACCAGATGTAATGGGAAAGGTCACTGAAATGTCTTACTTCCAAGTATTTTAACACACTTGAATTCCCTAAACCATTGGTTCTCAAAGTGTGGCCCGGGGGCCAATGGTAGCCCGCACAAACATTTCTGGCGGCCTGCAATTAATTACAGTTGATAGTTTTAATCCAGGAGGTACTAAGCTTGTTAAATGTTTATTGGACATTACTGGATACAGACCAATAAGTGTAAACAAAAATACTGAGTATTTAAATGGTTTCTATATGGTGAATTTTAGTGTATTATTGGGTTATAAGCTGGTAATAATCAGGTAGCTACAGCGTCCAATTTCTATTTTACCCAGTAAATATATGGTAACAGAAATGTGTTACTTGGTATTAACCTGTAATTAGAAGGTAAGAACAATGGCCAAAATACTGGGTAATTACCCAGTAAATTATAAAGCATTATTATATTAATGGTTGAATTACATTATATTAACGTTTATATTACTTTACGCTAAACTGTAGAACTGCAATCAGGTCATTAAAATAATTACAAATGGGATTTCTTTCTGGTTTTTTTCCTTTGGCGGCCCTCAGTCCAATGTTGGGTTCCTGAATTGGCCCTCAGGTATCAAAACTTTGAGAACCCCTGCCCTAAACACTTTCTCAGATATCATTGTTTTTATCTTTTACGTCAGTTTTGTAGAGATGAAGAATAACAGATCAAAACATCAAAGGAAAAAAACTATTCAAAATGAGTTCATGGCCAATAAATTAAAAAGTATTGTATTGATTTCATTTGCATTTGACTATTTGAAAATGGCAGAAAGACAAAAGTCAACCTAAGAAGAATGGAAGCAGGTGGACACACAACAGGAGACAGTCTTTGGCAGGAAAGAGACGTTCCTGGCCCGGTGCTGTAAGAGCTGCTGTGCTTGTGGAAGAAGAAAAAAAGGAAATATTAATGATTTATGTTACTTTCGCTTGCTTTTTGTCTCCATAAGGACGATAAGTGAATATAGTGTGGCCTTTGTAAACACATCCAGATCATTCAGTTCACTTCTGTTGCTGGGTTTACACACGACACAATTAGCAGTGACAGTAAATAGTGAATAAACAAGCAGCACAAAGAGATTATGTGATGTCTGCAGTCGAGCACAAGCATTCCCTTCTCTGCATTTGCAGGAAATCACTAAAAAAGAGACACAATATTGTGAGCTTCATCACTATGAAGGTGAAATATGTGAGCTTATGTTTAAAAATACTAATTTAAGAATCCCAATGTGGCAATGAAGGCATATTTAATCCCGTCTTGTGCCTTAAGATGCAGCCAGGATGCCGTTCACGATTTCAGCGCTTACATTTTCACAGAGTAACAAAGCCAGCAGGTCCAAACCATCGCCTTTTTTTTTTTCTTGTTTGAGAGTTGTAAATATTCATGGATATGTCACAATGGGGATGTCGAATACGAGAGACTGTGCCGAGACTATGAATATGACTGCGCATAATAAAGTTCTTCCGACAGAACGGAAGAGAATAGATAACAGGAGTACAAAACACGGCTGTGTCAGAACCCCGTGAGTCCGTGGTCACCGGAGTTCTCCCGCAATTCTCTTTGCCCTCGAAAAAGGATTCATTGCATTTTCTCCAGTTGTATTTTGCATTTTTCCAAAAGTATAACAAATCATTTTTTTCCAAAAAGTGTTGTCCATATTATCAATTTATCAAAGTGTGGTCCATATTTTAAACTTTTGTTTCGGTGTCTTTCATACGCCACTCTTGTTCCAGAGAACTGTAGTTGCTTCCTTAAAGCAGACCTGGACCGGAAGTTCCAATTAACGCTGTTTTTTAGTGTGTATGTGCGTCATTACCTTGTATATGAAGCCCTGAAGTTTTGAAACAAACAGTTCAGCCAAAACGCTGTATTTTATTATAATCTCGGGCTCAGCGAGATCTCTGAAAATCCCGTTATAGTTACGTAAACACAGGTTCTCCAAAACAGCAGATTGTCCTGCTCCGGGCACTAGTCCTGGCACATCCGGTTGCGTACATTGAACCGCAGAAGAAGAATAACGTCCGTTGTGGAGGTGTTTCACAAGCGTCATTGTCTTCTGACTCTGGGTCTGACTCCGGGTCAAAGTCATAAAAGGGACTGCGGCGGGGAGTCGTGAAGAAGCTATTTTTAAACACTGTTAAAACAATGTTTTGATAATGAGGAGCAGTGCATCCACTGTTCCAGAAGGGGGAGCTGCGCTTCTGAGAGCGGGTGTGCTGATATGTCACTTCCGGGTTGAGAGATTTGAGTCTCAAGTCTCGCGGCTGGGAAACACCGTCAGAAAAGAGGATTAAATCTGCTCGGTGCGCACACGCAATCGTTTGCTATCATTTACTTTTCAATAAGCCGTGGTGTGTGGTAACTGTCAGCTGAATATGTCCGTGGTTGTGGTATTTGTATGAGTATCATCTTATAACTAACTGACAACCTAATAACTTGACTGATAAACGGATCGTAATAAATAATCGTGACGTAAATGTGTTCTTCTTCTTCTTTTTTGGAGTTGACAGACTGTCGCAGCTTTCGCGTTATTCTGCCCCCCGCAGTCTGAAGACGTATCTGCATTTAAGGGGTGTCCCATTTCTAAGTGACAAAATAACCCTCAACACTTGGTTTTGAGGGCCAATTAAGATTAAGGGTTGAGCTTGAGGGTTAAGATCGAGGGTTAAGATAGGAATTGGAATTGGCCCTTAGGCAACGTTTCACTCATTTACAGTGTGAGATAAAAGTACAAAATATGTTCACCGCTAGCATCACAATGTAATTTCCCAAATAAAGTAGCATTAAGCTAGTGGACTTGTTTCTCTAAGTTTAAACAAGCTATTTTTATGTTTTTATGTGAATGTATACAGTTAAAATATCTGTATGTGTGTTTAGTTTTACAGTGATTCTTAAGTTAATATAAAGGAATTGAAAGGAAACTTCAGCTTCTTTCTTGGAAACTGTTCGCTATCTGCCGAGCTGAAGTAGCAGGCTATGTCACAACACACAGTCTGCTGCCGTCTCACTTCACTAGCGTAGCTGTTGTGCTTCCGCGTTTGTCTCCACAGACACGAAAACAAAGCACTGCTATACTGAGAAACATATAGTCGTGTGGAGCTCAATGAGCATCGCATGAACAATGGTTTTCAACTGTAACAAATGTTTATGTTAACAAGCTACATCTTCTCGAACACAATGTACATTCCTTTAATTAGCATGTGTGTCAGATCACAGTGTGCATTAAAAGTTAATTACAAACGCAGAACATCTTGTTCTGCGATGTATTTCCTGAGCAAATATCTCTCTCTCTCACACACACACACACACACACACAGGCATCCAAACTTCAAGTCTAAACAATTAATAAAAGGTTGCCCACCTTTATTTCACTTTAATTTCCCCCTGAAGTGCATTTCTCTCAGCACTGAATTGATGTGTTTCTGCTGCCAATTAGCAACAAGTGTGGGTGAAGACCTCTAAGTGACTGTTCCAGGTTGAACTTGCTAATTAGTAGGAGTTTTCAGCGAGGCCATTGGAGTTTTACAACGTTGTCATTGTCCTGCAATATCGGATGTGAAAAAAATCTCCTGGAGCTTATTAGGAATTAACAAAGAGAAAATTCTCCGTAAAAGAGGGTGACATGAAATGGCTTGTAAGAACTGTTTATCTTCTGTTTAAAGAGGTTCTGACATAGTATTGGTATAGCATGAGCATGGGTTGCCAGACCAGCAGCGCAATATTCTCCAAAAAGTTTTGTGTTTTTGCTTTTGCAAAAACAAATTACATGAGTACAATTTCTGTCAAAAATGGACTTCATGCGTAGCAATTCACATTTTTTAAAGTGGTTTTACATAAGTCCTGTCCCTTTTATAGCTGGTATGTGTCATATACCTGCGTATCACGTATTCACTGTCCACTTTTAAAACCCATCTTTGACTGTTTCGACCCTGTATGAGACATTGGTTTTATGTATAACTTGTTGTTTTTATACTCTCTACAGTATTAATTTAATTTAATAGTTAGTTAAATTTTTTGTCCTAAGGTCTATTTAGTCTTGTGTTTTTATATTTTACTTGTTTTATTCATCTCTGATGTAGCACTTTGTTTTCAGCTGTTGTTGTTTATAAAGTGCTTTATAAAT
Organism: Microchirus variegatus; assembly: GCF_963457635.1. Taxonomy (NCBI): domain Eukaryota; kingdom Metazoa; phylum Chordata; class Actinopteri; order Pleuronectiformes; family Soleidae; genus Microchirus; species Microchirus variegatus. Next base: position 15,789,884 of record NC_139817.1, on the reverse strand, counting down.
AAAGTTGGACTGGATTGGACTACACAACTGGTGCTGTTACAAGAACATATGAAAAGGAAGAAAATTATTCTGCTGATTCTGAACAAACTCATCCTAGCGCACATTTAGTAATGAAATGTAAATACAGCATTACATATTTGACCATTTATGTTACTACATTTCAGAGGAAGCAAAGCACAGAGGCTGCATTTTCCCCTTTTTTCCACAACAATAAAATGTGTATTCAGTGAATATTAACTCCTGATTCCATCCAGTATTTCTCAATACTGAGATATGTTGTCATTACCAAAGAAGCAATTAAACATACACAACATATACATAGACATACACATTTTCAACATCAATCACACATTAAAAAGCAGTTTATCTCCAGGTCTCCTGAACGTTACTTTGTATTTTCTCATATGATCACAAGTCAACAACAGTGTCTGACATGGGCAAAGATATGTGCGCCTAATTAAGGAGCTAAAACACAGCTATTTCTCACACCGATGGTTAAATTTTTCATCGGCCTGACAAAACGAGGTAAATTACATCAGCGACGGCAGCTCATTAGTCTCAGTGAATGATGAGAGCAGTGCTCAGGGCAACAGCAACAAAAAAAAACCTCTGCTAAGTGATGTATAATATGGGGACCGAGTGAAAACACTTCCTTCCTTTGAACCACTGACTGACTGACACCAGTTTCTATAACAAGTACATTTCACAGCTGTTACATTTCCTCAAACAACATCACATGCATACAACGTTACCACAAGTTGGTTTGCAGCTTGTACCCAGCACGCCGTGATGTGTCTGACTGATAACAAACTGCACTTTTGTTTTTTATATTATTATTTGTTGTTGTTGATTAATTGTGTCCTCTATGTGACAGCGGAAATGGGAGGGGAAAAAAAGATGATGATGAGGAGGAGAAACAAACGCCTCCTGTCACAGCCTGGAATTAAAAAAGAAGGGAGCGGATTAAATGTAAAACTAAAGACTGCAATCAACCCAAAGGGCATCCATCAGTTAACAAACGAATACAGGTGACAGGGAAGCAAATATATTCAAATGTATTCACTTGACTATAATTGCATGTACCAGGACTTTGACATGGAGGCTGATGCAGACAATATTCGCTCAGTAAAGGGAGCCACAGAACATTAGGCGGTGTCAGTCACTCAATTTTCTGTCTGTGTGAGTGCTGCGAATTTGTGTCTTTTGTCTGCACTGTCTCTCTGCAATCGACTATTTTCATTTTGTGTCGCTGACAATTATGTTCTCTCTTTTTTTTTTGTCACATTAAGAAACGATGTGGAAAAGAGAGGAAGACATTGGTGGAATGAAAGCAGCAGTGTGGCAAGAGCACAGTGGGTGTAAAAAGATATCAGGGACAGGAAGTGATTTGAAGGGTCAGTATTTATTAACCCTTAGAACAAGGAGCATTCCAGCTGCTTTTTTGTCATTATAAAGTGAATCATAACTTTGACTTAACAACACATAAGAAGGTAGGTAGGTAGGTAGGTAGGTAGGTAGGTAGGTAGGTAGGTAGGTAGGTAGGTAGGTAGGTAGGTAGGTAGGTAGGAAGGATCGGTGTAATGGTAGGAAGGAAGGAAGGATCAGTAGGTAGGAAGGAAGGATCGGTGTAATGGTAGAGGGGTAGGAAGGAAGACAGGAAGGATCGGTGCAATGGTAGGTAGGTAGGTAGGTAGGTAGGTAGGTAGGTAGGTAGGTAGGTAGGTAGGTAGGTAGGTAGGTAGGTAGGTAGGTAGGTAGGTAGGTAGGTAGGAAGGATCGGTAGGTAGGAAGGAAGGAAGGATGAGTGTAATGGTAGGTAGGTAGGTAGGTAGGTAGGAAGGAAGGATCGATGTAATGGTAGGTAGGTAGGTAGGAAGGAATGTTGGTGTAATGGTAGGTAGGTAGGAAGAAAGGAAGGATCGGTAGGTAGGTAAGAAGGATCTGTGTAATGGTAGGTAGGTAGGAAGGAAGGAAGGATCGTAGGTAGGAAGGAATGATCGGTGTAGTGGTAGATAGGAAGGAAGGAAGCATCGGTAGGTAGGAAGGAAGGATCGGTGTAATTGTAGGTAGGTAGGTAGAAATGAACTTATAACAGATTCAACACATAAGAAGTGAGCACTAAGGGTTAAATAAAATGAATGGGGGAAAGAGAATGAATGAGGACAAGGATGCGAGCAGTAAAGAAATGGGACAAGGAAGAAAAAAAGCCAAATGAGGGTGACTGAAAGAGGACAGTAAGAGTCAAGGGAGAGACGAAAAGACAGAAGTTTCTGAACAAGGGAATGATGAGAACTTTCAAACACAGAGTGACGAAAGAGCAGTAATTTGACAGTTGGCTGCTGTGTATCCATACAGCTTCCTCTCCAGTCTGAATCTAGTTAGTGTTAATTGGGCTGAGTCTATCACCTACACAGAAGGGCTTGGACGCAGCCTTCGCTTGGACATATGGCCGGCAGCATGATCCTGAAAGCTGCCAAAAGGAAGGATTACCATCACACTGATATGGGTAATCACAGAGGATTCTCACATAATAACATTAACGACATACTTCAGTGGAGGAATTGCAGCACGGGGGAAATGCGCGCCGTATCGCAAAACAATGTCTCATTGTTGCATTCTCTCCAATTTAATTAGTACGTGCATTTATGTTTACCCTCCCAGAGGATATTGTTTTTGACCACGTTTGTCTGTGAGAGGCATTACTCAGAAAAGTAAAGGTAGGTAGGTAGGTAGGTGAAATTTATTCTCAGTATGTAAGTTACAGACCAGGGAGGGAATGATAGAGGTCAAGGGTCAGGACCTTCTTTAAAAAATAATAATAATAATTTAACCTTGCAATTTAGGGAAGTTTGGGGAACATGAGTGGCTTTTAAGTAAATTAGGTAGGGAGTTAGGTGGGTAGGTAGGATTGAATATGAAGGTGTAATGTAGGTAGGTAGGAAGGATCAATTATAAAGGTGTTATGGCAGGTCGGTAGATAGGATCAATGAAAGTGTAATGACATAATATAGCTGAGACATAATATGTCTCAGCTATACAGAGAATATGAAAATACAATTTTAGAATGCAGTGAATGTGTACCTATAATGCAAAGCTGCAGTTTCTCACAACTATATACAGTATATGTACTATATATATACCGGCTTCACTCTCCAGGCTGAGTTTAGCAATTTGCTCCTACTATACACTTTATGATGTGCTTTTCCCCAAAAAAATGTCAAACTATGAGTTGAGGTGAAAAATCACTTCGTTAATGACCACATTTTTGTAACTGGTTTTTCTACCCTTTCTGGAAACTGAAAAAAGTCTGCAGCCTGTCATCAAACATAATGTCATCAGAAATGTCCCGTCAGTATGTTGCCGGGGTATCGTGTGTGTATGTGTGTGTGTCCTAAATATTGACTCTATATCTAGTGCACTGCATTTCCTGCCATTTTATCTGCGAGGGTCCAAATCCAGAGGAACTTTATCCCCTCCTGTGTGCTTGTGCAGTGTTTCTGTCTCTTCAACAAAATACTATATGTGTATGTGTTATAATCACTAATAAAAATGTCAATTTTGGAGTTTATTGAAATTGAAAATGTGCAAACGATTGCATATTGGGGATTGGGGAGGATTTGTCCCAGTCAGAACTCCCAGCTCACATCATTTTTGGTGGATTGTAATATGCATTATACACTATATTGCTATTATAATGTTCAACTTTTAACAAGAGTTGATTACATATTAATATATTTTCTTGAAAATTGGATTTCTTGCCTCTGGAGTTTCCTAATTACAGATTTAAAAGTTAAATAATGTAAACTTTTTCTTCATTTAAAGATCTGGCAATATTTTTTGGGGTAACTACTATTTATATGCTTGGATTCTAATGTATAGAAGCATCAGTGTTTAAGAGGTGGAGGTAACAGATGCTAGTCCATAATGACTGTGGTGGTCCTCAGCCAACTCTTCTCTCCCAGAAATTAGGATTCTATATGAACATACTGCAACAACAAATTTGTCTTGTAAAAAGCCTAATTGCGAGTGGATTACATTTCCTATCAAAGTAATGAGAGGATGTTTATTTATGTTTTTGGCAAGATGCAAATACACTTAAGGTTAGGATGTCGTACCTTTAGGCTTCCTAGGTTCAAATACTTAAGATAGAAAGTGCTTATTCCTCCATGGTGACAACAGCGTAGCTGGAGATGCTTTGAGATGTTTTTGTGTGTTTTAGCCAATTAGCTGTCGAGCTCCGGCCAATCAGAAGACAGGAGGAGACATTGACTTAGCTTCCTTGTTTGGACATTTGGACGCAAATACAACTCGACACGGTCATCTGGAGTGTGTGTCATGAACAAACACTGGAATTTGAATGTTCCACCACTGTTTATTTGTGATATGTAGGTAGGAAGGTAGATAGGTAGGTAGGATTGGTTATGAAGGTGTAATGGTAGGTAGGTAGGTAGGTAGGTAGGTAGGTAGGTAGGTAGGTAGGTAGGTAGGTAGGTAGGTAGGTAGGTAGGTAGGTAGGTAGGTAGGATTGGTTATGAAGGTGTAATGGTAGGTAGGTAGGTAGGTAGGTAGGTAGGTAGGTAGGTAGGTAGGTAGGTAGGTAGCTAGGTAGGTAGCTAGGTAGGTAGGAAGGTAGATAGGTAGGTAGGATTGGTTATGAAGGTGTAATGGTAGGTAGGTAGGTAGGTAGGTAGGTAGGTAGGTAGGTAGGTAGGTAGGTAGGTAGGTAGGTAGGTAGGTAGGTAGGTAGGATTGGTTATGAAGGTGTAATGGTAGGTAGGTAGGTAGGTAGGTAGGTAGGTAGGTAGGTAGGTAGCTAGGTAGGTAGCTAGGTAGGTAGGAAGGTAGATAGGTAGGTAGGATTGGTTATGAAGGTGTAATGGTAGGTAGGTAGGTAGGTAGGTAGGTAGGTAGGTAGGTAGGTAGGTAGGTAGGTAGGTAGGTAGGTAGGTAGGTAGGTAGGATTGGTTATGAAGGTGTAATGGTAGGTAGGTAGGTAGGTAGGTAGGTAGGTAGGTAGGTAGGTAGGTAGCTAGGTAGGTAGGAAGGTAGATAGGTAGGTAGGATTGGTTATGAAGGTGTAATGGTAGGTAGGTAGGTAGGTAGGTAGGTAGGTAGGTAGGTAGGTAGGTAGGTAGGTAGGTAGGTAGGTAGGAAGGTAGATAGGTAGGTAGGATTGGTTATGAAGGTGTAATGGTAGGTAGGTAGGTAGGTAGGATTGATTATGAAGGTGTAATGGTGAGTGGGTAGGTAGTTGGTAGGTAGGTAGGTAGGTAGATAGATAGATAGGTAGGATTGATTATGAAGGTGTAATGGTATGTAGGTAGGATTGATTATGAAGGTGTAATGGTGAGTGGGTAGGTAGTTGGTAGGTAGGTAGGTAGGATTGATTATGAAGGTGTAATGTGAGTAGGTAGGTAGGTTGGTAGATTGGTAGGTAGAGAGCAGAGGTATGTAAGATTCAACTAGCCTACGCTGTCGGGGGCCGACAAGGGGTATATCCGTGAACTTGTCCAATCCTCAACTTTCCAATATACCCAAAGTATACGCACTAACATCTGCCACTAACTGTTTTAATTAATTATTAATAAATTCAACAAAATAACTGTTAAATATTATGATATAATGCTGACTACACTTTATACATGTTCAAAGTATCCATATAAACTCGATATTGAACACAGAATACCTGAACTCATATATTTCTCTCTAGTTTTTAATAAAACTAGTTAACCTATTATGCCTTGTTAAATATTATGAATATTAAAATTCTAACCACTTTATTAAATTTCATGAAAAAGCATACAATATGTTCAAACTTTCCATTCAATGCATTAATAAAGAAATGGAGGCTTAACTATTTTTTATATGATAATTAATAAATGTATATTATAATGTAATAAATATTATGAATAAGTGCTAAATAAACCCATGATATCCTCAATGTGTCCAAATGAGCTCAATAAAAAAAATGCCTTAACTATTTTTTCTGTGTTCACTAATAAGTTAACCAGTTAACTTATTATATAACTATTACCAATCATAGCCAAAGTAATAATGATTGTACTTGTAGATAGTTGTTACATGAATCATTTTTTACAAAATTTGAAGGCAATATCTCCATCAGTCTGGATGATAAAGCCGAAAGTCTGTTTTTAGCATAATAAATTAATTAATTTGCTAATTAATAATAAAGCTACAAATATAGGGATAATTCTCAGGTGGTTTGTGATGCCCATGCAAAATTTGAAGCCAATACCTGCAATACTTTGGAAGATACAGGCGAAAATATGTTTTTTATATAATTAATTAATTAATTAACTAATTAATAATAATGGTAGACAGCTCAAAATCAATAGGGATCATCTACAGGTGGTATGTGACCCATAAAAAAAATAAGAAAATTTAATCTCAAACGCCTTTCGCCTTATCACGTTAACGGCTAAAATCTGCGGACGTGGACGACGACGCAGACGCGTGAGACCGATTCCATAATATCCACTCGCGTTTCTCGCGGATATAATTATAAAGGTGTAATGGTTTTTAGGTAGGTAGGTAGGAAGGAATCAATCATTACAATGTATTTGGACATTTGGATACAACTCAACACATCTGGAGCGAGTGTCATGGACAAACGCTGGGATTTCAATCTTCTACCACTGTTTTTCCATTTCCCCATCTTCAGTAATGGCTACAGACGACTATCTGCTAGTAAGGAAAGTCATTTCCTCAGAAGTTGCTGTTGTCCATTTGGCTGTCGTCAATGTGATGTTTCCAAGATTGCCACTGATTGCTACGTTCAAACCCCAGGGACCACACAGGATCAGATGTTGTGTGTTTGTGTGTGATTGTACCACTGTACATTTGTGTGTTTTCTCACTGGGGAACTTATATATGAACAAGTGCAAAACGACAGCCACGCCACTGTTTTAACACTAAACAATAGTCTTCACATCCATTATGTGCACTCGTGGTCGTTAATGAGAAACATGTTAGAAATGTCTAAAAACGGTGAGCTTTTTTTGTCTTGTTTTTCCCTCAAGAAACCATTTACAATCACCGGTTGAACAGCAGGTGTTGAGAAGACACTGTGTTATCATCTTGTTGTTGCTGCTAAAGCTTTGAGGAAAGAGGGGAGAAGAAAAGATGTATTATGAGAGGGGAGAGCAAGCTAAGGAGCGACTCACTCATCATTACTTGTCCCCTTTTACACCCCCGCGTGCGGAGCTGTTTTGAGATTTTAAAAATATATTTTGAAACTGAAGCTGCGTCTAGTTGTTCACATTTATTTTCTTCCACAGTTTTATCTGCTCCTCTTTATGTTTATGTTTGCTCCCGATTTCATTCAACCATTTCTTTCTTTATTTTTGCCTACGTTTCGCTTGCCTGGCCAACAGATGGATGAAACTGTGATGTACGTATGTGTCTGGCGGCAATTGAAAGAAACACACACACACACACACATGTTGCACAGACTGACAACCAAAACAGACTCAACATTCTTCTAACACTAATTAATCACCTCGACCAAAAAATAATTTCCTCTCCCTGACCTTGATACACTTATTTTTACACTTTTGAATCATGCTTAATGTGCGCAAGCACAATTATTGTGTGATATGACAGGAAGATGTATTAATAGCATTCCTTTTAAGGACATTTTTCATTCATTTCAAACATCTCGTGTGTCATTTGTGGGGTCAAGAGCGAGCCAGTGGGGAAATGCATAGTTTCAAAACAACAAATGGTTAAAGACACTCCAGAGATCAGGTGGAGACGACGCTCTTTCTGCACATAAACGTGTTGCATAAGAGCTGCAATTAGCACAAACATTTTTCTCTTCCAGTTTGTGTGGATGCAGGTTCAACTCTTAATGAGAGAAACACTGGTGCGTTATTTTTAGTTCTTCCTCTAATGATGTGCACTGCTCCCAGGTGAAAAAAACATTTGAATGCCTCAGAATTAAAGCCTTCAAGGGATCTGAGAGGCTGTGCATGAAACGGATGCCTCCATGACACACAAGAGAGTACATTCTTGGACCTTTTACCTTAAGCTGTTTTTGGTACCTAAAGCTTTTATGTCGCCTGCTATAGATGCGTTTGAAGAGAAACGTTGGTCCCTAGACAAAAGAGACCCATAGATAATTATCGACAGCCCCAAGAAAACACATTAATATACATAAAACTATGAGGGGAATAGTCGAATGGTGCTTTTCCACTTTACAGTTCTAGAACGATTTGACTCTACACAGGAATACAGTAAATCAGTAAAAATCGGAACGGACCAAATCACAACCCGTCCAGCTGTATTTCAGTCACGCAGGAAGTCATGAGCTAATCTTTGTAATTAAAGGTGAAGTAAGTAGTTTATAGTGAAATCTAGAGGAGAGGCTGAAATTTACAACAACAAACTGCTCCTGTGCTCACCCCCTCCCTTCCCTGAGTGCTACAGTATCCTCAGCCGGTCAAATGTCGTCCTCGTCGTCTTTCTCCGTGTCAGCAGATGAGGTTTTACTATTTATTCAGATGTATAAGTGTGTCTATTGTATATAGACGAAGCGGAGAGAGTGGAGGCGGGACTTCCGCTACAAGTAAAGCGACGCTTGATTTGTTCTCTCGCGTTTGTCTATACAGGCTCCCGTAGAAACATGGCGTCTCGCTGCTAACAGTGGCAATGCAACAGCGGCTCGCGACCATGTTATTTTACATGACTTTTTGAAACACTATGGAACTATGGAAAAATGGAAAATGAGGCCGTGCTGAGCCGAGTAGTGCTAGAACTGTCTCGTGGAAAAGTGCCCTATAGTCTGCAGTTCATTTATTCAATAAGCACTTAGGTACAAACTAGTGAGTACACTGATGAATTTACAACAACAACAAACCCTACTGTATTTTCCTTCTGTTCCCAATTAAACATTGTCATCCCAATGTGCATTGTGGAAAAATGTCTGTGCTCACATTTAAACCCCACAGTGCTGTTGTGTGTTAATATGAAAGTATCCATCACCCCCAAAATAAAAGGAATGCTATACTCTGACATTTAGAGAGGAGAAAATAAAGATCATTGAATGAAGCTTTGTGTTTGTCACTGGGTTAAATAAAAAAAAACAAAAAAAAACTTTATTATCATAACCGATTTAATCCATGTGGAAACATCTCGTCACCCATTTAGAATTTATGAGGAAGTTATGAGCTGGTCGTAGCGTTAGGATTATTTCTGACCATGATTTCAATGCAGTGCATCAACAACTTATGTTATCAGTCATTAGCAGCTTTTGAAAATACCCTGCTTGTCCGTTTCAGGTAAACACAACATCGATACGTCTGCAATTATACATTCCGTGCACATTTGAATTTAGCCGCAGGCTTTTTCAGATTTCCAGCCTTGGAAAGTTAAAGTCCTAACCTCGGAGGCTCTGAAGGGTCAGATAGGAGAAGTCACGTTGAAACATCTTCAGCACAGCTCCTGAACGAAGGCATTACTTTTATCACTTTTTCTGTGCAACATCTGCTCGCGGATCAAACGCCGCTAAAGAGGAAGTGCTGTCAGTGATGAACAGCGTGGCGACGGATGTGCACACATGACCTTTTCTTTTGTTTCATCTCAATCCAAGTCTTTTGTCTGAAGCACCTGCTCCATCTAAAACTTTGACAGCAGCAGCATTATTTATTTCTCTTTTTTACTGCCTTGCAACTGCAAAAGTCCATTGTCTAACGCATGCTGTTTGTATATCCACGCAAATGAGTGTCTTTCTCATTTGCAGCCATCAAAACTTTTAAAAAGAGGTCCAGTGTGGAAGAATTAATGACAAACAGAGGACTCCTCTGCTCACCCCTTGGCCCTTAAAGTTTTAGAGAGTAAGTGTGTGGCAAATAAACAAAATGTCTTATCCGTTTAAAATCATTGTTAAAAATGAGTTCATACAGCGATAATTAAGGCCATCGGCTCCACGCGACTTACGGCACCAGCAGTTGTTTGTCTCCATGTCAACGTGGCAACGTTGCCGTTTATGCCTTTTAGGCAAGGGAGTTTTTTTTTGCTCCTGAATTGAAATGGTGAGACGTCAGCAAGGGGTTGGAGAGTTAGAAATCTCTACACTCTCACCTGAGTAGTGTTGACGTCACTGCTTGCCTCCTTGGCTAACAGCCTTTGAGTGTGTGTGTGTGAGTGATTGAGTCAGTCGCTCAGTTCATGTCTGTTGTTACTTACAGCCGTCTTGTGTTTTTCAGCTTCAGATTGTAACCACTGAGGAACAGAAAAACATCCTTGGTGACTTGGAATCACTGCTCTAATCATTATCTGGTGTGTGTGGGGCACGCTGCTTCATGTCGTCATTCTTCGTTTGCGTAGTCATTTCTTCGCGCCTTCATGACTGGAGGTGTTTACAAATCTCTTTTTTTATTTTTCCCCTGATATTATTTTTTTGTCTATAGGTCTTCATGTTCATTGATTGATTGTTTGTTTGAATACAAAATCAAAAATCAATACAAATTGAAAAGCCTTTTCTAAAACTGTTTAGACCCTCCATATGAAGGTCGTGGAGGTCGCTGGTGCCAATCCCAGCTAACATAGGGTGAAAGGTGCGGATGCATAAAGACAACAATCATCCTCTTTCACACTCACATCTACGGTCAATTTAGAGTGGCCCATTTTCCTAAATCCCCAAATCTGCATATTTTTGGACTGTTGGAGGAAACTAGAGAACCTGCGAAGCTGGGTCTTCGCGATAAGCACTTAGTATTTTTGGGGCCAATTCCAATTCCTATCTTAACCCTCAATCTTAACCCTCAAGCTCAACCTTAATCTTAACTGGCCCTCAAAACCAAGTGTTGAGGGTTATTTTGTCACTTAGAAATGGGACACCCCTTAAATGCAGATAAGTCTTCAGACTGTGGGGGCAGAATAACGCGAAAGCTGCATCCAGTCTGTCAATTCCAAAAAAGAAGAATGCATGTACGTCATCCGTAATAACAATCTCTCATACAAATACCACAACCACGGACATATTCAGCTGACAGTTACCACACACCACGGCTTATTGAAAAGTAAACCATAGCAAACGATCGCTTGTCCGCACCGGCCGGCTATTGACAAAAGATCGTAAAATAAAAATAAATGTTACGCAACAACGATGTAAGTAATCCATAAAATGGACCTAACTAAGATAATACAATGGTTTTCATAATTTTTATATCGGTATTAACAAAGAAAATAGCGCGTATTTTTGAGATTGAGTGTTAAGCAAGGAATTGGAATTCACCCTTACTTTAAACCTCTTCTACACTTAAACACACATAGCATTTGCAAATTCACCCAATAAAACCTCCTAAATGTTACACACCGGTCCTTTAATTAACAGAAAAAAAGACATATAGCACTCCTGGGAGGCCTGTTTTGGACCACACACACACACTGGGTGAACTCTCGTGGCCACAGCGGCAGCAGCTTATTCTCTGGCATCGCTGGCGGGCGACCACTCACACACAGACACACAGAAGGTGTAGGAGGGGGTGGATGGTACACGTCGTCTCTTGGTGAGAGAGGCGACAACGTTTGAGCGGGTAATGGCGCTAATGTGATCCAGCCGCGCGTGGCCTCATGCCCTGCCATTATTTTGTCATCCCTGATTTGAAAAGAGATTATAATATTATTATTATTATTATTACTGTATATCCAAAATGACAGCGTTGTCTCTGGATCAAAGACAGGGATGATGCCGTACACTCAGCGCGCGGCATAATTATCAAGCAGCTACTCAATGAGCGCTTTATAGGCAATTAGCGCTAGCGCAGGCTCCTATTAGCTGTCAAAGGGAGAGACAGTGGGACATGTGGACATCAGTCATTAGGCTTCTCTTTACAGAGGTGTATTTCAGTCAGATTGAGGGGAAAAATAGCAACGTTTTCCTGATTAATACCATCATTTAACCAAAAAAACTAACTGTTTTTCTGCCCTGTTTTTCTGGATTAAAGCTCCCATAGAACGGAAGTACCAATTAACGCTGTTTGTTTGGTGTGTATCTGCGTCATTACCTCGTTTATGAAGCCCTGAAGGTTCGAAACAAACAGTTCAGCCACTGCTGAGAACGCTGTGTTGTTCTGTTCAAAACCTGTTCTGGTTAAGTAAACAAGAGTTCTCCTGAAGACCTGATCCTCCTGGATCGGGCACTAGTCCGGGTACATCCGGTTGCGTACAATGAACCACAGAAGTAGAAAGTCCATTGTGGAGGTGTTTCACGAGGGACAGTGTCTTCTGACTCCGGGTCAAAGTCATAAAAGGGACTGCGGCGGGGAGTCGTGACGAAGCTATTTTTAAACATTGTTAAAACGATGTTTTGATAATGAGTAGCAGTGCATCCACTGTTCCAGAGGGGGGAGCTGCGCTTCTGAGAGCTGGTGTGCTAAATACGTCACTTCCAGGTATTGGCCAATCATAGCACAGTCTGTCTTCTGGGGGTGAGATTTCAGTCTAAAACAGCGCAGCTGACGAAAGCTTCAGCGAGGAGAGATTTCTATCAGCTCATTTCCAGCAACTAGGAGGTTTTTTACCATAAAAAGGACTTAATGTATGTAAGTAGACCTCCATAACTCACCTATATGTGCGATAGGACCACTCTATGGGAGCTTTAACAACTTCATTTATTCATAAAAACTATTTTTTTATTTTCTAAATCAGCAAGTTAGTTTTTCATTGGAACTAGTTCTGTTTTGTGTTTCTTAATTCACAAAATACCCATGTGCTTTCATTCCCTTCTTGCGAGCTCAGTTTAAAAGGAAACAAACTGAATGTTCTGCTTGTTCAGTTCACCCTAAAGCAGGAGTCTCAAACTAAAATGACCCAGGAGGCCACCGAGTGTCTAGTTTGGTCACTAAGTTTAAAATAAGTCCAACATTTTGAGAAAAATGGAAATGGAGATGTGAATATCTATGATGATATTTCAAAAATAAATATTTTTGATGCAAAACACATGCAGGAATAACTCATTATAAGTGAGTTTAGGTGGCAGGCTGCATGAAATTAATGGGGGGCCTCAATTTTGAGACCTATGCCCTAAAGTTTTACTTTGCTTTATGTTTGAGACACTGCAGGTTTGATGGTGGCAAAATGGCACACCATGCCTCTTATATCACTTCCTGTCCTCATTTTTTCATTAAATTGCATTTGTTTGGATTAAATCTGAAGGTGAGCCGCTCACCAATGTTTCCCACCATGTTTGTTCATGCTGCGCCCGCTTCAGTTCACCATGAAATATGGCAGGGTGTGAAACTGGCACTCCCTCGTCCTGCTGAGTACAACTTAGTCTCACTTTGCCAACTCCGAGCCTCGCCATCTGCCACGTTCTGTCACATTAACGGCAGCAGAGCCCATTAACTTTTGTTCTTTTTTACTCTGTCCTGGTTCATATATGTGTGAAAGACTGCTCAGGTTTATCACTTTCATATCAAGAGTTTGTCTGTTTCCTCTGCGATCTCAAAGAGTTTGTTGACCGGTGCAGTGCCGGGGAAGAAACCCACCCTTTGTACACCAAGCAGGTGTGCGGCAATTTATTTTTTTTCCCGCCTTTTGTTGAAAAAAGAAAACCTCTGTGTTTGATGTGAGATCAAGCACAAGAACAGTCAGAGAGTCAGAGAGTGAGTCTGCCAAGAAGAAAACCCAAGAAGGAAAAAAAGGAGCTGCTGTTTCAGCTTTTCCCTAAAAGCTCGTTAATCCCAATTTAGCTGTCACAGGGATGAGGTAGGTGCGGGTAGTTGTGTGTGTGTGTGGGGGGGTAGAGAGAGACACACATAGAGAAAGAATGAAAGTAAATCAGCCTCAAGGTCTGGCTTTTAAAGCCGTCACATCCAACAGGTTATTAGCATGATATCCAAATGTAAAGTTACTGTCCTTTGTCTGCGTGCGATGCAACACACAGGGGTGGTTTGAGATGTTAAATCATAGAGAGCACGGTTGTTAGTGAAATCTGACAGTCAAGAAGAATTGTTTAGACTAATTGTAGTTCAGTTCGTTTTCATTATTACATTTTGTGTCCGATATCGCAAACTTTTAGACCGTTTATGAACGTTTGTGCTGAGTCATTTCAAAGACATAATTCTCCAACTCTGTAACAAATACTGTTCTCCCAGAAAGAAGAAATAAACAGCCCAAACATGACTCATTTTTTTACAGTCTGTGCAAAGTGAAAAATGTGAAACCTCATTTATGCCTTTATTAAGAAATGAAAACATTGCACCGAGCCAACACGTGTAAACCCACTCAAATGTACTCTGAGACACAGTGAAACTGTTGGAATTGATCCCCGTGTGGGAGCAGCAGTAACACACTGCACATACACATACAGTGTAATCACTATTATGAAGCTGTCTGAATTGTTAGCAGATTGATGTCTTTTGTTTACGGACTCCCAAAGGACGAGGAGTAACATCAGCATTTTGTCACGGTTCTGTCTGATCTGCTCAGGGCAAGGCGTCTGTTCTCCCTGGATCAAAGGATCCTCTGTGGCTTTTCCTGAAGTGTTTTTGAAAGTGTTAAAAGTAGAGAGAGTTGTTTTCTCTCCCTAAAACAAGGGGCTAAGGACAGATAATGTCCCACTGAGGCTATACAAATAAAAATCAATTGGATCTGTCTACCCTAATTAATTACACTCCCCTTTTTAAATCTATGTTGGCCTCCAGAAACCTTGAATAAACCTTGACATTTAGTTTCTAAATGGGTTGTTACTCACTTTTTGTCTTTCGCTGTCGCCTCCCTTTTTTGAGAGTTGAGCAATGGACTTTAAAAAAGCAAAAAAAAAAACTAAACTAAACAAACTAAAACCAAAGGTCCTGTTCGGATCTAATATTAAAATTGATCCGGTGAAACACACAAAGATGCACTCACAAAGCACAGTTTCAGACGAATGGAAAATTCTCAGTATTTCCCAAACGTTGAGTTATTTTTGGAGACATCTTGAGGTTTGTTTCTTATTGCACTGCACTCATATTTCTGTCTGAGTCAAAGTGGCTTAAAAACAACATAATGTCACGTTTCAAACAACAATTATAAATGTGTTATAGACAGATAGACTGTTGTCCTTCAAGCAGAAATAACAGGACATGCTGTGATGTGATTGAATGGGACAAACAGAGCTGTCCATGGTTCTGAAACAACAATGAAGTAAAAAGTCATAAATCAAACTGAAAACTCTGACTTTCCTTTAAGAGTCATAGTGAAAATGCATCAATGATATGAAGAAACTTAAAAAAATAAAATAATAACATACTCTATACATATTGTATATACATTTATTACTCAGGTAAATATATTCTATAATATGCCACAGAGCTGGAGGCAACGGCAGAATTAGGTTTTTGGAAAAACAGAATATTTTTACAAGCACGCTTTTCCACATTGACTTCATAGTTGATATGAAATATTGATTGTTGTAGCCTTACAAAAAAATTAAATAAAAAAATAAAATACACCTGATGTGAAATAGGAAAACTCAACAGAGAGTTCAGTTCTCACGCAGCACACAGGCCAGAGTGTCTTTCAAGATAAAGTTTCCACTGTTGATACACATATAAACTCTGTCCTTCCTTCACTATTCATGTATTATTATATCTGTGCATATGAGAGGGAAAGAAAATGAGAGACATTGTGATGCTGATTCCTCCTCTCAGCTCAGCTATAATTAATGCACAGACTCAGACAGTGTGAGGCATGCACAATAAACACACTCAGACATTTCATCCATGAGAAATAAAATGTGAGGATGGCAAAGAAACTTCCCTTCACAGTTTATGTATCTATTATTTTTCAACCCTTTAACACTTAAGCCTCAAAATGTCCAACTGGACTTTTTGGCTTATTGTTACCATAAAATGGCCAGAAAATGTTGTATTTAAAAAATATGAAGACCAGATTTGTGCATGTTGAATTTGAAATTTGAATAGTATAAAACACCTTTTTTGGGGGAGTTTTTGACATCTCAATGGCCAAAAACAGGTCAAAATATGGAAACTATGTACAGTCGTTTTTCCAACTTATTCTCCTCTCAGGCATCAAATACACTGAGTCACCAGCTTACTGCTACAGCGTGAGTGAAATAACTGTAATAACCACAAGTTGGCTTTGATGTGCAACTTCGCAGCTTTTTCAGTAGTCTCGTAATTACAGTAATGCAAAGTGTGCTTGTGCGAATGTGTCGTCTGCGTGACTTTTGGATAAATATGATCTGAATGGATGATAAACTAAACAGAAAAAGGCTTAAAACCCCTCCACAGGTAAGTGTTATTGGAAGCGTATTTACACCAAAGAATATGGCATAACTGTTGGGTTTATGTATATAATACTATTTCTTAGTAGCCACTGCAACGCTTGAAACATTCACGATTGATATTCCCAGTACATTTCATAACATTCCACCCATTTCATCATCAACTCTAACTTCCAGAAGCAGATCCATTTCTTCAGAGGCTTGAATTCCCTTATTCTCCCTCACTTATTCTCCTCTCTGGCATCAAATACACTGATTCACCAACTTCCTGCAACAGCGTGAGTGAAATTACCGTAATAACCACAAGTTGGCTTTGACGTGCAACTTCTCAACTTTTTCAGTAGTTGCGTAATTACAGTTATGCAAAGCGTGCTTGTGCGAATGTGTCGTCTGCGTTACGCTTGGTTTAAAGGGTTAAAAGACTGCATCAATTACCATTCATTGGACCGAACTAAACAAAGTATCATCTTTAACCTTAAAATTACAACGTTAACTTTAGCCATACTAAAAAACAATCTGTTATATTTTATCTGGTGTTTTACCACATGTACATAGTCATTGGGTCTTATTGTTCAGTCTAACAATGTTATTGGATGTTACATTTGTTTAGTCCCACTTTATGGCCATGAACGCACACAATTTCCTCCGAACAAAATATCTTAGTTTCATTGGACTGGATTCATCAAATTAAAGTAAGTAAAATGTCTTTTATATTTTTTTTGGTTGTTATTACAATGTGTAGAGCATGTACATATTTAGTTATTGTGGAATAGATGCATCAAATTTCACTTAGAGCTTGTTACATATTTGTTGTAAATTTGCAACACTGGGTCTTGGTGGTAGCCAAAATCGCAGGCTTGTCTCAGTGGACACAAATAGGTTGTATTCCCTCCACAACACCACTGCCTGAAACAGAGTATTTTCTTTATACATGAACAGTATACATTACATACATTATACCCTTGTGTTGTGTTCTGGTCAAATTTGACTGATTTAAAAGTTTTATGTCTAAAAAAATATAGTTAATTTGATCAGACTGAGCTAAAATCCCATGTCTTTGTCCACAAAGAGAATATCGACAATTCAGTTCTGGGAAAGGTGTAAATGTTCCTGGATGTGGGGTGTGGAAGTAAGTGGGGGTTTGCATGTTTTTCTTTTAGTATGATAAGTAGAGACCATAGGCTCAGACAATTACATTTACATTCAGGGCATTTAGCAGATGCTTTAGTCCAAAGTGACTTACAATCAGCAGACAGTAGAAGACTCAACAAGTGGACAAAGAAAACCAACCACCCATGGACTGTCCAGCTGATAATTACGTGGACATCGAGCCAAAAACAAACAAATACACCATGCACCGTGACAGGTGTCGCTGGGCTAAAAAATATTTCATCAGTCCCAACACAGATTTTTCTGGTCTGGATTTCATCTTCAGGCAAAGAGAGTCCAGCAACACAGACAGTGACACCATGAAGCCTCTGAATGCTCAGAAGAGACCATCCAAGAGATGTGCACACCTGCCATTGGATGAACACAAGGACATGAAGACAGGCAGAGGATGCTGCAATAAAGGATTCACCAACACACAATGCAGCAAGTGTGATGTTCACCTTTGCTTTTCACAGGACAAGAACTGTTTTTTCACTAACAATGAAAGTTTGTCATGAAAAGAAAAAAGGAATGAAGAAGTTGCTAGAAAAAGCTAGAGTTTTATCCTGTTTATTTATTTATGTATTTATTTTTAATAAATGATTTAATAAAAATATGACTAATGTGTGATTATTTTTAAATGTTGTATACATTTATGGAGCTAAGTAAGCAATCAACCCTGCAAATGAACCCTTAGTTGTTGTTCAGACAAAGTGAGTACAAAGAAATTCTGCTACCACCAAAGCCCAACGTTAAAATTACATTTCTCTAAAAACGTACATAAACATTTTTTTTCCAAAAACTCTTTGATTTCTGCATCCAAGGCCTCCTACAACATCTGAAAGGTCAAATAATTAATTTTTTTTAGGTTTTTCTTAATTAGGGTCTTACAGGGTTAACCATATTCTTACCCTAATCCAATCTTAGTCCTGGCCAGACCAATGTTTATGCCAGAAAGGATCCTAAAGACCTAAATGAACTCACTCTGAAAGGCTTGAATCTTGTATGAGCTTCAGAAACTGAAGGAACCGCTTGGATTTGAGGTGAATGTCTTCAAGAAAACTAAAAGTCAAGTTGCAACTGATGCAACTTTGACTTTTGGATAAATATGATCTGAATGGATGAGAAACTAAACAGAAAAAGGTTGAAAACCACTCCACAGGTAAGTGTTATTGGAAGTGTATTTGCACAAAAGAATATGGCATAACTGTTGGATTTATATATATAATACTATTTCTTAGTAGCCACTGCAACGCTTGAAACATTCACGATTGATATTCCCAGTACATTTCCCAACATTCCACCTATTTTATCATCAACTCTAACTTCCAGAAGCAGATCCATTTCTTCAGAGGCTTGAATTCCCTTCAACCTGCAGCATTTGTCACTTCACAACTCCTGTATAAACCTGTATTTTTTCCCATTCAGCAAGTCTCAACGAACCAGATTAAAGTCCTAATTAAATCCAATCCCCCTGAAAATAAACACTGAAGTAAAAACCTGCGGAGGTTGATTCAATGAGACGAGGTCAAATTTATGGTAAAATATTTTTGTCTCAAACTCATTTTGGGTCGCCGCAGTGAAAAACAAGTTTCTGTCGTCTCTTGGGGTTTTTAAGAATTGGCACAGAAAGCAGCAGGAAGGCAACAAAGTTATTTTTCTCAGTATTAGCATGGAAAAAAACAGATTTCCCAGTCCCACACTCGTCTCGGCTGGATATCGTTCATACTGATTTTATTTATTTGTCTCTCTCTTGTCGTCTTCTAGACACCTACTGTTTAACTTCTCCTCCTCTTCTCTTTTTGTTCTGCCCCACTTAGCCTTGCTGAATTTTCTCTTTCATGATATATCTGACGTCCCAAAGCTGGTTCAAATAATAATAATAATAATTTAGTTTAGTTGTTAAATATTAACAGAATAAAACAAGTGTCATTAGTTGTTAAAAGGAAAAAAAGAAACGAATTGAGTCTGGCAGCTCTAGGGGAGTCTAATTAACATTTAATATTTCTGTAATAGCGTTTCGAGTGATATTTTCATTATTCCATAATGACACGGGAAAATCTTAGCAGTTGGTAATTAGCCCCCCACATGTATCATAATTATTGTGATAATGCTTTTTTTCTCTCTTTTCTTCTTCTTTCCTTGAATGGTGTCATAATTCAGTCTGTCAAAAGAAATCTGTTTTTTTTTAGCCCTCCACTCTGCATCAGCATCTGTGGTTTTGGCAAGAAACAGCCAGCTGCCCCAAACCTGCACATACACACAGTCCCTGAAACAGACAGAAAACACAGTCCTGGAGCTGGAGCTGCCTGAAGGTTCAGTCTTCATCGATTCACGCCGAGGCGACACTGCCAGAAAATTAAGAATGTTAACACAACGTTTGGGCTCTTTTTTTCAATTTTTTTTTTTAAACCTAATATTTGCTCATATGATTCATTCATTTATTTATTTATTTATGTGTCATTTATTTTGCCCCTGAGATGCATCCTGGTCAAGATAGCAGCACAGATAAGAAATAAGAAAGATAGTTATGTAAGCCTGTTGCCCACCAGAAAATAAAAGAGGCATAAAAAGTCAAAAATATAAGATAAAAGTCATAATTATGAGATTAAAAAAAAAGTCGAAATGATCAGATTAAAAAGTCATAATTTTTGATAAAAAGTCGAAATGATTAGATAAAAAGTCATAATTATGAGATTAAAATTCAAAATTGTGAGGATAAAAAAGTAGAAATTATGAGATAAAAAGTCAAAATTATGGGCTTCCATAGAGAGTCCTTTATTAGTCCCACAGCGGGGAAATTTTCCAATGTCACAGCAGCAAAGACAGTAAAGATAAAGATAATAAATAATAAACATGCATTTCCCAAAAAATTACAATATATAAAGATAGTAACACTAAGACTGTAAAAAGTACATTAGAATGTATGAGTTTCCAGAATAGAAAGATAGTACAAATAGTTACAGAGATGAGACAACGTTCCCTTTTAAAACTCATGACAGAATATGATCGTTAAAAGGAGGTCATTAAAAGAGAAGTACAAAATTTAAGATATAATGCAGTAAAAGTATACAGAAGTATACAGGTTAGCTGTAGAGCAGGTTCCTACGGACTTGACTTGTACTGTTAAAAGAAGGCAAGACAGAGTCATGTGAAGAGTTCTGCACATTAATATCTCCAGGTTACAATTCCCATCCAGACACATGGAAATATTCCCTTGATGTTCAAGGTTGTGAATGATGATCTATAGATTTAAGAGTAATATAACAGTCAAAAAAAACCTTTTTACACCAATCCGAGTACAGCTTCTAACAGCTTCAAAAACACACAAAATGCTACATATTTCGAGATGTTGCCATGAGAGTTATTCAAAAAGAATCACATCTTTGACACCAGTGTGTGTACAAATATCCCAGTTAGCAGACTAAACCAAAGTCACGTATACGGGAGGAACTCAAGGAACAAATGCGACAAAGACGGTGATAATGTAGGTCACACGTTTGCTGTAAAAAACAGTTTTGATTGTGTGTGTGTGTGTGTGTGTGTGTGTGTGTGTGTGTGTGTGTGTGTGTGTGTGTGTGTGTGTGTGTGTGTGTGTGTGTGTGTGTGTGTGTGTGTGTGTGTGTGTGTGTGACAGGAGTGACTTCCAGTCTCCGTCTATCTCGTGTATTTTGTGGTGGATCTGCAGTTTCCTGACAGGCAACAACATCCAGTGCCAGAGGAGGATCTCTGTGACTCAAATGTAGCGGTGACAGAGGAGAAACCTGGATATATTCAAGCAGAATGAGCCCATTTTGTGTTGGGTTTTTTCACGGTTTTTTTTCCCTGTGATGTATAAAATTCTATCCTCACACAGGTCGCAAGCGTCGTGAAGCGTTGTCATTGTCCTTTATGAGGTTGCAGCTGGTGATTTATTCAGTGTTTTATCCACTGTGACACATTTATGACACATTGACTGATAAATGTATGGAGTTATGTTCCTCTGTAATACCATTTTACACAAAATGAAACTTTCCATGTGACGTGTTATAACTGTAAATGAAAGTTTGGACAAATTTACTTCAAAATGTTTCACATTTTTAAATTTTTTATTTGCTAATTTTGTATAAATGATCCATCCATCCATCCATCCATCCATCCATTATCTACGGCTTTATCCTCCACCGGACATAGGGCGATAGGCGGGAGGTACACCCTGGACAGTCCATCGCAGGGCCACATATAGAGACAAACAACCATTCACTCACACTCTCACACCTACGGTAAATTTAGAGTGACCAATTCACCTAATCCCCATATCGCATGTTTTTGGACTGTGGGAGGAAGCCGGAGAACCCAGAGAAAACCCACGCACACACAGGGAGAACATGCAAACTCCTTGCTCAATGATTCAAATACATAGAAATATTCCACTTTGGTCATTTCATGGTCTCCTTTAGGCCATGGATGTATTATATGCCCCCACTGCCTTGAAGACAATTTTTACATGGTGGCCACTGTGGGTACTGCAACAGAAAACCCCAGAAAACCCCAAAAGCCCAAAAAGCAATTTTCCCATTGACCGCAATAGTAAAAGAGACGCCTGTAAAAGTGTCCACAGGACACCTCGAGACATGGACACAGGCTTTTATAGATCTTTATATAGACACTACTGCGCACGCTTTATGGGCCCCATAACCCGGAAATAAAAGCGGAAGTCAAAAAACTTTTTTGGCATATGCGCTGGGTGAGCAGCTTCATAGGAATGAACGGAAACGAAGGGGCGTTGCTCTATCCAGTTCATATAATACAGGCATGCCCAAAGTTCGGCCCGGGGGCCAATTGCGGCCCATGTTCAAATTTTCACCGGCCCGCACCCTCTGTTATAAAATCAATGATATGTGGCCCACCAGCACTGTTGACCTGAGTATTAAATGCACAAAGATCTCAGTATCTCACATTAGTGCAGACATGATTTGTTTATTCCCCTGAGGTAAATAAATTCTAAAATCTTAATTAATTGATTTTTTGTGATGATCAAAACCACCGTTTTGAGTGTAGAAGTTTACAGTGAGCATTTAATAGTGAATAATATGTAATGTTTCAAATGAACTGAGATATATTTAATATTCTCTGAAGTGTTTCTTTCCAGACAGACTTTTTCTTCATTTTATGTGGTCTTGAAATACGAAAGGCAGAGGGATTTTGGTAAAAACTTGAAAATAAATAGAAATGAAGGATGTCATTTGCAATAAAAATATCCTAAAATAGATCATTTGTATTTAATGTTATTGGTTCAAAGAATGTTAGGCTAAATGGTCGGCCCCCACACGTTTTCACCTTACCAAATCTGGCCCTCTTTGCAAAAAGATTGGACACCCCTGATATAATACATCCATGGTTTAGGCGCTGCCGGGCATTATTCTATATTCACAGCGTGCGAGTAAAGGACAGATGCTGTTCTAATTGCTCAAACACGCACTAATGACGCTGATGTTATTTACAGCGTAATGATCCACTGTTTGCAATTATCAAAAAAAAAAAAAAAAAAAACACGACCTCTCCTCGTCCTTCACGAGGTGAATCGATGGAAAACATGGTGTCTGTGGTGGAGCTGATGCTGGGCAGGTGTTTGTGGGTTGGAATCGGTGGGCGAGACGTTGACGCCGCGGAGGCGCCGAGTCTTTCACACAATGGACTGATTAACGTGTTCGGCTCAGTGTCGGTGATATAATCAGGTCACAAAAGCATCGTTTTTCATCCTCACTGAGTCCCTGTTGGTGTTTCTGATGTCCACTGTTAATGAGTGCAGGTTGAACATTAAATCTTTGATCCAGACCTTCATTTTCCTTTCTTTCTTTCCTGAAGATCGCTGTTTAAATATGCTGTCATGTGTCAATGAACAAATGAATTATAGAAATGTACACATCAGAAACTCCTTGTATTATCCTTTCACTTATACTCTGCTAATATTCTTTTTAATGTAAATTTAACATCAGAGTTGGCAAACATACGTTTCTTATATTGTATATAAGGAAATGATTAAAATGCAGTCTACTGTTCCCTGATCGACTGAGACGCCCCGTGATTAAAATATAACAAAGCAAAGCAAAATGGAATAAAAACGGTGAAAACACAGGAATAAGTAGCAATTAGTTGCACGTCCGTCTGCATAATCACATTTAGAAATAAGTGACCGGCTACATATTACACGCAGTTATGACTAATCACTTCTTGTTCTTTGTTTTGGTTGTTTTTCGACGAAAACCTTCAAAAGCTAAATTTTAAATGAACCGGAAAAAATGATGGGAAGTGTTTTGATGATCTTGTTTTGTTGGAACTTCATATCCTACAAATAAAATCCAATGGAACCAATATAGAATATCCACTTATATAAAGCTACTGTAGTGGTAGGATAGTTAGTCGACGATGAGTTCAGGAACCTGCAAAAACAAGACAAAGGCTGTGTTTATGGGCCGTGTGTGATATATTTCATGGGGAAGAAGTAGGTGAACAGTGAGTTGAAGAGCTGCAGGAGACAGACAGACAGAAAGCACACCTACCTCCGACTCCTCAGAGCGAGGTATAACCCACTCCCTCTCACTCTGCCCCCACTGTGAAGCGTGAAATCAGATCACTCCTGCTCAGAGCACGGTGGCAGAGTTAAAAGCCAAGGATATTGAGTGACTTCTTCACGGTGGAACAACAATAGTCTTGTTTTCCATGCTCCTGGAGTTCCATCGCCAGCTATTAAATAGGTAGTTAGATGATGGTTATGTTTTACCAACAGTGTTGTAATGTAATTAAGTACAAATGCTTTGTTACCAGTACAAAATTAACCACCAACTTTTAGTTTCACTCCACTGCATTTCCTTTACTTGTTACTACCAAATAAAATCAGAGGAAGAAGAAGAAGAGTTGGTCATTTCTAGTCTTGATGAGCTGCTTTCATACCCATTTACACGCTTAAACATGGGGTTAAGTGTCTCACAGAGTCAGGAATTGAACCCACAAACCTTCCAGTTAAAAGACACTGAGCGACCATGGCTCTATCCTTACTCTTTATATCAGGAAAATGACTGTTGATACCTAAGTGCAGTCATTTTCTGGGTATTACTCAAGTATCACTTTTAAGGTACTTTATACAAGACTGATGACCAGGAAGAGGAGTTTGTTTGTTCTCCTCGTCTGTGAGACTGTTGGACACTAAATGAATTGGGCACTCTAATTGGACGCTCTAGATTGCCCATATAGGTGTGAGTGAATGGCTGTTTGTCTCTATATGTTGGCCTGGTGACATATGTCCATGTTTCACCCTATGTCAGCTGGGATTGTGGAGGACAAGGTAAGATCCAATAGATGGATGAGCGAGTGAATGCAGTTGACATTCAGTTGCGGTTTAACTGACTCCACAGACATGTTTTTATTATTCACACTCGGCTGAACTGCACTGAAACACACATTATATTCAAAATAAAGCACAAGAAACCATCTTTTTGCGGTTGATTTTGAATCTCTTTTTAAAGTTTCACTGTTCTTAGTTGGGTCGACTCATGGGATAAATGTTAATTAGTGGATACAGCGGAGACAACTCGTCAGCAACTGTTATCTTCAGCCGACAGAATCTCCCCCACCTCTTACTTCCTGTTAAGACTCTTCGTCCTGATATTTTTTAATGAAGGCGCAATTATAGAACGACGTTCGCTTTAACCGGGTATTTTAAAAACACCTCAACTAAAAACCTCCTGCACTGTGTGTGTGTGTGTGTGTGTGTGTGTGTGTGTGTGTTGTGTGTGTGTGTGTGTGTGTGTGTGTGTGTGTGTGTGTGTGTGTGTGTGTGTGTGTGTGTGTGTGTGTGTGTGTGTGTGTGTGTGTGTGTGTGTGTGTGTGTGTGTGTGTGTGTGTGTGTGTTCTGGAAAGTTGCCGTGCTTTCACTCACAAAGACCACACTTCACTTTTATCCCACAATTAAACTACACTTAATCTCATAGCGACCTTGTGAGGACCAGTCGTCCTCGTCGAGACCAAAACCTGCTCCTAATGAGGCGGAACCTCAACCCTGTGTGTGTGTGTGTGTGTGTGTGTGTGTGTGTGTGTGTGTGTGTGTGTGTGTGTGTGTGTGTGTGTGTGTGTGTGTGTGTGTGTGTGTGTGTGTGTGTGTGTGTGTGTGTGTGTGTGTGTGTGTGTGTGAGCAGTCTGACCCTCACTGCCGTAAACGACATCAATTAAAACAATTAAACCAGCTTTAATTACTGCTGCCTCAATTACTCTGCTTGAACCCCCTTCCTCCAACACACATAAATGCAGATGTGCGCACACATTTTAGTTTACCTTTACACCCAGACGTACATTAACGTTAGTGTCTTATCAGACTAATGAGCCTTTCAAAAATTGTGTATGTGTGTGTGTGTGTGTGTGTGTGTGTGTGTGTGTGTGTGTGTGTGTGTGTGTGTGTGTGTGTGTGTGTGTGTGTGTGTGTGTGTGTGTGTGTGTGTGTGTGTGTGTGTGTGTGTGTGAAAAGGACATTTTAATTTTAATTCAAGGTTAACACTTGGTTTTAGGGTTAGAGTTAGAATATGTTTTATATTAGGGATAGAGTAACCCTTTTTTCCATTACTATGTTTAAACGTACAGTTTATACAGTTGTTATAAGAATATAAAGTGTCTTATATCCTTTTTTTTCACAACCTACAGGCAATCTGATGGAAAAATAAAAGTTCAGTTTCACCAAATATATAAACACACCTGAGCAAAAAGTACTCAAAATTGTTTAGAATTGGATTGAAATTGTTAGATTTGGTAGCAATGATTGGCACAATCAAATATAAAATGAATCATAACTTTGACTCAACAACACAGAAAAATACCTGTGACCTGTAAAAACACAATTACATTATTTTTTTTTTAAATTTAAGACTTAAAACTTATTGCAGGCTGCATGATCCAGGTCCAGTTTCAAGGCTATTATTACAGTATTATCACAGCAGTCATATTATTGTTTTGTGTATTATGCCCAAGTTAATTACTAAAAAATTAACCAAGGGTAAGATCTGTGCCGTGTGTGCACTAAGGGTTAAAGAGATACAGGTTACCTACTTAGTTATAATGGTTATGTTATGGGGCTCGGGAATGCAGTATGTGTCCTCACTAAGATATAAAAATACATTTGTGTGTTTGTATTCCAGTCACACTCCCCCCTGAAAAGCAGCCTTGTCACTCACTCACACCAGCTGTCAGCCGAACACTGCGTATGTATACACTCTTTTATTGCAGCATTATTGTGGAAGTGAAAGCTTCTTCTTCTTCTTTTTTTGTCTCAGAGTTTGCATCTTTTGAACGCCTCTCTGTGCGTATTGTAATAAAAAGTCATATTACGTTTCTTTTTTTCCTTTCTTCTTTAGTATCTTAGTATAGCTCCAGCAGACAAGGTGTGATTACAGCAATCTTGGCTTCATTGAAACCTCTATTGTATGACGGAAGGGGGCAAAAACACAGCCTGCTCTCGCAAGTCTGTCATCCCTCTTCATCTTTATCTGCCGTCATTGTCTTTTTGACAGGCTTTCGGAAGAAAAGAAGTGTCAACAATATCTGCTTTTAATCCTGACGAGGCAACAATGTAAAGGCATCGTGTCTTTGCTTCTAAAATTTCCTTTAAAAAATAAAAAAAAGGGGCCTGAAGATTTGCACATAATAGCAACAACGGCTGGGGAAGGATTTGTTGAGCCTACACAGCGATTACCTCCTCGTGTTAAAGTATATATACTTATAAATACAGCTATACACCTGACTTTTATGTAGCCACAAAGAAGGAAGTTGATTATGCTGAACTTTATATACCAATCATCATTTTCATGTATTCCAGACTCTTTCCACTGTCATGTTCCCCCCTCACCACCTGTTGTCTTATAGCAAGGTCAGAGCATTTCATTTTCTCCAGCCTCAGTCTCTGACCCCCGCAGGAGCACATTATGTACAGGATTGCCACACATTTACAGTTAGTAAGTAGTCATTTTCTGATTTTCCTCCCTATCCCTTTTGTCCGTCAACCACTTTCACACCATTCAGCCTTTGATTTATTCCCCTTTCATGAGGGGAAACGTTATATTCACTTATTCTGTTGAACCTTTGGGTTAAAAAAGAACATAAAGAGGACTGATTTATTCCTGCTGTAAATGTACTTGTAATTGTGAGTCTTTCTTTGTCAAAGATGAAAATAAAAGTTGTTATTCCCTTTTCTATTAGTCATAAATGTTAAAAAAGTTCCTATATGTGCTGTATAAAATGTCTCTACACTGAAATACTGCATCAACAGACACAAAGACGTAGAAATAAAGTAGTTAAGCTGCCCTGAGGTTAACGAATAACAGTCTGCTTTTGTTGAAACTCTAATAGCAATAGACGTTTGTTATTGTTGGTGGATTACGAGCATGATTTGATGTGTTGTTCACAGCTATTTCTAGATCCATGCAACCAAACTGCAACCTACTTGTTTAATCGTGATCATTAATTGAAAGTATTTACGACTATAAACAGCACTTGGTTCAGACAGTTGTTCTAAAAAGGTTAACCCTGTCAGGTTAACATGACTAAATCTAGATATTATGAGACTTGGGCCACAGTCAGTGTTTAAGTTAAGGATGTGATGACTGCATGCTAGCTGATCCTGCTGCATCACATCTGCTGCACACACAGGAGAGCACGTCTGCTGCCAAGCTGCTTCTGTGCCGCTCATGTTTAACATACAGGGTTTGCTTCTTTTTTTTTTTAAAACGGCTCCTGAATTGTTCAGTAAGCCTGTGCATAATCGACTAAATAACCAGAGCTTCCGGGTAAAAAGCCATGCAATTTATGGAAATATTTTCACAAGAAAAATTGAAAGAATCGACGAATCAGACGACAGTGAACAGTGGAGCGCTATTACCTTGAAACAGCTAAACTTATTCAAGAGGTATAGACGTTTGTGGTGAAATATTAAAATCGATTTCACATATATCACTGTGATGCTGTTTACTGTAGATCATAAGTCTTTGGAATTAACCACATTCCAGCTGAAAAGTCAGGAAAAAAAACACAGATGCCATTTAATAACCAGTTAATAACAGACACAAATGTCCACAGATAAAACTCAAGCAGTACTGTTATGTCAGGGTTTGTGAATTGTGTTTTTTAAAGATTAAGACTTAAAAAACTGTATAGTTACCTTCACATTCAGGGTATGAATATGACCTTATTGCATGTCATTAACCTTGTTCTTTCTCTTCCTACAATAGTTTGCATCTTTCCTTCCTGCCCTCGTGCTCTTTCTCTCTGCGTCCTCAACTCGCAGGCTGCAGGATCCAGATCCGGTTTCAAGGCTATTATTACAGTATTATCACTAGCAGCCCTATTATTGTCATTATTATTACTATGCTGCAATTAAATTTGATATCGGTAGAATCAACAGTCTCTGCTGCTGCTTGTATAAATGACATTATAGTACTATAAACATGTCATGATTCAGAACAAACTTTTAAACCCAAGCTTAAACTTTAACCCCAACCTGTCTAGGCAGATGCATAGTGCTTGCTCGTGTTGGGTTTCTCTTCTCTCTATAATATTGGAAAAGTTTTTTCTCTTAACTATGTACAGTGCCATGAGATAATGTATGTAATAAAAAATTCCAGCTTGCAACTCGGAAATTCCAACTTACAACCACAAGTTGACTGCTTTAGATAACCTAATAAGATGAGAAATTTAGAAGTTACAACTTTTGCAGTGCACATTTTGGCCCAGCAGTTGTTAATAATTTCGAGACAGTCATGCATTTGTAAATTATAATTAATTATATTCTGTGGTCTGATGAGAATGAAATTCTCCTGGCAGCACTAAAGAAGCGATCTGGGCTTTCCCCAAACTCATCAACTATTAATTAAGAAACTGGAATGCTACGGTATCAGGGGGATGGCTAACATCTGGTTAAAAAGTTATCTCGATGAGCGCTATCAATATGTACAAGTACAAGATGTTAAATCTGAACTTTTGAAAGTAAAATGTGGAGTTCCTCAAGGATCTGTCCTGGGGTCTAAGCTTTTTATTTTATATATTAATGACATTATTAATGTATCAAAGCTTTTGAATTATGTCCTGTTTGCAGATGACACAAGTTTGTTTTGCCATGGAAGGAATGTGGAGCAGCTCCTGAGAACAATGGAAGGGGAACTAAACAAACTGAAGAAGTGGTTTGATGTAAATGAATTATCTTTAAATTTAAGAAAAAACAAATTTATAATATTTGGAAATCAAAAAATCAATAATAAAGTCTCAGTAAGGATTGATGGTGTGAAGATTCAAAGAGTGTTTGAATATAAGTTTCTTGGAATTTTAATTGACCACAAATTAACCTGGAAATTCACATTAATCATGTCAAAAAGAAAATGTCCAAAACAATCGCTATAGTTTGTAGATCCAAAGAATTTTTAAATACCTGTTATATTGTTCCCTTATAATTCCATACATGACATATTGTGTGGAAGTGTGGGGAAACACTTATAAAACCAATCTCAAGCCCATTTTCCTACTACAAAAAAGAATAATACGTATAATTATGGGAGCAGAGTATCTGGAGCCAACCAATGCTTTATTTATACATTTAAATACATTACAATTCTGGGATATAGTCAATCTTCAAACTTTAGTGATTATATACAAAGCACATCATAATCTCCTCCCAAGATGTTCTCAGAGGCTGTTCGAAATTCATGAGAGTAAATATGAACTAAGAAACACAGGTATGTTTAAAAAGACATGGGGAAGAACTAAAAGTAAAGAAAACTGTGTTTCTGTGAAAGGTGTCAAACTGTGGAATTGCTGTGATAATGATTTAAGAATGTGTAGCTCAATCTATGTTTTCAAAAAAATGTCTAAATATAAAACGATAAACAGTTATAAAGATATTTAGTAATTATGTTGGTAGCCTATATTAACATTAAAATAGCACCACAATAGACCCCATATTAGCATATAATATAGTATTATTATTGTTATATAATATAATGCAATACATTTATCTTTGTTTCCTTTTTTATATATTTCTTTTCTTATTTGTGTATTAATTATAAAATTCAGGATACAGCAAAGGATAGGCTATAACAAGCCCTCGGCTTCAGCCTACTCCTTTTTCTGACATTTTTACCATTATTTGTGAAATGAACATGTAAATGTCTCAATTTATATTAGTCCGAAATAAACCATTAATTCATTCATTCATTAGGAATCACCGTGCATGTCTGCCCTATAATATTTTGTTGAGATATTCCAGTGTCAAACAACGCGGTGACCCGATCGACACACTGCTGCCCCTCGTAACAAGCTTCATAAATAGACTCTTCCCTCATGGCCGAGCTAAGCGCCTGCCGACTTCTTACACAAGGTGAGAGGTAACTCCCTGAGAGAAGCCATGACATCATCCGAATGTCATTTTTTAAAGCAATTAAACGACGGCCACATGACGTGACAACGCGGTTAATGAAAGATGACCGCATGATGAGTCTGCGGCAACAACGGCTTCATACATTCATGACAGTGTGGAGGAGGCACTTGACCACGGTCTGTGAAGGTCAACAACAGCTCCTTTTCTTATCTACATGAATTACAACAGACTATACTTGCTTTGCTTCCGCTTGACTGGAAAACGTCTATTTTCAGTATGAATTTAACACACGACGAGGAAAAAAAAAGATATGTTTTGAATTTAATTTACGCCGACATGAAATAACAAGGCGCCATTGTGCCGCTCTGTATCCGGTGCCCCCCCCCCACCCCCTCCCGCCTCTTTTTTAATCAAAATGAACACCATCTATCTCACTCTGTCTCTCCCTCCATCTGCAGACTCTTCCCTCAACACATTTGTCCCTCAGCCAGTGATACAAATTACCTCTCCCCCACTCGCGAGACACAATCTTTTTTAATTCTTTCCCTTTCTGTATCTCCCCTCATTCGTCCGTCTCGTCCCTTGCATTTGCCTCAGTCGTCTAATCCTCATCCGCGTCCTCATCCTTCACCACCATCTTTCCGGAGCTTCTAACATCTGACTTGCCCACAGAGTTGATATTTTTTATTATTTCTTCCCTCTCCCCCTGTTTTGGAAAGACGCCACAGTCTCTCATTCTTTCTTTGGCTCAAACCCACGGCCATTAATTCTGCTAATGACAGATAAATGAAGCATGAAGATGAGGAGGGAAAAAAACACAAACAATAAGTTCACACACACACACAAACGCACACAGATCAGACTGACTTAGTCGCTAATTGACGTTGATTGAGGACCATCCTGTTAAAATGTTCCCACGTCAGGAGGAAAAGCTCGACTCACACACACACACTACATAGTTGTGTTAGAGTAAAATGAGAGACTGATGAGAGACACACTCAACTTTGGGTTTACAGTTACTTCATAAGAGGATTATCCAACATCCAGGGAACAGAGAATCTAACCCGTGTTTTTGATTAAGCTCCCCCCAAACCTGAAGGTACAGAGAATGTGTATTTTTTTGAGGAAAAATAAAATAGATAATATAAAAATAACTCAGTCAAAAGAAGGTAATGAAAATCTGATCCTTTCTCTCTCCTCTGTCCCCCATTTTTCCTCTCACCCCAACCTGTCTAGGCAGATACCTAGTGCTTGCTCATTGTGCAAACTGTTGGGTTTCTCTTCTCTCTGCCTTGAGATAATGTATGTTGTGATTTAACATTCCAGCGAGCAACTCAGAAATTCCAACTTACAATTACAAGTGGAATGCTTTAGATAACCCGATAAAATGGCTGTTAAAATTTTGAAGTTACAACTTTTGCGGTGCACATTTTGGCCCAGTAGTTGTTAATACTTTGTAGACAGTCATGCATTTGTAAATAATAAGTAATGATGAATGTCTGTGGTCTGATGAGGGTAAAATTCTAAAACAGAGTCAAAAGAAGGTAATGAAAATATGAGAGGAACTTTATTACAAGGTTATTACAATTTACTCTGTTTAGCATTCCCTGTCTAATCATTGCTTCCTTTCATTCTCTCACTACCACACGCAGCATTCATAAACTTTATTAAGGTGCTAAGGTTTTGGAATATAAAGGGGAACTTTAATGTCTCCATAATTTGCCTAATGACTGTTTGACTAAAGCAGATGAATAGGTCAACACTCTTTTGCTCTGACATTAGAACTCTGCACAACAATTCCAAAACAGGCTGCTTAGCTAAGTGTGAAATGTATTCACCCTGTACATTATCATTTTAATTAATCTTGCTTACTTGGTCGTGTAATTTAAACATTTGCTGGGTTTTGCTGGCTGGAGAGGGGAGAAGGGAGAGATAGAAGATGGTGGGATATGGAGTGTGACAGCAGAGGGAGAAAGCGGGAGTGTTTTGTGGATGTAAGACGACGAGCAAAAATGAGCATCGCCTTCACAGGAACAAGGCTATATCCAAACCCCAAAAGCTCAACTAATGGCACGTTTTCATGATACAGTTATAGCACAACTCGGATTGACTCTACTTGGTTTCATTTGGGATAGTAGCTGGACCTTTTTAGTTGTGAGGGCGACGTCCGACTTTAAGAATCGAGCCGAACTGCAGAGTTAAAAACATTCGGGTTTTCAGGTTAAAAATCCTGAAAACATGCGTTATCTCCAACATATAAAAGGAAATGTCTAAAATCTCAATATTTAACAGAGGAGTCTGGTGTATTTAGCAACAGCTGACGATTGTTAGCCGAATCACAACACGGCTCAACTGTAGTTTACCTCAGTGGGGACTGTATCTATGTTCCCCGGGTCCTATGTTCCTCCCCTTTGTATGTTACCAGGGAACATAGGACCCTTTTTCTAAAAAAGGGACCCTACCCCTTACCCTGAAGTAATCTTTTTTAATTAACTGATTCGAATGATTCCTTGAAACCGGAAACAACTGCTTTACTCGTCACTACTTTGTGTATAAATGTGTATAAACAAAGTCAGTTTCGTGCAGATGTGCGATGACGAGCCTGTCCACGTCGTGGAGGAACTACTTAGCTAATTAGCTTGCAAATTAGCTATTTAGCTAACTCTGGTGAAGACCCGCGGTTCTGTACATGGTCCCTGTCAACTAAACCGAATTGATAAACTGAACTAATAAACTAAACTAAACTAATAAACTAAACTGAACTAATAAACTAAAGTAAACTAATAAACTAAACTAATAAACTAATAAACTAAACTATAGTAATGGAAATTGACGTGTCTGAGTTATGCTAGAACTGTGTAAAAGTGTCATAAATCTTTGGTACATGAGTATTTGCATTGTTTGATATTTTATTCTCCGTCCATATACCAACGAAAGAGGAGCACACTTTCTTTTCTTTTCTATTTTTTTAAACTTGCTTTATTCAAGTATCAAAACATCATGCAGATAATATATCCTTGACAACAGCGCTCATAGCATTTTCACTTTATCCATCAAGGCTAAAATAAAAGTGGATGCAGAAGTAAAAAACAACAACAACGACAACAACAACATTTGAATATAGAGGCAAAAGAAGCATGAAAAGAGACGGGAGGAATAAAATTCATCAGCAATTTTGCCCTAAGTTCTCCCATGTTCACTTGTTTTGTTGCAGAGATAGTTCTTCAGTAGTTGAAGGTTCTCTACTTTTTTGATCATTAGTTTGTTTTTGCAATAATCAATGATACCCTTAAGACAAGCACACTTTTTACTCCACAATATTTAAAAAAAGAACTTCTTAAATAAATTAAATTTGAGCTCCGCTGTCCATCTTGGTTCAGGTTTCCTCAGTTTTTCAGTCATTTTCCCACAACTGGATTTTCTCATTTTTAAGTAATGCTGCAGACAAACAGCAATTACAACATGATCTTTCCTCCAAGGAGGTAATAAAAGATGTATAACTTCCATTGGCTCACACAAAAATAAGTTGAAGTTTTGCTTCTTCGTGGCGATTTTCAATCACACGATAAAAAAAAAAAAAAAAAAAAACAGCATGATGACTGATTGTTGAAGGAGACGATGACAACACACACACGCACGCATGCAAGCACATGCACACACACACACACAATCAATCTCCATGCATATTCATTTGTGTTTTCTAATGGCTCTTTCAGCTCCACGTTAATACATCGCTGTGTGATTTATGAGTCTCTTCTCCTGCGCTGCTTTGTCGCCTGAAACCTGAGTTTAGCATCAGTCCCACAGGTAATGCATATATATATATATATATATGGTTAAAAATCAAACCTTAAAAAAAGAAGTGATGGATTAATCCATGTCAGGATCATTAAGGCGAAGGTCACACTTCAATTACGTGATATCATTTATGTGATTATGGCGAAAGTTGCAGACGTCTGTCGTGAGTGAAAAGCACAGATAAGTGACTGCATTTGTCTTTTTTATTTTTTGCAAAGCACTCGACGTATCTTTACTACCCGCTGTCATCGATCTGACTTACACAGCTCATTCATTATTGAATGATTTGTGAGTCAGAGTTTTAGTCAGAGAAGTCTCATTATTTTCCCTTTTTATTTCACATATTATCGCGTCACGAGACACTGGAAATATGAGATTTAGAATGAGCTGCGTGTCGTGCAACATCTGTTAGTGTGTTACAACTGCATGAGGTCAAGTGACTGTCTTTTTTGTTTTTCCTCTTGGTGGTGAGCTGAGCCTTAATGAAAAGGTTGTATATATGGCACTCTAAAACGTAACGTAAACCCACCAGGTTTTAAAACTCATCATTATTTAATTCTCATATTATTATGATAAAAGTATGACCAATTAAAAATGTGGAGCGAAGAAAATAATTTCGCCGAGCTTCCTGTCTATCTAGTGTTGCCAACATGGCCACTTTGTCACTCAATCTGCTGACTTTTTGTGGTGTATAACTGCACGTGGAGACTCTAAAGTGCAGTTACTGAGCTCAATAAGCAGCGTGTGCTGCTAATGAATCGCGCATGCGCATAGCTGCTGCTGTTCCACCCTGGAGGTTGGGACTTTGAGGGAGGCGGAGGTGTTCATGTTCAAATGTTGTGCTGTGAGACATGCAAGAAAGGTAAGTATAGCTTTAAAAGCTGGATTTAAAGTTGAATGTGAATGTTTTCAAACAGTAGCAGATGACCTCCATTATGACCTTGAGGACCCAATTTGACATGGTATTTGTACAGAACTTTCTTTTACACTCAATATTCAGAATCAATATTGGTAAAATATTGTTGATAAAGGATTGTCCATTGGGAAAAAAAATAACTCAATATCACATAAATCTGTCATTAAGCACCAGGGAGTAAGTCATTCTTTAAGTCGTATGAATATAGAAGATGAAGTTAATTCCCCAGTTATTTCAACATTTTAAAAGGGCAGATCAAAATAAAGCATTTTGATCTGCTAGAGTTTTATCCGTAGCAGAAACCAACAGTGATTCTCAATCCTGGTCCTCTTGAACCCACTGCCCTGCACATTTTAAATGTTTCCCCTGCTCCAACACTCCTGATTCACTTTCTGGATCATTATCAGGCTTCTGCAGAGCTTGTTGACGAGCTGACTCTTTGAATCAGGTTTGTTGGAGCAGGGGAAACATTTAAAACAGTGAGTTCAGAGGAGCAGGAGTGAGAAACACTGCCGTAACAACAGCAATGAAACGTAAAGACAAACAAGTACAGTCTAGAATGTAAATAATAGTGACATTACTGAACTAAATTAAACCATGGAACTGCATTTCAAATATTAGGCTAAAAAACCCAGCTTTTAACCCAACAAGACATTAACTTTTAAAACAGTAACCAACCGACTTCCTCTTCTACCTTTCTTTTTGGGATTTATATTTGTATGTGGAATTAAAATACACTTGGTGGTGTTGGTGTTGCTCGGTTGCCAGGTTTGTTTTACACACAAGGCCTGGAAAAGCAGACACCCCATGTTTTTTTCCTCAATATTTGCCTGTACATCAGTGCTTTATCCTGCAGGCAATAGTCACAATTATTTAGTATATATAGTATTAATATTCTTACTGAGTCTGTACACATAATATGTATGTATCTACCAGCAATGTGCAATATTTCTATACATATTTCACTGTATATAATGTCCATACCTTTTTCTGTACATAATGCACATAGACTTTAGTCCTTTTTTGTTTTTGTTTTTATCTTTCTTTAATCCCTTACCTGTTTTTGTGTAGTCTAATTTTGTCTGGCTGTCTGTCTTAACTGTGTTTTTCCCTTTGTGGGATAAATAAAGTTTATCTTATCTTATATTGTCTTATCTTATCTTTGAGAAAATGCAAATATTCCAGAAGTCAGGTCAAGTCAAAGTCGAGGCTAAAGTCATGAGTGTCAAGTCGAGTGAGTCTAGGGAGTGTTGTCTCCTCAAATGAGCAACTTTAGTCTGACTCGAGTCAAGTCACATGACCATTACACGCTCCTCCAATGTCAAAAGAGAAGACAACTAAATGTAAGGAGGGGATCATGAAACCTTGGTATGGAGTCCTCCTGCAGCTCTGTGTGTAATCGGGCCTGGACTTGACTCCAGGGAGATGACTTTCTTCCAGCCTGAGAGCCTGAGGTTGGAGACCCACTTCCCCTGGAGCTCATGTGGGTTTTTCGCTTCCCTTCGCTTTCCAAGGCGATGCGGTCTCCAATGTTTGTAAAACCTTTATAATAGAATCCTGCGAGTATCTATAGCAGCCCTGGGATCTGCGGGGTGGGCAGCATTCTTATTTAACCTCCCTCTCTCTCCTGTTATTCTAACTCGCTGGTGATTCGTTGAGGCTAGAACGAGGGCAGGGGAAGGAGGTTTCCCCCCTGTGGAGCAGAAGATTCCATTAAGGATGGTTTTGGCGGGACATTATGAAGACGTTAATGTTGAAACTCTGCTAAATTTGCTTTAAAGTGAGGTTTACTTTAGTAACCTGGTTTATTGGATGTTAATGATGCTGCATTAACCTTCCTCAAGTGGAATCTGAGACATTTTAGAAGGTTTCTAAAGTAACATTGTTGTGTTTCTCAATAAATATCCTCAAGACATAAAACATTGTCCCTCACACTAAAGCATCCAAACACATGTTGGGATTTTGAGTGCTTTATTCAACTCACACCTTTGCTATTTCTGCAATTTGATGTTTATGTCTGCATTTGTATTTTTAAATTTCCCGTTTTGCAAATGTTTCACTTGTCTACCTCTGACGACTATGAAAAAAAAAATATTGGAGAGAGATATTTGCATAAAATCTTCACCTTTTAAGTAGTACTAAACACAACAGTTAATTAAGGATGAGTGGGGTTCAAACATTTAGTTTTATTCTCTTACTTTGTAATTACTAACGTATTAATTCCATCAATTATACTGTTGAACACTTTAATTCCTCATTGTCGCCCAAAATTAAAATAAATAAATCTTAAAATGGATTCATGTTAATTTTTTTCTTTGCTCAGAGTCACTGAAAAAATGTCAACATCTTGACAGGAACGTGCTGTTTTTGTAGTAAGTGGTTGCACACTTTGACTGCTGCAGCTCTCTATTGTAAAATAAAATCTTGAATGGGATGAAATTAAAAAAGAAATCTGTTATGTGAAAGAGCCTTTAGAGTGAAGCTCATGCATAAGCACCCAGTCAGACTTTGGCTACAGCCACTTTGGGTCAGTCCATTTAAAAGCAGAGCGTTTTTATTTTTATTTTTATCAGCCTCAGTCATTTGTTGTTAAGTACTGCATGTGTTTCAGTGAACAGTGTAGCACAGTGTCAGCCTTGTTCTGCAGCCTGTTGTGTGTCCACCATGCATTTTTAATGAACATTGCCTCTGAAATTCAGGGGGGTTTTTTTGTTTGTTTTCTGTGAGGATACTGCAAATATAAAGCTGGGAATTGCCTTTTTCCAATTTTTCCAGAATAACTTTCAATATCTGGCAGTTATTTACAATTTACTGCATGTTGACATTCTGTTTTAACAATTTAAAATGAGGAAAAACGAAAAAGACCGTAGTTGTACACCAGATTTTATTTGTATATTTGTTTCAAATTAAAATTAAAAAAAACATAGACTGAGACTTTTTGTCTCAATGTCCAAAAACAGGTACTATGTACAGGCGTTTTTCCCTATCTGGCGACAAAGAGGCTGATTCTCCGGCTTCCTACAACTGCATGAGTGAAATGACCATAATAATACACCACACGTCTGCTTCGATGTGCAACTCCTCAGCTTTTGGAAACTGTCAGATTTTTTCCGATAGCAAAAACCGTCGCGTAATTACAGTAATGCAAAATGCACTTGCATAAATGTGTCGTCGGCAATATTTTTCTCTTTTTCTTTTCAGTGTATTAACTCAAGCATTAAAGCAGGTCCAATTGCTCCAAGGGAGTAAAATAATCCATAAATATGCCTTCAATTCACTGAAAATGGTGATTGGGTGCTGACTGCTTTGCATGATGCACTCAGTCAAACAGTACAAGACAGTGACAACGTCAGTCTACACGTGTTAATTATCAGGCCCGAGGTCAGTGTTGTCTTCATCAACTGACTTCA
This sequence comes from Microchirus variegatus, assembly GCF_963457635.1. Classification (NCBI taxonomy): domain Eukaryota; kingdom Metazoa; phylum Chordata; class Actinopteri; order Pleuronectiformes; family Soleidae; genus Microchirus; species Microchirus variegatus. Next base: position 15,750,972 of record NC_139817.1, on the reverse strand, counting down.
TGCTAAAATATCACAAATCCAACAGATGCCTGGTTGATGTGGTTAGATTAAACATTCAGCAAAGCAGTAATTGATGACCCGCACTCATTCTTTGAAACTGGTGTCATAGTTCAAGTGGGAAAGTGACAGCAGTTTGCCAAACTCTGCAGTGTGATTTTCCCTTTTTTTCTCGCTGTCATTCATCACGCGGGATGTGATCGCGTGGAGGCATCACTTTGACAAGCAGACACTGAATGGTAGATATATGTGTCATGTTGAGAACAAATCAAGTTTCTTTCTTTCTTTCTTACTTTCTTTATTTATTTCTATCGCCCAGTAGGTGTGAGTTTTGAGTGTTTGTGTGTGAACGCTAACACACAAACTCCACAAACACAAACTGCTTCCTCACTTTCACAAATCATATTCATGACCAAATAAGAACAATCCCAGGAAAAACATTTTCCACCACCATGTGTCCCTTTTCAAATGCAAAAAGCCTCTTTTTTAATTTTTTTAATTTTTTTACCCCCCCCCCCCCCCCTATTCACACAAACCAGCATGTGGAGAAAAAAATCTTCCCCCATCTGTGCTCATTTTAGACTAAATATGAATTGGCCAAAGAATCCAACAGTGGAAGCATTTTTAGTGTCTGCTGTGCTGTGCTATTTGATTTGGACGTGAGCTCTTGGCAGCCTGGAGTTTATACAGTAAATGAGAGTTTTGGCTGCGGCGGCCAGCAAATGAAAATTGGATGACTCTACTTCTTCTTCTCCCTAATTTCACTCTCTCTTCTCTTTCTGTCTCTCTCTGTCTCTATTGGCACCCAAGGCTGATATTGTGTTTAGTTTGCAGCACAGGTTTCGTCCTCTATTTCAGGGCACAAAAACATATGCAAAGTAAAAGACGTTAAATTTAGACGTGGAATCAGCGGCGACTGGATGTTTTAGTGCACAATAAACGGATCTATGCGTCTATCTCGCTTGAGAAAAATGATTGGAATGCATTCCTCAAAAGACAATAAATGATAAAAACAAACAAACAAGTGGCAGAAGGAAGGAAAGAAGGAAGGAGGCACCATGATGTCTCCACCGCTCTGGACGATGGTTACCCTGATTCTGCCAGATGTTCTTTGGTCAACCAAACCCTGTGGTCCAACGTTGAGCCAAATAAACCAAATTCCTTTTTTTTTTACTTATTTCAGTACAGATCACCATGTATCTTTACCAGTGCTTTGCATCAAGCTACTGAATAATAATCCATAAACATGTGGTTTTGTGAATTTTTCTTGCGAAAACACCAGAGAAAAACAGTTTATCTCCTTAAGTTACTCAGTGAAAGTGTCAAATATGGGACTCATACTTCAAACATGAAACAGTTAACAGCAGCCTTCTCCCACTGACCAGTGTTAAACATAGTGATTAGTCGCTGCTGCAGTGCAAGACAAAATAGCATCAGCAGAAACGCTAAAAACTCTTCCTCACTGATAAATAAAGAAATGAGAAAGCTTGGCCTGCACCAGTCTGTTATTAGTGGACACAGACGAGCACTGGTTTTCTTTTAACAGTGTCTGTGAGATTTAAGGCAACATTGAGAATGATATATGCAGGTAAAATGATAATCTAATGATCCAAAATCATCTTTTACTCATTAATGGCACCGCAGCGCTGCATCACTTGGTGACTTGCGTAACATGACTAAATGTCGCCATCCTTTTCTTTGATCTTAGTAATCTCAACGACACAAGGCTTTGCCCCGAGGGGGAAGCACTTTATCGCAGAACTTTAATCCACGGCATCAGATTTTTGTAATCTTCCAATTTCCATGTGTTGACAAAGTCTGAGCCCGCCAGGCAAAGTGGCTCAAGAGTAGAATTACTGAGCTCTGCACGTCATTCGTCGTCAGATTGTGCCAGTTTTTGCTTTAGCGTCCATATGTAGTGTGGTTTATTATGTGTGTGTGTGTGTGTGTGATCGCTGCCATTTTGTATTCTACGATAGAGCACAATGGAATGATGCAAAAAAGATGCTTGTAAAAATGTCACCGAAAAGAACACTGGACTTTTAAATACACAGAATATATAACTATATATACTCAATGTACTCAACTGCAATCTACACAAAGTGTATTGCAGGTTTATCTGGTGGATTAAAAATAACCTAAACAGTAGCTCAGAATATACCATGTGTAATAAAATAATAATAATAGTTATTTCAATTACTTGTGATGAGCACTAAGTATAAATGTTCACACCTGGCATAATGCATCCTGGATCCTTTTAAATGAAGGTCTATATCATATGAGAATGGCAACAACAGACAATGTTAGAAACATGGTTAATTAACAGTTAGTTAACAAACATAGTTGTCATGTAAAAATTGTCTGTGTAGGGTTTTTGTGATGATTTTCATGAACCTCAACTATAGAAAAGGTCCCCAAAAAAGCACAAAACTTAAACAGTAATTGTATTAAAACTGTAACAGGTATCAACACATTCATTTAACCACACAAAGTCCCAATTCTTGTGAACAATTTAAAGCCTCAGCCTTTTTTTCGCCGGTCAAACTGCACGTTTTGATTTAGGAGGTGTTGTGTGGGCTTTTTCTGAGTTGTGTCTGATGTCAATGTGTTTAATGTGTTGGTGTCTCTGTGACAGAGAGACAGAGTAAGAAGAGTAAGAAGGAGCTCTGGTGACTCTACTTGTGCCGCTGTAACATGAAACGATTTGAATGAAATTAAACGAATGAAATAAATGTTTCACTGGCTAATCAGGGAATTTACAAATGAAAATTTGCTAAATATTCTGTGTACTCATCGATAAATAACGGGTAAAATAATTACCTGAAGGGCTAACTGGTGCTAAAAAATTAGTTTTTCCAACCTAGCGTTGTTGAAAATATCTGTAGATTTGATCGAAAGGTATAATTTTTCAAGATTTTTACAGAAATAGTTTGAACTCTTTCCCTCTTACCAGACTTGGGTTCTTGACATCACATGATATCACACTATATTCCCAGATTTACAGCCTAGATGTGCTGTAATTAAGCAAAGGCAACCATACATTTTCATAAAGATCTGATAAGTTTTATGTTTAGGTCTGGAATCTCTCTCTCGCTCGCTCTCTCTCTGTGCGTCCTATCTAGTATTACTCACATTCTCACACTAAATCACATAAACTTCCAAATGTCAGCTTTGTTGTTGTTTGCCGATTTTATTTTCGGTGCCGCCCCAACTCCTCCTAGCAACACAAGTGAGTATTAAAAGTTAAAAGTGGAGTCATAAACATATGGCACTGGTTTCCAAGTACAACACAACTGACATTTTAAAACTTTTTCCCCCGTTTTTTTTTTTCTCCTCAGAAAAAGGCCACTTCATAGCACTAAATCTAATCCAGCGAACATGTGGCCAGGAATGTGTTTTTGGGGGCCGAGCTTACGGTGTAATGACACACATGTGTGAAAAGACAAATCTTAACTGTGGGGAGCTAAACGAGCGAGCTTCAGGTGGCTTGACCTTTGGCTGGTGTGAGGGAGCCACCTCTAATGAAGGCCTTCAGACTGGAAACGGCTGTACATCCTGTCATTTTCTCAAAGTGAAGACAAGTCGCCGCGTTGTAAAGCCTTTTTTAACCTTTTTTTTTCAGTAAAGCTCCACTTAATAGCCACAGACGCTTTGGAGCTGCCCAGTTTTCTTCCGTAGTCCATTACGCGGCGGAATAATTTCTCCCCAAAAACACTCGCTGGGATGACGAACTTCTCCAAGGACGCAGTTAATGGTCGGACAGAGCAGCCAGAAACACGGAAATGTGAATGAATCACTTTGAGTTTAAGCTCATCATGTAATAGGATTAGGTTTTGTCTTATACCGTAATCCTGCATCAATGTTTTCTGTCTGAGTCTGAGAGAATATTGTTGACCAAACCGGACCTGATCCTGGATTATTTTGTCCAAGCCTGACAAATACCCGGCACACTTAAGATTAAGCTGAAGCCTCTCTGACTGTGTCACACCCACACACACACACACACACACACAGAAAAAAGTTACCATTACATCCAGGCGGAACGCCGTAAACACACACGCCCACAAAAGTCAAGATTACAACAATCACTTCTACTTTATTAACTTTAGTTCAATTGTAACTACTATATAATCCAACCATCATGGTTTATTTTGAGTTTTTATGGAGTTAAACGATAACATCCACCGTGGATGGCTTCCATAGCGTCTGTGTTGCATTCTGTGCAACAGGGGAATCACAGCAATCCTTCTTGCCACAGGGCGCATTGAGAAACTCCTGTGAGTTGTGAGTTGCAGACACCGCCTCATGCTTTACCTCTTGTGGTGAGAGGGCACCGGCAAAAAAAGTGACCAAAGATCAGCCAGAAAGGATGAGGACAGGGAAATATTCTGTGGCCACCACCTGTAGAACCATTCCTTGGGAGGGGAGTGGTTGTCACCTGTTGTCAGGTGAGATTCACAATCAAATCAGTGTGATTGACTTGGAGTTACATTGTAATTATTATGTTCTCTTTATTTGTTTTTTAGCCCCACTCATAAGCCAGTTTCTATTTATTGACACTTATGTATTTGTACTTGTTATACTTCGATTATGGAGGTCTTATATATATATGAAAATGCTTCTGCTCAATGTCTTTGAATGATTGACACTGTTGTTCCTTGAGGTTTAATAGGAATTGTAAAGTGTCGACACACCATTATCCGTTATACTCAGTCATTGGTATACTTTCATACATTTGCAAGAAAAAGTATATGTGAACCCTTCGGAATGACCTGGATTTTTGCATAAATTGGTCTTAAAATGGGATCTGATCTTCATCTAAGTCACAGCAATAGATTAACACAGACTTATTCAAGTAATACCTTACAAAAAATGATGTATTTTCAAGATTTTTACTGAACACACAATGTTAACATTCACAGTGCAGGGTGATACAAAAGACTGTGTTTGTCTGTTGTTGTGACTTAGATTAAGATCGGATCCCATTTTATGACCAATTTGTACAGAAATCCAGAAAATTCCAAAGAGTTCACATACTTTTTATTGCAACTGTATATAAGGTAATACTCGGGATACTACCTTACAAATAAGAGCATGTGTGGCTTTCTGTTCCATATGCTATTACTGAATGGGGTAAAAATTACTTTTTTAAGTTCATTTCATTGAGCGCTTTTATCTCCAAATGGGGAGTTCTTGAGGTTCGACTCCACATTGTGCAGTTCTCATAATCTGCTGGTAAATTGAATCTATTTTCTTTTTATTTGTCTTTTGCTTGTGATTTAACTGTAACTGTGTTTAGTGTTTTTGGCCTGGAAACTCCCTGGAAAATAATGGGATTTTCCCGATTAAATAAAAGTTTAAGAATTAAAATATAATTTTTATTAAATGTTTTAAAGGTCACATAGAGTGGTCCTGTTGCACATAATGTTAGTTATGGAGGTCTACTTACATATATTAACTTTTTTTTTATGGTCAAAAACCTCCTGGTAGCTGTAAACGAGCCGATAGAAATCCTCTTTTCTGACGCTGTTCGTCAGCCGCATGTTTCAGACTGAACTTTCACCCCCAGAAGACAGAGTCTTGTGATTGGCCAGTACTATTCAGCACATCCGCTCTCAGAAGCGCAGCTCCCCCCTCTGGAACGGTGGATGCACTGCTCCTCATTATCAAAACATTGTTTTAACAGTGTTTAAAAATAGCTTCTTCACAACTCCCCGCCGCAGTCCCTTTTATGACTTTGACCCGGAGTCAGACCCAGAGTCAGAAGACACTGTCGCTCGTGAAACACCTCCACAACGGACGTTATTCTTCTTCTGCGGTTCAATGTACGCAACCGGATGTGCCTGGACTAGTGCCTGGAGCAGGACGATCGGCTGTTCAGGAGAACCGATGTTTACGTAACTATTACAGGATTTTCAGAGATCGCGCTGAGCCCCGAGATTACAATAAACACACCGTTCTCAGCAATGGCTGAACTGTTTTTTTCGAAACTTCAGGGCTTCGTAAACAAGGTAATGACGCAGATACACACTAAAAAAACAGCGTTAATAGGAACTTCCGGTCTAGGTCTGCTTTAACAAATAAATAAAAAAGTTTGAGATTGAAGGATGGGTACGTGAAAAAACGGCAAACTGAATGACTTGTTTAATATCTGAGCACACTTAAGAATGGATTAGCTGATTGACTGTGAGCAATTGCACGAGGAGCTGAACGGACAAATAGAGCCCAAACCCTGCATGAATAAGTCATTGATTGTATTAGCTGTATCACTGAGGGAGGGAGAAAAGAAAAAGAAGAGTAGCAATCCATTTTCAAAAGAGCGACATGCAATCCACTCATGTCTGAGTTGTCCGAGTCCATTTTTGCCGAGGCGGTGATTGTGAAATGAAAAGTGAGAACGTGGCTCAGTGTTGATGCAAATGTTTCTGTGCCGTGAGATGAAAAGAAAACACAACAAAGACTTCCCCTTTCACGCCACTTTATTGGGTACAGAGTTTTGATGAGGTTTGATGTGGATGAATTTCTGCATGTGTTGGCTGTAAGTGGTGATTTTGAGTTACTGCTGTAGGTTTTCTACCGTTTTCAACCAGTCTTCTCTTCACCTCGGGCATAATCATAAACGCAGAGAACTGCTCTAAGAGAGTAAATCTTAGAGATGATCGTGGAAGAAAAGGCCAGGGCATCAGCAGTTTCCGATCTATCAAACCATGTCAGCTTTTAAAGTCACTGAAATCCCTTTTCTTCTCCAATTAGTGCAAATGTAAAAGTATTTGTGTTTGTGTCTAAAACACTTACATTTAATTTTTTAAAGTTTGATTAAAAAAAAAATAAAAAAACATACAACAAAGACATAATAAAGCTGGAAAAGAAGTATGTGGAGAGAACAAGCATACAGTAATAGTTTAACTTCACTCATCAATACAAATTACAATCGCTCTCTTCTCTTTTCCGTCTTTGTAGCAGAAATCAATCCTGAAAAAAACGACCTGAAGAAAATCTGAACTTTAAAAAATACTTTGCAGCGTGGGTTTCATTGATCTGGCGATCGATGGCGACCGAAATGTTATCTTCATAATTATTGACTCTGAGGTTGAATCTTGGGCTCAGATAAATCTACCAAACCGTGGCATTTTACACTCTAACACATTAATTTGTACAACAAAAAAAAACCTTTAATACGCATCTTGAAATATTTTAGGAACTGCGAAAAAGTCCCTGATTAAATCAAAATCCCTGGTGCGTGCTCCGCACAAAGACCTCCCAGTCACCAGGACGCGATGGTTAGACCTGATTCTTCCCCTGTGCCTTCCAGACACAGCTTTTTCTTTTCTTTTATCCAAGAGGAAACAAATGTGCTCAGTGTGGTCAGCGTGGTTTTTTACCCATAAATGCATTCAGTCGTTTCACAACTGGGAGTTGATCTGGTTCAAACAGGTCGTCTGCTCCGGTCCCATAAATCTGACGATGATGATAATGTGCTCGCGCGGGGGAGAAAAGCATAAAATGTGCATAAAATATGATCTTAAAAAACAAAAGAGGGAACAGGAAACGTCTGAAAAACAGAACAGTCGTGTTTGCATCCCAGTCTTCATCCACAGAACTTTGTTTCACAGTTGCAAAATGTGACGTTTTAAATGGATAAATCACTCACTTAAGTTTTAATCCAGACACTTAATTACAGCTTTTGTCTTCGCGGGCTCAAGTCTCAACACTTGCACACTCGGGGTTTTGGACCGTTTGTCACATTCTCCTTGGCAGAACGTGTCAGGCTCTGTCGAGCTGGACGAGAAGTGACTGTGAGCAGCCATCACTGGGTCTCTGCAGGTGTTACAGAGGCTTTAGCACTCAGACACTTGTCCCACGGATAATTAAAAGGTCCAGTGTGTGTCATTTAGGGAGTATAACCGTGTATAACTGCTTGAAAATAAAGAGTTTTTCATTTTCTAGCTGTAGAAAAAGACTCACTATATGTCCTGAATCCTGAATGTGTCTCAAAATAAAGGTATAAAAGTTTTCTTTTTAGAGATCTTTGCTTCTCACAGCACAGTTATACAATGTAATACTGTAATAATCCTCAAATGAAAGATCTAAAATCTACCCCATACATATGTGATATGCCTGTTGTCGGAACCTGAATTGCCTTCATAAATTACTTCCTCTGAAATGTATTTATTATCTACCGCTGTATCCTCCACGTGAGGGTCATGTTGTCGAAAATGTCACCTTTAACCCCTTTATCAGACTATAAGGTAACTTTTGTGATTATAAAATAAATGGTATGCAGCCCAGTGAGGTTGGAAAATGTCATGTTTTCTAAATTGATAAATTGTCTATACATTTTTAGAAAACGTTTTATCCTAGACGGGCAAGGGACCATGTATGGAAACTTCACTGAGCTTGACTTTCTACATGAATATTTGATTTCATTTTATGTCTTGTAGTGCCCTTCACTGACACTCTATGGTTGAAATTTAGAATTTCCAAGTATGCGTTAATGTAACACTTTATCCTGTGTATTAATTTGTCTTTGTTGTATGTTTTATTAAAGCATAATTACATGTGTAAGAAGCAAATAAATTGGCTATGAGCACAGTCAAGTTGTGCTGTATTCTGCATTTATGTTGTTTTCACATTAATATTTATGTTATTTTTTTATAAATAATAATAATTATATTAATTAATATCATAATACTTGATTTAATGCCTCAATATACTGCAACAGATTATTACAATATAGAAATGTAAGAAAATACCTTGTCACAATATTGATATAGTGTTGATACGTACTTTAGTCTTGTGCCACCATGTTTCCACAGCAGCTCCTTCCAACAGGAACTCAGCTCAGGCTTTTGTTTCACAAGAAAAACACACCATCTTTTCTGGTGTGCAAAGGCCACCGTAGTTCACTGACGTGCTTGGGGAAAAAAAGGAGCGAGTTCATTGCTGTGCTGAAAGATGAATCATCACATCCAATCTCAGGTTGCATTCACCCTGTCCTCACTTCTTCTTTTTTTTTTACTATCCTGTCTCTCTGTGTCCCTGCGAAGTCCTCATGGTCTTTAAAGTCTTTTTTAACTGCTTTTTAACGGCTCTTTGGCAAAACTTAATCTTAATCTTTCATGTGTCGTTATATATAAAGCCATGTCTGTCAAGCCAATCTACGGTTAAAGCTAGATTGATGGAGTGGTGCTCCCATATCTAAGGCTCTATTATTGTGGTCGTTGGGTTTCTGGTCACCTCCTGGAACAAGACTATCCCTGTCTTTTCTTTTTTTTTTTTTTACTGCATCTGGCCAGACAGTCAATTACCAATTTCACAAAATCTATACTGAACCGGCAACAGCTCCAATTATGCGGGTGGATACAGGATTTTTTTGCTATCTTTAACCTATTTCTTCATGTGTTTCTCAATAAATAATGCACATCATTACCACTGTGAAATACAGGGTGCTGGTGTAACGGATCACATTTGGTGCAGGTCCAGATAATGATCTAGTTTTCAATGCCGGCAGAGTGGTGTGCTCAGCTAAGTTCTATAGTTGATAGTAAATTCATGGCAATTTAATGCTGTATTTTTTTTTAGAGAGAGAGAAAAAAAAGGCGACTGTATATTCAGTAATAGCCCTTGTCCTTCGTTTCAGGTTGTTGGCACTTCTGTGGGGATTGTAAGGAGATTGTTAGAGATCACAGGGATTGCGTAAAGTGAGCTTGGACGTGCTCAGATGTACACTAAACAAACAATCAGTCTAATCAGAGCTTTTGAGCTCTTCTTCAAACATCCATGATGGAGAAGGCAACATAAACCATTCACTATTACACTTCCGTGTGCTCATTAATTATTGAAAACATGAGTATTCTATGTGCAAATTCATGCTCTTTCGATCAGTTTTTTTAAATTTTCCTTTGCTGTGTTTTCTTTTCCTGCTAGTTTTAGACTCAGGAGTGTGGGCAGCGTGTTCTTTTTAAAATTATATATATGTATACATATATTTATATATAGATACCTTCTTCCAGATGGACGATCGGCTCGTCCATCTGGCTGCCAGTGTTCTTGTCTACATGTGTTAGACTCCCTCTTTCCTATTATTATCATTGCCATTATCATTATTATTATTATTATTATTATTATTATTATCATTACTCTACTTCACCCCAGTGTCCCTCTGTCTTTGTGGCATCCATCTGTCCAATCAATGGACCTGGTGCTGGACCTAGAAGTTTGAATAATTATCTTTTAATTAATAATGTGAATTCTGGTTCATTAATAATCATTAAATCAATCATCGTCTTGGAAAATTCCATTAAAGGACATTAAAAACTTCAACAGGATCACCAAAGTCTTAATGATACTTCCCCCAGAGATTATGAATGTCTATTACAAAGTTAAGATACCTTAATCTGGGATCTAAGTGGAGAACTTATTAGAGTATACAGCTATATATCTCAGATTAAATCATTAAAGGTAATTTAAAGAAAAAATGAAATCTCTATTGTGTAATTTTAACGATATTTTTAATTACTTTTTCAGAACTGCCTCCAGTTTTGAGAAGTTTTCATGGAAAAGTTTTTGCAGCACCAACTATGTGACTGTGAATCAAACCCAGGCTTCCAAAACCCTCCCATTTAGTCTCCAGTGAGTGAAATTTATTTGGAAAGGGTGTAAACTTTTATTCTGTGTTGCGCGGCCAAAACAAGCAGTGATCCACCCAGACAGTTGGAGCACAGCAGAAATCAAAAGAGAAGATAAACCGATGAGGGGAGCCAAGCTAAATTGAAGCGCACTTTTAAATTCAGTGCTTGGTTGAAAAAGACAGTCACAAAATAACAGGTATATACATGAATAAAGCTATAAGGTGAATAATGATACAATAATTAACACAAAAATGTTCAATTTCATGCAGTTTTATGGGGAAAAAATTTTGAGAAATGTAATCGCATAAGCACGTATGCATGTATTTATATTAATTTATAAGTTTAAGTTTGAGTTTTATATGTCATTCATGTACAGATTTGCCTCTGGAAGCACTGGCTACTATTTCAAAGTGCTTTTTTGAATCACAGTGACAGCAATACGCAAGCGATTGGCACCAAAATCAAAGCACTTATGTGAAATCAAACGTCGTGATATTGTCCACCTACAATAGTCGGGACATTGCATGTGTCTGCCCAGCGTCGGTTCACACACAGGGAGGAGGTTTTTTCCCCCTCATATTTCCACTGACTAACAGGATTGAGAAGGGGATTTTAATTCTTCCTTTTTTTGGGTCACAGTTGTGCGAGAACCATGAGGAGGATTTCAAAAAGCCACATCTCCTCTTCTCAGTCACACCTTTCACAATGTATTAAGTCAAAATTATGAGCCAAAGACTGAAAAAAAACAACAAAGAAATGTTCCATGAAACAGCTTCTGGCCTACTTTCTCTTTAGCTTCCTCTCTTTAGCTGTGAGGACAGAAGCGTAAATTCACACGCGGATATCACTAATAACAAAATAGGCCTTTAACGCCATCATTAAAGATAAACGGTTGTGTCACCTTCGACAGGATGAAGCGGTACGTCGGCGAAGGTTTAACGGTGAGAGACAGAGGGAATAAAACATGCCTTATATTCCATTCAACCTTCAAGGAATTTGCTCCATTTTAAGGGTTCTTAATGTCTGGCAGGGTAAGTTAAATATATTCAAATGAATGTTTCATCATGACAGGATCAGGGTTTTTTGATGATGATGAAAGTGTTCCCTGGAAAAGCAAATATGTGAACACGTAAGTCCAGACAGAGCCAGTGACAGTGTTGGGATTTTATTTTTTTATAAAAGGCTAAAGTGATTTCTAACTTCCTGTCTACCGTCGCCATCAGCATTTGCCTTCTTCTTCCTTATATCATCTCCTGAGTGCACTGAAAGGACTCATGCATTCATTTATATATTCTTTGTGGATCATGATTGGATACATTTTTGGATAAATTATCGAGATTAACCTTCAGAGCTCTCAAACTGCTTCTGCACACAGTGTGCCCACTGCGAACTGAACTTTATGGTATTAGATTTGCGTCAATATTTACAACAACACTTTTCACAATGCATCGGTCAAAATAATTGTAAGTATCTAACGTTTATAGTCTGGCAAACGTTAGATATTTAAAATTATTTTGTCGGATGTTGACGGGGAAAACATGGGGTACGAGTTCCAGACGGACAACAACTCCAATCCTGCAACGACTTCCGGGCCATTGAGCTGTCGCTCCAAAACTCAGTAGCCAATCAGCTTCCTAAGGCACTCCCACAAACAAAAAAAACATGGCACAAACAGCAAGTGACAGAGCGCAAAGAATAAGTCGCTTCTGATAACTAACAGATAATATTATAATATTATTTAGAGCAAATTTACCATGAATTACACTTTATTTTACTTGTATTTGAGAAGAACAGCCAGGAACTTCAACTACATATTTGGTGGATCACGATTAGGACTCCATCCTTTATTTCCCTTCCCCCGCGCCTCTCAATCTGTCCCCTTCCTTTAAACTGCTCAGAATCATGCTATAATCTGTCAGGGAAGAGCTATTTGAAGGCTTTATTGGCACATGCAGGGTTGTAATGTGCAGCCCTGGGAGATGGAAGCTTATTAAGACAGTGGTGGAGACATTTTGTTTCCGAAATAAAGAGCGTCTCCTTGCAATATTTGATATGTTACCCCCCTGACAGCACATAGAGAGGCAAATACAAATAATCAAAATTGCAGCATCGCGTAACATGACTCAATTTTCAATTCCGCACAGACAAAAAAACGTGGTTTGCACAGGATGTACTGTTATTACTGTTATTACTGTGAAACAGCTATGCGCAAGCATTTATAAGGAGGAGAAGGAGGAAGAGGTCAGTTGGGAATCCAAGCAACACAAAGAGAAAGAAACAGGAGGAAGCAGAGATGAAAGAGGTGAAGAAAGAGTGCATAGCCCCTTGTGGTCCATGCCGAGTTTCTTTATTTACATTTCAGACTTTCAGTCAAATCCCACACCAGTTTAACTCACCATCCTGCGTTCTGTTTTTGAGCAGATACACTGTATGTTTGCAGGAGCTGGTAATGACACATAGTACAGTGACAGAGACTCCAGATCCCCCAACCAGCAGTTCTGTCCTTCTCGTTCACTGTCTCAACACAAACACATCTCTCCCTTTATTTATTATCATTTGTCCCTGGTCTTCTCCACATCTATTTCTATTTCTTTTCACACCCTCAGATATATCCACCTTCCCATCACCCCAGATTCTTCTCCACACCTCTTCACGTGCTCTCACAGTTTTTTCTCCTCCACACCTTTTTCTTTCCTCTCCTCGTGTTCTCTTGTTCTTCCTGTATCCCCTGCCTCCTCCTTCCTCACTCACAACCATGAAGTATGCATGCAGTGCGTTATCATTACCTCAAGCAGCCACCTGAACATTTCGACAGATGATGTTGTTGCTAAGGAGAAGTTGCACATCGAAACTGACAGTGATGTTGCTTTTTGAGTGAGTTTTAATAGTTTCCTTTGACAGAATTATTGATTCTTTTGAAATTTGGGGGGAATTTGGTAAAACTTTGCAAAAATAATCATTAACTAGGACCACTCATGGTCATGATAGGGCCCTCGCCCCACGCACCATAAATTTCATGTTTTTTAAAGTAGTTTTCCTGCCATTTTAAAGCTCCCATAGAGTGGTCCTATCACACATATGTGAGTTATGGAGGTCTACTTACAAACAATGTGTTTTTATGTTCAAAAACCTCCTAGTTGCTGTAAATGAGCCGATAGGACTCTCTCCTCACTGATTCAGATTGAATTCTCACCCTCAGACTGTGCTGTGATTGACCAGCCCGCCAGGGCTTTCCCAAATGTCTTGTGATTGGCCAATACCTGGAAGTGACATATTCAGCACACCAGCTCTCAGAAGCGCAGCTCCCCCCTCTGGAATGGTGGATGCACTGCTACTCATTATCAAAGCATTGTTTTAACAATGTTTAAAAATAGCTTTGTCACGACTCCCCACCGCAGTACCTTTTATGACTTTGACCCGGAGTCGGACCCAGAGTCAGAAGACACTGTGGCTCGTGAAACACCTCCACAACGGACGTTATTCTTCTTCTGCGGTTCAATGTACACAACCGGATGTGCCCAGGTTAATGCAATTTTGGCCACTTTTTCTTGAGTCATTAAATCCCCAACAATATCCTCAAGAAACTTTGGACTAAGCCTGACAAACTCACCAAATTTCGTCCCGATCCGACAACTTTTTCCTGACCATGACCTGATTTCTGGGGGCGCTATAGAGCCCTGGGGCTACAAACGGGTTTGTGCCCTATTTCGGTATCGCATTTTTCACAGACATCTCCGTGCCAAATTTCAAGAGTTTTTATGCACAATAACCCCCTCAAAAATGAGTGCAATGTCTGAGAAAAATAACAATCTCAACAGGAACAATAGATTCCTCGCACTTCGTGCCAGGAGCCGTTGACCCTGGCACATTCATGCTAGGGCCCTAATTATGCAAGAACACACACACACCCTTTATTCAAATGTTTAAGCTCAATCCTTTACTTTTCATAAACGGAAATGAGCATGCACACTTGTGCTTGTTACATTTGCTTTGCCATAACTAAAGAGACTCACTGTATATATGATGTATTTATCTCCTCAGTCTCTTCGTCCTTTCTTGTGAGTGTTATTGACATACCTTCTGTATTTTGACCATTTTCATTTGGATATCAATTCTAGTGCTTTGTACATTCGTTTTTTTTACAATAAACCTTGAGATGTTTTCCAGATGAATCGAGCATTTTTGGGAGGGAATCAGAAATGGTGCAGTGTGGTGCTGGAATGAAAAAGTCAAAGTAACAGATCACTCTTTTTAAAAACGTAACATCACTGAGAAGTCTAAAAAGTGGGCCTAAAGAGTTAAGTATAAGTAAGTATAAACTGAGTTGTAGTAATATGTCGGTCCCCACCATGCTCGTTTATAAGATGTCTGTATTCGGTTGGCCTTTTCCAGATTTCCAGAGGAGCATAAAACCAAGAATGCATTTGATGTCCACTTCTGTAAGTTATATCGGCTAGTGAGTGAGGACACCATCAATTATCAGAGGAACAGTGGCACATGTGGCCAACATGAAACAATATAAAGTTTAGCTCAGGTCAAAGCAGTGGAGCATTTAGCCCCTGCACAGAAGGAAGGAAAAATGAACGTGGGATTCCATTTGCTGCTCGGTTTTATTGTACTTGTTGACTCACAGTAAAATGTATATCACAGTGAACTCTGGGGGACTGTTAGGTTTTTTTTATATGTGGCTACAAATCTGTGAGATCCTTTATTGCTCTTACACAAATTTTACCTTGCCTTTATAACCTTTAGCCTGTATTGTATCCAATGTAAGCTGTAATTACAACTGTGTAAAATGTGTGTATGCATTGTTAGAAAGTACATCGAATAGAGAGACTGCAGATTCTACCTCGTAGGCATTCACGCTCTGGCTGTTTTGTTCATTTCGACTGCTGTAGCAACAAAGGTGGTCCAAGATAGCAGTCTCCATACATCAAGACATTCTCCAAGTACACATAAAAGGCTACAAAAACTGAATTAATTTTATTTTAAGGTGATAATACACTTATAAAAAATTTTCTAAATGTTACACACTGGAACCCTCTCCATCACATTCTCTTTATTTCCCACTCTCTCAACCTTCCTTGACATTAATAACCACACAACCTTCATCTCACTTTCTTACCTCTGCCCTCCTCCTTATCCTCCCCTCCCCGCTGCCCTGATTATCCTGCTCCCTCACATCTCCACCGCCACCACCACCACCACCACCCTCTCACCACTCTCCTCTCCCTCTGCTCTGTGGTCAGGAGAAGAAAAAAAAACCCGTTACAGTTTTAAAAACCACTGCCAAATAAAAAGCCCCAACTTGTTACTCTTCGAGTTTAAGCCCCTGCCAAATAAAAGCCACCGCTCACAGGCCTGTAGGCAGTAAAATGTGGTCGGAGAAAACCTACGCTTGTAAATCACATCTTGATTGAAGGCCTGCTATGAATGGGAAGAGGCACACACACGCACGCACGCACACACACACACACACACACACACACACACACACATGCTCACACTTAAGCACATACACATACTTTTTCCTATCTGTTCCTCTTGTTTTTCATTCAAGTTTCCCTATATATAAATATTATTGTATACAAATACAACCATTTTGCCATTATAGTTATGCATTTAATGGTTTTTTATTTGTTTACTTCACTTTGACTCCATTTAAAGATCTATTAATCTGATTTATGTGCATTTAAATTATAGGATTTCAAAATAAAGGACTTGTACATATAAGTCTTCATTGTTTTTTAGTTGTTGCTTATTTTAACTATAAAAGGGCCAGAAAATGTCCTATAACTAAGTTGCTTTTGCCCATTTTTCCCAAATAACTTTCAATATCTGGCAGTTATTTACAATTTACTGCATGTTAAAGTACAATTTAAAACATATTTGAAGTAACATTTCGTTGAGTACAAGTGTTTTTCTAACTCCTCTCTCCTCTGGTGACAAAGATGCTGATTCGCCAGTGTCCTGCAACACCACGAGTGAAATTACCGTAATAACCTCACATCGACTTTGACGTTCTCCTCGTACTCCTCAGCTTTCACAAACCGTTTGTGTGTGCTATTTTTCCAATGTCGCAAACCGTCTCGTAATTACGGTGACGTTCACTAAGACGCACTCAGTGTTAAAGGGTTAACAGAGGTTGGAAAGTTGGCGATTCATCGAATAATGAGTGATGTTTGAAAAGCGAGAGTCAGACACTTTGTGTGGACTAATAGGTGTCTCTGTATTTTATGTCCTGTGAAATAAGAGCTCAGATAGTCATTTATTCCACAGTGTCTTTTGATACCGGACCCATAAAGATGTTTATTTGCCGAAAAGACTACACAATGAGAGATTTCTTTTTCGTGGGGCTGGCTTTTCCCAACACTGAACAAATTGAAATGTGTGCCCCAGGCACCCCAGCTGTGGGACTGAAAGTTTGTCTTGTGCAGTATCAGCAACATCTCCTCTCAGGGCGTGAAAGACACACACACACACACACACACACAATGGCAAATATTTTAACATCCACCACCGTGTTTATGTGCGTTAAGCCCAGAACTAATCCAACGTTTCTGTTCGGAGACACAAATCTGCTCTCGTTTGTGAGCATGCACGGCATCCTGGGAAATGTGCTTAATGACAATATCAGATCTCACTCACCTTCGTGAGCGTAATATTTACTTTCAACAGCAGATGAAGTCAGAGCTGCCCTTTCCAGGGGAACACATTTGCACTTCTAATTATTGTCGCTCTGTATTTTACCCCTATCTGTCCTCCTATAGACATAATAACATATGTGTTTACTCAGGGCCGACAAAAAGCAACGGAATGATTGAAAAGACGGTCACTATTTCTAATCCCTCGGTTGACTGGGGGGAATCCGGGAATAAGGATGATTCTTCCATCGTTTTTTTTTTTTTTTTTTACCACAGAGCTGCTCTTGAGGAAAAGTGCTTAATCCCTAAATACTCCAAGTGGAGCCATTCAGAGCCAAACAGTATAATGCTGCGGTTGTACTTGCTAGCTCCCAGGTGTGATAAGTGTGTGTATGAGTGATTGTGAAGGAGCTGCACAGAGACGGGGGGGGGGGAGCATATGAACTCAGCTCATCTTCTTCTCAGGGTGAAGAGAAGATAAAAAGAGGGCGATACAGAGTGAGAGAGAGAGAGAAGACATACATGCACTACCTCAAATCTACTCTCACTTACAAGTGTTACTTTACCTGAAGCCGTCTATCGTCTGCTCACACTCTTTTCACGCACAGCACTGGACTATGAACGACTTCATGCTGCCAAAATCTGTGTTCACAACGAGAGTCTGGGACTCCACTCCCATTACTGACATTAAGTTGACAAAGCATTCATCTTTTATGTCTTTTATTACATCCTTTGGTGCCTAAAATAGTCCAAGACCACCTGCTGGTAAAGTCCTTGCTTTACAAGCCTCCATGTTTTTGCACCTGTGAGATTAAAAAAGGGACAGTCATTCTCTCATTTAGTCAAGAACTAAAGCCTTCTACTTTTATTTCAGGAACAACAGTAATCACTGCAGTGACTTCCATTCTTTTGTGTAGTCTAACCAAAGCCTTAAGGCAGTGGTGTCACACTCATTTTTAGTTCAGGGGCCACATACGGCACCATTTGATCTCAAGTGGATTGGACCAGTAAAGTAATAGCAAAATAACCTATAAACAACAACAACTCATTATTTTGTCCTTTGTTTTTTGTTATTTAATGAGGTATCTTTTTTTGTGGTTGTGGTTTCTCTGCTCTCTATAATATCTAAAAGGTTGTTGCTTTACTACAACTGTACGCTGTGATTTGGCGCCATACAAATAATTGAATTGAATTGAGTCTTTTTACAAATTGAATTATGAACAACATCAAATTTCTTGAGAAAAATAGGTACCATTTTGAAAATATTATGCCAAAGTCATTCATACACTTTAATTTTAACAAATTCATCCTGCGGGCCAGATTGGACCCTCTGGTGGGCCAGGGGCCACGTTTGACACCCCTGCCTTCAGGTCTTTATACATAAATATATAATATAATAATGACGCACCCTACCATTCACATCAAGAGTGATAAGAAGAAATTGATAAATTACGAGAAGGGGAAAACTAAAGCTGTGGAGAAAGAAAACCTCCTCCACACATCTTATCATTTTATAGTTTTTGTCCTCGCATATTAAAAAAGTATGGGGTCTATGGAGACAAACACAATCAAGCACAATCTGCCACTGTGATAAATATTTGGAGTGTGCCTCATCAACAACACTCGTTCTATTCGTTTAGCTGTGAATTCGTTGGAAAAAGGAAGCTTGGGAAAATTGGAAAAGTGACACTCTCACACTAAAATGTGAAAATATGTCAAATCATGCAAAAAAAAAAAAAGAAAACATGCGTCCAATGTGCATAGACCTTTTCCCAGAACCTAACCCTAAACCTTAACCTTAACCTGACCACAACACAATCGATCTTAAACCTCACTTTAAGCAGCGCCTCAGAAATTAGGTCATACTTCACATTTCCACATACGTGTCCATGCCTGCACCTGCATTCCCGCTCAGTGAGGAGGTGTCAGTCCAGCTCCATCATCTCACATTCTATTGCAGTCGTGAATTATATGTCACCATGGAGTTTGCCCTCATTTGTGTGTCTTTGCCTTCTCTGAGCTGCACAAGTTCCATCTTTGTTTGTTTTGCACCAAAACAAGACAGTGCCACCAAATGGACTGGAAAGTACTGTGCTGTACAACTGTAGGTGCGCTTGCATTTGTATGCACGTAGTGTCAGCGTGCACCACTGTGGATATAAGGGTAAGTTTATGCCACTCAAACCGCACAGACATGGAAAGTATGACCCTGGGACTCATTAGAACCAGACTTTTGTCCCCCCCCATGAGGACTGTGCTGGTTCTGACAAGGTCACAGAGAAGGTCCTGAAGAGGTAACAAATACTAGGACACACACACACACACACACACACACACACACACACACACACACTTTTCATCACTCTTTTTCGCTCTCCTCACCCTAATCAGGACCCTCTGTCTTTACATCCTGGTCGCTCAAACCAAAATATTGACGTTCATTAGTCAGATCCATGTCAAAGGAAGCCAACGGATTAGATTCAGATGGCGGAGGGGGAAGCCAGAGGGGCTGTTAATGAAATCTGGACCACAGAACCGCGGCTGAGGGATCTGAGAGAGGGAAGTGTGGTGAGACGTGCGCGCGCGCGCACACACACACATAAAAGAATCCCGAATATGTGCATGGACTCGCACACAGGCATAATTTCCCAGAGACATGCAGTGACAAATGTGTTAACACACACAAATATGTGCACACACACATTCGCAGAAGACCGCGAGGCTCTGTGTTGAGGTTAGGCTTTTGTTTCATCTCTGGCTGAGGCCTAAATCTCTTCAGACAGGGGCCTCGCTTTGACACATTCCCCCAGCAGCCAAGTTCTCACCCTGGCATGTGTGAAGCTCTGAAGTTGTGGTTGACTCTGGGATTTTTCTTTTTTTTATATATATATAACTTTTTCTCCACACAGTTTAAAAAAAATCTTTGTTTCTATAATAAAAGGTTGTTTTTTTCTTCTTCCTTTAAGCATTTCATCTGCTCGTGTCTCACTGTGTGTGCGTCTTAACATGTGTGTCATTGTGTGTGTGTGCATGTTCCCGTTGTCTCTTATTGTTCTTTCTGGGTTCCCTTAGCCTCTGATATGTCCCCTAACGCACAGCAGGAGACTGGACTGTGCTGCTGGCTGAGAGAGCAGGCAAACTGATATTCATCTGGGATAAATATAGAAAACAGACACTTTTCTTATAGGCCCCCAAAACTATGAAAGTTTAAAAGAACATGCATGGCTTTGAAGACGATTGTCTTTGATTATGACAGCAGATAGCACTGTGCTGTTGTGTTTTGTTCATAGCACAATAATGAAAGGCCTACTAAGTGCCGCTTTTTGCTGCAAAATAATCTGTGTTTTTTTGTGCCAGGAGAAAGCAGCCACATGAGACTAACATAGTCTAGAGCATTGGTTTCAAACAAATTATGAAAACACTTTCAGTAAATAAACCGAAACTTAATATTATAATTTAAATTCATCTCATATAAAGTACGACTAGGCCATAACATGTCAGGTTTTTGATTTATTTTGGGGGCTCACTGACTTATAAAAGGGAGGAAAGACTCTTTCATTCCCACTCTGCACCTGAGCTTCTGTCCTTGCAATTTCAAGTTTGGTGAGCAAGATGCTTTCGACGATTTCTGTCACAGCGACAGCAGGTCCATAAAAAAGTTTAGTTCTAGTGTCTTGATACCGTAAAGATAGGGTTGGAGATCCTGGAAAAACTGTTTTGAATTCAAAAGTCCAAGCCCCTTTCTTCAGACTTCCCTTCGAAGCTCCGCCTCCAGAGCACAGGTATGAACACAGATTCACAGTGACTTTTGGTGCTTTTTGGTGACGCTAAGTGTTTTGCATACTTCAATTGACAGAGCCACCATGGCGTCACTTTGCAGGCCTTGCTGGGCTTTCAGTTGTCGCTAGTGTCTTACCAGTAGCTTTTGCCAAAAACTTTAGCTTCTTTTTCGACCAACACCTGTCTTGTTGAATAGCAAGCTAGCATAAACTCTGGTTTCTGAGCATGCATGATTAGTGCACGAAGAGGGGTTTGCCTGTCTGTCCCATAGGTCAGCGGTCCCCAACCTTTTTTGCTCCACGGACCGGTTTAATGTAAAGAAATATTTTCACGGACCGGCCCCTGTAACGCTTAAACGTGCCTTCAAAATAAGATACACAACAGCTGTAAACGTTTCATTAATGTTGATATATTTGTTTCAATCGCTGAATGAAGCCTGTCATATTTGGAACAAGAGTCAGGACCTTAAATTGCTTGCACAAAACTATTGATCAGCTCTCAGCATTTGTTTGTTGTTCATCAAAATCAGTATGCACCGAGAGCGCAGACGGGCGGGAGAGAGAGAGTAACGAGTGCGAGTGAGTGAGGTCTGCGGTCTTGGCCATTAGTTCATTTACTTATTTTTGTGTAGGTGTGTAGGCTGAATAATTCGCACAAGTAAGCAAGTTTTGCGACTCACTCCTTGTCACTGAAATGTGCTGCCAGTGGTGACTTCTTTTCTGAGAGAAATCGCTGCAGCGGCTTTCGCTGCAAACACTCTGGCTAGCGATCTCCCTCGGGATGCGTCAAGAGTGAGTCATAGACAGATGTAACGGTGGGAATCCGGTCATTTTTCAAAATAAATATGATAATAAATAAAACGGAAATGTAAGTTATTTCTTCTTTCTGTGCGGCCCGGTACCAAACGACCCACGGACCGGTACCGGCCTGGTGGTTGGGGACCGCTGCCATAGGTGACCGCTGCCATAGGTGACCACTGCCATAGGTGACGGACATTTTTCAATAAAAAAGTGCTTCAGAAAATAATCTCCCAGCCCACATTTAATAGCTCTGGCTGTGACTCGTGTTTTGTTTCCTAGTTGTCTGTTTTCCCCGCCCCTTCATGCTGTCTGTCCTGATTGATTATGGGCGTGGCTACCCTCACTGTGCTCCTCCTCATCATCACTTCCACAAGAACTGCAGCTTATCTCCAGAGTCACATACGCCTCCTCATCATGATATCAGTGCTTTGCCATTTTTGGGAGCAACTAGTCATTTTATCCTAACCCACCGATCCTATAAACCTGCTTCTTGCTGGAATTCATCCTGTGGAGAATCCCCAGTACCAATTAAACTTTATTTGACCTGCTTCTTCCTGTCTCTGAGTCTGATATGGGTCCTGAGTTTAGCTCTGAGGAAGTAAAGGATGTAAGGATGTCAAACAACATTGTATGATGTGTTTCCACATAAATCCATCCAAAAAAAAACAAATCCAACGGCATGACAACTTTCACAGCAGGTAGAGAGAGGAGCCGTAGCTGAAACAATATCAAGTGACACGTCACGGAAAAAAAAAAAAAGAGTATGAAAGGGAAAAGGACAAATGTAATCAGTTCAATAACTCAATAATATCGGAGGGTGAATTCATTATGCCGTAGGCACCTTGGTATCAGAGCTCGGCTGCTGGCCTGCAGCCAACGCTCTGGTATACCTTTGGTTTGCTTTTGCTCAGGTTCTGTGATGAACTCACTGTCAAACACAGTGTGTCAACTCTTTCCTCAGCACACAAAGGCATCTCCACTGAAAACTGCTCATCGTGAAGAAACTGGGACAGAGTCTGAGCAGACATGCTGCTGTCAAATTCTATTAAAGTAATTTTTCTGAATCCCAGACACACCGCCATAGCCAAACTTTTGTTCATCCACATTATTACACTGGGGAAAAGCCAGACAAGTATCATTATCAGATACTACAGGAAACATCATTTACAGCTATGATTTGAATGCCTGGATGATATAAAGGTTGTATTTTAGACTTATTTGACTCTAAATGCTGCGTTTAAACCACATTTTTAACACATTTGCACCACCTTTATAGGATTAGAAATGAATAAACAGCTTTAACGTTTAAGTGTATTCACTGTGTCGGCATCAGATTAGCGATCAATGCCAAGATAATGGGATGAGCATGAATTTTTGCAGTGATTGCGCTCGCGATCTCAAACTATGCTAATGCAATCATCCTTATCCAATTACTTCATTTGTGAAATCAATGTGTCATTATTTACCCAACATTATTCAATGAATAATGCATATGCATGGGGGGCATTTTTACATTTCCAAGACACCGTGTTTTACTGTACGGCGTGTTTGAGAGACTGCACACAGTCCTAAATATTTACCCTGTTCCTTGCTCCTCTGTGTGTCTGGATATGTTTTTTTCCAATTCTAATTTGGAATTTTAATTGCAATAAGGATTAAGGCTGAGTGTTATGGGTAATTGGAGCTGACAAACACAGAGTACAGCAGCAGGCAGGCGACACACACTGGACTAATCTTGTTGCCCCTGTTTTGCTTCAACTTCAATGGGAGCTCTTTTATGGAGACATATTGAGTATTTAGGGCTAATAAGGGGTCTTAATCATTAGTGGTTTAGCGGTGGTTGGGATGGAGGCCCCTCTTTTAGAGAAATAAAAGTGTACTCTTCCAGTTCACCCCCTCCTTGAAACGCAGGAATAATTAGGTGTGCGGAGGATACAAGGAGGACAAACTAAATAAGAAATTGATGAAACGGTGAACCCAGGAGTTCAATTTCAAAGTCGCTTTACATTCAAGCGCACGTAGTTAGGTTTACTGCAGGCTTTCCTGCAAGTCCAGATTAAGTTTAGAAGCAAATTGCCGATGTGTTACCCTTCATTTGACGCAGCGCACTCAACCAAATCCCATTTCCCCCTCCCTTCCTCCCTGTTGTCTAATAAGGGAGGATGTGTTCTTATGTTTGTAATACCTGAGATTGTACTACACCCAAAATGAGTTTAAAGCAAATACCCCAAGGACTTAACAACACCGATAACACCATCTGCCCCCGCCCCTGTAAAGTACATTCTCCTTAATCTCGTCAGCTCCGTGCGGAATAATATAATCAGATTTTCTCAAGATTAACACATTTTTCAATGTAAAGGTCCTCCACACACGAGGCAAATGGAATACAGCAATAAAGAAGGACCATTTTAATGTAATGCTGTAACAAACGTCTGTAAAAATATGTTTCCAACACATATCTTTAAACGTAAACGAGGAAGCAGATTGATTTTAGCCGAGTGTGCTGCGCACAGCGAGGAGGTAAGTCGATGTCAATATAACTTTGCGTCTTAATTATTAACAGAGAATGTGATGGAGAGAACGTCGGCATGCAATAAAGTAAATTATAATCCTGTCTTGTTTTTCCGCCTGAAATTGCACTGACATCAGCTCGGACCATTTATCAGTCGCTCGCCTGCCAGCTGACTGCGGTCCAATCACATTACAGCTGCGTTTGTTGCGCTCGCCTTCACACCAGCGTCAGTTCTCCCTCCTCCTCCTCCTCTGTATGTGCTCAGCCTTTGGTGCTGAGGAATTTGCTCAAATCTAATGTTTATGTATGTGGTTAATTGAGGATTAGTTCTCCCAGCAGAATCCTCGTTGCAGAGGAAAGCACTCATCTGCCAAATCTGGCTGAATCATCATTTTTGACTTGCAGTGTCTTCAGTGTTGAGCCCATAACAAGCTGTTCGTTTGAAGCATCCAGACATGCGGTTTGGCCAGTGTCAATGTTAACGTTCTGCAACCAGAAGGTCAGAGGCCTCACCGACAACCAAACTGTCAATCACATTGCCGGTAACTATTCACCCCGTTTAATTGTATATTTTCATTTATATAAACTTGCAATTGATACCATTAACTCCTCAGGGAAATGTTGTGATGTCACAAATCAACTGAAAATACTGTAGATGCTCATTTTTTCATAGAATTACTTTCAAATTGAGTTGTTTTTGCAACCAGTAGAGTCGCCCCCTGGTGGCTATTGAAATAACATTTTCACTACTGATTAGGCTGTAAGAAAAACCCAGAAAACTATGTCCTTTTTTTTTTTTTTTTAAATATATGGTCTATATAAAACACTGTCCAGAATACATTTCTTAAAATAATTGGCATTGCCCAGTTCTGAAGATGTTTTTTTAGAATGTACTTTTTACTTTCTGTCTGATGTTTTGAAATAGTGTATGAATGTATGCAGAAAGGCACTTAAATAGTTTTTTAATAATACATTTTATTACTACAAGATTATAACACATCCAACATGACATCCAAGTAAAAAAACAATTACATTTTTGAAAATAAAGTCAGAGTATTTTGAGAATGAATTAATAAGATTACAAGATTTTGCATCATTATTTAATTTAATTTTAAAATGTAATTCCTCCGTGTTTCTCATCTTTTGTCGCAGGTTGGGACTGATCGTCTTTGCTCGATTAATAATTAATTAATTCTCATATTATGACTTTATTCTTGTAATATTACAACTATTTTTTAATATGATGACCTTATTCTCATAATATGATGACCTTTGTAATATTACAATTTTATTCTCATAATATTACGACTTTTGTAATATTACGAGTTTATTCTCATAATATTACGAGTTTATTCTCGAAACATTACTACTTTTCTTAATATTACGACCTTCAAATATAATGCATTATTATTATTCTCATAATGTTATGACTTTATTCTCATATTACGATTTTATTGCCATAATATTATGAGTTTATGCTCGTAATATTCCAATAAATAAAAAAATATATATATTACCACTATATTACTATTATATGTTATCACTATATTCTCATATAGTGATAACTTTTGTAATATTACCAGTTTATTCTCGTAATATTGTTGTTATTACATCACATACATATTTTTTTCTCAGATGAAATAAAGTAGGCTGTTAATTGCGTGGACTCTTGATGCCTGTCAGGTAAGTGTCAGGGTGAAGAAAACACGCCACAGTCAACAACATCACGGAGCCCTAATGGCTGCTGACTTTACGCGTGAAACAAGCTGACAAGCTCGTTAGCTTCGTTTGCGTGGGAAGAAAGACGCGACAGGTGGAGACAGGAGACGACGTGGACGTGTTCTCAGAAGGGTTGGTTGGAGTTAGTGCTCCGTTTGAACGGAGTTCAGTGACTTGTGAAACTTGCTGTGACGCAGGGAAGTTTAGCGTGTAAGCTAACCTCAATGTAGCCTCATCGTCATCATCATCAACCTCATCATCATCGTCGTCGTCATGAGGCAAACTCTTCCACACACCTGTATCAGTAAGTAAAGTCACATTTTGTTTAGCACTTAATATACATAAATTAACGACATATAACTGTATTTTTATTTAATGGTACGGCACAGGCAGTGTTGCCGGATCAGATTGACATCTTAGAACCCGCCAAATCCAATAAAAACCAGCCCAAACCACGAAGTTGCCAGACACCGTGTAAATCCGTAAAATCACACACACAAATGATAGATGAATAGGTTTTTGCAAATTACAACCAACAAGAGCGCAGTAAAAGTGCACTTTTCAGCCATGTAGGTCTAATAAATAGTGTGCTGTTTTCACAATCTTAAAAACTCGCCAAATGTGGACAAAAGCAGCCCAAATTTTATTCACCCGCCCATGTATTTTTTTCTTTCTGACGTTAACAAAAGTAGTCCATTGTCGGCACCCAATCTGGCAACACTGAGCACAGGTGTTGCTCATAATATTAATTATGGTTCTGTTGAAGATGCTAAATAGGACTCGGCCATTTGTCATTTTAATTACTTACACCTGTGATTTTTTTTGTACCGTGTCCTGTCAAAATGGCTGCTGTACAAAAGGGCCAATTAATTAGCACAGGTACAGATTACAGTGACAAACCTATGGGTGAAATAACAAGTTGGATACTTGGAATGGAAAGTTGTGCTAAATGCTGTGCAGTTTACACTTACTGTATAGTGTATACATGTGAGTGTATTACCTGTATATACTTTTTTGGTACTGAGAATAAGCTTATCACATTTCTAAACAAATATGACATGTTGTCAAGTTAGATCATCTACAGTAGTCCCATGGTTCTCAAACTGTGGTATGTGTACCAATTTTAGCTTCCTTTGTGATCATAATGATAATAAATTAAGTAATAATAATTAGTCAGCAGTGTGTGAATAATATGCGAGGAAGAGGAGGATGATGATGAGAGAGCAAATTATCTTATCGGGAATAAATCTGCGTCCTGTGAAAAGACCGCAGTTGACTTTGCTCGACCTGTTTATTTACACCACTGTATTTTAACGTTTGCGATAATGGTGTTCCGTTGAAAGCTCAAAGTTTTCTCAGGTGGTTTAATAACAACCACTATAATAGTCATTCCCAGAAAGGGTTGCGCAGTATTAATTCTTTTTCATTCATATATTTTTTTGTTATTTTTCAAATAAATAATATTGTAATTCATTTGCCACTTGTAATCACTTTTATCAAATGTTTCCACCTATTCAAATTGTATATGAATTACATACAGTATGATTTTTTTCTTCAAATGTTTGCCTCAATAACTGGACTTTCTGTGTATTAACAGCTTTATGTCATTACATTTAATTTTAATAGTGCTGTTTCCCCTCAAGTGTATTTGATAGCATTGTAGAAAGGTCACTTCAGCGTCTGTCACCTCACGGTGTGACTCCCTAATATTATCTTAAAAGCTTAAACAACTGTATAATGTCAGCCACGTGAGTCACCTGTCATCATTCCCTTAGTTAGTAATGACACCGCTGCCTGCTGCAGCTGTGCTGCGTCTCAGGTTTTTATAACCGGACGCCTGTGGACAAATAATGACAGGGCACCAGCAGCTGCTTTCTCTTTGATTGACAGTAAACATCTTAGTCATCAAACAGATTAGTGTAGAGGGGGAAAAAAAAGTTCTGTCACTTAGTCAGCTTAAGACACAATTAAGCACAACCTCGGGGCTTCTGTCACTCAAGTCAAGTTTGCGAAAAGACATCTAAGTTCCGTCAAAGCTTATTTGCCCTGTCTGTGCCTTTCTAATTTACAAGACACACAGTCGGGTGTCTGATATCATGCCAAAGTGCGCAGCAGTGTCATATAATGTGAGGTTTTCGAATGCCTCACATGAGGATTTATTTAGCCAACAATGAGTGTTCGCCTGCGCTGCATTGCTGGCGGCTTTTTGAAAAACTGAGTTGTGATGAGTTTGACTGGTGCAGTCAGTGGAGAGACAACGTGACTGTGCGGAAATCCTCTGGGTGTTGGACCTGACTGATGACATTTGGGTTGGAGACCAATTATGCTGCATGTGATGAGGATTTTAAAAAAAGAAAGAGGCCACAGCAATCAAAAACGATCCTTAATCCAGTTTAGTATTTAACCTACTGGTGATTAGACTGGTGTCAAATGAGGAACATGCCAGCGTGTGTTGGTTGTGAGAGGAAACATGTCAACACTCATCATGACAACATACCCACCCCGCCACATGAGACGAGCAGGCAGGAAAAAGTCACAACAAAGGTCACACACTCTTAATATTTTGCCTGATGTCCAATACTGTTGTGATTTTTCGTTGGTAACTGCAACTACTACCAGATTTTAGTACATTATTTTAAAATGGACTTAAATCAAGAACTCGAGCTATGTGACCACCCCAAAAAAGTGCACCATTCAAATCTGTTACCCTTGCTCAGCACAACATTATGTGCCCAAAATACATAAGTACAAATGATGTAAGTATTCTGAAAAATGCCAGGATTTATTGGACTCAAATTGAGTGATGAGTCATTGTATTTTATACATAACCAAATGAAGGCTGCGTCATAAAACTCACCCGCTTCAGTTTTGTGTTTTGTCGGTCTGTTAAGGTTCAGTCATGCCCTTTTCATTTTATGAAAATGGCATTGGTGGATAAGTTTCAGAAGTTTGAATATTGATGTCGTTCAGCTAAACTTTCCAAATCCAAAAAAAGCATTCTGAGGGCTAAGACTTGGCTTTAGGTGTTAATGTTGGGATTAGGTTTCAAGATTAGAGGTTCGAGGTTGGGACTACATGATGCTTTAATGAAGGTCAGAAGTGCAACTGCAGGTTTCAGGCTAGGACAAGGACAGTCCTCACTGTTAATGCATGACTATCACACTATGGGTTGACATGGTGTCTAACTAACAAAAATGTCACATGATGCATTAAACATATATATTTTAAGGTCAAACATGGTCAAAATTTGCAATGGACATTTTAAGGTTCAGCGGTGTCTGCGTATCTTTCTAAACCTTGAGTTTCAAGGTTTAGAATCTTTAGAATCTTTAGAAACTTAAAAACCTCAAAACCCGAAGCCTTAAGCAGAGTCCAAACACACCGTCCCTGATGTGAAGACCTTAGTTGTGATGTAAGGCTGTGCTGCAGTAACTTGGCATTAGACTCGCACTCAGAATCAGACATGTACTTCATAATCCCCAGGGTGAAGGTGAGGTTCGTTACAGATCATCAAGGAAGAATAAAAGAGATTCACATCACTTAAAAAATAAGGAGAAGTTTAAAAAATATGCAAAAAGTGAATAAAATAAATACCTCTATATGTTGGTCTAAAAAATAAGTGAGCTGGGGTTTAACCTACTACATATAAGAGTAAGTGTTGATATGTGCATATGAAATACATCAGTCTAAATGTCTAAAAATATGCGATTTTAATTAATATAAGTACTGAAATAAATGTGGCAAGATTATACACAAGAGCACAGTGAAATGATCTTATTGCACGGAGTATTACTCCACAGTAGTTATTGCGATAGTAATAATTACAGCCACACTTAGTGGAGTGACTCAGTGTCTGACACTGAGGGAGGAGTTAAAAAGTCAGGACTGACTTCCAGTGACATTCTGCTGTGAGTCTCGGTGGATTCCGCCTCCGACTGAAAGCTCGCTTGCTTTTATTCTGTCTACTGTGTGCACCTGTCAGCCCGGTTACTCTCTCTTAGTGTCTCTGATGAACCTCCAGCATCTTACGTAGTTTGTATAAGATCTTTCCACTGTCTTTTCTCATAAGATAAGTCAGCGGGGAGCAACAGAGAGAGAGAGCGCAGTTGAGAGCGAAGACGTCAGAAAGAACAACAGACAACCAAAGACTGAGACTGAGAAAAAGTGATGAAGTAGGAGAGCAACAAAGTCTTATCCAGAGAAATATGATTTCACTCGGTAAGGAATAATTAGGAGAGGTAATGTCAATCTATGTTTGCTGCGTTCAATATATTTATTAGGCAAGGGAATAATGTCAATCATGCCACATTGCAAGAATAATATTTTCTTTATTATGTAAAAAGGAAACATAATCTTTTATTATTACAGCTCCTTAATGATGAATGTAACCTGGCACAATTTCATCCGGGTCACAGACTCGACAAATCAAAAAAGCACAAAAACACACACCCTAGACTGATTTAGCACAGTATTTTTATTTGGATTTGACAAGTGAGATTGATAGTCTATTTTTCAGTCATCAACTGAAGCCCCTCAGATGTTTTTAAGACAACAAATAAGGTCCAGCCACCTTTGAATTCTTAATTGGTCCTGTGATTGTGTTTGCTACCTGTCATTATCCCTTTATTTCATTTAAATAACTTCGAAACACCCATCTCTTCTCCATGGCCTTCACATAATCGTGGTAATATTTAACCATTTTATTATTTTTACAGTTTTACTTGTATTAAGGTATTGTCCTCTGCTGTTGTACCTTTTTTTTTCACTTTGTAAAGCACTTACCCTGCTTGTTATTTTTCGTCTTTTAGAAATGAAGTTAACTTGTCTTTTAGAATTAAAAAAAAATATGAATTGGGCACTTCATATCAATCAATATTTAGTACACCAAGTCAAATGATTCATATTCAAGCCAACACTTGTAGATACCTCATTCACTTACAATAGGGTCCTTTTACTGGATATGGTTGTGCTGAGCTCTTTGATCTTACTCAATTATACAATTTGATAAGAATATAATGTTCTATTGGAGTTTTGGCGCCAATGAACGTAAGGTAAACATCACTCATGATTGGACTGTGACTGGAGTACTCAATGGTGATCAGAATAAGGTCAAAAACAACCCAAATCCTCTGCCTGACAGGCCTTTCAGCCGTAAGCCCCTTGTACCAGACATGTCTGAGGGAGCTGTAGCATCTTTCTCTTCTTCTTTGGTAGCAATGCCTCCTATTCCCTGCGTCCACACGCGTACCGCCACCCAATGGTTAAGTGGGATACCACAGGACCCTGACACGTGAGAATACCAGGGTCACTTTCTGAACGCAGAAGTATACCAGAGCTTTTAAACTTCTCTGAGACTGAAACCTTGTCCAAATACAAAGATGGGTCAAACATACAGTTAGGTGTTTAAATATATTCAAAATGTAATTCCCGGAAGCTAAATTGGTAATAATCCCTGCCATGTCCTCCCTTTCCCTGCATCTCCTCTGCGAGTTAAGTCGTAAGTCGGCAGGAGGATGCGGACACTCGTTTGACATAATGACACTGACACAACCTGCAGGGGGATATCACTGCTAAAACATTCCAATTTTAGGAGGGCAAACAGTCTAACAGACAAACATAATACCCTGCGCATAGACAACAATAGCATTTTGTGTTCATGTTATCGCAGGAAATAAATATTGGCTTAGCTCTGAAGGAGCCTTGTGGGCCAGATGCTGCTTGTGATTCCAGGAATCAAGTGTAATGTTGTTGCTTTCAATCTGCATTCTCTCAGTGAGGAGGAATCTATTTCTCTGACCTCAGCTAACACCCTCAGACATACTGATAAACACTGAATATTTATAATTCGCACACACACGCGCACACGCACACACACACACACACCGTACACACACACACACACACACACACACACACACACACACACACACACACACACACACACACACACACATTGTCTTCTTCCAACGCTCTCCAAAGAAAATCCAAATACTGGCGTACACTCAATTTCCCCCCTTTGCACACGCTCCATATCTCACATGCTTATTGTCAAAGAAAAAGACACACAAAACAGAATGAAATGCTCAAATGTACAAATACACGAAATACACATTCATGCACACATGAACACACGCGCACATACAAAGAGCAGGGGAATTTAATATTAAGCAAACAGTGATGTAAGTGTGTTGAAACACTCCAGTAGGGCAACAAAAGATGGACATTAGTCCTCTCTGGAGAAGTGAGGAAACCGCACGCCGTTGTTGCTGCTGCTGCTCACACAAAACTACCTGCAGATCATTTCCCGAATGTCATTTGATTCTTAATTTGAGTTTTGACGAGACATATGCATTTTTAGATTTAGATTCCTACAGTCGGTTAACTCCGGGGAATGCTGTGACTGCAGCCGTCATGATGAAATACAGTATATTTATTTAGCCCCTAACTCTATGTCCTCTGCGTTCTCTCGTGTTTGTGAGAGTGGAATCCAGATACAGTGGCAACTACTCAAAATACTCCCCCCCCCAGAATCCAATCATGTCTTCTTTTCTTTAATATTTTACCTTGTGTATTTTTCACCTTTCTGTGATGTTTTCCAACCTGCTATGCACCTGTGGCTGAGTGGCTGAGTTCTGACTTTCAGATTTAATTTTATCTGCTGTACAGTATGTCTGTGTCCTATACTGTGATGTATTTTTTGGAGCCTGTGAACTGTTTCGAAATTTCAGGAAATGTATGTAGTTCTTCAAAAACGCCAGCTTTGTGAATATGCTTAAGGTAGGACGGAATCGTTTGGATCTGTTCTCCAATAGCAGTGCCAAACCCATACTTTTAAAATGCAGTCGGTGCTTAAAGTCTGTTTTTGAGTTCAACACGAATGTCAACATAATTTGAGAATGGCTTATCAGGTGCCTCCGCACTAGTTCTCACTAGTATGCAATGCGGAGCTAGCATCTCTTGTAATTATTTGTCAGGTAAATGTTCAAATTGGAAAAAAAAAACCTTTATTAACATATTAAATACAGTTCTTTTGAATATTATTGTGTTTGGGAACAGAGAATTTATATCAACAAGGACAGTTAGATAGCAGGTAGATAGCAATCATACACGAACCAGTGGCATATTGGCACGTTTTGGCTCCCGGTCCTAGCCACATCTATATAATAACACCAATGAGATAGTTATTGGTTAAGGTAATACCACGTGTCGCAATACAACACAAAATAGTGTGCACGTACTCATCGATGTGATTAACGCAATTCCATTTGGACATGGATAAGCCTGACAAAGCTAGTGTTACAGCCTTTATGTATTATTTCAATCACTCTTAAATGAACACTTTTATTGTCAGAAATATAATTATACCTTTTCTTCCAGGCCATTAGGCTTTGCTTTTGTCCGATTATTTTTCTGTAGAAATTATTTCCTTACACTGAAACAAAATTTTCCCCAGAATGCCAATTTTCTCCGTAAGAAAATAATAATTTTACTACATATTCACAATGTTTTGATTAAAGTGATTGTATTCAATGAGACACCAGACACCCAAGGCACTGTTTGGCATCTGCTGATAATTAAAAACTGTAAAGAAAATGACTCTCTTATCTCTGGGTAGGGGTTGCGTTACGACGAGAGAATAAACTCTGTAGCCCTATAATTCACAGTATTGAAATTCAAACTGGAGAATTCCTTACAACAGTCCTGGGGACTTTGTTCAGCACATTGGGAATGTGAACGATGCATTTAATTTGAGTGTAAACCTATTAGGAACCGATTAGGATGACATTTAGTATGACAAGAGCAAGATTAGTCTTGAAATCCAGCTTTCATGTACTGTCCAGAGAGGAACTGTAGCCAATGTTTGCAATTTATGAGTTCTTATCATTACAAGACAATGTGGCAGGGTGTGCAACTTGGCACTCCTGCGAGGTGGCTGCCCTTTTGAAAACATAGTTTATCACTGGGGAGCAGGTCTTTACTAATCCTTTCACCTCACCTGACAGTTTCCCTGTGGTTATTTCAAACTTTTTCTGGCTTGTCAAAGCTGCCATGATACTCTTTTCAAGAAGCGGCTCCAAAGAATCACACAAAAGTGGCATTAAATGTTGATTCCTGCATCTATTTTAAACATATTTATATTTAGTAACGTTCAGACAGACGCCAGTTAGATAAAGTTCTGCACTCTTTTTTGCTTATGTCTTCTTGTCAAGCCTCTCCTCTATTTTCTGGCACAGTTGGTACAATACCTCCGTTTAAAATGGTTTGTCCTTTTTTGAAGGAGTGGGAATTGAGGATGACAATTCAATCCCCCCAAGTATTTATTTAGCTATCAGTGTTGAAGGTTACCAGAAGGTAACATCCCTTGCTGCTTTTATTAGACACCATTAGGAACTAAGGAGGCCTTCTTCTGTCACACTTTATTCCAAATAGTACTGCACTGTGTTCTCAAAGTCATTGACCATGGAGTTTGTTTGTTCCCATTTGAGTTTGAGCTCATTGCACTAGCATCTCATACCATCACCATTGGGTAAGCAATTACAGTAAACCACACACCTGTGTTGTTCTCTCTTCAGTGGCTTCCTGTTTGTTTTAGGATTGACTTTAAACTGTTGTTGTTGGTTTTTTAAGTTGTTAATGGATCTTTTTGAGGATTTGAGTGTGTATGTCCATATTTTGGACTTGCCAAAAGCTTGCTTCAGTAGATGAAACCTGAGGCGAGTGGCCTGCTTGATAGCTTTTCACTTTAGCTCCTACAGTACGTGCCTCCCAGATGTCTGTTGTACAAAAAACTATCAGGAATCACATGTATTCCCTCTCAATTTCCTGCTACCACAGGGCTCTCAGATGATTGATAGGCGTGCAGCATCACCGACCCTCAAGACACATTAACTGACCTCCAGTAATCTTTATTCTCATCTCATTAAAACCTAATTTAAAAAGTCATAATTTGCTTCAGTTTAGGGCTGCAACTAACGATTATTTCGACTAATCTATCGGTTATTTTTCAATTAGTCGACTAATCATGATTATCTTCGTTAGATTTGGGACTTCTGTTTAACCTACATACAGTGGACTCATGCGTGTGCTTTAATAACACAACATTTATCACAGTTAACTACTTGAAACAAATGATCACAGCTTAAATATCAAATTAATATATATGTATATATATTAGGGCTGTAACGATATGCGTATCAAAATCGCGATACTCAGAGCCACAAATCTGTCTCGTGGCTGAGAAAACAGTCGCGAAACGATTATTTTTCCAGTCAGCCACATGATATGAGCTGTTAGTGCTACCAAACTTATTTTTATTAGGGGTGTCAAATTGTTGCGTTTATTGTGATTAATTAATTACAGTCATCATTAACGCGTTATGTTTTTTTATTCACGTTAGTCTCTTCTTTACCGATGTCCCCGCTACCGGGGGCAGTGTCAGACGCAGCAACAAAAGCGTCATAAAACCATGTCTAACTTTAACAAACACAGACATGCTGCATACCCACAGAAAGGTCAGAAACTCAGCTAAAAGCTCATATAAACCATTCTTATGTTCACCAAACACAGTTAAAACACAGATGGATCAATACTCGCAGGAGCGGAAAAAACCTGTTACAGCACACTCATTGAAAAGCGGCACCGGAGTGTCAGCGTGATTATGTAAGCAGCGGAGAATTCACAGATTTTTATCACTCTACGAACAAGATTCACGGATCTAAGCCCCAAAATAAGAGCAAAACAACAACTGACTTTCAAGAAATACAAGCGGAAATGTTGTCTTACCTTTGCTGTTTATCAAAACATGTTATTTCCAATGGAATAAAACTGCTTCTATTGAAGAACTACACATCCCAGCATGCTTTGGGGACAAATCCCAGTTGTATTTTTCAACAGTATTATTTTGTTGCAGAAAAGAGAGAATTCTTTGGTTATTTATTTATTGTTCAAATGTTCAATGTTCAAATCTGTTCAGCGTTCCAAAATATTTGTTATTAAATGTTTCATTAAGTTGCTATATAAGTAAATGTTGTTTAAATAAAATGTTTTTTAAATTTAAAAAAAATCGTGGAATGTATCGAATCGTGGGTCAAAAATCATGATACAAATCGAATCGTGAGTTTGTGTATCGTTACAGCCCTTATATATATATAACATATCACACAGTTGAAAGAGGTATACAATCATTATAAAAGCTAGTATTGACAGGGGTTGAAATTAGGGGTGGGAATCTCTTGGCACCTCACGATTCGATTCGATTACGATTCAGAAGTCAACGATTCGATTCTAAACCGATTATCGATGCATCTCGATGCAACAATTTTTTACTTTAATACTTTGCTTCTCATTTAAAAGTAAGTTAAAGCAACATAAATATAAATGTGGTAGTGCCCCCTCATCTGCCTCATCTGGTGCAGACAGCCCTTTTATTTCTGCGCACCGCCCCTGCGATGTTCTCTTCTCCCTCTCCTGCGCCGTTCGTCGCTCCTGCGTCTCCAAGCGCTCATTTGATTTTGATTTGATCTAAAGCAGACTGGATCATTTCTCTACGTGTTTTATCCCCACATAAAAATAATGATCTTTATGACGAGGATGGAGTACAGTCGTGATGAAGTGCAGGTGATCCGAGTGAAACTGAGTGGTGACAGACTCTGAAGAGCAGAGCGCACTTTTTCACTCCGTGGTCTGAATCTTTGTGAAAGAAGACGCTTTAACGCTGCAATTACGGGAATAACAGATGCATCAGATGAGCTGATGTCTTTAGTTAACTGCTCAAAGAGAGAGAATGTTCTCTGCTGTGAAGTGAATGTCGCGGGGAGTTCATAATCTGTGCCGCACGCAGCCAAGTTTCACTTTTGCGCAGAGACTTTCCAGCGTTTAAAAGGCTCTGTTCCACCGTGAACTCGCTCTGTTTCAACCGCCGAATTATCATTAATTATGCATCCCTAAATATAATATCTTTATTGACAAGAACGATGTAACCATAATAATGACGCACTTGATAGTGTGACTTGGGTTTCAATCGGCACCTGGACAAGCGTGCGCTGCGCGGATTACATGGTGGAACGTGCGCTCTTGTTCCCCGGTATAGAAAAAGCTGAGGTGTATAAAAAAATCTATTTTAAATAAACAAACAAGCAACGCAAAGCCTGGCGGCCTGCTAGGCTTATAATACACTGGGGGAAACCCTGGCTCTGCAGCGAGCGAAGCGAACAGAATGTTGCAGCAGGCTAAGTAAATTTTTTATTTTTTTTAAAATTCCGATTATTAACTTATCCGCATCGATTCGGAATCGTTCTAGAGAGAATCGCGATGCATCGAAGAATCTATTATTTTTCCCACCCCTAGTTGAAATGAACCCTTTTAGCACCATAATAATAGATATATTTATATACTTTCAGGGGCAGATTGAATTATTAAAATTGCAGGAAGTAGCGAGGAGGTAATTTAAAATGCACATGCGCCGCGGTGTCACCGGTGATCCCCATGGTTGTAAAAGTATGTCAAAGCAACTTCGCCTGTAATTCAACTCGATTCAATGAATTTAGTATTCGCTAAGCTAGCTTCTTCCATGATTTTCCGACTGACAGACGTACGACACAATTAATTAATAAATGAGCATGTGATTCAAAAATATCTATGAGGTAACAACGTTATTTGTGAACTCGCTTCTCTGCAGTACGTGATGATACAGCAGCTCCAGGGTGTCGGCGTTTAACGTGTTCGTGAATCACTGTAGTGCTACCATGGAACGAGCATTTAACGTGTTTTGCTGGTTTATTTTCAGTGAAATGTTCCCAAACTTTTGGAAACTGGAGTTTACGAGACTTTGGAGTTTACGAGACTCTTCGCCTGTTTCCGCCATAATTCATGCATTCTTCTTCTCTGCTTCCTTGCGGGATACACAGCGAGCAACACTGCCCCCAGTACTTCCTGTAGCTAGTTCTGGATAGCGCGAGTGTGTGTTTGGTCGCGTTTGTTTATACTGCAGTTACAGCTGAGCTCGAAGCGGCCGGTGTGTGATTTACAATAACAATAGCACGACGCGTCAACTCTTAAATTTTAACATCGACTAATCGTTGCAGCCCTACTTCAGTTTGCCACAAAAAAAGTTTTGTTGGTTCGTATAATTTCACTTTATCTTTTACACATCTTCCTTCGCTGCCCTCATAATTGCTATGACCACTGAAGGATGTCTAACTGTAAAAAAATTAATGCAAGGGGCCGAATAGGCTATTTTCACAGACGACCTCTGAGTTCACTTCTTGCAGGAGTAAGTTGTGCTGCAGCTGCTGCAACTGTATTGCCAATCTACTCTTTCCTAGCACTTTTTCAAGCTCTATTAGAAAACCAGCTGCCTTGTTCAGGCTCTCTGAGCAGTATGGTCACAAATAACCTCAGAAGGGAGGATAATTTCAACGGAGTAATCAATAAAGCCTATCAGACCAAGTTCTCGTCTCAGACCCAGTAAAGAACGCTCAATATTTCACAGTTAATTGTACGTTATTTTCATAGGTCAATGGTTGGGGGGAAAAAAATCCCATTGCAGCCCCCTCTCCAATTTTAAGGATAGCTAGAACATGTTTTGCAGATCTGCACAGGCTGCAGTTTTGTCTAAATTCAGCTAAAAAGACTGATCCATTAAGGCCCTCATTACCTTTCCACTGGGGGGATTAGATCTCTTTAGGGTGAGCAAAGATTTACGACAACAAAATTACTCGTTTGGAATCTCAGTGGCGGTAAAGGCAGAAGGGCCAGAAACATTAATGTCTGTTAAAATTAAACGGAGCTTTAGTCAGTCACACATTTCCCTACATAAATGAAATGAGACTGAAAAGTGGTGGACTCTCAAAGGACACTGCAATTTTTGTGCTTGCAAGTTCTGTCAAATGAATCGCTAATTATTGAATCTTTTAATACCTTAACAGTCAATTTCGCTAAACTTCCTTATGCTCAAAATGACATTGTCATAGCTTGGGCCCAGACAGAAAATTGGTTTGGAAATAAGTAATTGCAATGTACTTTAAATTCAAAACAAGATTTCCACCACTTCTTCCTTTATTCAGAGTAGGAGCTTGTGGCATCATGTGGTCTTGAAAAGCCTCTGCACACCATCGAGTAGTTAATCCTGCTGCGACTGACCGAATGCAAATGCGAAACGCTATCTGCAGTCCTGCAGAGTCTGCAGTGAGACGTTTAAGTGTCAATTATGCTGTTTATCAAACCTTAAACATTAGCCACAACGTCTCTAGTCTATCACACGGCTTGTATTTGTTGTCATATTAATCGGGGTTAAAAATGCACCTAATGTACACTCAAACACAGCCATTTCAAATCATGTTTTTCTGTTTACTTTATTGCTAACCTAACAGCACAGCAATTCACTGAACTGTATTCCTGTCTAGTGAAAAACCTATATATAGTGAGTGACACAATTGTTTTTTTTTAAATCCTGATCATTTTATTTAACAAGCTTAAAATAATATAATGTTTAGTTACAACACAGTGGCAGTGTGGTGCTGTTTTATTCTTTATTTGAATCCCTGTTGAATGTTGCCTTGGGAACAGCAACTCTTGCTGGGGTCCATTCTTAAAGACTCCACAGTGCCTGGTTAGTATTAGTTTGAGTTATATTTTTCATTTATTTTTTGCCTAATTTGGGGGCTTTAGTAGTTCAAGAAGTCACTGATCCTTATTGGGCCATTTACCCGAGTGAGTCTAATCTTCCTCTGCCTTTTCCTCCATGAAATCCCTGGAGACATGTATGTAGTACTCAGTTCTACGCATTAAATTAAATGTGTTTACTATGTTGACGTACAGTAGACACTTAAACTGTAGTTCTCCAGCCACAGCCTTCTCTTGTGGCTTTACTGTTTTCCCCATTAAAACGCTTGTCAAAAAGGGAAATTAATATTTAACAATGTAATACATGTGCTATCCCAATTTTAACTATTTAAAACAGCTTTTTTTATATATAAGAGTAGAACAGCTAACATTTAACCTGCTTTACAAAACATGACACATAGACGGTTACTGCCTGGAATAAGGAGATGGCTCTTCAGAGACAATCTGACCTACTTGCTCTAAATGGATTCTGACAGTGGCAACTTTTATTTGATGCGTTCCATCAGTCCTTGAATCGGCAGCGAGCTGCAGATACTTTGGAAACTGAGGGAAGGTGTTTGTCTGTCAGGTGGGACCTATGATAATTTGTTGATGTGCACTGTAGAGCGCATTTCAAATCAGTCAATCCATTTAGGCTTGGCTTGGAGGCAAAGCTGCAGTTTCATGCCCGGGATCAAAGGAGCACAACTCTCTCCTTGGTGCACTGCTGCATTATATTTACCGTCACTCAGTTCCCTGTAAACAGTTTTTTGGTTTAGAGGTGTGGAAATGTTCACTGGATCCCATAGTGAATATGTTCCCCTTAAATACATAGCATGTGAAGTGAGTTCTGCCACTTGGGGTGTGTCGATCAAAACAACAACAAAATACATAATTTGACGATGTCGGAAAGCAGCGTGGGATCATGATAATTGCTGTCTTGTTGTCTCATTTGTGTTTTTTTTTTTTACGGCAAGAGATTTGTTGGCAGAACGAACAGCAAATGATAATGAGTAGAATGGGAAAACAAAAAGACAACACACTGGCTAAGAATGTTCATGTTTCATAAGGCGTTTGCAACAGAAATAGCAGAGATGTGTGAAGTGGATGATGTCATTACAGTAACTCTCTTATGACCGTCATGATAATCAGGCCGCCTGGATTTATTTGGAATTTATGACTGTATAATTGCCAAAAAAAGTTCAATGAGTGATTGTTTTTTCTGCCTCTTTTTTCCAAGCTAGCTTTCACATTTTATAGCTGGCAGTTATGAGGTTCTACCGTAATGAAAATTATATGGGCGCAAAACTCTATTTCTCTGCTTTTACGGTATCCACATACGGCATAAAGCAGGGGTCACACCCTGGGCAGATCGGCATTTCTTATTTTTTGAGATATCAGAAACAGTCTAGGGGTTTTTACGATAATGAGAAGTACTCATGCCAAATTGGTGACGGAAGGGTTAAAGACCCTGAAAATGAAGTGGCCTGTTTCCTTGAATAGAAATGTCATATATCCAATATAGAAAGTTCTAATGGTTAAATAGCATATGACATTATCTCTTTAAGTACACACTGGATGGCACCATACACTTTTTCACCTCACCTATCTAGTCCTTTCTCCCATCATCTGTCACCCATTGTCTTTCAGGTTGGTAATTAGGTCACCTGACAGTTGCAGTGCCCCCCCTGCACTGCAAGTTCTTTTAACTTCACTCAAGGAGGTTGTGACAGCAACTTCCCTATGCAATAATCTGCTGCTGCCGCTGTAATTAAATCCCGATTAGAATTTAATGAATTTGCGGTGATTATACTGTAATTAAAAGTTTCGGCATTTGCAAAATGGTCATGATAGCACAAGTGTAGCCGTTCAATGGTGACAATTTCAACTTTAAGCATGTACAGAATTTTGGGTAATGGAAACATAAATTTTACCTTGACTGTCAACAATAGTCAGCATACAAAGAACAGTAGCGTTTTTTTGTGTAATGGAGTATCCTGAGATACCATTTGATATGGAAGGTGATATCGGATAGAATATGTGACTGTGCGGCTGATTTTCATTGTAGGATATTAGAAATTGGAGTCACATGAATGAAATGTATGAGAAGTATGGATACAGCTCATGTAGCGAAACTGTAATTACTCTTAAGTGTATTCACTGTTAGCCAAGGAAACCATAATGGATTTAACTGCAGTGCTTAAGGTATACCTGTGTCACTGATGCAACACAATAAGCTAATGTCCAAACCCATTACGTACGCTGCTAATGTGTCGGCAAACCAGAGCATGGCCACAATCACAGTGACAGTGTCATGCCATGGAGTCATAATCACAGCAACAGCCTGTCTCAATCAGCCCTGGCAGCAGCTGGTTACGGCCTAATAACCGTGTGGAGAGCTGATTAAATGGCCCCATTGGTCATAGTTATTAGTTCACCTGCAATGATAGAGACTGTGCGCAGGCAATCCTTGCAGCTGAGACGCCTACGTCAGCCCCGCTGTAGTGTCTGTGGTCACAAATTGTGATGGTTTATTCCAAACAGGCAGCTGGTTTTAATGGACAATTAGATAGTGACATCAACTAATCACGGAAGTCATGTGGCGCAGTTTGTGATTAGGCCTCAACAGCCATGCCTCTCTTTGGAATATGGTTGTCTATCCTTGTTGTCTAGCTAATTCTTCTTTTGTTTCTCAGTCAAATGTTTTACTTTTTTCCACCTGCGAGAAAACAGAATGACTCATACACAGAATGCACCTGATATAAATTAGCCGAATGATGCGCACGCGTCTTCAGCTTGACAGACTCCATTGATACTGGTATAATAATTTTGAGCTGAAACAATTAATTGTATGTATCGATTATTAGTCAATTGGGTTAATAAAATAAAAATGGTTATGTGATTTCATATGTTTGTGGACTTACAAAGATTTTTAAGGAATAGTTTGCTCTCTTGTGACATTTTACGGACCAGATATAGAGAAAATAATCAATATAATTGACCTCCGCCAGGAGGTATATGTTTTCGCCGGAGTTTGTTTGTCTGTAAGCAACATAACTCAAAAAGTCACAGACAGATTTGGATGATTTTTTCAGGAAATGTCCACAATGGGAGCAGGAACAAGTGATTAAATTTGCGTGATCCGTACATGCTGCGCACCGGCAGGGTATATTTTGTAGGCACTGAGCTGTGTTGGCGGAGATCGCTCTCTGAGTGCTTTTCTAGTTATTCGAAGTTTCTGTCCTAAATAGTGTAGACCAACATTTGGGATATACTTTCTAAGCACACACCTAGCCTTTGAGTTTTAATGTTGTAATGAAGAATTGTTTTGCTGTCGCCGTCAGTTTTTTTTAAGGCATTTTCTTTGGAAAATGTTGTACATGATCAATTCTAGTGCTGGCTGGTGATCATCCCCCTATACGTGCAAATGAGTCCTCCACAACAAGTTCTCCCTGGATGTTATTTTTCACGGGCAGCATTTTCTGCAAAGTGGTCTTAGTGCCAAAAAGTGATTGTGATTTGTTAATTAAATACAAACAAGTCTGACTGCTTTGTCCCCCCCCCCCCCCTCCATAGCTGGGTAATAATGGACGCGAGGCAGACCTGTCTCCACAAGAGCTGAATAGGTTTGAATATGCGAGACGAGATTAAGTCCCAGATAGCTTTGTAAAGGCTCTGGCACGAGCACAAGTCAGGCTTTTGGAGGTGCTGCTGCTGATGTGTTTAACTTGTGTTTTGCGATCGGTGCTTGTAATCACAGAAACGATTATCCTTTTTTGTGATGATAATAATTGACTCTGAGGATTTTCCAGAGCAGCAATATGACACGGAATGCTCCTGAGCGTTACACGATGAATGTGTGCAGAGTTGATCAGCTATCCTCTGGTATGCATGCAAGTCTGAATGCATTAGTTACAAATAGTGATGGTGGCATCTGTGGTGTTTTATTTTGACAATCTGTCATCACTTTATCACCATGTGTGATTGTATTAAACATTATATGGCTTTGGCATTTGTAGAAAATTTACTTCTCCAGCATTTATTTCACTTCATGTGTGTGGGTGTCGTTCTCCATTGTTGTTCTATAAGGTGTAAATGGCTGCATTGCAATCGTATCAGCCTTTCCAACAGAAGGTCAACTTTAAAAGGTTTCCATTACCGAAAAGGTCAGTGCTTCCAGGTGTGAAGCACCACCACTCGTCGCCGAAATGGGGTGGGGGAAAAAAAAAGTTAAATACTTGAATAGTATGTCATTATATCACATTTATTCATTCATTTGGGTTATTTAGCTTTGCTATATTAAATCATCAGGATGATATGGCATCAACACAATGTCCACACTGGAGACTGAGTCCAGCCAAAGTATGAGTAGTAACCTGATTAAAGGTTTTTGATCTGAAGCACTTGTAATTAAGTATTTGGTACAGTGGCTTGGTCATAGGTTGAGTAGAAGAAGCGATATGAAAGACGTGCAATACAATCAACACTGTACATAGATGTGTATGAATGTGCAAGTGAATGAGAGTGAATGGGTAAAACTGCAGCGTAAAGCAACTTTGACTGGTCATAAAGAATACAGTAAATATAGAGCATAGAGCATTCTGCCATAAACGGATGCAAATAACCATTTAGGCTTTATCTTGTTTATTGTCCGTTTTTTCCCCTCCTTGTTCTTTTTTAAACACAGTATGTATATATATATAC
Source organism: Microchirus variegatus (assembly GCF_963457635.1). Classification (NCBI taxonomy): domain Eukaryota; kingdom Metazoa; phylum Chordata; class Actinopteri; order Pleuronectiformes; family Soleidae; genus Microchirus; species Microchirus variegatus. Next base: position 15,706,584 of record NC_139817.1, on the reverse strand, counting down.
ATATACAGTATATATATACACACACACACACAAACACACACACACACACACACACACACGCACACACACACAGACACACACACACACACACAGTATAATGACTGTAATCAGTGTAATGAAACATCCCACAATGCCTGTATGTCCCATCATGGCGAGGGGGAACAATTCATTGTCTATTGCAACATTTTCTGCCACTGTCAATATAACAACGGTTGAATTGATGCGACGCGTAATTGCTATTGAATGTTTTTTCGCCTCAGATTTTGTGAAGTGTTTATTGTTCTCTGTCCACGTTGAAATTGCAATTACCGCGGTTTCTCGACTTTCACTCTGTCTCTCTCTCATGTAAATAATTATCAACATTGACTCACATACAACTCCTTAGTCGTGATAAAGCCCTGGTATCAATAAGAATTAATGTCAATTCTGTCAAATTCACTCTGTCATTTGTTACCTGTTGGTTGTCCAACAAAAAGTCAAACATTCCTTCCAAATGATGAGTGCTAATACTCTGTGTGTGTGTGTGGAGCTCCCTACGCTGCTGTAATTCTTGCTGTGTGTCAGAGTGTGTGTGCATGCTGTATTACGTGTGCCAATTGTGTGTGTGGGCTGTTCCCTCCATTACCCTGAGCGGTGGCTAGGGGGTGCACTATGGACATGGTGTGTGTGTGAGGGAGAGAGTAAGAGAGAGAGAGAGAGAGAGAGAGTGTGTGTCAGTAATGTATTCCTGCCTTTGGCTGGGCTGGTCACATGGGGAGAGCAGCCTGTTTAAAACAGCCTCAGCTTGCCTCAGTCAGAGCAGTGCGAGACGCAGACAGACGCACACCTTCTCTCTCCTTCACTCTCTCCCTCTTTCATGCACGCACACACACACATGCTCATGCACGCAGACGGCAACTGTCCTCCATCGGACTGACACACACGCTGGGATAGACACACTACACCCCCCCCTCCTCCCTCTCCCTTTCCTTGCTACAAGAGGATAAGAAGTGACATATCAGGAAAAAACAAATACAGCTACAAACAGAAGAGGTTCACAGTGAGTAGCATATTGATTATTTTTATTTTTATTTATTTGTGGGGACTTTATTACTGCTGCCTGACAAGGACCTGACACAGGGGACTGAGGTAGAGTTGGATGAAAATGACTGAAAAAAATGGATTACCCCCCCAGAAAAAGAGGTGACAGAAGAGTGGAGTGGAGATGTGGTTGCTGCTAGTGCCTCTCCATCAATCTGTGCCTCTGTCTGTGGGATCTAACGATGTTCATTAGCAGCCGTGCGCTTGGAATGAGAGGAATGCCACTGACGCGGAGCAGGAGTATGCTTTGCTTTTTTGGACTCTGGTGGCTTTTCTGTGTTTTCTGTGTTGTGACTGACTGTCTTTTTGCGCGCGTGTGTATGCTTGCACAGTGGTGATGAACGGACGCACTCTCAACGCAGCACTGGGCTGTGATTAATAGAAATCCATTGATATGCAGATGGGAGAGAGGGTAGAACCTGTCACGGTGCTCTGTTCCCGTGATATGAAGGATGCGTCGGGGAGAGGAAAGAGGACAGTCTTCACTGCCTGTCCCTCTCTACTACTTCGTCTCTCTGCTTCTTTCTCGACACGCTGCTCTCTCTATCCCTTCTTGTCTCCCATCTTTTCCGTAAACTTTTCTCCCCTATGTTCGCAGCCTCCTTTCTTCAGCCATTATTTTATGTGCTAAGATTTTCATCCAACTCCTCTCTGTTAAGCACCCCCACATGGGTACATGCCGGTATAGAGAGAGGATCGTGGAGTTGTGAGGAGACAAGGGGGAGAAGGAGGGGAGGGTTTAAGGGCAGAAGAAAGAGAGAGGAATGAAGGAGAAAGTGGAAGGAGGGGAGGGTAAGTGGCGGTGGCGGTGGTGGGGGCATTGAAAAGGCTGACACTGGCTCGGACAATTAGCCTGGGGAGTCCGTCCTGGGGTGCTATTCTGAGAGGGGGCTTTGGCCCCTGGGCCCTGGGCGTTGGGTCACGGGATGCCTTGACCCCTCCAGTCGACAGCTAGGCATGGGAGCCATTATCACAGCCTGATTGATTAGCGCTGAGCGGAAATCCCTTTTCTCTTCGCTCCTTGGGAGGAAAAAGACGGGGAGCTTTTTTGTCCTTTTGCTGCTGCTGGTTTAGAATCTGCCTGCCTGAAAGTGTGAGGCTCTGGTTCTTTTTTTTTTTTTAACTGTTGTCAGTTATAGACGTCTGGTTTCCATATATCTTTTCTCTTTGGGCTTGTCTTTCTTTTCCTCCCTCCAACTTTTATCCTCCGAGACTTTATTTACCAACAAGACCCCCAGAGAAAGATGCTGCAGGAGACATTCTCATCCTCTGACATCTGATCTGATCCGTGCCCTAACGTTTTCAGTGTCTGTGAATCCTGCACCTGCAGGTGGTGTCTGCCTTTCAGAGGCTTCCTGAAGGTTGAGGAGGTTGTGGAGTGATAAAGAAGTGGAGTGGTGAGAGAGAGCGAGAGAGAGAGAGAGAGACGTGGAAGTACATACTTTTGAGCAGCATGGGAAAGTGAGCATCTTTCTTCCTTTCTGTCTTCTGCATCTCCATCTCTTTTCTGCATTTTTGATCCATCCCTCGCTACTTTTTGCGCTCTCTCCCTCAACACCCCCCCTCCCGCCGCCTCCTCAGACTGGGAGTTTAGCGGGGTGTTTAGCCCAGCTCACGGCTGATCAAAGCAATATGTGTCAGACTGGGCTTAGCCCAGGCACCCCTAATGGAGCACCGTTTTCATGCCTAGTTGGTGGTGGAATGAGAGGGGAGAGATGGGAGTTTTGGGGAGAAAGGAGGGGGTGCGAATAGAAAGGTCTGACAAGAGTTCAAGGAAGGAGGAAAGGAAAACTACACTACCGTTCAAAGGTTTGGGGTCACCTATACAATTTGTTTGTTTTCCATTTAAAGTCATACTTTTATTCACCAAAAGAGTTGCAAAATGAATAGAAAAAATAGTCAGACATTGACAAGATTAGAAATAATGATTTTAAAAAAAATGTTGGCTTTTCCCAAGGGTTTTCAAGGGTTAGAACACTGGAAATGGGCCTCTATACACCTATGTACATATTCCATTAAAAACCACGTTTGCAGCTAGAATAGTCATTTACCACATTAACAATGTATAGAGTGTATTTCTGATTCATTTAATGTTATATTAATTGAAAAAAAGTGATTTTCCTTCAAAAATAAGGACATTTCTAAGCGACCCCAAAAACTTTTGAACGGTAGCGTAGGTGCACAGACAGACGGGGGAAAGTGCTGCAGTGATGAATGAATGACACATGCAAGAAAGCGGGGAAGAGAGGCTAATGATTTAGAAACAAAACAGGAAGAAGTTAAGTAGTAAAGAAGAAATACAGGGCACAAGTAGACGGAAAACACCAAAGGCAGTGGCTGTTAAAAGAACACAGAGACACAAAACTGAAGACATACAGACTGTAAATGTCTTCCTGGTCCTTTTTCTTTTTTTTGTGTGTGTGTGTGTGTGTGTGTGTGTGTGTGTGTGTGTGTGCGTGTGCGGAGGGACCCCAGTACCAGCAGGGCATACAGTTAAGACCAGCTCAGGATAGCTCCAACACATGGTTTGGTTTTAGACTGGAAACAACACCAGACGGGAAGAGGCCTGCGTGTGTGTGTGTGAAAGAGAAAGAGAGAGAGATGATCGGAAGAAGAAGAACTTTCTCCCTTGTATGTGTGAGTGCACGTGGAAAGCATCTGTGTACCCCCTTCTGTTTTTTGGCTTAAATGCCAAACACCAGACATACGTTAATGTAAACTCTTTAAGCTCCCTTCTGCCATTGATCCCTAAATTGGAAATTGGGGATCAGTAAAAATGCTGGAAAAGTTAGTTTTCCAACTTTGAGAGATAAGAAGCCTCGCATTGTGAGACGCTGATTGAATACAGAACGCTTTGGTGTCATTTTGTGGAATTGAAACACGTTGTGATTCGCCATCTTTTAGGCCCCGAGATGGAAAATTGCATATGGAAAAAATGTATTTCTTTTGTTTTAAAATAGCTTTCAGACTCGCTGTTTGTTGTGGTTGAGACAATGGCTGACAAACTGTGTGAGGTGAGTGATATTGAAGCGGAGCTCAACGTTTTTTTTTTTTTTTTTTGGTGGCGGGTGGATGAAAACAACAATGTGACATTGACTTAGAACATTCAGACCCAGATGTGCTTGCTCATCCGTGAGTCGGCTCAGCGGGTGAGAGATGGGGGAGATTTCAGTGAGTTAGAGCCACCGTTGACTCGCCTCATCGACACAATGCTGTAACTGAAAAGCTAATATTTCTCAGGCCCGTGGATGAGATAAAAACATGAAATAAAACAAGACGTTAGCCAATGTCAACACTACTGAATTATAGGGAAAAAAAGAGTGTGAACAAATGTGCGTGTTGTTTCCAGTCACATGGTTTTCAAATGGGTTTTTATTTCATGTGTCCTCTTGCTTCAGAGGCTGAGAAATCTTTGTCTGTGAGTGTTTTTTTGGGCTCTATGATGAAAAAGTTTTGGTGACATTTTCCAAATGAACCCCCAAGAACTCGAGATGTATTGATTGGTCCAACTGGCATATAAGCAGCGATCAAAGAGAAAAGTAATTAAGTGTGTTTCTGGTCCTCGTTTTCATTTCTTCCTTTTATTTTCCCTTTCATCTTCTCAATTTCTTCAGTGATTTCTCAGCCTGTAGTCTCATCCTTTCATCACTCTATTTTTTTCAATATACTCAATATATGTTCTCTACTCCATTTACTTCTTCCTTTTTTCTTTCCCTCCCTTTGCTTATCTGCCTCCTTGATCGCTGACTCCTTACTAGGGGTGTGCAAAAAATCACATAAATATCGCAATTCTCATTTATGTCCCAGAATCAATTTTTTCAGAATAGAGTAGTGCTGGGCTCTGTTAGCTGCGTTAGCTCCTTTAGCGCCATTAGCACGCCTACAGTCGAACTGGAGCGGTCTGTTTGTTAAAAGAAAAGAGCAGTGCTACAAATAACCATCCTACCTGTGTACTGCGTATTTGTGCCTCTGTTTTTAAAGTTTTTTTTTTTTTTTTAAAGTTTAGCGTTACTTTAGAGACTCATGTTAACAATCGCGAGTAAACGGTTTTCCGGTCAGTCGTCATGGAAACGCGTCATGCATTAATGTGCGTTAACGTGCCCAGCACTAATAAAGAGGCACTTTTATCTTTGTTTCTTATGCAATATGTGATATTGCTTTTATGCAACAGTTCCATCTAAGCATGGATACATGCTTTAAAACTTCATAAATCTGAAAAAGACACTTTAATGTCTCCATTTGTCACTCTGTCTTGCAAAGCAGACTGGAGTAGATCATCCTTTGCACACCTATAGATTGAAGCAGAAATCATTATGAATCAAAGTTTTTTTGTTTTTTTTTAATTTTTGGGATCGAATCGTAGCAAATCGTAGTAAAAGATTCCCATGCCCTATTCCTTACCACTCCTTTTGCACCTTACATCCTTCTTTTGCACACATGTGGATTTCTGGGACAAGTGACCGCTGCCTTTGTTACGAATGAGTCCCCCTGATTCATGATAGGCCAGATACTGCCAACTACTTTGTATCCATATGTGTGAACGCACCATTACTCCCTTAGGTCCACTCTGTCTCACCACTCTCTACACTCCCTTTTTTTCCCTCCTCTCTCTCCTTGCCTCTCCTCTCCCATCCCTGCTTTGCAATGCTGGTGTTTATGCTTCAGACACAAGAAAGGTAAGTTAAAACTAGGATAATATTTCCCCTAACATACTTACGGGCCTGGGTAAACATCCTCCGACAGATGTCCGAGTAGCAGGCCCTGATCAGAGCAGCGATGGGGCCGTGAATCTCGCTGCTGAAACATACACAAAGGCTACAAATTGGAAGCCGGTGTGGTGTGGAGAGAGAGGGGAGTGAGAACGAGGGGAGTCGAGGAGAGAGCTCATCTCACCTTGAAAACAAATGTCGTTTCTGGGTGGGAGAGGTCAGGGTCCGAAGCAATTTTACCCTCTCTTCTTATTAGTAAAAAGAAATGTTATCGTCGGTGTGTGACAAACATCACATTATCTAATTCACGCGAGAAAACGTTTGGCCACAAACGTGTTTGGTTCCGCTCTCGAGCGTTGTAATCTTTACACATCTTAACTGAATCATCTCTCTTCATAGGGATTTTATCTGAACCATATTACCACCGTAAGAGTGAAAATAAAACTGTTCTCTGTGATGTGTACGGTTAAAGAGTTAACAGGACAAGGAAAACATTCAAAAACACCAAGTACAACAGATCTATGACAGGTCATACACTGCCAGCAATGTTACCTGAAAGTGAGTGGATTTTTATAAAAAAGTGATTTGAAAAGGATTGAGAGTGAGATTTGACAAAAGGTGGTAAAAGGTCAGAGTCAAAGGAAAGTTGGAAGTTAATATGTGCACAAGCACATGCGGCGATATATCACAATCTTCTGTGAAACAACTGCAAGGGGAAGATTTGAATTCAACAAGCCAGAGAATATTCTCGTCTCTCTATATCTGTATCTCTTCTGTCAGATATGCCACTTGCTGTGTGCTTTTATCTAAATGCACCTAAGGGTTTGAATACATGACAAGATTTTGTTAAGATTTGGCCCCCAATTAAGCCGCTTCACATACGTTTCCCATGCACATTTTATGACCTGTTTCCGCTCTGCACCTCGAGCTGGAAGATCTGGCTCGCAGAGGGGATTCACTCGCAGTGATCCAGAGGAAATCGTGTGCTTTCTTTGTACATTTCTAATACGGAGAGAGAGAGAACAAGCAGAAATAAAACCGACGTCTCCAACTTCCGTCACTCATAACATGCCCTCCAGCCTCAGGACGTGACCTTTTAAATTATAGAAAAGAAAGTTGTGAAATGTTTATAAAAGAAAGAGAAAGATCTTGCTAGTCTAGGTTGTAAGATATTTTCTTTTCCCTAAACGTGTATATTTGTACTCCCCCTTATTGCTCTGTGTGTTTGCCTGTTGTCTGTGCTTGTGAGTCAGAGTCTGTCAGTTTGCTTTTTCGTCTGTCAACGTGTGTGTGTGTGTGCTAGGGGGGGTCAGTGTGTGTGTGTGTGTGTGTGTGTGTGTGTGTGTGTGTTTGGTACTGTTGTGTTTTTTTTTTATCATCAGCCAGCTCTCCGTCCATCCTTCCAGCCCCCTTTAGCATTCTCGCAGCTCATGCAGACGATAGCAGATTTGTACTCCTCCAACTTTCTGATCAAAGCTAATGAGGGATGAAAGAGAGGAAATAGAGAAAACAGTTTATGACTCAGCCTTCACTCACTCACACCCTCTCATACATAATTAGGGCAGTCAATTTTTATAAAAAATTGTGCTGCCTGTTTGAACTTGGATGGGGGGATTTCAAATTTTAAAGTCCACAAAATGTACAGCCTAGAAGCTCATCACATTATCGGAAGAGTGACTAAAATTTAGTGTAATAATACCGTATATAAATGTTCAAATGTCTTCAAAAGAATAGACAGCCTTAATATATATGCACATGCACACACTCAAAAAACTACTTCAAGGGCATTTGATCTTTTCAAAACTGAAGCACAAACTCGTTTGAAATGTCACACTTTATATTGCATTCGAGAGACCACGAAAACGCCACCGCCCCATCCTTCCCTAATGGGTCACACTTCCTTGCAAATACATTTTTACTATCTTAGTGGCTTTTAATTTGAAAAGAGCCGCACCCGTAAACCACCTGTGCGGATGCGGCTCTTAATTTGAAAAGACCAGCAGCCGCGGTGGGAGTTCAACAGAGTCTGACGGAAAGTTTTGCATTACGTTCATCGGCACAATACCATATCCAAAAATAATGTGCTATGTCAACTAGTAATATCAGCACAATAACTGTTGAGGAATACAGAGCCAGACTGAGGAGCTCAGCTTCGCGGCTGAGACACAAATAGACTGCGGAACGCTGCTGCTGTTGCGGGCAGGTGCGCCTGCAATTATAAAACCAATCAACGATTATTAGACTAAAACATTGAAATATGCCAATAATTCTGATATGTTCATACTCAAAACGGACAGAGCAACCTTAGCTTACCGTTTTTAAATGATATGCCACGTTTGTAGTAGAGCAGTGAAAAGCAAACCTTGTTGTTTCTCGTACAGAGGGAAAAAATAGCTTCCTGTTTGCACTGGCACGCACATAGTACCTGCTTCCTGAACCTGATTTGTCACAGGATGCATATAACCCTCATCTGGGAGATCATCTTTATCTGTAAACACTGTCTATGAAATGATGGTATGTTTGTATCACAGCATAGATATAGTCTAGATGTTATACTCTCATGCTACCTGGCATGTACTGCAAAAGTAGAATGTTCTAACATAGTTAACATTGCATTAGGACATATTAAGTGCTTGAATCCGACGTAATTTACTCCGACATTATGCATCGTGTACGTCTTAAATGCATCGTGAGAACAAGTGCAGCAATGTAAATGTGCCTCCAGGCAGCAGCACAATATGGTACAGTATGTATGCAGTGCAGTAATACATGATGGAACTTGCGGGAGAATCGTTAATCATTTCTCGGAGCAGTAGATATGTGATGCAGATTCCTACATGCATCCATTATGGGTGTTTTTTTTTCTTCACTATTGATTTCCACAGACTAACTAGTTCTGTGTAAGATCATTTACATTTTACACGGAAATTAAGGTGATTAGCTGGTGATGGAATTAGCCTCACACACTCTGCTTATGTTTAATTTGTTGTAAGTACTGGACAACGTATATAAACGGTATAAAGCAGGCTTTAATTTGCTTAAATCAATTGCATTAAATGCATCTGCCACCTGTGGTTGCTGCTCATTTACAATTTCCCACAGGCTTGCTGCTGATAATGTCTAAAAAAAACCAGACTAACTTTTGTTAAAACTGTAATTTTCAGTCGGAAAATTGGGTGCATTTTTAATGTTAATCAGGATTTGTCCGCATTTGTACGTTCCTCTGTTCATCTGCTGGAAAACGTAATGTGTAAACTCTGACGCAGTTAAATCTACTTGCTGACTCTGACAAAAGAAGTGTCGGATGAGAGCAGGGAGATGTGTGACCATCAGGGAGAGCACATGCGAGAAAAGCTGGTAACCACACACAGAGGTCAGGTCAGGCCTCGCTGACGGCAGACAACACTGCGGTCACTTCTTCAGGGAGCTAACAGACGGCGAGGTCAAGAGAAGTCCAGCGACATGAAAGGAGCGTTCCCACCTGAGGCGGAATAAGGGAATACAAGATATGCCGAGGCCCATACAAGACAGAGGGGGAGACCTCTTGAGTGAGGGATTTAAAAAGACAAGAGGGCTGAAAGGGTTGGAAGGAAACGTGTGATTGTGGTCATGGATCATTAGCAATAAAAGACACAACAGAAGTTTAATTGGGGAGTTTTACCTGCTGAAAAATGTCTGCGTGTGTTGTTGGTTTCACCTCTGCTCCACCCATGTGTGTTAAATGTCATCACAAACACATACATCTCTTTAAACTGTTGTCCCAAGTTGTAAAAAGTAAGATTGGCTAAAACATACATAGCTAATGGCGGGAAGATGTAAGTAGGCGAAGAAGAAATGGACTTGTGGCCGATAGAGGTCAAAGTAGATTGAAGACCCAGGTGCTTTGCAGAGCCATTTAAACCTGGGAGTGAACGCTAATTAAACACATTCCCACTGGTCTAAAACCTCTTGATTAAAGAGTTATTTTGGTAAGGGTAAGGGCAGGGTAAAAGAAAGGCAAGGTTGTGAAGGTAGGAAGACTTGAGGCAATGGGAATGAATGGGGTGTTTGATGAGAAGATCAGTGATCAGTGTTGGAGGAGAGAGAGAGAATTGAGAAAATGGATGTGTAGAGTGTAGGAAAAAAAAAACGGTGCACAGGGGAGCCTAATACCATTATGGCCCCCTGTGTGATTGAGGTCAGCGACGGCGAAGAGGTGCAGAGATTAGAGAAAATGAAAAAGGACATGTTGGACAGGTTGGGAGTCAGGGCCATGCTTTAAGTTGAGATGGGACAATTGTGAGTGCAAAGAAGGCAAATGATCCAGAGAAATGTGGGAAATGAAATGCTTTGTGAGGAGTCCAGGTGAGACAATTATACGGGAGGACACAGGAAAGTTGTAATTTTAGTTTATTTTTTTTGTTATGTAGCAATATAACTGGAACTTGATGTACATCAGGTTTGCTACATCAGCAGTGGGAAGACAGAATTCTGCCATCTTCATTTATGTTTTTTTTTGTCTTCACTCAAACTGAGACCTGACATTAACCATCCCTGTGTGTAGAGACTCTTCACAACTCTGGGTTCATGCCACATTATTAATAATGCACTGCATTAATAATGCACGCATTTTCCGTCAGTTGGGAGAATCGACATTAGGGCTTTGGCTCTATGATAATGAAGATATTATCTGACTTTTTGCATGGATATTTATTAAATAAACGGCTAAGACATGTATGTAAGCTGTTAAAGGATCTTAGGGCAGTGTGTGTGTGTGTCCTTCTAATGCCTTTGTCTGCTCAAGTGTGATCAGCCACTGTCTAATAACATCTATTATTGCTCATGCCCAAGCTCTTTCCATATCTGTCCATTGGGTTTGCTCGTGGATGTGTGTGTGTATATATGTAAAGTTCCCTTTATGCACAAGTGTGTATGAGTGAGTGCCTCTCTCAGAGCTGGAGGCTTTTAATCTATTAAAGCCTGATCCTTAAACACTAATCAATGCACCCTTTTATATTTCCATTACAGTGCAGAGGGAAAGCATAAAAATAAAGCATGACCGTGGAGCATGGGTAGTGACCACAGAGCGCCGGATCCCCGCGGTTGTTCAATACACTCTGTGACATTTGACTTATTTTAGAGTCAAAAGCGAGGTTGCGAGTTTGCGATGCTGCGCGGTGATGGATTATTTGCAATCTTTGTTATTTTCAGGCACATTTAGTGTAATTTTTTCCCTCCTATTAAATTGATTTCCGCTCTGATTTGGCCTCAACTTCCATTCAGTAGTGCTGTGTAGTCATAACAATGTATGTTCACTATCATCAACTTGACTGAAGGTATTCATTTTGTGTGGTATATTTTGAATTTCTCATGAAAATTCACACTATTTTGCTTCCACTGTCAGCAGATATTCAGTTGTTGAAGCTAATGGCAATTTTTGTTGTATTTTGGGGCATTGGTCAGGTTAGCATAGCAGATTTTGGGCTCCCAAAAACAGTTCCTTAGAAGTGAGGGGGGAAAGGGTGAAGCACTACAACGTTTGACAGGGCTAAAAACAAGCAGTGAATGAGAATGAGACAAGTTGTAAGACAGGTCTGGTATATTTAAAGAAAAATAGGAAACTATGCAGACATGAATTGTCAATAAAATCCCATTTTGGAGCAGGATAACAGTCTGTATTTGACAGTTGTACAGTGGGTACATTTCTACAATTTATTATTTTCTTATGCAGGCACACTGAACTACCTCATTGAAAACATGTATCATTGTTTGCCCTGATCACATTTCTGCCCCCCCCCCACTCTAACATTTTCTCAGCTCTGGGCAATTAGTTCTGCAAAAGCAAATTACCCATTCTACAACAAACAGAACTGAGATTAATAAATCAGTGTCATCAACAGATGCATGAAATTCCCTTTCCATTTAGCCGACCAGTAAACAGAATAACGAGCATTAGCTTGATTAAAAAAAATCAGAAAAGCTCAAGGAATGGAGTCAAAGTGCTTGTTAAAAATTTGACTTTTACAACTGGGACTGTCTCATCTCTGTCTTTTACAATTAAACGGATAATGAATGTGTGTACTTGACACCTCCTCCTTACATTTCCACAAATAATTGCATGAAAATCTGTGCTTTTCTGTCTCCGTTAGCAGACTCATGTCATTGCCCCCCACCACCCCCTCTTTTCTTATTCTTTTAAATGTAGTTCTTCTTACTTTGCAGTCTTGCATCACACATTGCCATTACACTTTGTGTAATCAGCGCTATAATGCACACTGGAGCCTCCAGCTGTCAGGAGAGAACATCTTCAAGCCGACCATGCAGCTGACAATGTGCCCTCCCGTTTACGGGGATGATTTACAGCAAATGAGTCCAGTGCAACAGGAAGCCACAGTTGGCCCCCTACCCCCCGTTTAAACCCACTAAATTGACAGTATTTACTTCTTCTTGGCGCACACTTTATTAGCTATGTCTGCTTGTGTACATGTCCCTCAACCCCAATTAATTTAGTACTCTTAAGTGGCAGATTTGCAGCAGAGTGTGCTAGCCTTTGAAGCATGCTTTATTAGCGTTGCCTGGGCAACCTGCACCAACACCTACCCCCCTATTTTACTGCCACCCCTCAGCTCCAGCATGCACATGAACACATTTATTTAACTGCATTTTGCCAACACGGTTTTCTCTGCAGGAGTGTACGTATGTTGTTGTTTCTCCGCTCCACTGTGGTAGTTTATTAGCGATGTCTCCTTTGATAGTTAGCGTGCACGCTTGATTATGGCTGAAAGGGAGTGGGCCGGGCGCTGGGCCGGAGAGGAAGTCTGCCTAATGATATTAACAACATCCTTTATTGGGTATCTACTGCAGACACAGGGAGGGAGAGGGGGAATAGAGTGATAGAGAGGGGGAGAAAGGGGGCTGAATAAGGGGGAAAATGGGGAGAAAATGTAAGGTTAATCAAAGATACATTCTGTGGAGGCATGTGTGTTTTTCTTATCCTGCCTGGGGATTGAACAAGAAAATAAGGAAGGGATCAATAAACGGAAAAAACAAATGGAATGGAATTACAAGTGAGAGAGAAGGAGAATCCCCCGTACAACTGACCTTGACCCAGTGTCACAATGCCATATATTCTCACTCTGTCTTAAGATATTATACAGAACTCTCAATCCCCTCTGTGCCCCCCCTTTAATAGAAACTTTACAGTTGCATCACAAAGTTGCCTAGCAACCATGGTCTGGCTCCATCATGGAGGTCCACTGGGGTATTATCCGGGTCGGAAAAATAATGGCTAAGTGCCCGAACAGCAGGGAAAGTAAATACCAGATACCTCCCAAAAAAATGATTAAAAGCTGATTAAAGCGGAGTTTGGTAAACAGTGCTCAGCGTTAATGTCAAAATATTTGTCTTTGTTATAAAACTGTGGCTTATACTCTTAACACCTGATACCTCATGTTTCATTTAACAATATAAGGCTGGAGTTCCTTGATTTATGATTTCAGCTTTCACTTCATAAAGCTAATCTGTTTTCGGCAGGTGATTAAAGTTATTGTGTACAAATACTGATTTGCTTTGAGTAGAGGCTTTGACATCAACTGAATTGGTTGGGGTTTGTTTATGGAACCTGACAACTTATTCTTATAGGAGCTTTAGTTTGAATTTCTGTAGCTATGAGTCTACATATTCAGTAGGATGAAATATTGAGCCGGTTCACAGCAGTAACAACCACAGAGATTTTGTATATTGTATTTATCCTTGCGTGCTATAAAATTGAATATGGTATTAATTGTTTTTGCTTTACTATCACGTACAGTTTGACAGTTTGAAATTTTCACATAAAACGGGCTGAAAGAAAAAGCCTCATATTTGGTGAATAATCATAATCGGCTCACTTTTTCCTTTTGTTTTGTTCAAGAGAATCACACAAATGAGACGGTGGCGTTGTCTATGAATGTGCATTTTATCCGTATGGGGTTGATTAAATGAGTAACAATTAAATGTGTGCATTATAGATATGAGCTATAAAAATTGTCAGCCATGCTGAGGTGACACTGGGATGGCAAACTACCATATATACTGTAAAAGATCAAATGTGTGCATAATGTAGCGACTAATCAATTTGAATTGGTAACAAATTATTTAGTTATTAATTATTTTACCACCAACAATCTGCACTTGCTTTTAGTGACACAAGAGATAAAGAGATAAACTTACCTTATAAATTTACCTTTTTAATAACCAAGTTATTATTTAACTAACAAACAAACTAAAAATGTTTTCTCTTTCATCCACTAAGGTCATCAGAGCAGGGTGTGCGGTTACATTTGGAGAGGTCATTTGCATCACGCATAATTCAGCCATTAGTCAACCTTGAAAGTTCGCCCTATTCAAACGCCTCTTTGTGCACACTCTCAAAATTGATTCACCACTTCCTCTCTGACACCAGGAATCACACCAAATATGTAACGAAACAACACGTGAAATAACATAAGATATACGACTTTTGTGTTTACCTGCGAGCGAAACAGAGCATCGGCGTTCGACGGGCGCTGATTTAGTCCAGCGAGAAACGCTAACATAGAACAACACATGTCGACAGACGCAGCGAAGACACGGAATGCGTAAACACGCGCTGAACAATCACACATGCGTGTCCTCGTTCGCACACCAGACGCTCGCACGCAGACACAGACAATCGACAGGGGCGTTGATTGTTAAGCATTCAGCGCCGATCCCCCGTCTCCCCCGCTAACACCCAGTGAATGCTGTCACCTTGAGAAGCCTCGCTCAGCACCCAAAAATGTCAAGGCTGGCAATTTCCTCTATTTACCTTGGCGAGGTGCCTGAGGTCCCGTACACGTCCCAGATGTGTGCGATTGTGCGCAGGAATGTTTATTTGTCTGTTTTGTGGGCGCATTTGTCTCCATAAAATTTACTCTGACTGGTGTGCCTTTGCAGTTTGTCTGTCTGAGATCTTGCATGTGTGTGCGTGCCTGTGTGTGTGTTTGAGAGAAACATAACCAGACAGAAACAGACAAACTCATCCCTTTGCACTCTCTCTGTATAAGCTGTGTCAACATCTCTCTGCACCTGTGGCTAAGCAGCTATCACACCGACTCATAAGCAGTCGGCAGCCACGCTGTCACACATTTGTAACTCTAAAACCTAGTTAGCATTAGCGCCGTTAGCGCACAAACAGTCAAACTGGAGCGGTCTGTTTATTAAACGAAAAGAGCAGCATTCTACAAATAACCAGCGTATCTGTGTACTACGTATGTGTGCCTCTGTTTTTAAAGTTTAATGTTACTTTAGAGACTCATTTTATCAGGATTTACGCAAACATGACGTCACACGCGTCTTTTTTCGGTCAGTTGCCATGTGTTAACATTGACGTGATTAACGCCGCTAACGCGCTAACGTTCCCAGCGCTACTAAAACCTTAAAAGACCTCGCACTCAAAAAGCTGGTGGGTTCAGTCAACAAGGTCACAACGTCATCACAAAGCTTCAATTTGCCCACAGACATTTACACAAACACACACTACAGGCATAAACGAAACTGCAGCGATGACATTTAAATAAAACGCACCTACGCCGCTGCTGATACTCGCATTCACAGTTGGTGGTGTCACATTCACTGACAGACACACAATGACAGACAGGTGCACATTATGTCACCGACACATGCAGAGAGACACCCACTGGTCTGTCAGAGCTACAGTATCATTTGTCTTCCCTCAGGATCTTGATCTTCCCCTCAGGTGGAAAGTGAATGTGCATAGCTGTATGTGTGTGTGAGATATAAAAAGAGAGAGGTTAACTTATCTTTGACACGGAGCCAGGGAAAGAAAATGGTGCCTTATCAGGAAGAACTAAAAAAAGAAAAGTCGAATAACCTCCCACACTGTAAATAACTCCAGTTTCTATCTGTGTGTATAGTGTGTAGTGTCTTTTTATCGTGTGCAATGAGAGCCTTTTTCACAGTGCCCATAAAAATCACCTACATGTTCATTTTTTGGAGTTTACAGAAAACCCCAGCATTTTATATAAATATGGAATCAATGCTGGCAAAAAAAAAACAAAAAAAAAACAGACCTGGACAGTGTGTGTAAAACTGACTGCCGGAAGCACAAATGTTCTATGGCCAACAAATTGATGCGTGGTGGATAAAAAAAACCAAAAAACTCCAAACACCAGCTGAACACACCATCTGTTTCTCTGCGATCCCACTCATTAGGGACAGGTATTTTAATTTCTTTTTTTAATTCCTCTTGTCATGTTGTGGGCATTTCTATTGCTCCTATTTTGGCAACCAAAACTTGCCATCCCATCATGCTTGTTGTTGCTTATTTATGGCTCCCTGATTTGAAATCAGCGTTTTATTGGTGTAACGCAGCCTACATTTTAAAAACATATTTCATGAACACAATCTTACGCCAAACCCTTTAGGTGATTGCTGCTACTGCTGTGTTCATTATGCTTTTTTTCTGGAGGAGACACATTTGAAAACCAATGGACCCATAAGCGGTGAGCCCAGAGGCAACAGTCATGCTAGCCTTCTGCCATTCCGGCTTCCAGATGCAACCTTTACATGCTCCATCTGTGGCTCTGATTGCTCTCTGGTAGCCACCTGCAGTGGTGCCAGCACTGACAGGCTCAACCACGAAAAGTCTCCTCCTAAACACACTTTTATTGGTTACTTATGTCAATGCCATTACTGTGTGTGTGTGCTTTATGTGTATTCCCAATCTTTCTGGACTTTTAAAAAAAAAAAAAAGGGCAGATGGGAGGATTAATTGTTTCACATCAATCTTTATCTTTACACTGGATCAAGCCAAATCTGTGACCTGAGATTTTTTGTCACTTTATTAATCAACAACAATAAAAACAAATCTATTTTTAGGGAGGAAACATATTGTTAACCCTTTAACGCCGAGAGATAACATTGCAGACATTTGTGTAATTTTAAGTTAGGAAACATTCTTTAACACTGAGTGTATTGCAGATATTTGCGTAATTATGCGATGATTTTATGCTATCGGTTTGTGACAGTAACAGTTTCTGAAGGCCGAGAAGTTGCGCGTTAAAAGCCAAAATGTGCTCATTACGGTAACTTTGCTCGCGCTGTTGCAGGAAGCTGGCAAATCAGCGTCTTTTTTTTTAAATGCAGTAAATTGTAAATAAATAAAATAAATAAATAAACTGCCAGATATTGAAAGTTATTGTGGAAATTCTGGCCCTTTAGGGTTAACATAAGCAAGACAAAGGGTTAACATGATATGGAGGTAAACCCTTGTATAAAACCCTTCTGAATACAGATCAGTGTCTGTTGCCGAGGCTGAGCTTTCTGGCTTTGACATTTTTTTAGTTTAATTGAAATCTACAGATGCAAATAAACAAAAGTGCGAGATGGACGTTTTCTGCCCATTAGTCCAAAAAAGATGTAATAAGCTCTGTGTTAGGAAAATAAAGCATATTGGCCAGATTGCAGTGAGCCATCGCTTGTGTTTACACAATTTGTAAATACACGCGTGTGCGCACATGTGAAAAGAGAGAACATGTGAAACACGTTGGCGCACGCACCCGTGTGTCAGAAGTAGATTGGATTTCACTGTGAAGGCAATGTTGAACAGTCGCTCAATTTCCTGCTGGACGTCCAGTTTTTCCCTCCCCATGACAAATTCCTCGATTTCCTCACAACACATTCCTGATGCATTATTGGTCACGGACGTTATATGGTCCCACAAATTTCTGTCTCTCAGAGTCTGGGAAGTATCGAATTGCATGTGAGTTTACGCAAGCAAGGAGAAGAGAAGGAAAGAGTCGTTGTGAGCCAAAATTTTAGCCACTGGTTGGGGAATTATATATTGTGACTTTACTACCAGGCTGAAAAATTAAACATTTTTTATCTCTATTACACTGTGAATGTGGAACTGAATTAAAATACAACTCGTCTTATCCCGTTGCAGTCAATTTAAGCCGATTAAAAAAAGACTTAAAGAATATATTCTTTAGGCCTTTTCGTCTATAAACAATGTCCTTTAATGAGATTTAAACCAGAGGGAGAGCATTATCTGTAAAGAATGAGTGAGTGTTTGTAGTGGCAGTGGGGGAGCTGCTGACATTGCTTGAGGCGTCCATATTGTTGAGGAAAGTTAAGGAGGTTTAGCTCAAGTGTGAAATCCATATTGAGGCCCTTCGGTTATGCTCGACTTGATGAGATGCGTGTGTGAGTGTGTGTGTGTTTTCGCATCTGTCTGACCATGCTTGTGTATGCACATGCACACACAAATGTGTCATAATGGGCGCATTACCATTGTAACTGTGCACTTGTACTAGTGTACGTCACACTGGCGTTCCCATTTAAGTGTGTGTGGTATAATTCATGACCCTCCGCTATGGTATAAATCCACAGAGTTCTAGCTCAAAAAGACAGAAACGTCGAGGGGAAAAAAGTCCATATGGAACTTATCTTAAGCGGCCGTATTTCTTCATTACTAGGAGCAATTTGTTTTAATTGCCTACTTAGAAGTAATATGGCCTCAAACTGGCATTTTTTTCCCCCATAAAACCCCAAAAATGAAATATGAGAATGCATATTAACTGCAGTGATTATGTTATAATAATCAGAAAATTGAGTTGTCAAGCCTCTTAAAGACGCTTCTGACACAGCGCATGTGTGTGTGTGAATGAGTGTGGGTGTGGTAGGAAGTGAGGTTGCGGTTACACGGTGGGTTTCTCTGTCAAATTTTCCCCACTTAAACTTTTTTACGTATAGAAAATGAGGCGTACTGTCTACATCTCCACCTGTTCACACTATAATTTGAGGGCTCATGTGGGGAGAAAAAAAAAAGCATGTTATTAGTTAAACAGAGACTATAATATAATATAATATAGTATAATTGGGAACCCTTTTTTTGGGAACACCACACGGATATTTGGTTGCAACCTCAACACCCCGTGCCTTTGATTGTGATCTGTGGTGACTTGATTACATCACATATTTTCTGCAGATTTTTGCCGGCCACACATTCATCTTGCAAATCACCTGTTCTACCACATTTGCTCTGTGACACTGTGCCGAACCCTGCTCGCAGCAGCCATTGGAGGAAGGGTAAATTGTGGGCCATTAGGGATGCACATGGTCGGCCACAATACTTAGCTAGCCTGTAGTATTCAAATTATGATTGATTGGTATTACTCTACCAGCAGCAGCAGCAGACTGGGCTGTTAACACGAAAGCAGGACAGGCCCATGGATTCATGCTGTTGATGCCAAGTTCTTACCCTGCCATCTGTAGTTTCAGCAGACATTTTAAGCTATGCTTTTTTATAGTTTTCTTGTTTATTCCGGTGAACCTTTGCCTACTGTTAAGTCACTCACAGTTGTTTTACTGAAGGGCCTCATCTGTATCTGCATGATTTTCTGCACTGTTCTTCTATGACTGTCGAGCCACCTGCTGACATTTCTGTAATTACAAATATGTTGGCCTCTCTACTGCATATCCTCTGAGGGATAATTCCTAAAAAGCGGCATGCCCTCTCAGCATGTACTGGCTGGAAGGATGTTAATTAGTTCAAGATAATCCCAACTCTACTTTGCTGTAGTCTTAATTCCAGTGTATAACAGCACATCACACATGTTCTGCTGAGTCAGAGTTCCCGAGTAGCTTCGACTGTGCGTGGATTCCTTGTTTTTGACAACACTGTAAATGTCTGTGCCTCAAAATGAGTCATTAGATGATTCATTTATTCTATGGTTGCAACACGTGACGAGCCAGAATTAGATCAGCGCCGCTGTTTAAAGGAAAAATGGACGATGAGCTATGTCCCAAAAAAGAAGAAGAGACAATTTTGTATATCATTAAAAAAAACGTTGCTCAAAGTGCGATGGGAACAAATAATTAAGTGCATTTTTCCTTTCAGCATCTCAGTTGTTTGACATTGTTCATATTAGGCTGCTAATGTACCCAAGGTTCCAGCAATTACCTTTTTTCATACATAATAGTGTTGTTAAAACACAGTGTATGTACACGCACTCGCATGCGCGTACGCAAAAGATAAACTCTGTCAGGATGGATTATGAATATTACTGGGATAAAAACACATTTTTAACAGTGATTCTCACTGCGCTCTGGGCCGTGCTTGACTTAGCTCTTCCAATCATTTTTCACGTGCAAGGGGCTTTTAAGCTCCATGTTCAAAAAGACTGGCATAAGGGGATTCTCAGGGGGCTGTGACACTCCCATTAGGGATGCGATTACTACAACAGCATTAACTTAGAAACACACACCAGCTCTGTCGTCTCACAGCAGCAGATTGTGCTTACATTGTACCCGAGATGTAATTTTTCTGTGACTTGGATTTTAAGTCACGACTTCCCATCACATGAAAACTTGAATTTTATGTGAGTGGTCAAGAAAACAGTGGAGAAGCCCTGTCTCATTTGAAATGCAAATGCCTCATTCTCAGCTCCTAAATGAACATGGATTGGTGTCGTTCGTTGTAGCAGTGCACTGCGTTTTTGTAAACCGTTCTTTTTTTTTTTGGAATGGATTTTTCAGAGGACACAATGGGCTGCATGATAGATTTCCATGTTTCTTGACTCCAAGCAATCCCCCCTAATCTCATTTGCAAAGACAAGGCAGACCTAGTTCATTATTTAAGGAACAGAACACACCTGTGGCGCATTTTGTGGAATTACATTATCAGTGGGCGTGTGGGAGGCTGACATCAGTCAATTGCCAATCAAATCAGCTCCTTCTAATTCCCTTTAAAAGCTGTGCGCTCTCTGCCATGAGGCACTGACTGTTTTATTATGTAATGTCCAGGCCAAATTCTTCTAAGAGGAAAAGGTGGAAGTCTGAATACTCTCGTCCAAGTGCAAATACCTAAATATAAATACAACAAAGCCCTCCAAGGGGCACATTATGTTTACGTTGCGATGATGAGATCATTGAATGTTCAGTTTTTAACACAAATTGAAACATTAAGACTTGTGTTGAAGCGCAGCTACATCTTGAATCATTTAAATACATACACTTAAGACATTAAATATGTAATCAAAGCTAAAACAAGTCATTTGCACAAGATGGGTAATATTTCTTTGTTATTTCTCTGCAACACAAATGATATGACTGGTTTGAGGTGAAAAATTAGAGGCTGCATACCAAACATTACGATTATAAATGTGGCAGTTATAGACCTGAGTCATACATTTTCTTTTGTTTTATGCCTGTAGCCAACTATGATTTTCTATACGTGCGTACATGCGCACAGTTCCACTCAGGCTAAAATTAGCATATGTAGAGTTTCACGTACATTCTCACAATCCATTTCTCACTAGGACTTTTTTTTTTAAACAAAATGCTTGGTTTTAACTAGGTTATATTTAATATTATGCTCTTAAAGGTTTAGGTATTTATTGTATACTTATTTCTGTGATACAGAAATAACTCCCACAGTTACATTTTACATTCTCCATGTTTGACTGCTGAGTGGGTACCAGAAGTCCTCTTCGCAAAACCTCAAAAAAGAGCCCATGGTTACTGTCGTCTTTGCTGTCTCAATTTGACTCCAAAGCAAGACAATAGCATACCACCATCTTTACTGGAAACATAAAATGTGAAATTCATTAGAGGTGGTGTGAGCCAGTAATCATCCTAAAAGTCTTAATGTCCTGTTACCATATATAGCCAATTAAAACCACGTTTCCTTGTGTCAAAACCAGCCACCAAAACAAAAGCCTCTGCTGAGTTTAACTTTCGCTTGAATCAAATAAAGAAAGCCTTCATTAAACTGTGGCCTAAGTGGCTCATTGATGATGATTATGAAGCCGGAAATAGATTTCACAGAAATTGCAGCATCTTGAGATGAAACCAATTTTTACTGGGGTACAAATAGCATTTTTTTCCGTTGCTGTATCATTAAGGCTTGATTGAATGCACACTGCAAATGAATACAAATCTAAATGTGGTACATTTTGATGAAACTCAATTTAAGAAAGAGATTAAATTGGCTCATTGTTACCAAATTTTTTCCGTCTGCTGCTCATGGCCAATGTTGTTGTAGGTTCAAAAAAAGGGTCTGTCTCAGAGGTGAATGGAGGAGGGATGAAGATCCTCTTCTTTTTCCCCCCCGCTCAAGATCGGAGCGATAAAAGTGAAAAGGGGAAGAAGTGCCCTCTGTCTGAACAAATTGCCCCCGCTGTTGATGCTGGTGTCGTAAAGACAAATGAATATGGTCTTTCTATGTTAATGGTTGAGTAGTTTTACTTCCAACCGCTATTCAACTCGACTCCCATCTGATAACCACAGCAATTTGCTGCCACCTCCTTTGTAAGGAAGTGTCTAAATTGTGAGAGCACTCTATGTCTGTTTTGTTAAAGTTACTTTTGATTCAATGAATATACAGTACATGTAATAGAATATCATATACTGAGGCGCATTGTGGCGCCCCAATGTACCCTTGCAACCCTCGGAGGATAAGTGGTACAGATGATGGATGGATGTCGTTAGATATTGCGATATTTCCACTTGTGTACTTCCACTGAAAACCCCAGTCAGAGTAAACGAGCCGAGCCATAATCAGATAAGACTTTTGGCTTCACATTTTTGCGGCGAGAATTACCCAGAAATAGTGGAGATCGGAGCAGAATTTAGCTGAGAGAAAGTGTTAAGACTAAGTAAAAAGCACTCACAATGCATGTTCTGATTGCCCCCCCATTTAAAAGAACTTAAATTAGCGTGCATATGCAGAGATTGTGTTTGGCACAGTGAGCTTTTAAATGTTGTTAGAGACTTTATTGATCCACAGAAACATTAAGAGCAATGGGTAGTTTGTAAGTGTCCATGCGTTGCTCATGCATGTGCTTTTTGTGTTACTTAAATATGGCTGATTCTGCCTTTTAAATATGTATGCACAGCGAATGGGGCCACTCCCATTAAAATGGATGATTAAATTGGTGACATCATGATGCGTATACCCTTATGTTGATGATGTGCTAGAACTCAATTTTAAAGGCAAATTAACATGCAAATGAGTCTCCCCACCTCCACCTCCACCTACAGTGCATGTGCTGTTTTTGAAACAACACGTTGGTAGAGACACGAGGAGTATGCCAATTCAGCCAATTATTTATATTCTATGTGATGATGAAGAAGAAATGTATTCTGCAATCGAACAAAATAATTAGTGCTGGGCATGTTAACGGCCGTTAACGTCGACGCCGTTAACGGCCATTAACGTGTTTCCATGATGACTGACCAGAAAAAGGCGTGCGTGACGTCATGTTTACGTGCCACAGCACCGGAGTCCAGGCACCGTTTACCAGTTAGCTCCGTTAGCTCCTTTAGTGCTGATTAGCATGCCTACCGTCGAACTGGAGCAGTTTGTTTATTAAACGAATAGAGCAGTGCTACAAATAACCAGCGTACCTGTGTACTGGGTATGTGTGCCTCTGTTTTTAAAGTTTAGCGTTACTTTAGAGACTCATTTTAACAATTGGGAGTCACGTAACGTGTCACGTGCGTCTTTTTCCGGTCAGTCCACATGGAAATGCATCATGCCTTAACTTTGCTAACGAGTTAACGTGCCCAGCACTAAAAATAAGACAATGTGTTACTGTGCGTTTACGTATCTGTTACACCCTGTGTGTTCCTGTTGCTCCGTTTCATCCAATGCCTCTGTTACAGCAGTAGTTAAGTGTGAATTAAAGGGATGTTGAACCCCCCTTTAATAGATGAGATACAAGATCTCTTCAATTAACATACTGAAGTAGAGAAATGGCTGCACATATCAGCGGGTCGCCGTTACAGAGATGTAAATTGAGTAGCCCGGGGGCAAGAAGCTGTGATAGAGCTGCACAAGCTGATATGAGTGAGTGGAAATTAGCATGGGCAACATATATTGGGGGGCGGGGGGTTATATGTGAGTGGTAAATAACAAGAGGCTAAAACTGAATGTAAAATAATTTGAGGTAAAGTTAAGGAAACAGAAACTGTGGCAGAGTTCACAAAAGCAGCAGAGACGGAAGAGAGAGAGGCAGATAGAGATATGAGAGGAGTCAGGCCACCAGATGGTCTAATGACCACAGGAAATATTACAGCTGGCAAGCGCTCACCGACATTAATGACACGAGTCATTTAAGAGCTCTGAGATGAGCCCATGTGTGCATGTCTTCCTGTGGGTGTACGTGTGGCACATAATATGACTGTACTCGGAAGGTCATGGAGACCTTTCTAATTATTGTATAATAATTACCTGAAGGCAAAAGTCTGTGGACATTTGTGACAAAAAAAGAAAAAGCTCTGGGTCAGGGTTTTGGGCAAGGTTAATGTTTACAAATGTGTGGATTTATTCACACCGTCTTTGGTCAAATTAAGATTATGAAAGTCCGTGTGTGACATTTATTTAATCACTATTAAACTACTCATAATATGTTTGTATAAGTGTATAATATGTTGTTGTTGTGTTTTTGTGGGAGCTCAGAATGATTCTTTCTGGTATGCGAAGGCTACTGTACTTTTCTACTTAGAGGGGTGAGCATAGAAGGTCCTCTGTTTGTCCTCACCATTATTGCTTACACAATGAACCTTAGCCCAAAGCTTGGCTGCGTCACATGTGAATACAACAACGCACATTATCCAATAGCAAATGTCAGTAGCTTTCGCAAATTTGCACACATTTGACTTGTTGATTTCAAGTGTCAGGAAACAGCAAGCCATCTTCACATTCCTCTTGATTAGAATGGAGAGGCAAAGAGTTCAAAATGGAGGAAGCTATTATTGGGCCGGTTTGTGCCGCCATTAGTTTTATTTACCACCCGTCTGTCGGAGTGTAAACAACCCCCATAAAAGTAAGAATGGTTTGCAAACAGGTATGGCACGATGGTAGATGGTACAGATAAATCTTTTTCCTTTTGGGAGCAGTGCGACTGCTCTTACATTATCATTTCAACCGAACACTGGAAGTAATTATTTTGAGTCATAGCAGAAAAGAGCAAATGCTATAATCACTTAACTCGCTAGTCTTCCCTTGAAAGTTAGCTCGAATTAACTACTAAGTAGAATCACAGGGTAGCTTAGGATACGTTACATGGTCCACGATACCAATAATATCGCGATACAACCATTCTGTGATCATCAATTTGCAAGACAATCATATAGCGAGACATCACGATATAACTGAGAAAAAACAAAAACGTTTGTGAAACGTTAAAATTGCAGGATTTTTCTATTTACGTACTATTTCACGTAGCTTTCTCCACCATTATCCTGCTGTAAACTCCCTCGTCTTCGGCCAAGTTCCCCTCATTCATGACATGAAGTAGGGATGCCTGGAAAATGACCCTCGCAGGGACTGTTACTTTAGAGGGCCGTAATGTATAAATTCAAATATAGATATTTGCCCTGACATCCAGCCCAGCGTAAGCTATTTTCCTGTTCAAACTATAAATATTATTCTTTCTCATTGTTGGTACTGGTGTGTCATTGATTTATACTGAGGTAGGCAACGCCGCTGCTGCTATTTGTGTTTTGTTAACTTGAACTTTACTTTCAGAAAAGTCGATTTTCAGAAAATGTTACCATTGTTTCCATTTCCCCCCGGTCCAAACTCTCCTCTAATGATGATGAAGCCGCTAATGTCAGGTGACTATGGTTGACATTTGACTGTGTTATTTACTCTCTTGCATCACGGTGGACCAGTGCTCCAAGGTTAGGGGCTGGCATCACTAGGTTTAGCCAAAAATAGTAGCTTGAATCATACACTACTGTTCAAAAGTTTGGGGTCACTTATATATTTTTTTGTGTGTTTTCCATTAAAACTCACACTTTTTTTCATCAAAAGAGTTGAATAGAAAAAATTAATAGAAAATATAGTCAAGACATTGACAAGATTGGTAATAATGCTTTTTATTCAAAATAATAATTTTGACCTTCAAACTTTAACATAATTGCACAAGGGTTTTCAAGGGTTTTCTAATCATCCAATAGCCTTCTTAAGTGATTAGCAAACACAATGTACCATTAGAACACTGGAAATGGGCCTCTATACACCTATGCACATATTCCATTAAAAACCAGACGTTTGCAGCTAGAATAGTCGTTTACCACATTACCAATGTATAGAGTGTATTCAGTGTATTCAAAGTACTCAAATTCAATGAAAAAAGTGCTTTTCCTTAAAAAATAAGGACATTTCTAAGTGACCCCAAACTTTTGAACAGCAGTGTATCAAACAACAACGTCGTTGTGAGTCAACACATGCAAACCCCGCAGTGTAAATGTGATTAACTACTTAATCAGAGATCATGTCTCGCTGAGCTTATGCTGCCAAACGGAACTGCAGCAGCATTCTCTTGAGTAGCCTCCACACCGCATCTGGAGACGAACCGTCGAGAAGTGTCATGCCCACGTTCACACCTACAGGCAATTTAAAGTTGCCAATTAACCTAAGCTGCGTGTCGGGAAGCTGGAGTTCACGCGGGGGCAGGGCCGCGATGCTAACTGCACTCCTTCATGCATACATACTGTAGAGGTGCACAGCAGGGACCACACACTGTGAGGCGGTGAGGCCACCATTGTGCCACTTGTTTTAAATTAATGTAAGATGTTGATGTACAGATGGTGCAAACTAATCTTAAAAACTGTCCCTGCGGAATTCTTCTTCTTCTCCTCATAAATACTACTCTTCATGTTCTCCTTCTCTGCTGCTCTGACTTACAGTTGTTTAACGCCATTCCTGGACAATGCAGACAATAAATCACCTGCGTTTATGTACTGTGTACGTTGTGTTGCTCTTCCTCGCACTCGTCTCAATCTCTCTATATTTCCCCTTCCTTCTTCATTCCCTTCTGCCCTCTTTTATCTCCCTCTCATGGGGTCCACATGAAATATTCTGACCAGCCTCCTACAGTGAACACATAATTAGAAAGCACTGAACCGTGGCTCCAACACAGGGGCTTTTCGTCTATCTGTTTAGGGAAGGTGAGGTTCAAGAGTAGGAGGGCGAACGGTGCGTGGGGGTGCTGTAAAACATCTTCATGGTCAGAATACTCCACTGGCCTGAAATGGTGGTGTTCTAATATACTTTTTTAGAGAGATAAGAGGAGTGGGTGGATGAGGAAGAATGGATAAATGGATTGATTGATGGGGCATGAGGGAGCAGCGAGAGGGGAGGATGGTGAGATGGAAAGAGAGAGAGAGAGAGAGTTATGACTTGTCTCCATTAGCTAGGTTTTCCACAGCCAGAGCGAATGCTGCTAGGGGTTCCTTTTTTGTTTGTTTTTTTCATCTTCATTAATTAATTAACCAGCATCAGCTTTCAAGACTTAAGGTTTTTAAAAATAACAACCACAGTCACAAATGGGAACACAATTCTGACATTGAATTCACCACTTTACTTTGGCCATCTCATACTCTGACCTGGCTTTTATGGCATCATTGTTGTGATTCTGACTCAACTTTGGTCAAATAAGACTGTGACATCACTCAATGACCTCACTATTGGTCTGAACACTTAATTCTGTACATAGGAACTGTACCTTGGAACCCTTCTGTAGCGCATCTGCTTCAAGGTTCAAGTCTGTGTGATTGTTGCTTTTCTATCATTTCAAAGCCAGTGCGATCATTCTCCTCTGACCTTGGGCATCAACAAGGCATTTATGCCCAGAGAACTGTCACTGTCACTCACTAGATATCATCTCTTCTTTTTTCTCTCAAGGCATCGGCTAGATACCGGTCTCGAAATATACCGCGGTATTTTAAAGACACAATATATTTACGTCATTCCATGCCATACTTTAAATAACCCTTAAGTTGAGTGCAGGGATTACTCAGCTTGTGTCAGCCATTTCTGAAATTCTCAGACCAGCCTACCTCGCCACTGGTACATTGTGTTTGCTAATCGCGTTAGAAGGTAAGGGTTTTCAAGGATGAGAAAACCCTTGAAAACCCTTGTGCAATTATGTTAGCACAGCTGAAAACAGTTAGCTGGTTCTTTGACGAAAGGGAAAAAATATTATTTTGAATAAAAATCATTATTTCTAATCTTGTCAATGTCTTGACTATATTTTCTATTCCTTGTGCAACTCTTTTGAGGAATAAAAGTGTGACTTTTAATGGAAATCAAAGAAATTGTATAGGTGACCCTAAACTTTTGAACGGTAGTGTACATTTGCATAAATGAGCAGTTGAACTGGAATACCTAAAACAAATTAAAAAAGTCCAGTAAGTGTGCTGTATTATGAGGCCATAGTGTGACCTTGTCACAGACTATGACCTCGACCACACACTGCCTGTTTGTCATTTTTTTTTTAAAGCCTGAGAGTGAGTGAGTGTGTGTGTGTGTGTCCCTGTAATATGTGGCCATGGTGTGACTTTTACCTGACTTTGTCCCTGTGCAGCTTTATTATGTTGTCATGGTGTGACTAGCTAGTTATGGTTTGTGCTGACGGCTTATTAGGCGTATTAGGAAAAGGACAGAGGAGCCTTTGGGACAGTTTTCATCACCGGTGTGTCCTTGTAACACACACACACACATATACTTTCACACGTTGTCACACATGATGCTGCGCACAGACACGCACACACAAATGAAAGCCCATATATGAGGACACACACACACACACATACTCCCATGTGCAGGCACCCTTTTTTTACGAGTCCCCCCTTTTGGCTATAACAGGAAATGAATGTCCGGCAGCTAAGGCTGTTAATTAACATTTATGGCCGTAGATGACCGACTGACTCTCACAGTCTTCATGTCACAGCGACGAGGGCATAAAAATCCAATCTCTGTGCCTGACTCTCCTCCAAAGTAATGATGCCACATCATGATCTCGATTTGTCTCATCGTATTAATCGGCAGATTCTCTTTGGACACTTGTTATGTATATACCGTAAATGTTCAGATGTTAGCTTGCTTTATTAAAGTACTGTTACATTAATGTTTTATTCACACTACCGTTCAAAAGTTTAGGGTCACCTATCCATTTTTTGGGGGTTTTCGTTGTATTCATCAAAAGAGTTGCAAAATGAATAGAAAATATAGTCAAGACATTGATAAGATTATAAATAATGATTTTTATTCAAAATAATCATTTTGCCCTTTCGTCAAAGAACCAGCAAAACTGTTTTCAGCAGTGCTAACATAATTGCACAAGAGTTTTCAAGGGTTTTCTAATCATCCAATAGCCTTCTAACGCTTCCTATGCAGCATGGAAAAGTATGGAAAGTATGGAATTTAATTAGAGTAATTCCCAGGTCTGGATAAGTATAGAAAAGGGAAAAAAAAAATAATAATATTTGTTTTGTTTCCAGACTATTATCTCACTTTCTAAAATTAAATATATTCATATAAATCAAAACAAGTTACTAACCCAACATAGCCTACATGTAGATGATATGAAACTAGTCAAGCTGGCTGTAGAATGGTGTCGAGTTACCATGGTTACTGTTACTGACTGTGATTCTCATTTATTTATTATTTTCCATACACGTCGTCGAGCCAGACTCCTATTGTCGGCCGCGACAGTGTCAAGACAAGTTTTCCGAGGGCTGGCTTCATGAAAATTGAGTGAAGGATTTTAAAACCATTTATTTACATAATAAGCATCTAACAATTGTTATTCAGATGTTTAACTCTGTAATTAGCAAACACAATATACCATTAGAACACTGGAAATGGGCCTCTATACACCTATATACATATTCCATTAAAAACCAGACGTTTGCAGCTAGAATAGCCGTTTACCACATTAACAATGTATAGAGTGTATTTCTGATTCATTTAATGTTGTATTCATTACTCCTTCTAAAATAAAGACATTTCTAAGTGACCCCAAATGTTTGAAAGTAGTGTATATCCTCTTTTAAAATCGAAGTTTGGGATTTTGGTTTGGATTTCCCTCCTGGAGCAGAATTGCAGTTTGTTTCCAACTTTTCCAAACATATAACATCATGTTTCAATGATTCTCGCCCACTCCTGCACCTTGTGTGTGTGTGTGTGTGTGTGTGTGTTCAGTGTACACGAGCACACAAAACAACACACAGAAATAACCACCTGAGTCAATTTCAGCAACAGGCCCAAACACCTATCTGCCAGTCTCCTAATAGTGTTCTGGCCATGTCTGGGCTTTTTATTATTTTTTTTCTCCCCTGGCCAAAGGAAATGTGTGTTGATGTCACTTTGTGTGTGTATGTGTTTACAGTCTGACTGCTACAGATAAGGTGGCAGTTATCTTATCGCACTGAGCCAACCCTACCCTAAAACCCGCACAAACCTCAGGTGTTGCCACACACTGGCTTTTCCCCAAGCATCCTCTCATTTTCATGTCAATTTCACACAGTTTTTTGCTCTCTCTCTAAGTCTACGCCCCTCCTCTACTCTACCTCTATCCTCTTGTTTTGCCCCCTCGCTCCTTTTGATCAGCAGTTAAGCCCAGTTTAGTCCAGTTTTTGCTCCTTTGTTTTCCCTTCATCCCTCTCTTTTTCCTCACTGCCCCCTTTTGATCTTACTTGGTAGCCGTCCACTTGGCCTTGTCATCAATCTCTTCTATCTTTGGCCGGCTGCCTGTGACGGTGTACGTCCTATCCCTGCTTATGTCCCTGTTTTTATTTTATTTTATTTTATATTAGACTCCACTCTCACTTGTACACAGTCCAGAAGAGGTGCCAGATCACTTTGGCACACCTCACTCATTTTAAATGTATTTTTTTGACTTCCTGTTTACCACTTTCTGATCCTTCCACTGCTCATTCACGTCCCCTCGCTATTTGTTGACGCCCCAGTAGAGCTGACAGTCTTTTTATCACTATGCCAGTCATTTTACCCAACTCTCCTCTATTGCTGCATCTCTTCTCTTTTGACTAGTATTGCCAAGGGATAGTGTGACACTCTTTAGTCACCCTTTCTTTAGCCTGCCAAACTGAGCTCTGGTTCGCTATGTGCACTGAATTTTATTCCATTTTGGTTTGGATTTGCGTCTCTCAGTTAATAACAAACATTCATAAGTCATAAGATTACCTTGTTGTGTTGTAACATGGCTTAAAGGGGACATATTATGCAAAATTAACCTTTGAATGATTTTAATACTTATATTTGGGACTCTGGAGGCCCTATGAGTAGGCAAAGTGTGAAAAAAGATGACTCATTGTTTTTATGGTCTTGCTTCAGTCTAAGTACAGGAGATAAAATGTGGGACTTTGACTTCCGCACTCATTGCTACGTCACATGTGGAAATGTTGTCTCGTGGAGCTCCGCTTTGGCCCTAAAAAACGCGAAAGTGCAGGCGAGGGCAAAAGGACCTGGAAAAGCGGATCACTGATGTTTACTGTTGTCTCTCGCATAAACAGCAAAGTTCTAACGGGGAAGTCTGTAGAGTCGTGGTTCTGAAATAATGTGGGAGTAAAAATGAAACAGTGGATTTCCAGGTAAAACACAAATATATATAAAATGGTTGAAAAGCTTTGTGCTGCAGTATAAATAGAGCATTTAAAACAACATGTTTTTCTTCAACAGTTGTCATGTTTTAACAAGTTAAAAAAACCTGGAGAAAAATGTAGGCGGAACAAAAACACATTATTTTTCGAGCCTGGTTTAAGAAAGGTAGTCGATAATGTTTGCGAAGCTCAACACCTCTTACAGGGAAGTTAAAAGTCTTGTCTAATTACCCCGTGTTTACCTTTTTTACCTTCATCTCACCCTGCTGAGCAAAGTGGAATTGGTGTAATTTGTCGGCGGGGATAAAGAATAAAGCTTCTCTCGTTCTTCTTATTCCTGAAAACACAACCTCTTTTCTTCCTTTTTATCACACAGTTTTGCTCCAACTTCCACTCTTTCTGAGTCTTCAACATCCACCAAATACAACCGTCAGTCAAACTGTCCACCTTGATTTTATGTTGCCTTGTATTGCTTCCTTTCCTCCCTCCAACCTTGCATTGACATCTCAAGGCAAGTCAGAAGAGAGAACTCAATGAAATTGTTGTTTTTTCTTCTGCCACCCTCCATCGTTTGTCCTTCCTCATCTCTTCTCTCCCCTCTCTTCCTCCCTTGCTCTTGCTTTGACTGCCCTTTTAACATCTCACACACTCAGCGATGAGAGGAGTGGTGAATCTCCTGAGCGTCCCTCTGGGATTTCCACTCTCCTCTCTTCTGTCCTTTTTTCTCTGGCTTTTGGGCTCATTATTTTTTTTCCTTCTTCTTTGTTATTCTTTGTTTGTCTCGGAGATGAAACTATGTTTTTATCACTCTGAACAGTGCAGCCCTCCTGCTGCACTTCACTTGCAGCAGTGGAGTATATAGTGGCCCCTGTGGTGCTGGTAACTTACCGTAGGTCAAATAAGGTTTGTCCACAAAGCTGACAGATTTTGGGTCTATAGGTGCTTTTTTGGGCAGGATCACTAAATCAAAAATAAAAACCATTTAGTAAATTTAGTTAGAAATGTTTTAAGTTGGCTTAAACTGCCTGTAAACACCCCTCAATGTCATAATAGGATCTTTTCACACCAGTTTAATGGACATTTAGGGAAACTGCAATACAAATTATGATGACAAATTGTCAATACGAGTAAATCATTAAATATAGACCAATTAATGAGACATTTATTTGGCTGATTATTATTTTTACATACTTTTTGTTCTGGGAAATCATTATTTATTACATTTATTCCTTGAGTCCTTGTTTTGTGTATTTGATATTTAGTTTATGGATTATTTTTAGTTTACATGTTTGTGTTGAATAAATGTTTATTTAAATTAAGAAAATCACATTTCTTAATCTATACACGGCATCAGCTGCACTTTCGCCGACCCCTATAAATAATAATAGACTTTTATTTGTGTTTTTATGTACTGTGAGGCCATCTCAAGTTGAGGTAATGTAGTAAAATGTAGATTTTTTTTTACTGTAAAGGCCTCTCCGACGTTGGCTCACGCGTCTTTAACGACTTAATTAGAAGCAGGTCAGTAGTCGGTGCATGCGTTGTCCCTCTGTAAGCAGTAAACTGTGAAATATATGCAAAACACCTGTGGCCATAAACATTAATTCAACACATTCTCAATATTTTCTATGGTGCAGTTACTTAAGAAACAAAGTAGTGCACTTAAATCCTCATATTACCACTGTGGTAGTGCATCTCTGAGTCCACACAGCGACAGAGACATGACCGTACTGTTTCTCTCGCTGTGTCCTCTCTGTTTTTATTACATTACACTGTGACACAGAGCGAGAGAGACCCCCGCCCCGTTACATTAGAATTGGCAGAGAGAGAGAACAGGATCCCAGATAAAGCATCTGCTGCAGTGATGTCAGATGACAGTTATGAAGCAGATTACAAGGCTTATAGTCTGAATTATCTGCCTCCACTTTGCTCTCTTTAACCTCTGACATCTTAACTGTGCTATCCTTATGTTGGCCTTTTTTTCCTCCTCCTCCTCACTGTCAGGCTTTATTGTTTTTCCCATCATTATCTTCTACATATTGTTCAGGTTGATTTAATGTCTTGTCATTGCTCGGCCCACTCAAAATCATAAAAACTGATAGTATTTATACATGAATGCTTGTTTATTGTTGTTTTAAATGTTCTGAGAGCTGCATTTGCTATTTTGGCTTTAAAGAGTTTTATTTTATTGAAGCTGTGTTACTACACCTTTTCATGATTGCTGAGTCTTATCTTAACATTGCACTTAAAAATAGAAAAGCTTATCATTATACTCATTATTTCCCTCATCTGTGGCCACGTTTACACCTGGCATTATAATGTGTTTTCTGTGATTTGATAGCGCTTCATTCACCACATGTATTTATATCTGGTTAATTAACATGTGTCTCCAGTGTCTGTCCCCTCCTTTGCGTCACTTCCCTCTGTTCTTCTGCAACAACAACGTAAGCCTCACGTGAAGCTATCGCATGTGCTAGAACAGGGGTCACCAACGTGGTGCCCGCGGGCACCTGGTAGCCCGCAGGCAGCCAATACGGTGCCCGCGGGCTCACTTCACTTCACCTCACTTGCATGTATCTGTATGATCGCTCAGTAAAATATCTTTGATATTGTTTATAAAAACTGGTAATCGTTAGGAGTAAGCACTGGAATGAATGTGTATGCAGTTAAATGCATAATATTAATCATTTAAATGGTAAACAAAAAAAAAAAATGTTAATGTGGTAGCCCTCCATATTATTTTTTACCCTTAAGGTAGCTCTCTGTCTCAAAAAGGTTGGTGACCCCTGTGCTAGAAGCTGTCAACGTAGTTGTTGTGGGTGGAATGGGGGATGCATCAGTCAATTTAGAGTGTGCAATTTACCTAATCCCCATATTGTATGTTTTTGGACTGTGGAAGGATGCCGGAGAACCCCCCCCCCCACACACACACACACACAGGCAGAGAACATGCAAAGTCCATGCAGAAAGGCGCTTGTTCTGACCGGGTCTTGATCCCAGATGTTAGAGTGCTAACAACTACACTACCTGTGTGGCGCGCATTGGAGACTCATTGCATTTAAAATTCGGTTCAAAGTAGTCACAGTGCGTCTCTGACCGGGAGATTGGATAACAATCCTTCTTCAATGCTTCTCAGGCGTGCACTACCGTTCAAAAGTTTGGGGTCACCTTTACAATTTTTTTGTGTTTTCCATTAAAAGTCACACTTTAATTCGTCAAAAGAGCTGCAAAATTAATAGAAAATATCGTCATGACATTGACAAGAAATAATGATTTTTATTCAAAATAATAATTTTGTCCTTTCGTCAAAGAACCAGTAAAACTGTTTTCAGCTGTGCTAACATAATTGCACAAGGGTTTTCAAGGTTTTCATCCAATAGCCTTCTAACGCGATTAGCACAATGTACCATTAGAACACTGGAAATGGGCCTCTATACTTGGGATGTGAATCTTTGTGTGGCTCACGATTCCATTCGATTCCAATTCTTAGGGTCACGATTCGATTCAACCGATTCGACAAATTATGGCAACACAATACAGTTTGTATAAGATAATCATCAAACGTCATCACACAAAGGCAAACTTAAGACAAAAGTTAACATTTATTAATTCAAAACAAATAAAAACTTACCTACTGTACAAACAAATAACTTGCATAAATAAACTTAGGCTAGCTGCCTTTTTCTCCCCGAAGTTACAAAAATAAACTGTACAACAAATAACACAAACTGGTGTTTTGTGTGGTTTTTCGAAATAGAAACTAAAAACTAATCGATTATTGAAGTTTATGAATTGATTCAGAATCGTGGATGATTAGAATTGCGATTCCTATGTGAATCAATTTTTCCCCCACCCCTACTCTATACACCTATGTACATATACCATTAAAAAACAGACGTTTGCCGCTAGAATAGTCGTTTACCACACTAACAATGTATAGAGTGTATTTCTGATTCATTTAATGTTATATTCATTGGAAAAAAAGTGCTTTTCCTTCAAAAATAAGGACATTTTTAAGTGACCTCAAACTTATGAACGGTAGTGTACACCTGTACTTATAATCCAATCACAGAAAACTCATTTTTCTACATCTGCCTGACTGGGTCATAGCCTGTTTTCAGTGGGTTTTCCCCCGTTTACAGCACCCGCAGTTAAATTCTCTGTGTCTCTCCGTGCTCTTTTGGTCCTCATCTTCTTAACCTGATCCCCCTGGCTGCTAATAATAGTCCTGGCTTTTGCCGAACCGGCAGGGAAACAGAGCAGAAGGGGAGAATTGAGGAGGGGGTGGACTGTCGGACTGTCAGTTGGATTCACATTGGATTTTGTTCAGTGTGCAGCTCACTGGCTTCTGTGTCTCCTTTTAGCCCATTGATTTATCGTAGTCACTCTGCTGGGGTAACCTTTTAATCTTTTGCTCTTTTATTTTTAGTTTATTTGCGCAAACTACATTATTATTTCATGTTTTGCTCTCCTCCGGCTAGAAATAAACACAGCTACAAATGTTAAGTTGAGTCAAAAAACCTGGAAGAAATTTCTTAAAAAGACGATAAGAAAACATACGATTTGACCTCAAGTTTTATTGGAAGTAAACTGACAGACAAATGAATAAATGCAATCCCTGGCTTTTCGCTTGTGGCTTCGTTCCGAGGTTTGATGTAATCCCTTATCCCCGTTAGGAGATCACAATGTGGCAAAGACATCTGTTTGTAAAGTGCATTATGTAAGGCCAGTAGACATGGGAACACTGCCACGTCTCTGTCTCTTGCTGAGAAAGCTTGATAACAAAAGTGTATAGTAATTAAAATTAAAGAAGAAAAAAAAGGAAAAAAAAAGATTAGCATTCAGTTTCAGTACATACAAAAGTAATCCAGTGTTTGTCACTAAGCCCATTAAGATTCTCCCTTTGTACTGCAAATTAAAAGACCCTCCAGGTTTAGCATGAGTGGGTCCAAGATCAAAAAGGGTGGAAATGCAGGATTTGAAAAAAACAAACAATCGGCACCGATTTAACAATGGAGCCTGAATTTTTAATCATTTGGAGGAGAAAAAACACACATTCGTGTCATTTTCTTTGTCTTGGCTTCAGAAAGAACAGATTATAGGTGATTTTTTACAGCTTTCATCGTCACATTTGTGTGTCTGTATCCTCTCAATCAGGTCATATATAAGAGCCAGGGTTTTCAGATTTTCACCAAGCACTGGCTGTGAATCTATCACCCATGCTGCGATGTTACAGTGCTGTGATTGAATATTGTTTAAAAACAAATATGTAGTTTGCATAGCAGTGGCTAAAAAAAAACACATGCTGAGTGTGTAATTATCTCTCACTGTTAACAGTCCCATCACATCTATTTTAATCCTCTGTATATTCAGATTTTTATCCTCCTCTTCCATCCTTTTTTCTTGAATAATCATGCTAATATAAACTGCTAATAATGTTAAAGCAGCAGAGAAGCAGCCTGTGGGATTTTGTTTTCTCTGAGATGCTGATTTTAGTTTTCTGTTTGCTTCACTATTATCATTCCTGTTATGATTATTATCAGTCGTATTTGTGTGTATTGAAATCCCGCCGCGGTATCATCCGGAGAATTTTGTGGGGAACTGCTGAGTTGTTTGGAAAAAAGTGGTTTCAAAGTCTGGAAGACGGAGAGAGAGAAAGAGAGAAAATGGAAGACAACAAATGGGTGTTTGGGGGGGGGGGGGGGGTTTGTGTTTGAGAGGAACAGAAAGAGCAAGAGAGAGTGAGGAACGTGGTGAGGCAGAAAAGAGCAGGGACAAAACAATAAGAGGGAGGAAATAAGGCAGAGATGGAGAGAAAGAGAGAGAGCATTTGCACTTTTCTTAAAGGTGATGTCTCATAATAACACCTTCAACAACAGCCACTGTCCTAACTCTTCTCTTTCCTTCTCTTTCTCTGTTACTCTGTTTCTAGTCAGCCAGGAACCTAGTGACTCTGTTAATAGATAATTAAATAAATACATTAATGAATGAATCGGCTTTCTGGAAACAGAGATGGACTGACTGGATTTCTGTTCACAACCAGATTACTACTACATATGACTTGTTGTGACTATATAATGATTTAATCATCTTTGTTAAAAGCCACCATTTAGACCATTTTTTCAGCTGATGATGCACGGATCATCATCCATTCTCATATTCACTATTCAGTGATATGTAAAGCCCTAAATATCACGGAAAATGCTTAATGAAGCTCAGGTTGAAAAGAGATTTAAGCTAAAAGAGGTCAAAAATGTAAACCGTTAGCCCTAATTTTGTTGGAGACTATTTATTTTTTGTTCTCAATTACAGTAAATTATTAGTATTGTGTTTTTGAAGCAGCTCATTATGGCGCTGTGGTCAATCAGTGATTCACAACTCTGTTATTAACTGTATTTAGTTCTGTAAAGTTGGTTAAAAGACTGTATTGCACTAACTAACATTGGTATTAATGGAAATTTACTGTTAGATCAGTATCAGAAATAATAAAAAAAGTGGTATCCAGGAATAGCAACAGTACAGCCAAATATTTGCTTAAAATCATGTTTATGTTTTGAAATCATGTTTTGGCTTGTGGTGCCACCTATCGCCGTTTACCAATAATTGCAGTCAGTAGAGTCTCAGCTGCCGAGCAACCACGGGTTGCCAGTTACGTCAGAAAACGAAACCTTAAAGACCTCGGTATTTTGAATTTGAATGTAGTAGCTGTTTTGACCACATTCTTACATATGGCACCTTTTAATCACAAAGATACATTTTCTGTTATTTTGAAAGACAGATACAGCTACACACTGTACAACACATATATAAGCCTCTATTTGTATGTACAGTATATATAATAATTGTAGTGGTGTAACTCCCTTTGTTTTACACAGACGCTGCTGCCTCAGTTGGATTTAATTCCATTTCAGTCGTTGACTCAATTACACCGAACAGTTCCATTTCTAATCAAATTCTGGGCGGTTGGCTGAAAGGTCAATTTCCAGGGCTCAACCTATCTTATTCTATTATGCCCGTTCTCGTCTTGTGTCCTCTATTCTCCAGTAATGGCCTCCCCCTTTTTTTAAACCAGCTTTCATATTCAACACTAGACCACTTCATCAGGAGCGTGACGTGGCTGCAGTAACAGCCGTTTTACTGCGCAGGCAGATTTGGCTGATGTGCGTGGCGCGCTAAAGCTACCGTGAAGTGGAGCTAGTGTGGTTTTTGTGTATGTGCGTGTGTGTGTGTGTTGCAGACAGTGTGAGAAGCATGTAATAGGCTCACCTGTCCCGAGCTGCAGACTGATGGGCAGGTGGACAGAATGGAAACCAGATGGGAAGAAAGAAGCTGGTAGCGTTGGGAGGAAGGGGGAGGAATGAATTCACAGAGTAGATAAGAGTGCACTGAACTCCCTGCAGGCTTACATATGTATATTTTCACTTCCTGTACACTGTTTGAATGCGACCTGATTAAGTCCACACACCGTTACAGAATCAAAAATGATTAGGCATAGAGAGGAAAAATCACTCTAATGCAGTTTGGGGCTGATTGATGTTGTTTTTCCTTCCAGATTCTTACTATTTATACACAAATCTTAGCCGATTAATGCTATTTATTCAGTTGTACAGTACTTTGTTTGATTTTTTTTATAGCCGACTATAAAACCTCCACACACATATTTCAGCTGTTTTCCGTTGCATTTAAAAGGCTTAGTTATTAGATTAACTTTTATTTATGGTGTTGAACTAAATGTCCCAAAAGCACTTGGCGGTGAACTAAGTGCCTTTTGTTTGACTGACCACATATCAGATGAATAACTAACTGGGGTTGTTGTTTTGTTGACAGGGCGAAGAGGAGGACTGTCCTGACGTTTGGTCCAGACAAAGGTAAGATTTACTTTGTCTTTGCTGGAGCTTGAGCACAAAAGCACAACTCTTTTTTGTTTGTTTTACAGTTTTTATCGAGTTGACTTCAGACTTTACAGTACCATTCAAAAGTTTGGGGTCAAATGTCTTTATTTTTGAAGGAAAAGCACTTTTTTTTCAATGAATATAACATTAAATGAATCAGAAATACACTCTATACATTGTTAAGGTGGTAAACGACCATTTTAGCTGCAAATGTCTGGTTTTTAATGGAATATGTACATAGGTTATAGAGGCCCATTTCCAGTGTTCTACATTGTGTTTGCTAATCGCGTTAGAAGGCTACTGTATGATTAGAAAACCCTTGTGCAATGATGTTAACAGTTTTGCTGGTTCTTTTGATGAAAACAAAGTTTCATTAGCCGACCCCAAACTTTTGAACGGTAGAGGATGCGATGCCCCTCGTCTGTTTTCTTTTTGCTGAGTCAGTCTCGTGAGCCACAGCTCCGTGAAACTAATTCCATTCTCCCATTTTTTATAAATAGACACAAGCGTTGCTCTCTCGCTCTTCTTCGCTTTCTCCCCCCCCCCCCCCTGCTCAACCGTATCAGCGGCGAATCTGTATCATCATTTTGTAAATTTTGTGCTCTGCCATCACATGAAATCAACCGCTGTGGAGATGACAGCCGCGTGCCGAGTGGTTTCGTATGAAATCAGCTAAATCTACAATGGGAACCACATGTGTGAAAAGCCTCAGAAATGCCACGAACCTGTCCAGCATATGTCCGCACAAGGGAAACTGTATATAAGCATTAATTTTTAGTTGTTTTGAATCATTTGAAGAATATTGAGTATTTTTTTTGGTGATTCACGAATCTCAACAGCTGTCCTCCAAGCCCCATGTTGACAACCGCCGGGTCTGCCAGTATGGTGGTCTCTGTGTCCCTGTCAGGAGCTTGTCTTTGGCTGTATCTGGCCGCTGTGGTGACGTGTGCGTGTCAGCAAAAGGATGCGTGATGTATGTTTGTCTATGTGTGTGTGTGTGGCAGCGGTGGGCATTGAAAGGACCGCATAAAGGCAGATAAAGTTACTTTGTGCTGAAAAACCCACTCACACACATGTTGATGTTTGGACACGGGGCGCTTTGGACATGTTTGCATGCAGACTTTACACACCGTCAAACTCGGGACACACACACACACACTGATATCCAGATTCCACACAGGCCACATGCATTCACACTGACAGCTCAGGGCTATAAGGTTACACACAGGGAAGTCCATGCCTGCCACTACACTTTGAACATTAATAGTATGTGTACTCACTTTTATTCACCCCCCAGAAAACTGAGGATAAACTTTATTGCCACTCATTTAAACTTTAAATGGAAAGGCTGCTGCTGCGCGTGATTGACACATGATGTTTGCATACAGAATTAGCAAATGCAAATTTCTGGCGCGGAAATTAAAGGTTGTTGCAGGTCTTTGCTTTAGAGTAGCGTGTGTGTCTACAGTCAGTGAACTACAGGGAGACAGGTTTGTTCTCTTTCTCTTTAAAGAGGGTTTAAAGTGAGGACACGAGCGCGCAGACGCTTCGAGCTACTGCTGCCAACGAAGCTGCAAAGCAATGTAATTACTCTGCAATTCTGTCTTTGCCTTAACTGCAATTATGTTCAAGAATTCAATCCCACAACCCCCCGCCAACCCCCCGTCGCCAACAGGACATTTTTGCTTTCAGCAAAGCGAAGCATATGTCACGTTGCATACCTACAATAAACAAAGAGGTGACATTTTAGAAGCACAACACAAGCGTTAACACAGTGTTTTAAGCCAGATTTAAAAACCATGCTCGTATTTCAAACTTTATTTTGGTTTGAAAACTCCTGGTTTGCATTTTAGCAAATGTTGACTATAACAATTACCGTCTTAATTTCAAAAAAATATATTATCTCGGTGGATTACCGCGCCCGCGGTGTAGGCACCGTGAGCCTTTCCAGGGTCTCCAAGTCTGCTGAAGTTGCCACGCAGGCACACTGTAACCTACAACTTGATGTTCAAACTTTATCGAAGCTGGAATCATCATACGTATATGAAAACTCACCATAACAATATAGTACGGTGCTGGCGTCACGTCATCATCTCAGACAACTACCGTGTGTGTCCTGCTCTCTTTCAGCCGCTGAATAATCCATCTTTTTGTTGTTTTTGTGACGATGAAGTCTGCTAACACGTTAGCATAAAGATCGCTAGCTTAAAATGCTAACAGTCCCCCCCCCCCACACACACACACACACACACGCTGGAAAGTTCCAGGCTCTCTCTCCCCCCCCTCCCTCTCTCCCTCTCTCTCTCTGTACGTGCATATTAATTAGCCATGTGTATTCTCCGTGAGCGTCATCTGATTGGCTGAAAAAACAACAAAAGCTCTAGAATGTGAGATCACCACACCCAAACTAGGAGTGATTAACAGCGATAAAACAACCTTAATTCAAACACAAATTTGATGGTTTTAAGATCCACAATACTGTGATTTGAAGCATGTAATGGCTTCTTCAAAACTTCAACTTGTGCATAGCTTTTAGGACTATCAATGCTTTTTGAACATATTCACACACTTTTTAAAAAATACCGCGATAATACCGAAAACCGTGATAATTTTGGTCACAATAACCGTGAGGTTCAATTTTCATACCGTGACACCCCTACACATGAGTGTAGCTGTAGTCTAGAAAGGCTGCAAATAGCCTAGCTAATGAAAGTGGAAGTTTTTTTATTAGTTGTTTATTACTATTTTTGCAGTTTTATTCCCATATTTGCAATGAATCTTTTTGATTGTGGTTGTGCGGGTCATTGTTGTTGGAAAGAACATCTAATAATCAATATGAGCATTAATCTTTTCCATGAAGGCTTCAGCATAACAACATTACTGGCAACGGAGGAACCGTATGTTTCACACTTCAACACACCTTTGCAAAGAGAGCTTTATTTTGTCTTTTTCCACCACTGAATGGTTTTGCTTTGCTACTAAATTGGCTCCAATGCCAAGAGGGTTTTAAGCTCGACACAAACAGAACCTAGCCTACTTCAGTCTTATTTAAAAGTAGAGGTCAGAGTGAGCACTTGACCTTCTTTTCGCTGCAGTCATCAAACATACAAACAAACAAACATCAAGTGCTTCACATGAGCCATTGAAGATGTTTAGACTTTTGATTCAATGACTTTTCACACAAGCTGCACTCAATCAGAACCGTCTGTGAGATGCTAGCGCGGGGGGGGGGGGGGGGTGGGGGGGTGGACTTAGGTGGCAGAATAGCAACGTCATCAACAGCGTTTTGCTGTGAATTTCTCGAGACGACAACCAGCTGTATTCACACATGGGCCTAATCGGACATTTACACGGGCTTTGTTGCTAGCGAGCTGGCAGGGGTAAAAGTCTGGCTAACGTCGGATTCAACCGACTTGGTCATTTGCATTTACGCACACGCGGGTCCTCTGGGTAATGTCCAAAGAAGTTCACGGCTTGCAGCGTGTGAGTGTGTGAGTGTGTGTGAGAGCAGCTGAAGACACCGCCACCGTGTCATCTACACTAGTGCCAGCCAGCGCATTCATCTCCGGTCCCTGCAAACTGTCAGTGTGTGTGAGGTCGTCAGTAATGTGAGATAGTGTGTTTTGATCCCTCTGGGTCGCCCTGTCGCCAGAATCACCTTTACACACACACACACACACACACACACACACACACACACACACACACACACACACAGAGAAAGAGACTCAGACACAGCCCTTCTGTCTCTCTTTCAAAGTACACACACATATTTATTTTGTAGTATAGATCTGGTTTGACTATATTACCTTTTTTGTCTTTATTAGCCTTGTTTAGCCTTTGCAGAAAGGAAACAATGCATGGGTATTCTCTGGGTTCTCCCACAGTCCAACGACATGCAGATTTGGGGATGAGGCTCTAAATTGAGAGAATTAGAGTTCCAACTATCGATTAATCTGTTGATTATTATCTCGATGAATCTATTAGTCCATAAAATGTCAGAACATTTTTAAAATAAACCTTGATCAGTGTTTGTCAAACCTGGAAATGACGGTGTTCTTGAATGTCTTGTTTTGTCCACAAACCAAAATGATTCAGTTTTAATGATTTCTTTGTTATGTGGAGCAAAGAAACAAAGAAAATATTCACATTTAAGAAGCTAAAACAATCAGAAATCTTGTTTTAATCATGAAAAAAACTTTCGATTACCGATTATCAAAATAGTTGACGATTAATTTAGTAATTGATTAATAAGTGATTAATTGATTAATTGTTTCACCCCTAGAGTGAATGTTGCCTGGCCTTTTCGCCCTATCTCACCTGGGATTGGCACCTGTGACCCTCATGTGGAGGATAAAGTGGTAGAAGATGGATGGATAATTGGATTTCTCATGCAGCTGTTTCAAATGCCCCCACAACATCATTATACTGTTCTTTTTATTCAATTCATGGCACTGTTTGCCCATGCAAATTTCTTTCAACTTCATTCCCCTCAAACAGCCTTGCAGGAAAGGTCACTGTAGCCATTATATGCAGGCATCAAAATGCCCTGATTTCCACTTTTCAGTATAGTATAGGTCAAAATCTAGTATGAGGCGAGCGTGTGAAGTGCAACGTGCCATTGAAAAATACAGATCTTACAGAAAACAGTGGAGTTGACATGTCCCAGCTGCTGTGTAGTAAAGTCTCCCTAACTCATTTGGTCATTTGCATTCTCACGAATGCCCGCAAATAAATAAGGCTCTCGTAAGGACTGACGTGTCTCAAAAAGGTTTAGCGGTGCAGTGCATATGTGAGTATTTGTAACTGGTTTGATACTACAGGCTGTTTGCACTGCGTTGTTTATTGGAAGAGAGATCGGCAAAACTCAAAAAAAATTCTGTTTACATGATTCATATCACGTTCCCAGTAAAATTGTTTATTTGTGGTATAAAAGTGATCGCGTAAACAAAGTGACTGATTATTTCTCTCCGCCTGAAGGAGGCCGCAGAATGCACTATGTAAGAAAATTGTCATTTGATTATGGAACTCTTTATCTCTGAAAACAAGTGTAAACAATTGAAACGTTAGCAGTCCAGTCTATTAATGTGGGAGTACATCAAAAATAAAGCTCATGCATTTATAAGAACTTCAACAAATTAGAAACCCACCCTGGACTTGGGGTTTTCTTGGAGGCCTGACAAACTCTCATGTACTTGGAGATAAGGTGGACAATTTCTTCCTGTGATGCTAAACTGAGGCCAGGCACCACTCCTGCCGTCATGAGTAACCGTCTTTTTCTCGTTGACATGCAAGTGATAAGGCAAAGAACAACACCGCCATGGTGAAATTGCAGAAGAGACATCATTTCATTCTGTCTCGCTCCCTCTCCCTCTCTCTTGCATGATCCCAGGCTTTTCTTGACAGTCCAGATTTAGCCCCCGTGCACATTGACAATATGGAATATTAGGATCAGCAACGGGTGCCGTCTCTGT
The DNA here is from genome assembly GCF_963457635.1 of Microchirus variegatus. Taxonomy (NCBI): domain Eukaryota; kingdom Metazoa; phylum Chordata; class Actinopteri; order Pleuronectiformes; family Soleidae; genus Microchirus; species Microchirus variegatus. The sequence goes on along the minus strand of NC_139817.1, from coordinate 15,662,013 downwards.
GACCTAGAATCGCTGACAAGGGAGTGATAAGCCAAGGAATTCTATTAACCCAGCCGTGTCCTGTCCGTGCTGACAGAACATTATTCTCGAGCCCATGCTTCTGCTGTTAGACAGCTTTGTTTGAAGGCGTCGCAGGCTAATGCTACTGAGCGGCAGTGTGTCTGCTCTGTTGCTGACAAGCTCGCGTGTTGTGGTTATAAGCCCCGTTGACCAGGGGGAGATGTTAAGGCAGGGAATAGAATTAAAATCCATACAGCTATATCGTCTATACATGTTGACAAGGCACAAGTAAGCGCCTAGCGGGCTAGCCTGCTCGGCCTTGTAATGCTGACAGGACACTGGATGCCTTGTGACAAGCTGCTTGCTATTCCGCACCCATGTTAGCATGGCTAGGGTCAGGTTGACATCTGCAGTCGGAGGAAACTCGAGCCTATCTTTCCAGCAAACACTGTGAGTGTGTACAAGTGTGTGTGTATGTGTCCATTGATAGGGATTAGCTAAGTCCAGCTCCCTGGGATGGCCCTGGTTTGCTGCTGCTGGAGGTCAATGCATGTGTGCTCTAATGTCCATGTGTGTGTGTGTGTGTTGCCAGGCAGTGGGGGGTGAGGACAGGATTGAAATGACAATGGAGAGGAATTTAAATGAGTGAAAAAAGGGGATAAGGGACGTTTGCTGGGAGGATGGAAGAGGCTTTGGCGCCATTGTTATTCTTCGTCTTTGTCATTCTGCCTCTCTATCTCTCTATTACAAATCCCTTGCTCCCCATCTCATTCTTCCGCGGCTACTACATTTTCTCACAGCACCAACACTTTTTGTCCGTGTTGATTTCAACCCCAACTTATCCCCTATCTGTTCTCCCTCTCTGTGACTTCCGACTTGTTACAAATTACACTACTGTTCAAAAGTTTGGGGTCACTTAAAATGTCCTTATTTTTGAAGGAAAAGCACTTTTTTTCAATGAATATAATATTACATTAATCAGAAATACACTCTATACATTGTTAATGTACAACTATTCTAGCTGCAAACGTCAGGTTTTTAATGGAATATGTACATAGGTGTATAGAGGCCCATTTCCAGTGTTCTAATGGTACATTGTGTTTGCTAATCGTGTTAGAAGGCTATTGGATGATTAGAAAACCCTTGAAAACCCTTGTGCAATGATGTTAGCACAGCTGAAAACAGCTTTGGTGGTTCTTTGATGGAAGCAAAGTTATTATTTTGAATAAAAATCATTATTTCTAATCTTGTCAATATCTTGACTACATTATCTATTCATTTTGCAACTCTTTTGATGAATAAAAGTGTGACTTTCAATGGAAAACGAAAAAAAAATTGTATAGGTGACCCCAAACTGTAGTGTAAATGTATTACTTCAATCACACTGATTTTCAGATTTTCCTTGATGCTGCAGCCGCACAGGTTCACTTTTAACCTCCAAATTGCAACCTTTAGGAAGAACTGTTGCACCTCAGTGTTGACAAAATTTCAAAGAGCTGTGAATGGTCATCAGGAGAGCTCAGCCTCACTTTCTTTCATAATATATTTTCTTTATCTATTTCATCAGCTTCTCCACATGTAGCTCCTGTTTTCTTAGACTCCTTCTTTCCCATACTTCCCAAAACCAAACAAAATGGAACTCAACCAGTTTAGATGCACTTTGTAATTCTTCTGGTTTCTTTTGCTATATTATTAGAGCTGCAACTACTGATTATTTTCCCGATTAATTGTTTGGTTCATAGAATGTCAGAAAATGTTAAAAAACATTGATCAGTGTTTGTCAAACCTGGAAATGACTTGTTTTGTCCACAAACCAAAAATTATTCAGTTCTTTGTTATGTGGAGCAAAGAAACAAAGAAAATATTCACATTTAAGAAAGCTAAAACAATCAGAAATTGTGTTTTAATCATGAAAAAAGCTTCAAGCGGATTAATAGATTATCAAAATATTTGACTATTAATTGAGTAATTGATTAATAATCGGTTAATTATTTCAGCTCTATTCTCTATCACTCCAAATAAAAAAATCTTTGCTATCTTTTTTAAAACTATGTGATTAATTCGGTCTCTTTATGTATCTCATTCTCCGTCACCCCCCCATTTCTTGTTTTACTACCCCAGCAGTCTGTGGTCAAATGTAGTCGCAGTTGCTAATACGACCACTTTCAAAACAGACCCATTGATTTTAATATCTCTTTTTCTGTGTGTGTGTCCTTCCGTCACACACACATGCACACACTTTCTCTCCTCCCTCATCTCCGTTTGTCTGCCCACCCCCACCACCCCTCTGCTCTGTAGCGGCTCTAATTGCGATCAATTAGGAAACTTCAGAAGGCTGAAATTGGAGCTGTGACAAGGGGCATCCGCTGAGCTGGCAGCGAGAGAGGGAGAAAGGAGGAGAGAGAGAGAGAGGTGGAGGAGTGACATAGAGGTGGAGAGAGACTAGGAGGGGCAGACGAGAGACGTCCAAGTCGGTGTCGAGAGATGAGCTAATGGTAATAAGAGTGATTGATGTGGCCCCCGGCAGCTGAAAGTCACATTGTTTTTCATGCCAGGTATCGATTCTTTACAACCTCTTATTAGCTTTGGGCTGCAGTGGACGGGGTACGGCACTAACAACAGCACAGTTCGGGGCAGAATTCCCATCTGAAGTGAGCGCAGTCGCTCTGCTGAAAGGTGATGTTGACAAAAGCGACAAAAACTTTGAATTCTGGTCATGCCAGTGAGAAAAAAGATGGTCTTAGTTGGTTGATTTGATTTGAGATATTGTGTTTTAGTAATTTTGCTCACTGCAATTTGGCACATTTAAAGAGCCTGTAATGGTAATGTGAGCATCTAGCATTATTGTTACCATCATTTTTAGGGTCTGCTCTCATCCAGAGTAAGATAAACCCAGATATCTGTGGTTTTCATTCATCTACAACTAGATCAGGTTCCTGAAGGTCCTACAATGTAGATTCTGCATCGTAGAACCTTCAGGAACCTCATCTTTTTGTAGAGGAACCATTTCTAGTTTTACTTCTTCTCCAAGAGGCTTCTCCAGGCCTCTGCTCCAGAGCTGAAGGAACTCCTTCACATCTTCAAGAAAACTCAACTAGATCAGTTTCCTGAAGGTCCTACGATATAGATTCTGCATTGTAAAACCTTCAGGAACCTGATCTAGTTGAAAAGGAACCATTTTTAGTTTCACTTCTTCTCCAAGAGTCTTCTCCAGGCCTCTGTCCAGAGCTGAAGGAACTCCTTCACATCTTCAAGAAAACTCAACTAGATCAGGTTCCTGAAGGTTCTACGATGTAAAATGTACATGGTAGAAACTTCAGGAACATGGACAAGAACAAGTTAAACTAGAAATGGTTCCTTTTCAACTAGATCAGGTTCCTGAAAGATCTACGATGTAGAATATACGATACATCGTAGAACCTTCAAGAGCCTGGAGAAGCCTCTTGGAGAAGAAGTGAAAATAGAAATACTACCGATCTGATCCAGTACTGTTGTATGTAGAGCTGATATGGACCTGAATCATCTTCTTGTATCTACAGACTAATCCAGATTCATGTTTGTCCTGATGAGCATTTCTACTTCAGTCTCCTTACTTTTACACATAATCACCAAAAACAACAATATTAAATTAAATAATAATAATAAAAAAACTTTGGTGTCAGTATCGGGTGAAATCTGGACCAAAACCAGGACCAGCAGTGTTTTGAGGGTCTCATAACTTAGTAGAATGGATGCCAGATGAAAACAAATCACACAAATATGTGGACAGAGCCTTGCAATACTGCGTTCATTGTGATAGCGTTGACATACAGGTACAGGCAGAGTGTGTGTCTGTGTGTGTGTTTGCATGTTAAATCCCATTTTGAATATAACACATGCAAATTGAAACTAAAAAAAAAAAAACAAGATACCAATGCCCCCCTTTTTGTCTTGTTTTCACTTGTTTACATATGTATCACAGAGTGACCACTGGCCTTTGCTGGAACTGTCTTTTTACACACACACACAGAAAAAAAACAAGGAACATCTTCCAGTTAGAGTCAAGTATTTGCCCTAAGGCACAGATTATAAATAGCATTATGATCCGGAAATTTTCCCTCACAGAGACTTGGGTGCGCTGGTTTCCCTCAGCTTTGTAAATCAACAGCTGAAGAATGTTTTGCAGTGATTCTACAGGATTCGTGTTATTTCATGCCGAGGCTTCACTGTCAAGATTTAAGGAAAAAAATAAAATAAATGTTCCAAATAAATGTAATGATAGTTTGTTTTTTTTGGTCGGGAGTGTAAACACAGCCTTGGGTTTGTTTCTGTTCTCGATATGTTTGCTGCAGGCTGAGAGCCTCTGGTCTCAGGTTTAGCTGCCTTTGCCTTGGGGCATACAAACCCTTTTATCTTGTCACCCTAATGCATGTGTGCGTGTGTTTGAGAGAGAGAGAGAGGGAGAGAGGGAGAGAGGGAGGGAGAAGGAGAGAGAGATGGAGATGGGAGGATCAATACTTAGCCGTCAGGAGGTCTGCTACTCCCAGAGAGAGAGGGAACAGGACACTCATCAGAGAGTGGAGGGGAGAGGGGAGGGGGGGGGGGGGTATAATAGAGAGACTAAAAGAGAAACGAGTGAAGAGGAAGAGAAGACGGAAGAAAGATACGGCCAAAGGAAAAAAGGTGGTGGGGGTTGAATGGACAGTAGAAAAAAAAAACAGGAAAGAGATATAGATAAGGGATGGAGATGGGGAGGGAGAGGAGATGCAGCGCGTGATAAATGGCGAGCGAGGAAGAGACAGGAAGTGCAGGGAGGAAAACAAATAAGAGCAGATGAAAAAGTAGAGGAATAATACATGTATAGACGGAGTAAAAAAAACAGTGAAAATCCAATATGGTTCCGTTCACGTTGTAATTTAATGACAGACAAAATGTTCATAATATTTTGGCCTCTTTAGACGATGTTTCAACTTCCTCTAGTGACCAATTTCACTACTTTTCCTAAAGCCATTCTGATTCTCATTCTGAAATATCTTGTACTCATGATATCCTCCAAACTAAACGTCTGAACAAAATCATCTGTCATTGAATTGAAATACACACAAACACTACTTTACAACCCACTATAGATAAATCTTATTATATCTTCTTATACGCTCCATATACAGATTTTTAATCCCTTGCAGTTACACATGTCAGCCACAAGATGAAATATGATGTTGGGTCATATTTTAAAAAGGTATAAACAAACTCCCTGAACACTGGAGAAAGGTTAAACTAAAGATGTGCACTATCCAAAAGATCAATTAATAACAGTACAACTTTAATAAACACCAATGTAATGGATGTTCAAGAACTATATGACATTAGATATTATATTTTATTGTCGAGCTGAAACAATTAATCGATTACTAAATTAAGAATAAACTATTTTGATAATCGATTAATCGGTTTGAAGCTTTTTTTCATGATTAAAACAACATTTCTGATTGTTTTAGCTTCTTAAATGTGAATATTTTCTTTGTTTCTTTGCTCCACATAACAAATAAATCATTCAAACTGAATCATTTTGGTTTGTGGACAAAACAAAGACATTCGAGAATATTGTCATTTCCAGGTTTGACAAACACTGATCAACGTTTTTTAGCATTTTCTGACATTTTATGGACCAAACGATTAATCTACTATGATAATGAAAATAATGGTTAGTTGCAGCTCTATTTTATCGTGTCCATCCCTCTTTGAAGTCAGTCTGTGATGATTTAACTAATAAGTGTCCAGTTCTTGTCAAACCAAAAAACTAATTGTTTGGTTAAAGTATGTGTTAAATAGCTCTGTATTCTTTATCCAATCAGGAGCCAGGAATGAGCATCTATGGCGTCTTCCCTGTCTTTCCTACCATCATTATATCTCCTGCTCTGTATCATCTTTACCCTGTTTAATGCTGACCTGAGTTCATTCACTTTTACACAGAGTGACTCCCAGTGGGATTTAACCCCCGATCCCTGACTGTTTCTGCTGCCGCCCCTCACACAAGCTCATAAACACTGTGAATTCATAACTATTTATTCTGATGCATAATTCAGCAAACATAATCCCGAAATGAGCAGAGAAGTGAAACCGTATCCAAACGAGATATAAAAGTTTCCGAATTGACACCCATAATGAATATTTAAACCTTGATGACCTTACCCCCCGCACGTATGTAAATGATTTATTGTTCTGCCTCTCACACGTCTATTTTTAGACCCTTTCGTCTTTTTTTTCCTTCCTATTTCACCTCTTTTTATCTTCTCCTCTTTCCCGGGTTTTAATTTCTCCTTTCATGTCATGTTGCCGCCTGGATGCTTTGATATCGGCGACTGAGTCACATCACAGCGACTTTTAAACAGTGGAACAAAGACAGACGGGGGGCCATGTGATCATCTCGCGAATTATCTGCGAATCTCATCAAGTGTAATTATTTCTCGGCAGTGAATCACAGCTATCGATGATTAAGTTTCCTAATGGGCTCTGGGAATAGCAATATTTAATGTAGGGGAATAAGATGAGGAATAATACCCCCATTATTATTAAATGTGTTCAAGATGGAAGAATTTCAATTGTGAGGTTTGTGCGTCGGCCAATAACGGCACAGGTTTCCTAACTGAAAGGAATGACTCTGAGGCACCGATAATGAAGTAAAGGGATGTGAGGAAACATCTCTTCCCTGTTAATGTGTTATCTGGTTTGTAGTGAGAGAGGAGAAGAAGGATTTTTATTCTTGTAATATGTGCTTTAACTTAATTTTTTAGGGTGTTAATCAGTGCAGGAGCCTTAAATCAAAATAAGTATAACGTTGTAATGGAAGCTACTTCATTTTACTATACTGTAAAGTAATGGTTGTAAATAGTGCTGCAACTAATGATTATTTTCATCAAATGGCAGAAAACGTTAAAAAATGTTGATCAGTGTTTGTCAAACCCGGATATGACGATGTTCTCGAATGTCTTGTTTTTGTCCACAAACCAAAATTATTCACTTTTTTAATGATTTCTTTGTTTTATGGAGCCAAGAAACAAAGACCATATTTACATTTAAGAAGCTAAAACAATCGGAAATCTTGTTTTAATGGATGAAAAATGAAAAAAAAAGCTTAAAATGTTGGAGATTCATTTAGTAATCAATTAATAACCAAATCATCAATTAAACACAGATATGAATATTGATATTTCCAGAATCATGGTGATTCATAATATTATGTTGGTAAATATACATTAGATATATGGCTTTGTTTTGTTTAAAGTGGAGATAACTGAAGGTGTTAGGCGTCTGCTGACTGGAACTGAATTATATAAACTGTATATTTGTGAGCATTTTCAAGACAATCATGCAAAATATACATGAATGAATGACACCACAGTCAACTTATTGAAAGTGCGTTGTAATAATAACGTCCATATATTGTACTATAGTTCAAAAACGTTGCATTTTGGAAAATTAAACTACTTTATTGTATATATGAATATATTGAAGGAAAATTGTGTTATTAGCCATAAGCTAGCAATAGACTTATTGGTTTCATACTGGAACAATAGCAAAGGTAAGGTAAGTGCATTATGAAGTCTGAATTCTACCACAAATAAACAACAATACAAGAGCAAAAGAGTGGAAAATAAATAAACAACTAACATAAAATGCAAAGTACATTGACGACTCACTCCAAACATAATGGATCATTAACAGCGTGACGCTTTGGTTTTCTTCTTCTTCCCCGCGACAGGTTCAGTGATGAAACTCAACAGGCTCATTTATAAAAGAATACGGCCGCTTTTTGCAAACCTGCATCTCCCTTTCTGTCTGCCTCAAGGTTAGGGCTCACAGGGGAGGAGAGGGGATCAGGTTACACTAATGCATCATGGCTGCTGGAGGACACACATGCACACGCCCCGTCACACACGGTCTCATCCTATCTCTCACGCGCACACACACACCCTCGTGAGACGATACCCTCGCACAGGTCTAGAGCCGCGGCCGCGGCCTTGTGTTCTCATGGCCTTGCGACCCGCACACACTCTGCTGTCTGTCTGTTCGTCTGTCTGTCTGTCTGACTGTCTCTGGGCGAATCACTTGTCTCCAAAAATAAACCATGTAGAATCTGTATAGCTGAGGTTAAGAAGTAGCGGAGCAGTAAATTTCAATTTGGGTTCGGTGCTGGGGGAGATATCAAGCATAAAATTGTGACAAAACAGATTGGCAACAGGAAGTCTTGACTAAGAGATATGAAAACGGTCTGGCTTATACACACACACGCACGTATAGTTGGTATAAACCTTTACTGACGTAAAAGTTCATTCTCAGTGAAACTCTGCATTGATTTAATTCGTAAATAAAACTGGAGAATGTGAGACATTTAAGTGCATTTTTTTGGCATAATTGCTGCAGTTTGAGCGATGAGTGAACCAATAACGGTCAAAAAATATGAATGTTCCCCTGTCATAGTTAATGGGGTTTCATTTTTCTGACAAATTACACTAATAAACACACACATTCATGTGATTCCTCTGCAATTTGTGACTGAAATGTACATTTATATTGCTTATTCGTTGCTACAGAGCCAATTTAAACGTCACAAAGTTGCTCACATACATTTTTTTGGCCCACATTTGGAAATATAACACTCATAAATCGGTTAATTTGCACCGAGGCATCGCCAATGCAGCGTCCTTAAACAAGCTCATCAGATCACACTCTTTTTCCCTACGTTTGTGCTTACGCTTGTCCATTTAGTCAGGGTTCCTGTGATGATGAGCCGAAGCTTTTATCTCCACATGTGAATCCATCACGCGTCCATTTGTCTGTGTCGTCGTGTATAGTTTGAACTGTGAGTCGGGACAAAGTCAAGGAGCTCTTCGTCCTGCAGATGCAGATACGCGTTCAGTAATTAGCACTTTACTGACAGCTCTTATGAACTTGTTTTTATGGTGTTTATTTAATTTGTTTTATTGTTTTTTTGCGCTGCCCACTACAAATAAGCTCTCAACTGAATATGAAAACATCTCCTTTACTTTGACAGTGGAATAGTTGCGTCAAGAACTGATGAATCAGAGCTGAAGCCGAGAGCGGGAGGTCAAAAACCACCGTAGGAAGCACCGTATATATAGTACCTGTGTCTGAATAGTCTGAATATTGCAGCGTAGAAACACACACAGACACTCTAACTCTACATTTAGATGAAAAAAAAACGACCTCTGACATTCAAAGTTCTTCCGATTTATTTTGAAGTCGCCGTGCGAGAGGCTACGGATTGAAATTTCCATTTAAATGTTGACCGCTGACCTCTAATATTAAGGAAAGAGCCCAGAGAGTGTGAGACGGGGGTCGTTTTCACTGCCTCTTCCACAGCAGCACAAACACACACACACACACACACACACACACACACACACACACACACACACACACACACACACACACACACACACACACTAACATTCCCTGAGAAGGCCTTTTTGTGTGAAGCAGAGGAAATGCAGACGCAGCAGAGGACAGAGTCATCCATTGATCCGAGTATAGACTCCTTCTCCTCCTCGGCTTCTCTTCCCGTGCTGTTCTTCCACACTGTCCCAGCCTTTTTTTTCCTCTCTCTCTCTCTCACAACCTTTTCTGCTCTGCTCTGCTCTTCGCCTCCTACATTATAGTTTTTTGTCTCCCTGTGATCGAACTGCCCTCAGTTACTGTATAACATCTCACCCTCGCTGGGCACATTTCAGCTAACTCCTCCCCTGCTCTCTCCATTGCCCTGCCTCTGTGTTTCTGGTAATGTGGCTACTTCTGCCAAAAAAAATCATCCAACGTCCCTTTTTTTTTTTTTTGTCTTTGCTATTCCCTTCACTTCTCTTCCACTTCCTGCCTTTCTCTCAAATGGCTTGTATCATTTTCTCTTTGTTTTTACTTCCCATATTTTCATCCAGAAGACGTGGATAAGAAGGAACAAAACTAGAAATGGATGATGTGATTGGGTTACTCAGGTAATGAAGGAGACTGGAGGGCAAACCAGTCTAACAAATGACCCAAAAAGAGTAGAAAAAAATGGGCGGAAATGAGGAAAAATTAGATGAGTTTGAGTGGAAAGGGGAAAAGATGGGAGGAAGGTTGAGGAAGAGGGACTGACAGGTAGTTTGTTTGTTAAAAGATGTTGGATCCATTCCAGTAAAAACAGGCACCGGGCTGAAACAGGAGGAAGTGATTTAGTAAGCATGCACGCACGCACACACACACACACGCACGCACACACACACACACACACACACACACACACACACAGCGAGTGTCAGCGCAACCCTCTGGTGACCGATAATCCTCAGAATTCACCCTCTGTGTACAGTACATCCCTCCTCATCCCTGTCTCCCCTTTGTCTCCTCCCCTTCACTCCCTCCCTACCTGCTTCTTCACCCTTCTTCTCTTTTTGCTCTAACACTTTGTTTTCGTCCCTCCTCTCCCTCCCTCCTTCCCTGCTCTCCTTCCTCTGTGCCCGGCTCCCTTCCTGCAGGACGAGCTTTTATATGAGCCATGTGGACCTCCCTAATGACATGTGGACGTGTGTGTGTGTGTGTAGTTGAAGTGCTGAAGTGTGTGTGCGTGTGCGACTGAGGTGCTGACATTTCTGATCATTGGTGTGGTTCTCATGCTGAAATCGTGCTGGCGGCCTCTTACCTTTTGAAGAGGCCAGTGAAGAGAGGAGGGAGGGAGGGATGGAGGGGGGAGAGTGTGAGACCAAAAGAGAAGGGAGGGAAAAAAAGATTGACAGGGAAAGGAGGAAGAAATTGAGAGGAGAGTAAAGTTGTGGTTGGGCTCTGACTTTTTTTTTTTTATTCAAAATTCAGATATCTGTTAAATACAAACTTAAACCAACCTTAATAAACTGTGTAATAGTTGAAGACGTGGATGCTTTGGGCACAGCTTGACCTTGCATACACTTTGAATGCCCTCTTGACTCATTAGGAAAGTAAAACTGATGTTGCATGATTTTGCTGAAGCATCTGACAAGTATTTCGGGTTCTACTCCATCTATCCATCCACCTAGGAGCGAGTTTTCTTATCCATTTGTTTGTCTCATCTTCTCCTTCACTAATTCTCGACACAGCACCGCCTCAGGCGAGGAGGTGAATACATTATTCAAAAGGTTTGGGTCGTTTCTGGTGTGAAAGTGTGAAAGCAAACTCGGACCGGCTGAATGTTGCAACCCCCCATTGAGTTCTCAATCATACCGAGTCTCGCGGACTATTAGGTGTGAAAAGTACCTTACTAAGCGCAGTGACTTTGACATGGTTTGGTATATCGCAAACAAAACTGCTCCCGCCCCCTCTCTTACTATACGTGTTTGCATTTGAATGCAGCAGAAGAACAAACCCTGCTAATGTTTGCATACATAATTTTTTCAACATCTTTTTTCAGAAACCACTGTGGCTTAAAATAACTCTTAACTTTCAGATGAATTTTCGAGTTTCATCCACAATCAATAAAACAGGGCCCCTTGTTGTTTTATTGTGTCTGCAGCACACTGAATACATTCAACAATTTGCCAAAGGTTAAGCATAGATAATAGCTACACACAAAGCTTGTCTGCTAAAGGTTAAGTAGAGGCTTCTAATTGATTAAGAAAAACTGTACAAATGTACAAAATGTCGGACTTAAATTAAAATTGTGTTGGCCGTAAATGCGGTGGCCTTTCATAGACATTAGTTTATTTTCATGCAGCAGAAGCAAAAACCTTGAAAAACATTACAAATACATTTAAGAAGGATTGGTTTCAGTCGGTTAAAAAGTGATGAATGAAAGACTGCCTTGAATAGTTTAAGGCTTTAGAGCAGAGGTTATTGAATGAATGTCACGTAGAGGATGTGAACTCCGTGGCGAGCTCCTCCTTTGTCACTATTCACAGATACCTATCATTGGTTTGTGGACTCGTGCCATGCCCGCGAGGCCTCTCAATTTCCCGGGAGGTTGTTTACATTTGTAAGCCTCTCTCACTGATCTAATTTCTTATGGACTCTGTTTTCTCCATGCCAATAGTGAATGTTGATACTGCCAAATAAAGTGTGGCATGGAACCAATAAACCCAGCCCACACAGTAAAGCACAGTATGTATTCTATAAGGAACAGTATGACCCTCGAGGGTCTCGTACGTCAATGCGTTGTCTTCTCCTTTCTCTCAGGGGTGTTTGGGAAATGTGAAGTAAACTTTTTGTAACCCTGTGTCAGCCATATTTCTAAAGACCCAGTTGTGGCTCGTGTGATGTTACAGAGAAAGCTTTTTGTGTGAGGTCCGAGCACCGGAGCGCCTTGTCCACATTTGAAAGATGAAAGTGAAATGAAGAGAATAAAGGGGAATAAAATAGACTGTCAAGATAACAAAAATATAATATAGAGCAGGAGTATACACACTTACAGTCTGAAAGATGGCACTAAAGTGTGGACACAAAAGTCATTTTTTGACTGATGGTGTGAAGGCTCACCAATGTTCACCATGCTAGCATTAGCCTGCATCGCAGCTAACATTGTGCTGGATGCAGGGTTCATCCTGGGCAGATCATGAGCCCATCATAAGGGTTAACATAATAAAGACAAAGTAGGGGCACTTAATTCATATTATTCTGTTATTATTTCAACATATTCCGTTCCTAATGTTCACACAGCCTCAGTGTTTTAGAGCCCCAAAGAGGGAAGGCGTCAGAAAAACGATACTGGCTCCATTTTCGTTTTGAGACCCTTTGAGAAGATAAAAACTGCTGCAGAAGATCGACTAGGCTGTACTGTTTACATCATCACATGCCCGTGTGTAACTTAATTATGTAAAAATTCATGTATATAATTAAAGATTTAAAATAAATTATATATTGTAGGTGGAGTTTCCACCATATCCCATATCTGCACTGGCACTGGTTTCTGTGTGCTCCAGGTTAGATTCAGGTGATGAAAATATTATGAAATATTACGGATTCTACCTTAAGCTAACCTGGAGCACATGAAAGAAACCAGTGCAGACACAGGCATATGCAGGAAAGTCCACATACAGAAGTTGAGAGATGTCTTTCTGTGATGCAACAGTTTTATTGTGAAAGACTCTGAAAGATAGAAAGAAAAATAACTGCTGGCCATGTTTAAAACATGAAGATCAGTAACTGGCAATGCCGGTTCATGCGTGGCCCTGTCGCACGTACAGTAAATGCCCGTGGGGGCTCGGGGAAACATTTGACAGTTTGGCTAGTTAAGAGTGACTGATGTCTGAAAGCCTCTCAGCTGTTAAGGAGTGATGAGGGGAAACAAGTGATGCAAATCAGATTGGATGCCGCCTGCTGGCATCTGACTTCAGGAATGGTGATTAAAAACACATTATGACAAAGACAACATCTGGCGGTGCATTCAAAGCGTCAGCCAAACAGTAGTGTAGTGCCGCATTAACCCGGCAGAACATGCACGGAAGATGAAAAGTTTGTGCGGCGCCAACACTCTAAAACTCTCATTTCAGATGATTTTTCACTGCTTGATGGTGCTTTGAGGAAACAATCACAAAGTAATTAGAGTCATTGTCATGTTATTCTCTGATCTCCTGGAAATTGGCTTTGTACTCTAGTGTGACTTTCTGATTCCGACTGAAGCTCTTGTGTTTCTCCGTGTAAAGGAAAGTCGTCAGTCAGCAAATGAACCGCAGGTCTGCTCTCGCTCACATTTATGTTGGAGTGAACAATTTGGAAAGTTGGCAATTTGTGATTTTTCCTTCTCATTGATGTCCTTCTTGTTTGTTGTGATGCTGGTTTTGCTTTGTTCCCCACACACAGATTATGTCACCTATCAGTCAAAACTTAATTAAAAGCTAAATATACAAAGACAAATGGGGACAAAGACAATTTTCCTTTGATGAGAAACCACAAAAGACAGCATCTGCTGTGGCACTGATCGTGCAGGAGCTGTCAGCTCTGTCACTGCACCTCCGTCTTAGCAGAGCAGGGGTTTTTTGTGATTGTCAGGATGAGTTTTACTCCAGACCAGATGACTTTTCGTCAAGGTCAATCAACTCTTGTCCGCCTCCGAGGACGGATGGATCACCAGCGGCCCGGTCTGATTGGCCGTGACATGCGTGAACACAATAATGTCAACAACACTTAAATGTTTTTAAAGTCCTGATTCAGTTGCAAGCATTGTTTCTCTGTTACTTGTGTTTATCATTCATAGTGTTATGTCATCACAAGTAGAATTTATTTTTTTATTTGATAATTTTTATGTCAAAATATGTCAAGAACTTCCCGGAAGAATACTTTCAGGATTACCTGATTGTATTCTGGTGTTCAAAGTAGAGCTGGAACAATTAATTAATGAAGCCATTATTACTCGACTACTAAATTAATTGTCAACTATTTTGATAAAACAAGATTTCTGATTGTTTTAGCTTCTTTTCTATTTTATAGTTTCTTTGCTCCACATAACAAAGAAATCATTAAAACTGAATCATTTTGGTTTGTGGACAAAAAAAGACATTTGAGAACATCGTCAGTTCCAGGTTTGACAAATACTGATCAACGTTTTTTAACATTTTCTGACATTGTATAGACCAAACAATTAATCGATTTATCGAGAAAATAATCAACAGATTAATCGATTGTGAAAATAATCGTTAGTTGCAGCTCTAGTTTAAAGGTCCAATCTAAGGCCAATGTGACCTAATATCTCAGGAACTCCATGAAGGAATACTTTCAAACTTGGTATCAACGATGAACTGCGGTCGATTTCCAGGTCAACCTTTTCATGCCTGGTGAATGCAGAGCCCGACGTGGTATCGTGAAGGGCTCTGCATTTACAGATTAACTGCTAGGGCCAGTGTTCAAAAGCCAAGAATGTTGTGGCCTCAAAAAACACATTTTTGCCTTACTGAACTTCTGGATGTAGGACGACATTTAGTACCAAGATGTTTGAGTTTGATGTTTGATGTTTAACCCTAACCCATAACTTTCTCAGTAGCTATATATAAATAGTTTATAGACCTATAGTCATTTGTTGCACACAAAAAAGTAATTGAGGAGGGGGAACAAATGTCACTGAACAAAAGGAAACGCACATCAAGCCGACCGAGTAAATTGACGTTCCCTCACAGCGCCTGTCGAGAAAACTTTCCGAGAAATAAACCCGAGACTTTTTTGTCAGCGCGACTCAAACGAAAAGGAAACATAGTTAAAAAAAGTGACATTTCCTCCTTTTCAAGCTTGAAGTGCGGTGACATGTCAGTGGGTGACTGTCACTTCCCTCTGATTCAGATTAAAAGGGGGGGGGGGGGTTACTCGACACCTATTATAATCTTTTCTCTGCATGCGATGCAAAAAGCCAGAGATATAAATTCCTATTGATCTGACCACGGATCACTTTGTGGTGAAGCTGTAAATCTTTTTTTTCTTTTGGGGTAATCAGATGTGTTTGATGATGCAAGATTTAGAAATACTTCAAACATAAACACGGATACGCTACGGAGCGAATGAACTCCTTGTGCTCGTGATCTATGGTTAATGTGACTCGGAGTTGACGTTGCAGAAATTGCTCTAAAAAGACTGAATCATGAAGTAAAATAGGAAGTTGAGTGATTTCAACAGTTTCGGCTTTGATACGACACCAAATAAACATGCAATTCTCACTACTTGCTGCTTTTCTGTTGCAAATTACATGTTCTTTCTTCTGTGTGAACTGTTGGTTGAACAATTTAAAGGCCCTGTGGTCGACACTTTTAATGTGTGTAGTCAATCCGTCGATTCATCAAAAACAACCGTGTCTCGAGAGCTGTAGCTGTTCTAAACACAACAGTAATATGAAACATTTATTTAATGGATGTTTAAGTCAGCTTTATGATAAAGGGTGGAGGGGATATGGAAATCAAAAACAAAAGAAGACAAAAAGAAAATTGCCTGCAGTTGATTGATTGTCTCGCTGAGTGGGGGACGTATAATTTGTCATGGTCTTTATTGAAGTGTAAGCACACACAAACACACAGAAGCACCCCCGCACAAGGTGCAACCTTAAAAAAAGTACTGTTTCTCAATGGATATAATATATATGTTAGTTATTGAGGTCTACTTACATACCATAACTTGTTTTTATGGTCAAAAACCTCCTAGTTGCTGTAAACGAGCCGATAGAAATCCTCTTTTCTGACGGTGTTTCCCAGCTGCGAGATTTGAGACTCAACTCTCTCACCCAGAAGACAGAGTCTTGTGATTGGCCAGTATATTCAACACACCCGCTCTCTGAAGCACAGCTCCCCCTTCTGGAACAGTGGATGCACTGCTACTCATTATCAAAACATTGTTTTAACAATGTTTAAAAATAGCTTCTTCAAAACTCCCAGCCGCAGTCCCTTTTATGACTTTGACCCGGAGTCAGACCCAGAGTCAGAAGACACTGTCGCTTGTGAAACACCTCCACAACGGACGTTATTCTTCTTCTGCGGTTCAATGTATGCAACCGGATGTACCCGGACTAGTACCCGGAGCAGGACGATCTGCTGTTCCGGAGAACCGGTGTTTACGTAACCGGACCGGATTTTTTCAGAGATCCCGCTGAGCCCGAGATTACAATAAAACACAGCGTTCTCAGCAGTGGCTGAAATGTTTGTTTGGAACCTTCAGGGCTTCGTAAACAAGGTAAGGACACAGATACACACTAAAAAACAGTGTTAATTGTAACTTCCAGTCTCGGGCCGCTTTAAATGAATCAGACATTTTTGTTAATGTGTTAAACAACTATTCTAGCTGCAAGCGCCTGTTTTTGAATGGAATATGTATAGGTGTATAGAGGCCCATTTCCAGTGTTTTAATGGTACATTGCATTTGCTAATCATGTTAGAAGGCTATTGGATGATTAGAAAACTCTTGAAAACCCTTGTGTAATTATGTTAGCACAGCTGAAAACAGTTTTGCTGGTTCTTTTGACAAAAGGGCAAAATTATTATTTTGAATAGAAATCATTATTTCTAATCTTGTCAATGTCTTGACTATATTTTCTATTCATTTTGCAGCTTTTGATGAATAAAAGTTCCACTTTTAATGGAAAACACACAAACATTTTTAAATTTGAACCGTAGTGTATACACACACACCACTGAGACCAGGCCCTGGGTCTCTATTGTAAATGCTGCACTTCATCTTTTTTATAGCTGTTGTTCAGTTAGCAGCTAATTAGTCTGGCACGATGCTGCATCTGTGTGTACTTGTATTTTTAACCTCTATATCGTGACCTGTCGTCCTCATGGAGACCAAAACCTGGTCCTAAGGACGGCAGAAGCTAATTTTCTTGAAGAAACTTGGCTGAAGTTTTAGGGCTGAGATTTGAATTGTGGTTGTAGTTAAGGTGAGGGGATAACACTTTGTTGAGGCATGAATGGATGCCAGTGTGAGTTCTTAAAAGGATAGCTGCATGTGTGTGTCTATGTGAGCAGCAGAGTGGCTAATCCTCGCTATTTGTTGTTCTACCCCTCTAAAAACCCCTTTCTGCCTGTCTTCTCACCCTTTCTGTTTCCCTTCCTCTTCCTTATCCCCAGCTTCCAGTTTCTTTCTTTATGTTTTCTCTGTCTGTCACCTCTCCCTCATCTTTTTTTTGTTGTTTTTTTGTCTCCATTCTGCCCAGTCATCCGTTATATTCCCTCTTCCCTAATCCCTTTTACTCCTCGTTTGCATCCTTTCCAACTTTAACAAGCATCGGCTTCCGCCCCATACATGCATATTTTTTTTTTTTTATCTTTAGCTTCTCTTATTTTATCATCGGCTTTCTCTCCTCATCCCTTATTCACCGACTGCCCCGGTCTCAGACACCCTCCATCTCCCTTTATCCCATTTAATGAAAGTCCCTGGTATTGGACTAATCCAGTGGTGGAGTGTTTTCCGTGTCTCCGTTGCTTCATTTTCTGAGTATCTCACTGCTCGTCCTCCACCTCTATCTTCCTTCCTCCCTTTCTCTCTCTCTCTTGACTCTTGAATGCCTCCCACTGTCTTTGTCATTCACTTTCTCTCTCTCACTCTCTCTCTCCCCACCTTTCTTCCCCTCTTTCTCTCTGTAGACTAATGAAAGTCTGTGGTGTTGGGTCTAATCCCCCCTGCCTGTGTACTCGCAGCCCCTTTGTTGGTCAAAATCTGACTAATGCCAGCCGTCTCACTCCACAGCACAACCGCCTCTGACCTCAGCCGTCCCTTACACACACACTCATCCACACACACACACACACACACACACACACACACACACACACACACACACACACACACACACACACACACACACACACACACACACACACACACACACACACACACACACACGCCTGTTAATTTCTAACCCGTAATCTTAGTCCTACATTTAACTCAGGAGTTCTGCCCCATTAGGACCTTAGGTTTTCGTCCCTGTGAGGTCTACTTGTCGTTACACGGTCAGTTTTTTATGCCAGAAAATGTCCTAAAGAGGTAACACTTACCTTAACCATGGCAACTAAATACCTTACCCTACCTTGACCCTATTCCAACCCTCAAAAATCCCCTTTAAGTTGTCAGGACTGGCTAAAATATCCTCACAAAGATGGGTCTGGAAAAAGTCCTTAAAACCTACTACAGACATGTACACACACACACACACACACACACACACGCACACGCACACGCACACGCACACACACACACACACACACACACACACACACACACACACACACACACACACACACAGAGCACAGATTCTTCTTGCAATGTTGGACATAACCATGGCCTGTTCATTTGTAACCATTAACCTTATTCCTAAACCGAACCAGTGCCTCAGAAGTTCTGCCTCATTAGCACCTTAGGTTTTAGTCCCTAATAATCGTTACACAGTCAGTTTTTATGTCCTAAAGAGGCAACACGTACAAGTATACACACACACACTGACAACCCGCTCTGTGGTTAAGTGCTTGTTGTCCTGTTCTCTTCTGTCTGTGTGTGTGTTAACACTAAAACATGTCAATATTAACACTTACGGAAACACCGAGTTGAGTATTGAGCTGTTAGTTTGTGCCCTTTTTGACACTAAAATCTTTTAATTTGTTGCTGCGACCGATTGTTGCCACCACTTTTGAAGACTTAGTTTAGTTTGGGGTTCATTTTAAGGGTTGGGAATGTCTGTGAAGGTCGTACAGCTCTTTGTTTCCCCAGTTCTTCTTCTTCTTCTGTGTTGAAGTTTTTTGGCATGTTTTCTCTTTCCTTTACATGCTTTAATTGTGTGCCTGACGTGTCTTTCAAGGTGGCAACCAGATTGAAAGATATTGTAAGATATTATGGACGACCCCTACTTAAAATCATGGATGAAACCATAGTGCAAAAATGACATTCAAGACCCAGAAGCATTAAATGGGTACTGCTTAGTTCCAAGTCCAGATATTTTAGGTTTTCAGTGCTTGGACATGGATTTATTGATATTTTGTATGGTCTCATTAAGTAGTAAAAACCTGAGAATGGCCTTAATGGAAGGGTGTTACTGGACCAACTTTATCACAAAGAAAGAATGCTGCTGACTGATTTTTACAAGACTAGCTAACCTCAGTGAAAGTACTTGGTTATATTTTTAAATGTCATGATACTTTATAGGCATGTGTCATAGTTTGTGGTTAAAAGTAGCTGCTATGAGGAGGAATCGCTTTCCCTGATTCTTGGTTGAAATCAAACCTCCCTGAGTCAATTGTTGAATGGATTCTATGGCTTAACTATCAAATCCCAGAAAGCATGATGTCATAGAGGTCACGGCGGGGCCACCCGATATGTTTGGTTAAATTAGACCTTCGGCTTCTCTCCCCGCGAGGCTCAACAGTAAATCATTGCGTCCGTGAACTGCTGTCGGCATCGATCTGACCTCAGCCCACATACCTTGACGCTACGCGGCGTCGGAGGCGACGTGCGCCGACCCTGACACCTATGCGAAAGGCCAAAGAACATTGTCTTCCACCCTCATCGCCATCTGTCATATCCATAACCACGTCCACCATGTTGGGGCGGTCATCCTGTGACCTCGTGCGATCCCCGCCCTGCAACGCTAATGGCTCATATTGACGTTGTGATGCTCCACATGTCCCCAGTAACAGACATGCAAATGTTTTTGTCAATGTGCCTCTGTTATAATGGCGGGGGGGTTGTCTGTCAGAAATCTGTGCACATGATAAATGCAGCATGTGCTGTTTCATATATTGATTCTTCTTCGTCTTCTTCTCGCTGCCATCTTCCTGTGCTTGCTGCAGGCAGGCACGGCATCATTGACTTGAGATCATCATGTGATGGTGTGTGTCGTCGGGGGAGGAGGAGATGATCGTGCTGCGTGTGTGTGTGTGTGAAGACGTGAATACATGTGGGCCCTCTTGTGTGTCATAGAGTCGGCTCTTACACAATCCTGACAGTGTTTGCAATATTTCGCAGTCGTTCGCCTGCCTGTTTATGGAGAATGTGCAATAAATCATGACAAAACATAACCAAACACAAGTGTGTGTTTATCAACAGGGGGGAAAAAAAGCTGTTTCAAGCTTTTGCGTATTTTCAGCTGCGAGTGTGACACCGGGGTCAAATTGTTTCACTAGTGCAGAAACTACGCCGGGATTGAGTCGTAATGTTTCCCATGAACAATTTGCTTGTATAGAATAACAAATTATATATATATATATATATATATATTTCATACGGCGCCCAGTTATGCTTTGTGAAACAAAGTAATTGGATTTGTAGAAGTGAAGGCAGGTTTATTGTACGGGAGCACAAAGGGAATAGCAGAGTCCTCACAGACCTCATCCAAAGATGTAGTATTACCTGCACAGTGACGGTTCAAATGCAGAATTTAACATAATTCCACAGAGTAATCATCCGCGCAGTAATATATCTCTCCCCTAAAGCCTCTTAGAAACACTATTTTCACTCACAGATCTTTTTTTTTTTCTTTTATTCTCTGAGTTATATAAATAGAAATGGATAGTTTTCCAGTTTCTCAAATGTGACTTTAATTCTTTGTTGTTGCTCTGTCACAGTAGGCACGGCAAGGCTAGTTTATTTGTATAGCACCTTTCAACAACAATGTCATTCAACGTGCTTTACATAACACATTAAAAAACATAGATATAAAATATATAGATCAAAATCAAAATACTAAAAACAAGCAGGTAACATATATATGAAAAACATTAAGAAATAGAAGATTAAAAGAATATAACACAATAAAAACAGAAAAAAAATTATAATAAAATACAAAGATAAAAATTATAAAATCAAGATTATCAAAGGAATAGAGGGTACAGTGCAGTATTAGAAATGACTGAAATGCAGCGGCAAACAGAAAAGTCTTCAGTAAACTAAATACTGGAATAAACGAAATATTTAAAACATTGGGGTCACCTGTACAATTTGTTTGTGTTCTCCATTAAAAGTCACACTTTTATTCATCAAAAGAGTTGCAAATTGAATAGAAAATATTGACATTTTGCCCTTTCGTAAAAGAACCAGCAAAACTGTTTTCAGCTGTACCATTAGAGCACTGGAAATGGGCTCTATACACCTAAGGACATATTCCATTAATAACCAGACGTTTGCAGCTAGAATAGTCATTAACCACATTAACAATGTATAGAGTGTATTTCTGATTCATTTAATGTTATATTAATTGAAAAACAGTGTTTTCATTTCTAAGTGACCCCAAACTTTAGAACGGTAGTGTATGTCCACAGTGTCTGTTCTGCTTGTGTTTTTTTGGAAATAAGAAGTAAAATCATAATCTTAAAGCATTAGCAACACTTGCAAAGGCTGAAGATTTCAGGTTAATTAGCGCTCCCATTTACTGACTGAGAGGGATTCGCAATTACTGACTAAGCCAAGTCAAAGACGAGGGTTAGACTCCTACACAAACAACCTCAACTGCACTGTAAATGAGCTATCCTCCGTATTGTCCTGGATAATTGTTGTTTTGGGAAGCGCACAAGTGACAGTGTGTTGTGACATCAGGCTTATATTAGAAAACAATGTGCATATGGAGAGGCTAGATCTGGTATTTTGTCCCAAAAAACATGGTGTGTGCTTGATAGTTGAGCTCAGATTGTTCTTGAAAATGTATCTTGGAAAAAAAAGTGACAAGGGAAGAAAAATAAATTATAAATTGTACAATTTTTTTAAAAGAACAGTGGCAACCGATGTCTCTCGTCAGCATCAATAATACAACCCCAACAGTCCTGCCCTAGATGCATGAGTGACTCAAAAACATCCAGATATTAAACCTGTGCCTCATCAATCTCTTTAGATATTTACTTTGTACACATTGAGCTCTTTTTTTGCTTCAAACTTCTCTGTTATAAACTTTTTTTTTTACACTGTTGTGTTTTTGTGTTCCCTTGTAAATGTGCTAAGGTGATATTTCAAAGCAGATTCTCTCTCTTCTTTTGTGTTAAAGTTAAACTTGTGTACAAGTCAGCCAAAGGTGAAGTCCTGCTTGGGCCGAGAGGGAGATTTTCAAGCTTACGGCGTCTCAGGCAAGACTCCTGTGACTCATAAAGGGTGAGCAGAAGTTGTTGATAAAAGTCTGTATGTGTGTGAGTGAGTGTGTGTGTGTGTGTGTGAGAGAGAGAGAGACGGTGTGTAATCACTAGAAACACACGGCTTCAAACTGTCTCATCCTTTAAGGCGTGCGAAGAGCCTTCTGTTTTCCCAACATTCAGAGACCGGAGAGTAAAATCACTTTGACTGTTTTTGCTCAGACGGAGAGTTCAGGAAAGAAATTCTTACCTCATGTGTGGACGTGCGGCACGCTGAGAAACTGATTTGTAGCACAGATAAATGATTTCAGAACACCCAAATAAATTAAATTCCTTATTCCTTCGCTCTAAGACCCCACAGCTCAGAACAGTTGGAGCGAAAGATTACAGCTGAGCAAGAAAAGAACAGAGGAATCTCGAGAAGGATTGGCAGAGACAATTAAATCTCCCATAGAGTGGTCCTATCGCACAAACATGTGAGTTATGGAGGTCTACTTACGTACATTAACTTGTTTTTATGCAAAAACCTGCTGTAAATGAGCCGATAGAAATCTCTCCTCACTGAAGCTCTCGTCAGTCGCGCTGTTTCAGACTGAAATCTCACCCCCAGAAGACAGACTGTGTTGTGATTGGTCCGCCAAAGAGAGCTTTCCCAACTGTCTTGTGATTGGCCAGGTACCATGAAGTGACGTAATCAACACACCCGCTCTCAGAAGCACAGCTCCCCCTCTGGAACGGTGGATGCACTGCTACTCATTATCAAAACATTGTGTTAACAATAATTAAAAAAGGCTTTGTCACGACTCCCCGCCGCAGTCCCTTTTATGACTTGACCCGGAGTCAGACCCAGAGTCAGAAGACACTGTCGCTCGTGAAACACCTCCACAACGGACGTTCTTCTTCTTCTGCGGTTCAATGAACACAACCGGATGTGCCCGGTCTAGTGCCTGCAGCAGGACGATCAGCTGTTCAGGAGATGGGATCCTTACGTCATGACTCCAGGCTTTTTCAGAGCGCTTGTAGAGCCCGAGAATAACAATAAAACCCAGTGTTCTCAGCAGTGGCTGAACTGTTTTGTTTTGAAACTTCATAAACAAGGTAATGGCGCAGATACACACTAAAGAACAGCGTTAATTGGAACTTCCGGTGTATGGGAGCTTCAAACACGAAGGAAGTACAGCAAGAGACACAAGCTCACAGGCATAGAGCGTAAGCACTGGGGTCGGTAAGAGGGTGAAAGGTGTCCCCAGATCTCTTGGCATCCCTCTCCCCGCTTCCTTTCTAATCCGAGAGAAGCTGCCGTGAAATCAGCTTCGCTGCTCCTTGCCTCCTTGCCTCTGGTGTAAAAACCATGGTGGAATCAAGCAGAGAGAATAACGGATGAGCAGGGGAGCTAATCCACCCGTCGGCCTGCAGGCTCCTAGGCTTTAGGACTAACTCCTATCACTTACTGTCAAGGAGGAGGAGGAGTAGGTGGGAAAAAAAAATATGAGTAAAAGCCAAAGAAATGTCTTATGTTCTCCCCGTGGATCACATAACTCGCCTGTTTTCTGTCAGTCAAGACACTGCCTTTAACTTTTCTGCTTCCCACTTTAAAAAAAAAATAAAAATGGCAATTGATTCCGTTTCCACTTCGTCTCTGGAGCTCGCTCACTTTTTTCCGTCTTTGTTTCAATCATTGCAAAAATCATTCTCTCTCCCCGCCCACGTCTGACTTCTCTTCATTTTTTCTATCCACCTTTCTTTACACAGCGTTCCCACGTCTGAGTCATTAATAGCTCTCTCACCACCGGTTTAGCTCCTTCTAGCAGAACTTTATTGTTGCTGCCAATGCATTAAAGAAAAAGCATGTATAGGTAAGACTTGTGGGCAACTCACCCATGCTGGGAGTTTGTGAGGAAATGAGTGCTTTATTGCTCGGATAATATTACATTAAACACAGTAATTCAATTATGAATTCACTTTTAAATGATAATTTGCAATGTAGAGAATCCAGATATCATGCAAGAATGGTGCTTTGCTGATCTGAAGCCAATCAAGTGTTAACCATGTTTTTTAAAACCAGGTTATACCGGGTTAAATGAAGCCACAGCTGTTGCAGCTTAGGATAGCACCAAAACGAGGGCAAATAGTTGTCTCTGGTGACATAAACCAGCTCTTAGCCTTACAGATTAACACATTTTATTTATTTATAGACTTTAAAAACCTACTACTTGCTATAGATCAGGCTTTTGGACGAATCCATCATGGATTACTTGTATGAATCCACTAAATACTAAGTAACACAACTCGCCATCTTTTGACAAAGATTGACAGTTTTTATGTTGGCAGAAGAGGGTGTGAGGGGAGTTAACTGTTAGCACTGGTGTAATGAGCTGGAAGCAGGTTATTCGAGAACCAGCTCGTCTGAATTAATATATAGAAAAAAAAAAGGTTCATTGAATCCGGTTTGGCTGCTACACACGTAGTCAGGAGATAACCGCTGAATTTCAAAGTGAGTGTGTAATTGAGCAGTGGACGGGAAAAGTGAGAGTAAACCTAAGCTTCTGAGCCTTATTTATGCTCGTCTCTCTGTGTAAAGGTTTGGAAGCCGAGGTTGAAGCTTTTCAGGCGAGGAGAGGACTGAACTTTGCTAGCTTTCCTAGCTTTGACCTGTGAGCGGTGTCAGCGCTAACAAAGCTGCTACATCTGCTCAGTTACCGCGCCATAGATGTAAAAATTGTTGTTTTAATCTGGTTTGAAAAAAGCGAAGCGCTAAAGTAGGACTGAAGGAACAGTTATCCACTAGGGGGCGACGCTAGTTGCAAAATAACTCCGTTTGAATGGAAGTCAAAGGGAAGAGTGAGCCTCACTTGATTTATAACATCAGGAAACATTTTCCTGAGGCGTTAATCACTAGTTTCAAGTCTTCTTCATTAGAATGTGATCATCTGTCCATTTTCTACCACTTTATCCTCCACATGAAGGACACATGGCGGCGCTGTGCCAATCTCAGCTGATATAGGGCAATAGGCGGGGTCTTCTTGCTGCAAAGACAAGAGTGCCAGCCACTAGTTTTGTTCCCATTTAGAGGAAACTGTACGATAAAACACTAAGTATGAGTGGACAGTGTTGCATATCCACTATATGCCTGGTTACAGGTGATAAATTGACATGGCATTGGTCGAACTGCGACTTCCGACACTCTAAGGAACATACGTCTAATTTTATATACAAGTACAAGGCAGAAACCGATTGAAAACGTGGCGGCTAAAGTCACTATAATGGAATATTGGCGGCAAAGGAACAACGTTGCTTTAAACGGTTCATTAGTTTCCCTCAAGTTTCTTATAGTATTTTGTGTAAGTTGTGCTGCGCCACCAGGCACACGGAAACTAACTGACCTTGGAGGAGATAAAAATGTGTATAGTATCCAGCATATTGTGAATTAGGGGAACTCAGCGGTGCGCTTTAGCTCTCACCCAGTGGCTAATTATTATCAGCCATCTGCTAAATGCATACTCTGTGCTCTCAGCCACAGTTTTTTTTGTGACATTGTTTTGTTTTCTGCATTTTGTTGTTGGGGAACATTCCCTCACTTACTATTTCTCATTCTGTTTGTTGTTGCTCCCACACCTGTTTTTCCTGCCTATCAGTCTGTCTGTCTGATGGCTACCCATTTTTTTTCTGCTCAATGTGCTTCACTGTTCTAATTTTAGACTGTCAGTCTTGTTCGGAAAGGTAGAAATCAGAGACCTCTAAGCGCTTAATTCACAACAATCTCTACAGCTATTGGCAGACAGTAACTGTTTACCTTGTTTTTTGTTCTCTCCTCGTCTTAAGACTCAATTGCTGTATGTTTGCGTCATAAATCTCATGCCATTTCCTCAGAATGAAATGTTCCCCATCTTATTGTGCTTTTTTTGTTTCACAGCACATAGATACAAAAAAATGGCTAATTTCTACTGCACCGATCTGAACATATGGTTATGGCGACGGATAGTAACAATATCAGTGAGCTATGACATCCATTATTGCACCTTTATGGAGCAGCTATAAGCCGCCGTATCGATCACAGAGAGATTGTTCTAAAGGATGAGGGTGAAACAGATGCTAAGTAGCCAAACAGCAATCACGAAGAACGGATATATTGAGTTATTAAGACGGTAATCATCACATTTATTTTGTTTATGATGAGGGTTACTGCCACGAGGGTGGGAATGAGACGAAACAAAAAAAGAAATTCAAATTCTAAAGGGACCAGAGTACAAATACAATACAGGGAAGGGGGGCGTGAGAGAATGCATGATCTCGTACTCACCAGAGAGTGGAAAGAACAGCCAAGACGGTTGATATCAGGCCCTTGAAAGAAAACATCACAGCTCCTTTGATTGCCTGCGATTACAGAAGTGTGGTATTTTCACAGAGACCCATTTGTTTTGATAAAGACTTAGCCCTTCTCCCGAGAGAGAGGCAAAATGATGATGAGGGGGTGGGAGGGTGTTAGATCTGTTGATGTTAACTCCAAATTATCCGCATCTCTTGTGTCTATGTTGTTGTTTTTGGCGTGTTTCACTTTCTGTTAGCCATTTTTTTTATTTTGTCTCTTTTTTTCCCTGTCACTAATTGTGCAACTCTTTTTTTTGCTTTCCTCATTTCATTCATCGATGCTTAACTGAAAACTTAATCTGACTCTTAATGGAGATATCGAGGGGAAATGTCTCCCCGAAAGCAATGACATGCCCAAGCTGTGCTCGTGGGCTTTGCTGGCGGTCGCCGTTTTTTTTTTATTGGTTTTCAAATCGATGGTTTTCAAAGAAGCAGCGAATCAAGACGGACAGACTCCACTGTCAGCACTACTTGTTTGGGAGCTTCAATGAAGGTTTCTATTATTCCTCTTCATTCTGCCCATTCACCCAAATGAAATCTCACATCGTTACACCTCTTTCTTGTCAAGCTGGACACAAACTGGATAAGAATCTTTATCAAAATATTTGTCCAAAAGCTTAACCTTCTTATGACCATCAAGATAAGGAGGCCGCCTGGATTTATTTGGATTTCATGGCTGTAGAATTGTCAAAAGATGTTCAATGAGTGAGTTCTGCCCCTTTTCTGCTCCGTTTTCCAAGCTATATGGCAGTTATTTAACCGTTTTGAATAGGGATGGGACTTTTTTGTCGACAAATCGATCAACAATCGACACGTGCACACCTCGACAAAAAAATTACGGGTAAAAAAAGTTGAAGTGTCACAAACACGTAAAGTTCACAACCATGGAGGTTGAGGAAGCTGTGCACGAAAAGGTGATCCTGCTGTCCAGGCTCCCTGCGCTCTCAGATGATGGTGCGCGCGTCACCGGCTCGTTCTCTCGAGTGGCTGTTCGCGTCCAAGCGTGTGTGTGTGTGTGCGTGCAGTGCGAACAAGGTTGCGCTTAAGTTTAGGATGGGGGTGGGGGACATGACACAAGCGCTACATAAATGAAGACGGCATCTCATCCAGTCAAGATCACTGTACTTCACTCTGGTGGACACCTAACGAGCGCAGGTTCAAAAACCTGAGCCGTCTGGCGAGTGGCGACACACGCGTTCCAAGCGGAGAGTCTGCTTTTTTTTCTTTTTATTGCCCCTCATATTTATTATCGCTGTTCTGATGGTCAATAATGGACATTACAGCCATGTTTTTGAGCCTAAAATGAAGTAGCACACTGTAGAATAATTTCCACCCACGCATTGCTGCTGTTACTGCTGCTGTAAAAAAAAAAAAAAAAAAAAGCAGACAAAAAATTTGACACGTGGACCTCGACAATCGACTCTAAAAATGTGTGAAATTCCCAACCCTAGTTTTCAAATAAGCTGATGTTACAAACGTGTGGTGAGTCTGTGATTGGGCGGTTGTTCCGTGGAAGTCCTATGAGGTTCTACCGTAATGACAAGTACTGTATGTCATGGTGCAAAGCTCTATTTCTCTGCTTTGCGGTATCCATCCATCCTTCTTCTACCGCTTTATCTTCCACATGAGGGTCTGTGCTAATCTCAGTTTACAGGTCAGATCGACAGTCCATAGTTTTTGAATTTTCTAGATATCGGCGATGACGGTATTGGTCACAGAAAGGTTAAGAAAACAGAGACAGAGTACACACTGACTTGTGTCAGTACACACTGACTTGTGGACTTCGAGGTAATGGTACCAATATTGTGTGACCTTCAGGCTGAAACTAGACGAAAACGCTTCACCCACACAACACCGCAGAAAGTCGAACACAACTTCATCCTTTCAGCAAAAATAAATGTTTCAATCTCGTACCGTTACTTGTTAATCCACATAATGAATTAATGAAATCCTGTGTCGTTGTCACGCCACGGTTGCCTGTAATGAATATTAATCAGTTTACTTTCACCGGATCCATCAGAAGCCTTTTCCTTATACATTAAAAAATAAACAAAAATAAAATTGATCCCTGATTGATGGTGCAGAATAATGCCCCCGTCATCCATCCGAGGCTATTACATCAAAGCAACATGATGGCTAATTATCATTGCCGATAACCTACATTAGTCTCCGGTCACTGAGCCACTTACTTGTGCTGGAACAGCCTCCTTTGAACCCCCCCCCCCACGCCCTGGGTCATTCCATTTATAGCTAATCATTTACAGCCAGGCCCAGTGGCTCTGAGTGTTAGTCTGAGCCTCTCTGTGAGGACACAGATTGATCGCTGATGGGCTGTCACAGATTTGACATCCGCCGGTCAGATGACAAATACACAGATCGTAAGATCGTGTCAAAAGTTAAAGGAGGGGCAGTGGAGACCTCCAAGTGAAATCTGCTGCTGCTGTGTGAGACAAAAGCCGTCTCCCCCGAATGACTTTGCGGCGTGCGTCATCACACGGCCCTCGATATAAATCTGTTCTGTCATATAAAAAAAAAGGAAAAGTGCAGCAGTGACACTGTTTCTTTTTTATAGCGAGCCCATATCAAAGCCACGTGAACCTCTGGTGGCTGAAAACAACACAATCTGAATTATGAAAGGATCTGCACCCGGGAAAAATGGAGCAAACAAGAAGCGAAGTGGAGATTTCAGTCACCTCTTAAAAGATGAGGAAAAGGATTTTGTTATTGTTTTTACGTACAGCATCTAAAAACCAGAACACCTGTGGGCTTGTGGGCTTCTATGTGTTACTAAGCAACCAAAACCTGGAGGCTGCTCAGATGACTGAAGTAGCTGCAGATTCAACAAAAAAAACACAATGGATTATTAGCCCCATATTTAACTCAGTGCTGTGTGTGTGTCTTTTCAAAGCTTTTTCAAAGTTGGACAAAAAACAGTTAAATCTACTTCTTCGGCCAGACGTTCAAAAGCTGCACCGAAAGATGCAAATGTGCCGCTTTTTTCTTTTGCACACACACATCTGACAAGCATCTCCTTTTTGCATATGCAACCTTTTTGTAACCACTTCTTTTTTTGATTTTTTAATGCTTTTGAATACAGAATTTTAAGTATCTTTTTTTATAGATGTGTTGCCAAGGCCACGTTTCTTTAAAAAGTGAACACTTGTGGAAGAAGGAAGGAAAGGAAGGAAGGAAGGAAGCCCACCCTGCTGACCCTCATTTTACTCCAGTTCTTGTATTAAAATGTATTGCAACATCCGTCAAGTGTGATTAAGCTTGATTCTGACCCCTCGTTGTTCAGCCACTTAACACACTTAGCTTGTCTAAATAAGCTTGAATCAGTCTCTCTTCTTTTTAATGAACCGACGCTACGAGCAAATTCCAGAAGGCAGAGCATACCAATCAGCTGTGTGGTTAGGTTCCTCTGTTCCTTTTTTTTTTTTTTTCAAACCCTTTGTAGACACTGGAAAGACCAAAACAAACATGTGGGGCCATGAGACAAAGAGTGTATCATGTGCCAACGGAGGTCTGTCGAGCACTTTGCACTTTTAACTCATCACACATGACCCAAAAAAAGGATATTTGCATCGACGTGTCAAGCGGGGGGAGAGCCCCTTTCACCTTGAAATGTGCTGCATTTCTGTGTAATCGTCTTCCCTTCCTTTAAAAAAATTACCTTTCTGAAGGGCGCTGGGGTTCAGAGAATCAATAGATCACTCAGGCTGCAAATGTATTATCTTACAAAGAAAGGTGGGGTTGGACGGGGAGGAAACGAGAGGGGAGGGAGACAGGGCATAGAAGCAGGGGAGAGGAGGTGAGGATGATGGAGAGAGAGCACGCTGTAGAGTGGAAAGAGCGATGAAGGGAAAGTGCAGAAAGTAGAGGAAGTGAAGGATGAGGGGTAAATAGGGTGAAAGGAGCTGGAGGAGGCTGATGGATCAAGCATGGGATTGATCAAATTGTTGAAAAGTGAGGCGAGAAGGGAAGGGAAGGAGAGACGGAGGGGGAAACGGCCTGAGAAACAAACATAATAACACTTTACGTAAGAGTACTGTAACAGTGTCGTGATATTTCTTGAAATAAAGAAGTATTATGGTAATACTTAAGTGTTATTACCAAGTATAGTTTGGTAATAGGAATGGGAAATGTACGACATATAAGGATGGATGGATTTTCCATTTATTTCATGATTAGGACATCTAACTTATAACATATTTTCTCCTTATTAGCACACTGTTACCATTGTTTTTACTAATGCTGGAAAAATAAGATGGTATTTCCATAATATTATGACAACATTATCACCATGTCGCGATCATTGTACTATAGCTGCAAACACTGCTATTCATAACGTTTAAACGAGAGAATCAGGTCGGGGGAATTAAAAGGAAATTAAAAGATGGGTGTGTTGAATAGATTTCCAAATTAAATTACAACAGAGAGCGATGGATCTCGGAGTATTTCTACCATTTTAAAATGAATCAGATGTGTGATCAATATTGCTTTTCTCATGCTACATATGAGCGTTTATCAGTGCTTTTCATTGGAATCATGGAAGTTAAATTATGTCAAACCAGTATAATATATAGATGCGTTTTATTATTATTATTATTATTATTATTATTTATTTTAAAAATGTGTTTATATCATCAACAGATTGTTTCTATCTGTCTATTTTTGCTCGGTAACGCGTGCATCACACATATATAAAAAAAAATAAGACGAGACACTGAAACTCCAAAATAGACGTCTTATACTTGCAGTGTGAACACTGTAGTCACACTGCATCATCATCATCATCATCATCATCATCATCAGCAGCAGCATCCTGCCACACGTCCGGTGTGAACCAGACCTTATGCACCGAGCAAATGAGCAGGCAGAAAATGAGATGAATGCAAAACAGTGGCAGCAGTAATGATTCTGGAAGTGATTAAAAAAAAAGTCAGCCCAGCTGTTCAGTCAGCAAAGGAGGCTAATATTTGCTTCATTCATAATTCACCGTTATATTTTTGGGAGCAGAACAGTGCCGTTCTTTTGGCTGAGGGGATAATAAAATGTGTGGTCTGGTGTTGAGAGCCATTGCGTCAGGAGAGAGAGAGATGAGAGGCAGAGATTCTTACCTTAGCTGCCTCTTTGATCCCGTTCCACAGAGGATCTGAGTATCTTATCTTCTTTGCATCACATTACAGTGTTAAAGCAGAGTCGCTCGGTGTTCATTCATTTTCAGGAAAGGCTGAGTGAATTATCTCCCATTATTAGAGAGGATTAAATATGTATATGCCTCTAGATTTTGGGGTTGGGGTTATACATGTGATTAGAGTGAGATCCCATTATCACTGTAATAAGTGAGTGACTGAACAGCCGACTTGGCTGAGGATGACGTTGAAGGGCAGCTCTCCTTCACTCTCACACACACACACACACACACACACACACACACACACACACACACACACACACACACACACACACACACACACACACACACACACCAATTCATAAACACACACAGGCAGACGGATCAATACAGTCTCATTTCACACCTCGTGCAACCAAAGTTCTCCATTGCAGGTCAGCAAAACACAGACAGACACAGATAGGCAGATGGAGAAAGATAGGATGATGAGAGGGGAGGCGGGAGAGAGAGAGAGCGAGAGATGGTATATAAATGGAAACCTGAAGCAATAAAGGTGGGAAAGTGAGACCTGTGTTGCTGGGTGGCAGCTGCATTCTGGCCTCTGGCTAAATGGTGTGTGTTATGTGGAGTGTGAATGATCAGACAAGTGTTTTGAGTTCGAAACAGTCTCATCTGTTAGGTGCACTGACATTGATCTGGGTCTGGTTCTATTTTTCTCCTCCTCTCCTTTCTCCTCTCCTCTCTCCTTCTCTCCTTTCCTGTGTTTTAGACATTAAGCTGACAGTTTAATTCATCTGCAGCTTTGCGACAGTGGATTACGCTTCAAGTCTGGCTGTAGATTGCCAACATTACAAAGATCTCAGAAGAATAGGAAACACATAAGCCAGCGCATTAGTGCTCTAACAGCATTCAATAATGCTGTACTGTTAAATCAATAATGATCTCAAGTCCAAACTTTCATTTTGGTGATAAAATACTGACTCTTTTTTTTTTAGTGCTGGGCACGTTAACATTAACACATGACGCGTTTCCATGACGACTGACTGGAAAAAGACACGTGTGGCGACATGTTTACGTGACTCCCGATTGTTAAAATGAGTCTCTAAAGTAACGCTAAACTTTAAAAACATAGGCACACATATAGGCAGCACACAGGTACGCTGGTTATTTGAAACGCTGCATTTTGAATTTAGGACCACATTAGCCCGCAATGGACAAACCAAACATTTGGTTTGATGGTAACTGAGGTCCTCACTGTACATGTTCAATATTATTAATTCTCTCCTTGATTCTCTTTTTAAAACGACGATATAAAGTAATACATATGAAGCAGGTGATTGCATTCACTTTAATCTCTATGATGTGTCTGACTGTGTGTGTGTGCGTGTGTCTCAGTGGGGGGTGGTGGGACACAGGCGCTTCAAATGTGTCCTTGCACATAAAGACCCCTTTTCTTTCCCAGCGTGTGTTCGCATGTGCATATTCTTCTCTACCTCCCTCCTCGCTCATCCGCCGCCTCACATTGGATCCACTCCACAGGCTGCAGACTTCAGTAATCGATATATATGCACGTGTCTGTCTGCGTGTGAAGTAATGGAGTGGAATTTGACAGCAAACTGGAGCTGTGGAAAAAAAAAAAAAGCCGTGCATGCATACGCTTCCACTCATTTATATGTATGTGCACAGGAGCTACAAAGCATTTGATTAACATCCATCTCTGCATTCCTTCTTCCTTTGCCACCTACAAACAATAAAACCTATTACGGGCACTTTGCCGTACACCGCCGAACGTTTGTCATCCCATTGTGCCCCCGCGTTACAACGCTGAGAAATGACTTTTGTTCCGTCATTATTCATCCTTTTGTTTTCGCCGTTTTCTGAGGCATCGCTTTATAACTCACGTTTCATGGACTCAGATCCGATACCTCGACTGTGTTTTGTGTCACTTTTAAAGCCCCAATTTGCAGGTCTGCTTTTTCCTTGTGTGTGTGGCTTTTACTCACTAAAGCAGAATGTGAAGTAGTTAAAATGTCGTTTTATTTACGCGGCACCTGTGATTATGAGTTTAATTGTTTAATAAATTCATAGGATTTTAACCATTTGATCACACAGCTTTTGACCATCACTAAGGTTAAACGTACAGAGGCTATAAGAATGTGCAATATAGAGTGTCTGATTTCCTTTTTTTCAGCACAATCTATGACAATCTAATGAAAAAATAATGTAATTTTCACCAACTATATAAGCACACCTGAACAAAAAGTACTCAAAATGTTTAAAATCAGATTGATTTGCCGAAATTTGGAAATACGGCACGGTACGAAGTTCACTCGTCTCGTTTTTATTAACAAAAATAAAAGAAAAAAGGTCTAATTTTGTGACTTTTGCACAATTATCGCAATGTTATATCGCTACTGAATATGTGAACTATAAACACACCCCCTCAGGATGTCCATATAAGGAGTTACCACACAGATTTGTGCCACGTGAGCACTAAGGGTTAATGTCCAACATGCACACAAGAAGTGTTTTTTTTTAGGAATTATTTACTACAATATATTTATTTATATTTTATTTATTTATATTAATTATATGTATTTAAATGTAAAATCCCTTCAACTTTGCTCATCCAATCAGAGCAAGGGCAATCTTCTTGAGTGATAACATGGGTTATAAAAAAACATCACTCAAACGTAGGCCCCTGACTGAATGGCATGGAACTATGAAATTGGACAACACCCAGAGTTTCTATCATCGACTGTGATGGATCCTTGAGCTCAGGTAATTTTCCAGCCCCGTGGAAGCTGCTTTTCATCATTTACAGGAAATAAATATATATATATATAAAAATGGTGAAAAATTGCTTCTTTTCAAAAAAGGAAAACATGTTCTTTTGAAGCCATTTTTAAAAGTTGACGGTAACACCGTCCATATGAATGAGGTTTTTGATCATGACTCGGTCTGGATCAACAAAGTAAGCTATTGATAGCTGAATATATATAAACCATCTTTGTTGTCATAGTGATCCAAGCTACTTTTTTTTTTTTTTTTTTGCATCACAGTTGAATTCATCCCACTCCAAATAAAAAAGAAAGTGGACATGGGTGGGTTCTGTTACAGAAGAACATCTCATTTAAAATAAACAACACGGATCACGAAAACACATTAAAGCCTGGAGCGACAAGGACACCATCACCCAAAACCATAGACGTTTGAAAGGGGATGGGACAATACCCCTATTTTGTGTCCGATATCGGTACCGATATCACAACCGATACGATATTAGTCCAATACAGTAATTTTAGACCATTTATGAACCAATGAGCTGTTCTCCCAAATATGAAGGAATGAACAGCCCCAAACACAACTGATTTGCTGATATTTACATTATTGGTTTTTACATTTTTATCTGTCCGATATTCTCACCAGTGATTTTGACCAGTATTGGACTGATACCGATACTGATAACGATTCCCATCCCTAATGTTTGAAAACCAATGCTTTAACTCCATTGGTCTTGATTACAGCTACGAACATATGTGGAGTTCTCTGATATGTTGTAATAGTAGGCTGAATGGATGTAGCTTGTAACTAATGAGACAGATTGACCTCCTTACAAAGAAAATAACCAGTAGTTGAGATCCCTTCTTGCTTTTAAACCCCAACAATGCAGTATGTGCTTCTCTTACGTAAACAGATGAATGGCTCCATGATTTCTCAAGCTTACACACATTCTTCTCCGTATACATCATAGTTTTTCAACTTCACTTCCAAGAGTCATTAAGTCATTTCCCCACTGGTGGTGGGTGATGGTTATCAGTTGAAAAAAAAAATCATCCGAACCCAAGTTCCTACTACTTTTTCCAACATGTTTTCCATGTGAAAGATCTTACTATTCATGGTTCAAGTACATTTAATTTCCCCCCCTCCACTTAAGGTTTACTCTGTGTTGCCAGTTCAGCTTAAGGATTTCTTTCAGCCTGGGTGGTTGGACGGCATCTTGGAGTTTCCAAGTCCCCCGTTTGTTTGAGGGAGAATTGTTTTGAAAGTTGAATATCCAAGAGTGTTGTTGCCTAAGATCTTAATCGGTGGACTTTTTCCCCTGCATACGTGTCCTGACTGAAGGAGTTTTCATGTCCTTCTCTTTTTCACTTTACTCACTCTTGCTCCTTGCAATTCCTCCCACCTGCCTCATTCTCCGTCAAATGTTTTTTTTTCTCCTCATCTTCTTTTTGTCTAACTTCATCAACGTCTTCATTTTTTAAATCGCACCTTCTTCTTATTTTTGTCCTTCCATGCTTTCTCTTTCTGTTGTTATGTTTTTGGTCTGCTCTGACGAGCGTGACCGCAAGCCTTCGGGATAACGCTCATGGGTTATTTCCCCCCACCACCACCACTGCAGGCCATTTAGATGCAGCTGGGGTGGACTCAAGGTGTGTGTGTGTGTGTGTGTGTGTCTGTGTGGGGACCCAGCGGTGCTAGGCCAAATCTGTGTAACGGATTGCTTTGCTAATAAACAATGAAAGGGCAGGAGCAAAGTGGTTGTTGTTGTGTGTGTGTGTCTGTGTGTGGGTGGGTGTGGGTAATGGCAAGAGAATGCTAATACTTCTGTCAAGACCTTGATGAGTCAAATGTTTATTTAAAGCAACACACACACACACACACACACACAGACACACACACACACACACACACACACACACACACACACACACACACACTGTACAGTACAGTACGTGCAGCTACAGCTACAATCACAAATGCTAGTGTTTGCCCCCGTTTGCATAAGTAATGACCTTTGTGAAAAAACCACCACCACTGCTTTTGAAATTAGACTGCCACTCGCCCTGAGCTCTGAATGAATAAATAAATTGGTGTAGATTCTGTAAATGTGGACGATTTCTCAGAAAACCACCCCGGGCCGAATTCAGTATAAATACATGTACATATATATTTTTTGGGCTTCAGGTAACAGTTGATTCAGTCCATCCTCCTACATTTGTTGGTTCCTAGTTCAAACTCAGCAGGGAGTCAATGAATTTGACACATTATTCAAAAGGAATACATTTGTCTTAGGTTTGCACCATAAATTGTGACCCTATTTGCACTGCTGTGTACATTTAAGTGGACAAAGAAGAAATGATGCTACTCAATCTGAGCTGAAGCGGATAAAAACCCCCTCATGCATGGCAGAGTCTGAGTTTAAACAGGTTTATTGACCAGTGGGAATGGTGTTTTAATAAAAGCTTGCAGTTAATGTGTTTCCCATCCACATATGAGAGCTCTGAAACTAGTCTAATGTCCATCTACACAAGCATAATCTGATTCTCAGTGTCATTATTGGTGCAATACTGGTAAATATAGTAGAATATGATATGTTTTAACCAAGAATATTACACAAATGCTATGCTAAAGCGGTCTTGTGACAAAAATCACCATGAAGGATGAATGAATGTTTAAAGGAAGTAAACATAACATATCCGAGTGATATCAGTGTTTAAGGTGGTGAAATCGATATCATATTAGACTCGCACACAAAAAAGGTGGTATTGAGCCGCCCCTGTTCGTGTTTCTGTCCAATATGCTTTCATTTTAGCTCCAAGTGAAAACTTTGATCATTTACAATGAATGAATGAAAGGTTTCTGGCACTTTGACACACACACACACATAACGGCAGACAGACACACACACCGGAGTTGAAATCTGCTGAGAGCCAATCTTAAACGCCATCGATATAAAGACGAATGGACTGTTTTTTTTTTTACACAGGGACAGATTTACATTCAGGGATTTTGTCACCGTCAACCCGATTACTCATTGGCATGTCATCATCATCATCATCATCATCATCGTCATAGCAGCACAATAACTCCAGGAAGTTCAGGGGCTCACAGGGCCGTGTGAAAACGGAGGAAACGCTGTCATCAGCGTTTACTGGAGGACTCTGGAGAGACGGCGGGGATATATATATATATATATATATATATAATGGTGGGGACAGAAAAGGGAAGAGAAAGAGACAGAGAAGAAGAGGATGACAGAGAGGAGAGCAGCAGGTGGAAATGGAGAAGGTGGGGGGAATGGAGGATGAGAGAGACAGACAGCCCGAGTTAAAATGTTGAATTATCGCGTCAGTGGGAGAGACAGAAAGTAAGAGAACGGCTGACTGTGTGTGTGTGTGTGTGTGTGCGTGTGCGTGCGTGCCTATAGGGCTTGTGGTGAAGAGAGAGCTGACTGAGATAATGAATGAGTCTCTTGCTGTCTGTGGCCCACATACACACACACACACACACACAGATTTCTGTGCAGCTATTCTTCCTAGGACACTGCATTGATTTCCATTTATTTGTACAGCCTAAACACAGCAATATCCCTTAATGCCTAACCTGTTCCCTCAGAAATGAGCTTCTGCCTCATTAGGAGCAGGTTGCGATCTCCATGAGGAGACACGGCGGTGAGCTACGATAATGACACGAGCGTGAAGTCAGCGATGACTAAGTGTAGTCGCTCTAAGAGAGATGCGCTGTGTTCACCGTGGGGACTGCTGAGCACACGGGAATGAGCTCAGCCTCAGGTCCACTCATCGAGCTTTAATCATCTGACTTTCACTGTGATTCCTCACTCTATTTCTGTCTCATGAGCTCATATGAAAGAGGATTGTGAGCTGAGGAGAAACTGAAACACAATTTTGTCTTTTTTCTTTTGTATATACAATACAAATACAAATTCAAAAAGACAACTTCTGAGGTTACTTCATTTCAAGCTTTAACTAAATATATGAGTGTTTTTGCTTTTTCTTGAACACATTTCTTCTTACTAGATTATGTTCCATATTATTGCGGTCATAATAACAAAATATGGAGAAAAAATAACAAATTAGAGTCTTCCTTTAAAGCTCACATGGAGTGGTCCTGTCTTACATAGTGTATATGTTAGTTATGGAGGTCTACTTACTAGGGATGGGAATTTCACACATTTTTAGAGTCGATTGTCGAGGTCCACGTGTCAAATTTTTTGTCGATTTTTTTTTTTTTTTTACAGCATCAGCAACAGCAGCAATGGGGGGGTGTAAACTATTCTACAGTGTACTACTTCATTTTAGGCTCAAAAACATGGCTGTAATGTCCTTTATTGACCATCAGAACAGCAATAATAAAAATTAAGGGGAAAAAAAGAAGAAAAAAACCAGACTCCGCTGGAATGCGTGTCGCCACTCGCCAGACGGCTCAGGTTTTTGAACCTGCGCTCGTTAGGTGTCCACCAGAGTGAAGTACAGTGATCCTGACTGGGTGAGATGTCGTCTTCATTTGTGTAGCGATTGTGTTATGTCCCCCACCCCCGTCGTAAACTTAATCGCAACCTCATTCGCACTGCACGCACACACACACGATTGGACGCGCACAGCCACTCGAGAGAACGAGCCAGTGACGCGCGCACCATCATGTGAGATGACGCAGGGAGCCTGGACAGCAGGATCACCTTTTCGTGCACAGCTTCTTTAACCTCCATGGTCGTGAACTTTATGTGTTTGTGACACCTCAACTTTGTTTACTTTTAATTTTTTTGTCGAGGTGTGCACGTGTTGATTTGTTCGATTTGTTGACAAAAAAGTCCCATCCCTACTACTTACATACATTCACTTGTTTTTATGGTCAAAAACCTCCTAGTTGCTGTAAACGAGCTGATAGAAATCCTCTTTTCTGACGCTTTTGCCCAGCTGCGAGATTTGAGACTCAACTCTCACACCCAGAAGACAGAGTCTTGTGATTGACCGCTCTCAGAAGCGCAGCTCCCCCCTCTGGAACGGTGGATGCACTGCTACTCATTATCAAAACATTGTTTTAACAATGTTTAAAAATAGCTTCTTCACGACTCCCTGCCGCAGTCCCTTTTATGACTTTGACCCGGAGTCGCTCGTGAAACACCTCCACAATGGAAGTTATTCTTCTTCTGCGGTTCAATGTACGCAACCGGATATGCCCGGACTAGTGCCCAGAGCAGGAGGATCTGCTGTTCAGGAGAACCGATGTTTACGTAACCGGACCGTGTTTTTTCAGAGATCTCGCTGAGCCCGAGATTACAATAAAACACAGCGTTCTCAGCAGTGACTGAACTCTTTGTTTAGAACCTTCAGGGCTTCGTAAACAAGGTAAGGACGCAGATACACTAAAAAAACAGTGTTAATTGGAACTTCCGGTCTAGGTCCGCTTAAAAGTATAGGCTGAGCAAATTAGCTTGCAAATGTACATTTCTGGAATATTTTAATATTAATGTGCTGGATTTTCCCTGCCTGAAGTGTCACTTTCAGTTAGTTTCAAACTGTTGCAGGGGAAACTATACAACTGTATATGAATGTACATCTTTGTATCCACATTTATGAACAGTGACTTTACAGAAAAACAAAAATAAAGAGCCGCATTAAGCTGTAGTCAATCATCCTGGCCCGACTGAAATACCTACTCTTGAACATAATTGATTAGTCACGGAGGAGGAAAAATCTGCACGTTCACTAAATTGGCCACAGCCTTAATAATCTAAATGAACCATAAATAAAGGTGCACAACATAAACAAATGGCCTCTCATTTTTCCTCTGGTGAAACACACGGGGAGGGCAAAAATGTCCACACACCAAACTATTTCAGACCCTGTTTTTGCTTCTGGAGAAGCAACAGACGCTAATCTGTACTTTAGAGGCTGCACCAGCTTATTTGGTGTGTTTATCTGGTGACGGCCACCCAGGCCTATACTCACTGTACGTGGATGCATAAAGCACACAAGCATAAGGTGTGCTCCATCCATAATAGCTCCTATTATTGTGTTTATTGTGCATTACAACATGTATGCAAGCGTGTGCATTTTTTATGCATGTGCATATGAAAGGTCATCCGTGGATCTGACGGACCTACATGACAGCCGTAGAAATCAAACTCCACAAATAGCCCCGGTGTGGTTTAAGGCCGCCGGACAGATGAACACACAGTGTTTGTGTGGTGTATGTGTGTGTATGTGTGTGTGAACCCGCTCTGTGCTGCTACTGTATCGGCTATATTTACTGAAGAGGGCTTGGCAAGCAGGTTGAGTAAACATGCTGTTTTTAGTTTCCAACGTATCAGACTTTTATGGAAGAGGATTATGGCCACACTTTAAACTCATAATTCTGACTTTACACTCATAATTCTGATTTTAAACTCAGAATTCCGACTTTATTTTCATAATTCCGACTTAGTTTTAAAGTCAGAACTCAAATATTTTTTCCTGTGTGGCCCTAATCCTCTTCCATAGATTTGCCTCCACACATACACAAAAAAAACTATCCGTCTCAACTCAGAATTTAAGTTATCAAGCATTTTTTGTTACATTTAGGCCTTAGGTTTATCCACCAGAGCATTTTTTTTACTTCTGGGAACTTGATTATCATGTGTTTGCCCCCCACATTTCATCAGCTCAACTCATGTTTCTATAGTTTACTCTCATAGCCACTAAAAGCACATATATATGTTTTTTATGCTTAGTTAATCACACATTAACATTGCACGTTATTATTATCAGCAAGAAGACCTGGGTTCACGACCTCTTCAGAACAAGGTCTTTCCATGTTCTCCTCATGTGTGCATTGGTTTTCTCCCGTGCTCCCCAGTTTCCTCCCACAGTCCAAAAACATGCAGATAGTATAGTGTCTAGTATAGTCAGTAGGGTGCCGGTCAAGTGAAAAAAAGTGGTTATATTTCACATAATTTCAAAATAAAAGTGTTTTTTCGGAACATGGAACGATAAAAAATCCACAACATAAACGTATTTATGATACAAAATTAATCTATCAATAATAATAAAAAAAAAACATACAGAAATAACTCACTATAACGTGGTGGTTGAGACCTCTGCTCTAAATGATCCAGGTTATACCCCACCTTTTGCCCTGTCAGCTCAGATTGGCACAAGCGCCCCCCCATGACCCTCATGTGGAGGATAAAGCGGTAGAAGATGGATTAAATATACAAAATAATCCCAATTTGTTTTGTTTTTTAGATGCTGGTACGTTAAGTTCCCAATGATTAACAGCTTCTAATCAACACCAAAGAGTGTAATTCGTTGCGTAATCATCGCCTCCTCTCGTTACGGTCCTTCCATTCTTCTTTAGTGCTGTCTTTAAAAAAGCACTAATATGGAAATGGTCGAGTCTTTTCCAAAAGAAATAAACAGCGTTTGTGAGCAATAATACTGAGAAGAAGAAAAAAAAAACAAGCCCTTAGGACAGTCGAGAAGCTCGCGAAAGAAGTGCTAAAGTAATAATTATG
The DNA here is from genome assembly GCF_963457635.1 of Microchirus variegatus. Lineage (NCBI taxonomy): Eukaryota > Metazoa > Chordata > Actinopteri > Pleuronectiformes > Soleidae > Microchirus > Microchirus variegatus. The sequence goes on along the minus strand of NC_139817.1, from coordinate 15,619,694 downwards.
TGCATTAGACGGTAGTCTTGCATTTAAATTGCCCATTTTCACAAACTGAATCCTTAAATCTTAATTTCATTTGATGTGAGACTCTTGAGTGGGAGATGGTTTTCTTGTGACAGTGAATTCATGGCATTACATGAACTCAATTAACAGATGAGGAAGGAACCGAGAGTTTTCCATGAACTTTATTGACTGACTCGAGTCGTGACCCTTGTTAAACTGTAGCAGTAGAAGCTCTTCTCTATAGAATTAGTTAAATTAGTGTGAAACAAAGCTTCAAACCAGCTCCTGTGCTTGCTAATAATAATAATGATAATAATAACCTGACACAGACTGATGCAGTTAAGTTAGAAGTTTGGATGCTGGAGAAGGTGTGTGTGTTTCTTCCACTGTGGGCAGTGTTTCAGCTCTGGTTTTGATTAACTCCCTGTGAAAACACCTCTGTTCAGAACATCACAGCCTGTAGATCACACTACTTCACACACACACACACACACACACACACACACACACACACACACACACACACACACACACACACACACACACACACACACACACATACACACGCTGTGCAGCTCCTGGAGGCTCCCTGTTCACAAAGGGGAGTCTACACCCATCATTCAAAGCCTTATAGGCCTTAAGAATGCTGACACACACACGCTCGATCTCACTCACACACACACACACTCTCATCGACACACAAAGTGCTCTGTTTTCTTAGCTTTGATACACTTATAGAGTTCAGAGGTGAGAGGGCTGGAGGTAACACTGTGTTTTTCCAGAGCTTTCTAACTACCTAAATCTGCCTCTACGCACACAAGGAGGTCCAGATGGCTGGGGTGGAGACAAAAATACCCTCAAACACACTTGCACACACACAAGTGCAGAAATCCCACATGAGAAGCTCTCATATCAGAGATTTGGTACTTGACACAAGTATTAGGCTGTTTATTCACATACAGCCTGCAGCTCTAACCTGCCATACATAATAATTCAACTCAGCGATTGCAGCTCACTCTGCTCCGTTTCCGTGAGGTGTTTCGGTGCGCACGCAAATACCCTCGGTTGCCAGCTGCGTGCATTCTCGGCCTCGCACGTTAGACGTCGCGGCTGTGTGATACATGATCAATTCAGGTGCTCTAAATCGCAGCCAAGCTAAGAGCAGTCATGTGTGATCAATGCCCAAATTTATCACTCAGGGCCAAGTGCTGTCACCCGTGTGTGCGTGCGCATTCTAGTCTATGAGTTTGACCCCCTGCTACCTCTTGAAACACAATCATCTTTAGTGAGCAATTATAGCCAGAATGACTGTAAATAAAGGTTGTGGTCATATAACTATTAACACTCCACCAAAATGCCAGCAGTGCACATCAGTGCGTGTGTAATTGTGCGTACACACACGTGCGCATGCATGTGTGTGAGTAATCTGCAGAAATCCAGCATGATTGATGAGAGAATTAGTGATGCTAAGCAAACTGAGGCATTATGGGAACGAGGAAGTGGCGCTACTGGAAGTGGTGCATGACATTTAAGGTTCCACGGGCAACAGTTGGTTGTCATTACGCGTCTGTGTATGTATGTGTTTGGTCAAAAAGGATCGTCCGCCAGACAGTTATTGATGGATGGCGGTGCCATAAATCCATCTTTGTTCCTGTTATTACGGTCGCCAGGGTCACGGGGGCTCAGCAAACTCATTAACATTTGAGATAATTAACGCTGGAATCCTGTGTGGATAAACACTTGTCAGTGAGTTTACAATCACTGCTGTGGCTCGGATAAATGTTGAATCTCTCATTAAGCAGTATAGTTAAAGAGGGAGCTTGAGGTCTCATTTGTTTTTTAATTACTAAAGCGAAGGCATTTCACGTTTCTTTCCAAAAATGGTATTAATTAAAAAAAAAAGAAAAAAAAAGATGACTGCAGGCGTGTTTATTAAAGCAACACTGTGATACACATGAAATGGCCTTACTGTGTTTTAACACCAAATCTGCTACAAACAAAGTCAATGGAAAGTCACTAGTGGACACCAATTCAGAAATAAATGTATTGAATAGCCACTGGGGGAATGAACAATTTAATAGTCTCAACTGCTATTTTCACTTCTTTGTCAGTAGAATATGATTTAATTTTAAATTTTGTAAATTGTGCTCCCACTTTGGATGAAAAGAGACACATGAGTGGACACTGGCGTGATTGACAGCTGGCATTGTCCAATAGGAGCCTGGTTGAAGGTGAGGCTTTAAATTGGGAGTTCAGGCTCTTATGGGTGAGGTCACAGTCTGTGTTGACATGTTGACTGTGACTGTGTTGACATGTTGACATGTTGTAAAATATCTTAACTAAAATCTTGTGAGGACTCTTCCAATTATATTTTAACCAGAAAACATCAGCTTTGTATCAAGTGATATTGTTGTTGACACAAAACATCGACATTTTCAAGATTAAACGTACAAAAGCTTAGCATTTCCATCTTAATTGAGTCAGGCTGTCATTTGGTATTGCCTTTACAGCTTCTAATCCAAGGACTGGATCATAATTATGGAGTCACCAACTTAACTTTCAGCTCTTGTTTTACCTCAACTTTTAAGCAGCATTCGTCCTTGTTCTTCATTTTGTCAAAAAATATCAGAAAAAAACTTTACGATTGTTTTGGAAATCAAGGGTTACGTTTCTATCATTGCCCCAAGGAAGGACAAAAGTAAAGTGTCACAACTAAGTCAGTCATTTTGTTCTTTGAGTGGTGAACAGAATGGGGCTCTTGTTCCTACGGTGAGGATTCTTTTGATGTACAACCTTCTCCCCCCTGGATATAAGCTGCCTCCACTCTGAATTTTTAGGGTTTTATTTTTCACCGTGATACAATTAGAATATTCTCTCTGAAAGTGTGCTGTGTTCAGTTATACAGCCTTTTCTCCTAGTCTGTCCCAGACATTTTATTTTTTATTTCTGGTGAATTACCATTTACTTAATACTTCAGCATGACCCTGCGTATCCTTTAGAAACTCTTTTGAATGAAAGGATGTATGCCTGTAGTCGTATATTTCTATATTTTTGTCCTGTATTAGGCAGTTATTCATATTTACAGGTGTAGGTTGCTGTAGGAATTGATACTCTAAATGTGCTCTATGGTGCCAGATATTCTGGTTTCAGCAGTCGAGCCACTCTCTTTGGTTATTTGTAAGACAAGACACCCAATACAAATGGCATGTTACTGCTATGGCCCATCCGGTCAACATGTAATGCTGTATGTTCATAGAAGGTCTTCTGCATACCCTGGTTGTAACATGGTAACTTGAGTTGCTGTTGCCTTTCTACTAGGGCTGTCAATATGTATCAAAAAATAACTAATTATTTTTTTAACGCAGAACTACACATAGAACTATGTGATTTCAAAGAGACTCTGGCCAACCAGGTCATCATAAAATAAAGACACAGCATGGATGACTGCCATCCTGTATGCAACAAGAGCATGTGTTAACATCACAACAACAAACCAATCCACCTGAGAATATCCTTAGAAAAAGAGAGAGAGAGAACAAAAGCACAGTCAACCACGCAGGGGAGGTGTCCAAATAGAAGTCGCCGGGCAGCTGCCGCCATATTACGGACACTATCAGGGCCTGGAGTGGTTTGCTTACTTTGACTCCCAGGTAATTGTCATATTGCATAAAACTCAGCTTCTTAAATGGAAACCTTCTACCCAACAATCCCTCACCTCTCTCTCCATCTTCAGTTACTATTGCTGTCTCTCCTCTCTGACTGTGTATGTTTCGCACGGATAATTCCCAGCTTTCATGTCAGAGGTCAGCGTACACCAGAAATAAACAAACTTAAAGCGTAAATCTTTGGCTGTATTAATCGTGGCGATTAACGCGTTAACTTTGACAGCCCCTACTTTCGACCCATCATCTCAAACCAGTCTGGCCACTCTTCTCTGACCTCTTGCATGAACAATTCATTTTCTGCCCAGAGAACTGTCGCTCACTGGATGGTTTCCTCTTTTGGGACCATTTTCTGTAAAACCTAGAACATTTGGCACCAACAGAATGCCACGTTTTAAAGGTGACATAGAGTGGTCCTGTTGCACATAAATGTTAGTTATGGAGGTCTACTTACATATATTAACTTGTTTTTATGGTCAAAAACCTCCTAGTTGCTATAAAGGAGCCGATAGAAATCCTCTTTTCTGCCGCTGTTTTTCTGCTGCGAGATTTCAGGGTGAACTTTCACCCCCCAGAAGACAGAGTCTTGTGATTGGCCAGTACTATCCAGCACATCCGTTCTCAGAAGCGCAGCGCCCCCCTCTGGAACGGTGGATGCACTGCTCCTCATTATCAAAACCATGTTTTAACAGTGTTTAAAAATAGCTTTGTCACGACTCCCCGCCGCAGTCCCTTTTATGACTTTAAACCGGAGTCAGACCCAGAGTCAGAAGACACTGCCGCTCGTGAAACACCTCCACAACGAACGTTATTCTTCTTCTGCGGTTCAATATACGCAACCGGATGTGCCCGGACTAGTGCCCGGAGCAGGACGATTTGCTGTTCAGGAGAACCGCTGCTTACGTAACTATTACGGCATTTTCAGTGATCTCGTTGAGCCCCGAGATTACAATAAACACAGCGTTCTCAGCAGTGGCTGAACTGTTTGTTTCGAACCGTCAGGGCTTCATAAACAAGGTAATGACGCAGATACACACCAAAAAAACGCGTTAATAGGAACTTCCGGTCTACTTTCCGCTTTAAGACTTTAACACCTTTACTCCCCATTCTGATGAAGTTTTTCTCTAATATTAGTTCATTATTCACCCTCATACCTACAACCTGTAAACTCAAATATGCGTGTTGACTCAGCGCTCGTCCCATTCTGTCACAAGCACATGTAATGTATTTTTTCACATGATGGATTCCTCACTTTGAGTAAAATCCCCTCACATGCAGTTTCCAGGGGGCTGATGAGATTTTTTTTGAACAATTCCAATCATGCATATGCTTTATGCTCCTTTAGGGCCTGTGAATGCAACACTCTCGCTATAAATCACAGAGCTCGTTCATTACCCAGGAGAACGCTCCTCTTTATTTTCTCTGTAAACACATGCGTAATGAACTATTCTATTTGTGACAGTGTGCTGACAGCGGGCGGATTTGGCAGTTTTGTTTTTCAGGCAAAGAGACAAGAGAGACACTAAACGAAAACGTGTTAGTTACATCTATGCTTTAGTCAGTTAATGATGTAGAGAAATGTGGTTTATAATTAATGCGAGAAAGAGGAAAGAGCTAGCTGCACAAAGTTAATATTTCAAGGGGCAAAAACCTTTTAACTTTTCCATTAGAGGGCCATTTGATCAGTATAGTGTACCTGTGTGATTTCAAGGTAATAAAACACCAAAGGGGAAAAAAAGAGCAGGACAGTGTACAGTTGTGCATTTGTTTAAAAGAAGGATGCCTTATAACTTCACACACACACACACACACACACACACACACACACACACACCCTGGCCCGCCTAGTGTATTTCCCTCCTGGCTTTCCAATTTAAATGCAAATGTTCCCAAATCGGACTCCACAAAGACGCAGAGGCAAAAAAAAAAAATCATTTGACGCAGCCATGAATTATATATTTTAATTAAGCAGCCAAAAAAGAATCACGCCTATTCAGCCTTTTCCCCTCCAATAAGAAATGAATAAATAAATAAATATGGGAGATGGCACGAAAGGAGGGGTGGAATAAAATGGGAGGGGTCCGGGTATGTATTGAGTATGTGTGATTGCAGCGCTAACCGCCTGTGGGCTATCATTATGTGAGCGATCCGAGGCTGTCACATTTCAAAACTGTATTGTTTTGCTGATAGATGGGCTAAATGCCCCCACATCTTCACACACACACACACACACACACACACACACACACACACACACACACACACACACACACACACACACACACACACACAGAAAGAGAGTGTGTATGCACACTCCAAAAACGAACACACACACAAGCACATGCCATTTACGTTTTGATGGGCAAAGCAGCACTTAGAAACTGAACAGCAGAAATGGGAGGGGGATTGTGATGCTCTGACAAGGGATGCAATTTTAATTTCACCCCCTGTCACTCTCCCCAATATCAGCCCAGATGAAATACATATGAGCTGCCAATCACTCACACACACACACACACACTGAGCTGGGCGTGCACACAATCTCTCAGACTTCCACTTACTCGTCCCATCTTTCACAGTCACAGGTGCACAATCACAGGAAGCCTCATCTTTTAATATATTTAAACTCAAAAGTATAGGACTAAACTCACATTTCCATCACCACACCTCTAAATCGATCCACGCTGGTTTCATTGTGAGCTCAAAGTTTTGTTAATATCCTGCGAATGCAAAAATAAACTTGAGTGAAGTCTTTTATTTTCTTTCTTCAAGACAAAAAGTTCTGCAATTAAATGCGTGCAGCTACAACAACAGCACCTTAAAGTGAAGTGCAAAATCTATATGTTTTCACTATTTTAATTAGTGGGGAACAGGGCTGGTTGATTTTTATTGTAACACGATATAACATCTCTATATATATCACAATATAAGTCAAGCTTAAAGTTCCCCCTTTACTCTGAAGTGAAATGTAACACTTTAGATTAGGGAACACATATTCACCATTAACTAGGTGCTTACTACTAATATATAGGTAGCATACTAGCACTTTATATGTATTCATTAAGCACATATTACCACCTTATTCTATATAACCTTATTTTACCTCTATTATGACATGAAATAAGATTTTTCCTACATAAGGTGTTAATGCGTCCTTAATATTTAATAATAAAGGGCTAGTATGCCACGCATATATATATATATATATATATATATATATATATATATATATATATACATATATATATATATATATATATATATGTTAGTAAGCACCTATTTAATGGTGAATATGTGTGAATAAAGTGTTACCAAGGTTATTTTGATTTGAACATGACAACTGAAGCACATTCTGCAAATTAACTAAATATAAATAAAACAAATAAAGTATATAGTTATATATATAGTAAATGCTTCAAGTTTTACAAGAGAAAAAAATTAATTCAGAAGAATGCAGCAATAATTCAGTTTCTATTTTCTTATATTAATTTATGCACTATGCAGCCCCCATAAGCCCAATCTTGTCTATAAAATCAACTTTTCCTTTTTAGTTTCATCCTTTTTCAAAAGTATTTCTTTAGTACTATTATGTCAAGCATAAATATTTTAATGACTGTGCATGGCTTTGACAAAAAAAATAAAACAAAACAAACTCCACACTCCTTTAATCAATAAATAATTCAGGTGCAAAAGTTTTTCTTTCTTTGATTGTTGTCAGAATGAGTTGTGTAGTTAAAGTAAACCTTTGCTTGATCTCAGCGATGAGAAGCTTTTCTCTCACAAACACCACTAAGTCGGTTTCCCCCTCTTTGTCTTTGACCGTTTTATTGCCTTTTGACATCGGACTTTAAAAGCTTTTGCATGTTCTTGAACGTCACTCAGGAATACTCAGCAGCTATGTTTCTTTCTTTCTTTCTTTCTCTTTTTTTTCTGCCTGAGATGCTTAAACAAGATGTGGTGGTGTGTTTATGTCCAGCCTTAACAAAGACGGACAGAGAGAGAGTGAAGTGTGTGACCTGAAGGAGGCAATCCGAGTGAAGATGGTGAGAAAGATTCGAGGTAATAGAGGAGATGTGGAAAAGAGAATCGAGGAGAGAAAAAAAAAGAGGACAAAGCTAAACAAAGAACAGGATGTAACGGGAGATGACAGTGGTTCCTAACAGCTGGAGCCTTGCATTAAACAAGAACAAGGAAATTCACTTTCCTTTCTCCTGCCTCTATTTTGGAGTGCTCACACTTTTCTCCAACTCACGGAGACACTGACACCGTTAGCAACAGCTAATCTCAGCATCCCCCGAGCAGACGAAGAGGAGGAGGAGGGAGGGATGGGGGAAAGCGAGACAAGAGACAAGTGAGGCCACACTTTAATCACGGAAGAATCGGGATTCAGGCCTCCTCGTTGGCAGGCATCCATCCTACTTATGTGGGCTTGACCAGGATTGAGGATTCATTCTAGTCTAAGTGGCTTTGGGGTTTTTTTTGTCAGTATCATATCACCTCTGACCTCATATTTTGTCTGTTTCTGTTGTAAGCAGGAATAAATCTGTACATTTAGATTGATTTAATGGCTATAGAATTGGCCAAAAAATGCTTAATGAGCGAGTTCTTCTGCTCCTTTTTCTGAGATAACTTTCACTTTCGATATCTGGCAGTTATTAAGTACGTATAAATAGCTTTCTGCTATACATCCATCCATTTTCTACCGCTTTATCCTCCACATGAGGGTCGCGCAGTGGTGCTGTGCCAATCTCAGCTGACATGGTGCGATAGGTGGAGGTCACACCCTGGACAGATTGCCAGATCGTCCATAGCTTTTGACAGTCTAGGAGTTTCCTTATAAACCGCAGTGTCTTGTGTCCCCTGAGAGACTACAACCAAACATGCTTCCTAAAGCCGATGTCACACTGCACACTATACTTTCAAAGTCAAAGGATCTCTGTGTACTTTTTTTTTTTTTTACACCACACGACTTCACATAATGACTTCACTGTAGACCACCAAGACCATAGTGTTTGGCTTGTCACAAATCCAAGGGATGACTCTTTGAACTTAGTCAACTTTTTCCTTGTAGCATCTGTGACCCTTTATCTGTACGCTGCGTCACTGCTGGTGGTCTCCCATTTGCTGTACATGTACACAGACACTCCATGTATGTCTTCTATAGAGCTCAAACAGTGACGGCTGTCCTTTATTTGCACAACTTTTATTTGCAACTGTAAATTCCTGCTGAAATGAATGTGGTTTAATGTGAACTTGTGCTGTAGCTAATAATCTGTTTGCCAGGGCTTTCAATGAAAGCCTGCAATGTCATGCAGGCTCAAGCACTTTTTCACAGATTATACTCATGACGCATATTAGTGCTGTTAATTGGTACAATTAGGTTTCCTGCTATCGGCTGTCTTTGTGCTAAGCTAATATAGCCATCTGTCAGCAGCAGCTTCACATTCAACGTGCAGACATGTACGGAAGAGGTCGAGGGCCACACAACTTCACTTGACTTTAAACTTTAAACTTCTGAGTTTAAAGTCAGCATTAGAATAAAGTCGTTAGAATTAGAATAAAGTTTTCAGAATTCTGAGAATAAAGTCAGAATTCTGAGAATGAAGTCAGAATTCTGAGAATAAGTTTAAAGTCAGAATAGATTAAAGTCAGAATTCTGAGAATAAAGTCAGAATTCTGTGTTTTAAAGTCAGAACTCAAATTTTTTCCTGTGTGGCAGCCCTAATCATGTTCTGTAGACTTGAAACCTCAGAATGTTTTTTTTCTTTTGATAAACTTTGCCAAAGTGTTGAATTGTCCAAAAACGGTCCAAACAAATAGGACAGAATAAAATAAATGAGTCAAGGAAAACGGGGGTTGTCCTTGAAGTTGTTTTCGCCCCACATGAAAGCTGTGTTTGTTGGTAGTGTGTGCTATAGCTTTAAGAGCTGCTGGCCATAGCCCATCCCAGAGAGGATGGACCCATTAGGCTGATGAACAGAGAGAAAGAAGGAAAGAGAGGAAGTGTGTGTGTGTGTGTAGGGGGGGTGCAATAAAAGGGATAACAGCAGTGGGAGAAAAGTAAATCCCCTTTTAAAATAAGGGATTTTGATGAATAAGAGGGGAAACTTTAACAGACAGAGAGGGGGGGAAGAACACTTCAGGGACTATTAGTGTAGAGAGTGAGGACAGGAAGCAGCTATCTGTCCATCTCTTACATGCTGCTGTAGGTGTCTATGGGTCTGTCAGTCATCCTGGATGACGGGAGGGGGGGGGGGGGGTGGCACATACTCACTCACTCGCTCGCCAGCTCTCTGTCTCCTGCACGCGCCTCACGCTGATGACTTTGCTTGTGTGTGTGTCTACAGATGGCAAACCTTGTGACATCGCTGTGCTGTGTAGTCCTGGCGGCAGTGGTGGTAGCCTATGCTCAGAGACGCAGTCAGCTCGGTGAGTTTGCATTTTTTTTATCTTTTATTACACTGTCACTGCTCCGTGCTCTGCCGAGCCCCCCCCCATTCTCTGCCTCCGCTTGTTCTGTTTTTGTCTGGTCCAACCAAATGGTCCTGATTGACTTTAATTTATTCGCCTTGGCTCTTTTCTTCCTCTCAATCTCATGTCCTCCTCTGAGCTCTTCTTTTCTCCTTCTCTCTCCTACTACTGTTTTATTATTTCTGCTTCCAGTCTATTTTTTCGCTCTTCAATAATTAAGTTGCTGCTGTCCTGCTGATGTGATATCTTCATTGTCTGAATAAGAATCCTGTGTTTTATTATTATCATTATTATTATTATTGTGAAGTAGTTCACGACTGGTGTAAGGATTACTCTTCTATTTTGGGTCTATGCAACTATAGGAAGTTACAGTTTCCACTTTATGATGTACACATGTCTAGGCATGGATCAGTATGAGACAAATGGCATCACAGTGTCATTATATCACGATTAGAGCTCTGAAATGTGATTGTACAAATCAAAAACACGGCCAAAAAAGTGCTTGCACCAACCTGGAAGAAAAGGGGCAGAACATTTTTAGTGGAGTTGATACCTTTAAATTTTTAATATCACGGTAAACATTGAGCTCTGTGGCTCGAGGTTTGACATGTTGTGCGTTCAGGGACGTACAGTTTTCTCCGTACACTGGTCGTAGGAAGTATTTTGTTTGACCTACTGTTTCTACTGTTTTCTGACATTTCATTCACTTGTGACCGCTGGCCGCCAACAAAGGCATTTTCGACCCAATGAACTGCATTCTCTGTAAACTCTAGCAAAGGTTGTGCACAAACTACAGCCTCTGAAAAACACCAGCTTGTCTAGCATCAACAACCATGCCTATGGAGGACCAACAATGGCAGAACAATACATAAATAAATAAATAACAGCAGAATTAAATATTTAAATAAATAAATACATCAATAAAAAAAAAACATCATGAAAAGGACTATTTCTGTATTTTTACATATATTTATTTATTTATACATGTATTTATGAATGTATTTTTACATATATTTATTTATTTATACATGTATTTATGAATGTATTTATATATATATATGTATATATATTGTTTTGTCTTTTTTGGTCCTCTATACATGCCACATCCATTCAAGTCACTTTAAATCTCTTGGTTGAAGCAGTTGAACTAGTGTTCCTAATAAAAGGGCCAGTGAAAAAAAGAAGGAAAACTTACCCGTGGAGTTGGAATTCACTTTTTTTCCCCCTCATTCACAAACAGAGAAACAATAGGTGAGCCAATCTCACTCGTCATCCCCTCAATTGCATTCTGATAATATTGTGCCGACATTGCCAAGGCTACGTCCACAACAAATAAGGGATTTCAACAAAGAAGCCAGTCAGGTCAACTGATGATCATGAGCATGTTTCAAATGATTTGTGTGTTGAGGTTTTGAGTCAGGGAAAAAAGAAAGAAGAAGGTGGAGCTGAAAAAAAGAGCCACATAATGCAGCTCTACTGAGAGTTCACAGAGAATGCACGACTATAAATTACACTTTCTATGTGTGTTTGTCTGTGTGTCAGTGTGTGTGTCAGTGTGTGTGTGTGTGTGTGTGTGTGTGTGTGTGTGTGTGTGTGTGTGTGTGTGTGTGTGTGTGTGTGTGTGAGTGTGTGTGTGTGTGTGTGTGTGCGTGTGTGTGTGTGAGTGTGTGTGTGAGGGAGTCAATTTGTCACTTGACTCTTCGTAAAGAGCGGCCTTGGCTTGTTAACCAATGAGGAAGCACTGTTTAAGTCAGCTCACCCAAAGAAAGAAAGAGTCCAAGGAAGTCAATAAGTTCCCAGTCACGAGGGTCACACACACACACACACACACACACGAGTAAACACATGTACCAACTGTGCAGAAACGTCTAAGGCAACAGGAATCTTTGTCTTTAGAGATAAGAGGTGAATGTGGCAATGAAGTTTGGTGAAAGAGTGATATATAAAATAAAAGAATAAAATAGGAGAATAGTTGTGGAGACTTGAAGGAATTATGGAAATAGAAAAATGATGGTAGGGGAAATGGAAACAGACAGATGGACAAATTGAAAATGAAACTCAGGAGGAATTATAATTGAGGTCTGATGGAAAAAGAGTTTGGGACTAAAAGACTTTTGTTCCAAATGGGACTCGGTGTGTGTGCGGAAGGTGCATTTATTTATCTTATTTCCTTTCGAAAAAGTTATGTGGAAGTGACGTGGAACTCTGTAAACTGTAAAACTGATTTAATAAGTGACATCTTGAATTTAAATGAAACGGAGCGGAGTTGTACTGCACTCGTCCATCGTCAGCCACCAATCAGTCTTTAATTTTGTGCTTTTTTTTTTTAATTTTAAGAAAAGGAAAATATAGAGAGTCAACAGAGAGAGGTGAAAAGGCAACACTTCAGGGATATAACATCAGCACAGGGAGGAATGAATTACGTGCATGCAAGAAAGAAGAGCTGACAGTTCTGTCTTTGAAACAAACAAAAACGTGTGTGCACGTGTGTGTGTGTTTTCTCGCTTACAAACACTGTTTAACACAAATACCTTGACATGAAAAGCCATCATAACACAGAGGCATAACCACATATCACTCACGGTGTCTCCAGATGTAGCTTTGCCCCACACGTCAAACACACACATCTGTCTATCTTGGAAAGTGCCGTATTTCTCTGACAAATTGCTCGCCTCTTTGACTGACTGAGTTCCCTGGAGTAGGCTACAGTATGTATGCCCTGCTTGGCAGTGTTTCACACATTCACACGTTCACATTCACAGAGATGAATACCTCATATTGACATACATACATATCCACTACAAATGGATAGAACGTGAGAACTTGAAATAACGCATGTGTTAAACCGTAGGTCTGAGTCAATCTGTGAGAGAGAGTGTACAGAACAAATATAGAGAATAAGACGCCATCAATGAATAAGAAACATTGGGAGAAAACCCACATCGTGGTAGAAGATGAGAAGATGAAGACCTGGATACAGGATAGAGCGCAATGGGACTGAGAGACAGAGCAACTCACTCCTTCAGCTCATCCAGGACGATGTAGCTGAAGATTACGTTTAAAACGGCGTTCAGTTAACACTGAGGAGGCCAGATTTGACCAGATGAAGTGCCTTTATTTTAAGATTTAAGATCGTGTGAAGATTTTGAAATGAATTTGAATAAATTTGTGCAGCAGAAGTGACTGTTGCCTCACAGTAAGTAGATTGCTGGTTTGCGTCCTGGTCTGGACCTTTTTTGTTTCCAGCTTACCAAAATCATGCAGAGAAGGTTGTGGTTTGGACCTTTTTGTGTCTATCTTACATGTCCAGGGTTCTCCAGACTTTTCCAGAGTTCTCTGGGTTCTCCAGGGCTCTCTGGGTTCTCTGGTTTTGTCCTACATGTCCAAAACATGCAGAGAATGTTGTGGTTTGGACCTTTTTGTGTCCATCTTACATGTCCAGGGTTCTCCAGACTTTTCCAGAGTTCTCTGGGTTCTCCAGGGTTCTCCAGGGCTCTCTGGGTTTTCTGGTTTTGTCCTACATGTCCAAAACATGCAGAGAAGGTTGTGGTTTGGACCTTTTTGTGTCCATCTTACATGTCCAGGGTTCTCCAGACTTTTCCAGAGTTCTCTGGGTTCTCCAGGTTTCTCCAGGGCTCTCTGGGTTCTCCAGTTTCGTCCCACATGTCCAAAACCATGCAGAGGTTAACTGCCCATAGGTATGAGTGAACACTTGTTTTGTCTCTATATGTTGTACCTGCGGTTATTCGCTTTATGTCAGCTGGAATTGGCACCAGCAGCCCCCCTGACCCCTCACGTTAAGGATAAAGAGGTATACAATGAATGAATGAATGAGAGCAGAAGGCAGCTAGAGGAGTAAACATAAAAAATCAATATTGTTCAACAAGCTATTGAATAAAATTAAGAAATATACCAGAAGTTACAAGCTAATTATTTCTTAACTGAATTATTTCTGCCAGTACTCGACAACAGCAAGACCTTCACATATATATAAAAAAACAACTATGCTTATGAAACTGAGGAAAGTGCATGGAGTTTATTCCACTCTTTTGTAAAATGACTCATGTTGCCTGGAGAAGAAGAACAACAACGTCTTGATGTAAGTCGTAGCAAAAAGGAAACATCTCATGAATCAACAAAGGCGGGGAATAGAAAGCTTGCAGAGAAACGAGTGTCAGAGTCAGAGATCACGCCAATCACACACCCTTGAACAAGTATTAGATTTTTGAGTGTCGGTGCAAAAAAGACGATGGGATGGAGTAGAATGGTAGACACAAAAGAGTAATGAGGACAGATATGAGCAGAGATGATAACAGGCAGTTGTTCAAGCTGCTTTATACAACAACTTAATCCTCGCATTCATATGAAAAGGTACAACTTCAGGTCTAACCTTGGTATAAACCTCAGTGCAGAGAGCAACAGAGTCAGTCAATGGATTATCCTTGAATATGTTGAGCTGTTAGCATCGACGGTAACAAATGTTTTCCCCGCTGTTCTCGAAGCAAAAGACACCAAATGTCAAGCTAGACACGTCATATCTGCTCTGCTGAACCTGACCTCTGCACCTCCCTGTGGGCGAGGAGGAGGAGGAGAAAGTAAACAAACAAACCCCGAAAAGGACTGATAACTTATTCAGTTGTTGTGTTTAATGCAGCTCTATAGGCACAGTATTCTCCTGAGGTGAGGAGGTGAGGTGCACCAGCATTTGCTCGCCGTGAGGCTGTGAGGCTATTGTGGAAATCCTTGACCTTGACCTGCCAATGTGTCCTTCCACTTCCTCTGGAGGTTGCAGCCCCGAAGTCCACGTCTTCTTTAATGTAGTTTTAGGATAAAAGCATTGGGATGGAAGACAGAGACGTACAGGACAATACACATGGCAGGAAGCCCAGTTATTGACATTTAGAAACAATTCTGAGCTAAGTCATCACGATGGCTGTGACTCACCTTGATGCTAACAGTGATCTATACCTCATTATGGACGTATTCTGACTGTGCACGTCTTGTAAAAAAATCTGTTTTCCCTTATCCAAATGTGCCCTACTGTGAGTCAAATGACGCGTTTCACAGTAGGGCAAACTTTGAAAATGGAAAACAGATTTTTTTACAACTCAGTGAAAAACTGAGGGAGGGAAGCACATTTTCTAAATAATACTACTGCTATTCTAGCAATAAAAAGCCACATTCAAATCGGTGAAGTATCCCTTTAAGATATTGAACATCAACTACCAAACAGTGAAATTTTCATGTCGAGAACTCCAGGAAGAGCTTCATTTTGTGTTTTTGATAGACTAAGGATTAATTAGAAGAACCGATGGCTCCCCGGACAAGACACTTAAACCCAATTTCCTTTTTGTTGCCGTGCCAGCCCGCTTAAGAGCACAGCATGTGCTGTAAATACAGATCATTTACTACATTGTACTTTTCCCACACACACACTCGCCCAGTAAGAAACTCTATCACAAATACTGTTTTTTCTTTTCCTCATTTTCCCTTTCTTTTATTTCTCTTACTTTAATTCTGAGGTACGCCACAAAGTCCCTGAGCAATTCAAGGCCTTTAAACATTAACAATCTTGTTTTACTCAAACATAATAACTGCATAAATGCACCTAGAAATTTGGATTTTAGAGTAAATGTTTTGTTTTCTCTATAAAGCAACCGTGCAGTTGCTTCCACGTTGCCATCTCAACCTTGTTGTGTGTGTGTGTGTGTGTGTGTGTGTTTGTGTGCATGTGCATGTGCGTGTGTGCATGTCCGTGTGTGAATGTGGTGACATCATGCTGTTGACTGAGAGAGAGAGCATGTTATTTATTGGGAGTCCATATCCTGATTGAGAGACGTGAGTGCGTTTCCACTCATAATCATTCCTTCCATCGCTCCCTCTCTCCTTCCATCTGTCTCTTTTATGCCTCTCAATTTCCCCTCTCAACTCCATCCCCCCTTTTTCCTCCCTTTCATCCACACTTGTTGTTAATTTTTGTTTTTTTTCATTCTTAATCTTTTCCCCCCCCCAGCCCCACCGCCCCTCCCTTCTTAATTATTTTTATGACTTCCTCTCTGGGGATGTTTGGCCCTCTTTACACCACATCTATCTCCACCTCCTCTCTCATCCTTTTATCCATCACCCAAACGGTCACCAGTGGATTTATTGGCCATGACATCATTTGTCGCTGACGCTGTGCGGCCGTCACTGCTGAAAGTTTTTATTTTTTTAATTCACTGCGTTTCCTCTCCGGCTTCTTTACCTCACATTGATTCCATGTAATTACTGTGGACAGAGGAGGGAGAGTGCAAGAGAGAGACACAGATCAGGAACTGGGATGAGGGGAAGGGAGCCGAAGGAGAGACAGTAGTAAGTGGTTAATGCTGATACTAATTCAATGGTATTACAGCTGTCAAAGCTGTGCGTTTATTTCCTCATGATTCGACCCCGTGCTGCTGCGCTCTACTCCTCTGACATGTCTGAGCTTAACATTTTTGCTACATTACAGCTTTATTTATCCACACACCCTGTTGTTAAGTGTCTGATCCAATCTCCCCTGCCGTGCATTACAACGATATCTAATGTACACAATTTGATCCATAAGCGTCAGTACGCCAAGAATGGAGGATGAAAAAATACTATTTTCAAATGTATATCAATACATACACTACTGCTCAAAAGCTTGGGGACACCTATACATTTTTTTATGTTTTCCATACAAACACACTTTTATTCATCAAAAGAGTTGTAAAATGAATAGAAAATATAGTCAAGACACAAGATTAGAAATAATGATTTTTATTCAAATTAATCATTTTGCCCTTTCGTCAAAGAACCAGCAAAACTGTTTCCAGCTGTGCTAACATAATTGCACAAGGATTCAAGGAACGTTTGCAGCTATAATAGTCGGTTACCACATTAACAATGTATATAATGTATTTCTGATTCATTTAATGTTATATTCATAACGTTAAAGTGACCCCAGACTTTTGTATGGTAGTATACACAATTTGATTAATAAGCGTCAATAAGCCCAGAATGGAGGATGAAAATATACTATTTTAGATTTATATCAATTACCCTATTTATACATACAGTACAACGAAAATAAATTACAATTACAATTGTATGATTGTACAATTACAACGCCTAACTCTCCGTAAGTATAGAGTTCAACATGTACGCATCCAACACAATCATCTGCTTTCAATAACAACACACACTGTAGTATGACGGGAGTGTCAACTTAATGGAAAAGTATTAAGTTGACACTCCCAAAAAAGTCTCATGAGTCAGAGTCATGAAAAAAATTAGCCGCCCGCTCGTCATTTGTGAATAATAATATTATGTGCACGCTCAGAAGTGCAAAAGACAAATCCAGGCGACTTAATGTCATCCATTATTCATGGGATTGAACAGAACTCCGATGTGTCATCAGAGAAAACAGACAGCCGTTTTGAATTATTAAATAATCAGAACACACACACAAAAAATAATAATAACGTATGTCTTGTGTGTTGTGCGCACGTCTGTTTGCTTGTATGTGCTGGTGGGGGGAGCCTTGTTTGCTCTCATTATCCTGAGTAGCACTCACTGTAATCAGTGTTTCCTGTTTGGTATTAAATTCAAGCCGGAGCTCAGCCGATTGATTGACTGACTGGATTGGCAGACGGATTATAGTCGTGATCGGCAGGTAGGTGGAGTAAAGTCATACGAGTACCGTTCAGTCATGGCCTTGGAATGCATGCACGAGAATAAAGACAAATGTGTCTATAGTGATATGATTTTATGCTGAAAGAGGAACAGCAATCCTAAAATTGTAATATGCTTTTCCAATTATCAGTGTCTGCACCGTTCTACAATTCAGATTGCTTTGAACGTAGTGCTCCGGCAATTAACCTTGTGACCAGTTGATTAGTCTGTGACTAGCTTAATGGAAGAAACAACACTTTCAGCACCTGTTCGCCAGCTAATCCTTGCACAGTATTAGATTGTCACTAACACACGAGCAGACAGGAAGATCAACTGAGTGCCTGTCTGATTGCAGAGAGGCTGAGAAGTGATTGTTTGACACTGGTGTATAGAGGTTGCCTTTTGATTGGCTGGCTAGATTATGGTACTGGGTGTTAAGGAGAACATCTGATGGTGATATTTTGAAAGAGGGGGCAATAATTTGCATTTATTGGTCAGTTCTCGCATGAATCTACTAATTTTTTGGGCTTTTCCATTAGTGACAGAACCTGGTATCTGGTGCTTTTTTTTAGTGCCTTCTCTGCCGAGGTTCCAAGGGAGCTGAGCCAATACTAAAATGTGACGTTGACAGACTGTCGGCCACTGATTGATCAGAGAGTGTCTTCGAGAGTCGGGAGTGCAGCGCCTGACACAAGAATCAAACAGATCAATGCAGAACTGTAGATCAGTTAAAAGGTCTAATGTTTGTTAACCTCCAACCTTTAGCAATGGAAATGTCTAAAAATAGCAATATTTAACAGAGGAGTCTGGTGTATTTAGTGACAGCATGGCCAAAAAACACAGATCGTGAGACGAATCTCAAGCCAAACCGAGTAGTTGTGCTAGAGCTGTATCATGGAAAAGCGTCATAAGTGTAATATGGGGAGGGAAGATGAAGGAGAAAAATATAATCTACAAACAGAGACTCAGAGGTTTATAAATAATACAAGCCAGTATCATGGTTTAACCCTTTTTCTGGCAAGGCAGAGACTCGCATACAAGTTTGTCTAAATCATCTATCCGCTCATTCTGAGTTGATGATAGTAAGTGTAGAGATGTCCCTGCACCCTTTTCTTGCTCCTCCTGGGGGCAGCTGAAATGTTCCCAGGCCAAATGAGATTTATAATTTCCCCAGTTTCTTCCTAGTCTGAACATGATTCTCTTGCTAGTTGAACATGTCGGGGAAAACACCCAATCGACTGTGTGCAAGGAAGCATCGTGATCAGCTGCTTGAACCACTTCTGCCGACTCACTTTCATGCGGCAGAGCGAGCGACTGCACTCTGAGCTACCCCCCGTCTCTGAGGGTAAGCTCAACCACCGTTCGGAGGAAACTCATCTCAGCCACTTGAATTCACATTTTCTTTCTTTCAGTCACCTCCCAAAGCTCAGAACCACAGGGGAGGTTTTGGAACAAGCTTTCGATAGCTTTGCCTTCCAGCTCAGCTCCCTCCTGACCACAGCTGTCCGGCACAATGCCTGCCTGTCAGTCAGTCTCAAGCTCCATTTTGTCCTTACTTGGGAACAAGATTCTGAGATAGTTGAACTCGTCTACTTTGGGCAGCAACAGGAGTGGTCCATTGTTGCAGAGGACCAGGACCTCAGAGTTGGAAGTGCTGAATTGCAATTAATAACAAGTTTTAGCACATGCATTTTAAATAATAATGCTATAAAATTGCCCATCCATCCATTTTCTACTGCTATATCATCCACATAACGGTCTTGGGGGGTACTGTGCCAATCTCAGCTAGCATAGGCTTCTGAGCGGGTCTCGTAAGGTATTAGATTTGTGTCAATAACACTTTTCACAAATCAAACAACACTTTTTATGTAAAGCCTCTGTAAACCCAAATCCACAAAAGTCTAACTATGTAATTTAGGGTCTGATGTACATAATATTTAACATGTGAAAATATTATAAATCAGTTTTCATCCAAATTCGAAATATTTGTCTTTTATATTGTTGAAAAGTCGGTTCCAATTGGGCGGAGTTATCGCTGAGGCGTATGCCATCATACAGCCCAGAGACGAACGGTTAAAAACGGTGAGCCAATACATCCATAAATATTCTTTTGACACATACTGTATACAAAAGAATAGCAGCGGTAGTCCAGCGGTTAAGTAGGTGGATTTGAACCGCGAAGGTCATAGATCAAATCCGGAGGGTGTTACTTACTTTTTTAACCTTATTATTGAATAAAGCATTATTAATACGTAAAGCATATTGTACAAAGCATTAAATGCAAATAAATATATTGGGTGTGTGGTGGTAACCTCGACTGGGCCAGCCATACATTTGCCCCGTATGCCACGATGTCTCAGCCCTAAAAATATATCTCTATTTCCTCCGCCTGTGGTGCGCCGCGAGCAGTTCTAGGTCGGCTTGGAAAGGCTCAGGGCGAAAGGTGGCAGGCGGCTCTGGCCGTCTGCTTTACAGCGATACCGTGACGCGGACATGTGTACTCGCTGTGCCTTCTCTCGTCCCCGCTGGCTGCCTCCTCATCACTGGGTGGGTTCGTCAGCGGCCGGGCGGGCTATCGCTGAAATCAGACAGCCGGATCGGTCCTTGGGGAGCGATCCTCGGGGAACGGTCCCTCTGCCCTCGGCGTGACTGTCAATCAAGAGCATTATCTGCCACGCCCACACTGTCCTGAGCAGTGGTCTAAACCAGTCTAAACAGCAAAATGAGCTGTTTTCAAACCAGGTTTTTTAATAGTTATTTTCCCTCAGACTTCTGTGGATGCTTCATGAGACACTTAACTTTGATATAATATAAGCATTTTTAACATGTGGATTTGGGTTTACAGAGGCTTTAAGAACCAAAACATTATTGATTGGTTTTCTGTGTGTGGGCGGGCCTTAGGAAGCTGCCTGATTGTAAATATCTAAAGTTTGTCAGATTATAAACGTCAGATATTTACAATTTTTTTGTTGGATGTTGACGGGGGAAAACTTGCGGAATGAATTCCAGTCGGACAGTGACTCCAAACTGTGACAACCTCTGGTCTATTTAGCTGTCACTCCAAAACTCAGTAGCCAATTAGCAGGCGGTTTCCTAAGGCTGACCACAAACAACAAAAAACAAGACTCAAAGAACAAATGAATGATTAAATAGATCTTTTTTTTTCTTCTTAAAAAGTGTTGTTTGATGGAAAATAATTCCATAGTCTCAAACCGGGGTTTTGTGCTAACCATTACACCAACCATTTAGTGGTCGTAGCCTTCAAAAAACAAGCCTAAGAAAGATGTAACACATGGAAACAGCCTCCATTGTCCCTCTCTTAAAATGAAATCACACGCTATGAATTTTACACAAGAGAGACAAAAGCATATGATATGATAAAAGCAAATATTTGCAGAATCCATTGTTGTTTGGTTGTGAATGTTCTCTAATTGGTTCCGTATAGACACAGGGTTTCCCGAATATCTGATAACAATCTCTCTGGTAATGGACCATTTCCAACCAATCACGGTCCCCTATGCAGAGATATGAAATCTCGGAATCTCACTATCTATGAGCTGTGTGTGTGTTTTTTGTGTCATATCCAGCTCATTTAACTCATTAATCTTTTAGGAGGGATTCCCAGTAAAGCTTTGATCAAGGCTCTCCCTCACTCTCTAGCTCTCGCTCTCTGCGATGGCTCTTTCCCAAAAGTCTGAAGCAGTTACTCCACATTGACATTGACATTTCAGTTACACTGCTCTCTCAAAACCTTGGACCAAACTGATGGTTTCAAGGGCTTTGTTTACCGGTAGCGTTTGAGCTTGAATTCACTTTGCTGGAGATGATTGTTATTTACTCTTTGCAGCTGTTAGGTAGACGCTGTGAGGATTTTATCTTAAAGGAGACTCTTAAAGGAGACATATTATGCAAAATCAACTTTTTAATCATTTTAATACTTATATTTGGGACTGTGGAGGTGCTATGAGTAGGCCAAGTGTGAAAAAAAGATGACTCACTCATGTTTTGGTGGTCCTCCTCAGTCTAAGTACAGGAGCTAAAACATGCAATGGTAACTTCTGCGTCATTGCTACGTCACAATGAGACATTCCTAGAATTGTTGTCTCGCAGAGCACCGTTTTGTCTCAATAGTATCTGGAAGAGCAGAAGTCCATGAAGTGTTCTATTCTTGGCTGCACAGTGCAGCACAGAGTTCTACACAAACTTCCGGCCTCAGAGGATTTACATTTTATATATGATGGCAATTTGCCTGCTGGACTCAGCAAACGATTGCTTTTCCAAATGCTACCTGCTGTTAGCTGCCGGAGCCTCAGTGACGCTGACATAGTTTCCTGTGTCTCATTTGCATTTAAAGAGACAGGCACTCAAAACGCGTTCTGAACAGGGCTGTTTTGGCAGGGTGATTGAACTGCTGTGGTGCTTCATCCTTAAGGTATTTTGACCAAAGCATGTCACAGACATGTTCATTAGGACACCAGTGAACTAGGTTAACTATTTCGTTAGAAATAGGCTATAATATGTCTCCTTCAAGGAGTTTAAAATAGTATAGGACATGTGTCTGTCTATTGATGACTTGTCAAACGAGGCTTTAAGGTCACAAAAGGTTTTTGCTAGCTCTTCCGTAAGTTAAGTCGATTGACTTGGTGCAGATCTATGATCAGCGCTGTTCTTCAGAGATCACAGACAGATGGCCCTAAAAGGCTCCCTTTCAACTGCAGATATATTAGTTTATTGACGTTGTGCGCATTCATTATGCATTTGTGGTTTCAGAAAGGGCAGAATATTTAATTTTTCAAACTAGCGTTAATAAAAAAAGAAAAAAAAAGAAGAATGTTTCAGTGTTAAAATGTAAGGCTTTTGAGAATCTGTTTTAATTTGACAAGACAGCCGAAACCCCACTACTGTGTAAAAGTGGCCCTAACCTTGGACCTCGAAGCATAATAGGGACCCAAAACAGAATTCAGACTATTACATTACTCATCAGCACACCAAAGGCCAGGAGAATGCAGAGTATGGATTCCCTAAAAAGCCATCCCACTCTCATTTCACCCGAGTCCTTGCACTGAAATGGCATTTTCAAATTGGAAAAGGAACACAATACGGGCGATGTGCACAGGAACACAGATGAGCGGCGGCTTCTCTTGGCTCTGTCGTCCTCCTCCTGCTGCTGCTGCATTTTTATCTCTCCACGCTACTCTGTCTTTCTTCATCAACATCCTTGTCCTCCTCCGTCTCCACCTCCTCCCTCGGACACACTTTCATTAACGGACGTTTAACAGACGGAGATGGCTTCCTGTGATATTTGAGAGTGGAAGTCTGAGAATCTGTCATTTTCTTTCTCTCTGAGGCGAAACAGTGGCGGGCCAACATTCTCCCGCATGAGTCAGTGTGAACAGTCTCCCTTTTTATCAAAATAGCTAAATAATGAGACTGTGTGTGTTGTCCAATGTGATTTATTCATTTTGTGGAAATATGTTCTAATGAGGCTTACAGTGGGGTCACAGCAGGCCAGCGCTTAATGACAAATAAATAGTGAACAAAGTGCTGTGATGGCTTTGGGGTCAGGTAGCATTTAGTTTTTTTTTTTGAGCTGTTGCAATATCTATTATCGCTCTGCAAACATCCAAACCAGTTCTACTAGCAGTTTACTGAGAATGGTTTGAGGAACAAATCCGGGTTATCCCAGTTATCCGGGCAAAAATGACCTTGTTGATGTCAAGGTCAGAGGAGAGCGACCAGACTGGTCATAATAATAGAGAAAAGGCAACAGAAAGTAAGCAATAACCGCTTGTTAGGGCCGAGGTTTGCTGCAGCAGATCTTGTGCCTCTCTTGTACCTAATAAAGTGGCCAACATACAGTACCGTTCAAAAGTTTGGGGTCACCTATACATTATTTTTTTTGTATGTTCCATTAAAAGTCACACTTTCATCAAAAGACTTGCACAATGAATAGACAATATAGTCAAGACATTGACAAGAATAGAAATAATGATTTTTATTCAAAATAATCATTTTGCCCTTAAAACGTTGCTTTCGTCAAAGAACAAGCAAAACTGTGTTTTCAGCTGTGCTAACATAATTGCACAAGGGTTTTCTAATCATCCATTAGCATTCTAACTCGAGTGTATTTCTGATTCATTTAATGTTATATAAAATCCTAAAAAAATAATGACATTGTTGGTAGTGTGTGTGTATGCTACTCCTGTGTTATAAGCTGTATGTGACCGAGGGCAGTGTGTGTGTGTTTCAGTGACCTGACATTATCTGTTGTGTTGTGTGTGAATGTGTGTGCTCAGGTGTGTAGACGACCTTTGTAAACAGATATGTGTGACATTTTTACCTTCTTTTGTTGCGGTTCAGCGACTCGTCGTGCGTGGCCATTGTTGTTGCCCTGATAAACTTTGTGCCAGCTCATTAAAGTGTGAGGGTGTGCTTCTGTTTGCATCCGTGTCGGAGCATAAAAGTGGGTAAATATTTAGTGAGATTTAAAGTCAACCGTTGGGAGGAAATTGCACTATTGGCTCTGAGGTGTTTCAGTGGATTTTCTTGTACAGATTAAAAACACATTGTTGTACATTTAATGGCATACAATCTCAGGGCTTTAAAAGTAATAGATTGTGCCGCCTATACAGCGATATTTATGCTAGAGCTGCAACTAACGATTATTTTCACAATCGATTAATCTGTTGATTATTTTCTCGATTAATCGTTTGGTCTATAAAATGTCAGAAAATGTGTTTGTCAAACCTGAAAAGACGATGTTCTTGAATGTCTTTGTTTTGTCCACAAACCAAAAATGATTCAGTTTTAATGATTCCTTTGTTATGTGGAGCAAAGAAACAAAGAAAATATTCACATTTAAGAAGCTAAAACAATCAGAAATCTTGTTTTAATCATGAAAAAAGCTTCTATCAAACCGATTATCAAAATAGTTGACGATTAATTTAGTAATCGAGTTTAGTTTCAATTCTAATTTATGCACTCCTCTGTTTGTGGGAGAGATTTTGCAAAATAGCTTAACTGTTAACTTTTTTTTTTCAACACTATTAGAGAGGCCGAATTTGATTTTTTTTAAGAAATCAGCTTAACAGATCAATTTATTCTAGTTATTAAAAAAAAGAGAGCTTTTCATTTGCAGATGAACAGAAGAAGAACTCCCTCTCTCTATTGATCCTGGTGACCATTTGCAGGATAGATTTTCTGTTTCCGAAGCCATTTTGTTGATTCCAACCCATTAAATCTCAAGTTGCATTTTCCCATGCCCTTAAAATCACTGAGCCCCACATACTTCTCCCCCCTACCACCACCACCAGATTCTCCTCCTGATAGACTGTTCAATAACTTAATGTTGCCAGGAACTCTAATGTAATTCCAGCAAGTGTGAGCTGAGTTTTTTTGGCCAATGTCGCTCTGCAATAAAACTTTCTTCCAAGACACAAGAGAGTGAATCATCAGCCGCTTTAAAAGGGGTCTCGGACCCCATTCAGTGGTGCAACACGTCTAAATATACACAATTAATTTGATCTATCGTGAACCGAGGAGCCGTCGCTGTGACGCATTGTTGGTTTGGGAAAGTTGCAGAAAGGGGACACACAGGGCGAAAATTCATCACACTGAAATTCAGTTTACGTCTTTTACTTTCCTGTGCTGTGCGAGTGAAATTAAGCACTACGAAAGAGGATTAGGGCCACGCAGGAAAAAAACATTTACTATATTTATACAGTAATATTGTATCTTATTTATTTATTTAGTACTGACTTTAAACTAAGAATTCTGACTTTATTCTCAGAATTCTGACTTTAAACTAATTGTTTTACCTGTGTGGCCCTAATCCTCTTCTGTAAAGCACAGCACAGGATGTACCTTTGTTAGAGTTTCAGTGTGGAACGTAAATGTTTCATTTAAACCTGACAAGACTTATTTAACGATTGGAATACAAACTGATTACTTGTATTATGGTGTAAAGAAAAAAAAAGTATACTGAGAATAAAGCCTCCAGAAATGAATTTGACATTTAACAAAAACTCAAAAACAAAAACATGATTAGGCTTATCCTGATCCTGACCTCTTTTAACCCTGCTACAGTTTAATATGCTGTTTCCCATGGCGACCACGCTGCTTATCAGTGGAGTCGAGTGTGTTTGAGTCTGTAATAAAACCCAGAACTCAGCTATTGATGAAAAAACTAATCATGAATACAATATTAGTATCTTTGGGGGTATTACCTGGAGTAGATTTTTTAGCTTTTATCATTTCCAGTGCTTCTTTGTTGTTGTTGTCTGGGAAACATTTTATTATATTTTATCTTATATTACAGTCTGGAATATCAAAGGTCTGCGTCTCGTTGTTATTTTGCAGCTCAGGACTTTGTGTCTCAGACGAGAGATCTCTCCCCATGTGAACGTCCGACTTTCAGAGTGTTGATTTGTCGTGTTTGCTGATGTGAGTTTGCAAATTTACTGCCCGTGTTTTTGTCAAAGGACAATTGTCTTCCTTCCTCAGCTTGAGGTGTGATTTCCCAGTGAGGAATGGATATACATGGAAATCCATTTGCTTCTGAATGCTTCATACTGTTTTGTCTGGGGTCTGCAGTCTTTTCAAATTTAAATTCCCAAAGCGTTCTTGTCCATCACACTCACAAAAAAACAGCAGCAGCACCGGGATGTTGAAAGTACAGGAAAGATTAGAGAATTGTGACAAGGAAACAGACGTTTTTCACATGGGGGGAAATATATTGTATGCAAGTATTGTATAGAAAGCCGACGCTGACTCCTTTACACAAACTCACACAAGAATGAATCACTCCACTCTCATATTGGCTGATGAATGTGTGATGTTTGTACGTCAATCCAGAGTTTTTGCCCTTCATTCTATTTGAATTTAAACACTGCTCTCAACAATTCTCCACTAACCATAGCATTTGACTTTGCACAAATGGTTTAGGCACATGGAAACTGTTAACCCTTTAACACTGTGCTTATTTTAACTGTAAAAGGGCCAGAAAATGTTTTTTTGCCTATTTGTCCAGAATAACGTTCAATATCTGGCAGTTATTTACAATTTACTGCCTGTAAAAGTAGTGTTTTAACAATTTAAACTGGAGAAAAACAAGAAGTAACAATGTAGTTGTACATGAACACCATATTTTGAATGTTAAATTTTAAGTTTGAACATTATACATCATATTTAATAAATATTACATTTGTATGAGTTTTTGACAATGTCCAAAAACAGGCGTTTACAGACATTTTCCCAACTTTTTGCCCAGAAAGATGCTGATTCGCCTCCAAAAGCACGAGTGACCCTAATAGCCACACGTTGGCTCGGTGTTAAAGGGTTAATAACCTAATTTTGATTTGTCAATCTACTTATTTTATAGGAAACATGTCAAAAACAGCTGAATTGGAAGGCTGAATCCCTTAAAATGTAGCATAAGTGCTTTTCTACTGACAGTTGTTGTGTTTTTTCTCGTATGACAGTGTGTGCTGAGTTTTCAGTGCCTCTTGCATTTCATGCAAGTGGCTTGATGGCCTAATGGTTTGGGAGATTGTTCCATTACTAATAGATAACAGGCTGGGGCTCGGTACAATAACCACATGCCCTTAAGCAAGTCACTGAAGCCCAGTTTGCTCCATCACTGTCAGACCTGCAGCTGTGTGCGCCTCGCCTTGGGGACGCCACATTGCATAATCCACCAGGACTAGCAGGTCATTATGCGGCGTAATGTCCTGTCATAGTCTACGGTGGCCTGCCATGGCACCGTGATGGGGTATCTCATTTAGGCACTGGCAAATGGGGCAATATCATCTACAGATGTGAGGTGCAAGGGATTTAAAGCTGGAGTTAAGTGGGTGATTTACCAGGAGGGGGTTAGACAAACGCACTCGCTCGCCACTGACTACTGAGCAATTAACGCAGTTACACTGATCCAAATAAGTAATAATGACGCGATATCCACAATAACACTAAAAATGAAGGCGAGGGATCACAAAACCAAAGTCAAGTTTGGTTTCATTTTGAAAATGATGTTAAAGGTTGAGTGTGGAAAGAAATAGTGATTTAATATTTATATAAAGATTTAATTTAATGCAGATTGCAACAAGTCTGTTAGGAAATGACAGCAGCTCTGGCTCGTTCTTCTGGGTTGTTGTAGAAACATCTAGAATAGAATAGTCTTTAATGTCATTGTACTGTATAGGTGCAACGAAATTGAGAATATTAACAAGAAAACAAACATGAATAAAGGATGATATAAAGAATATAACGGGGGAAAAGTTTTCTCTTAAAATAAGGAACAGGATGCAAGCTTTTAAAGTATAAATATACAACCCGATGTTTACCAAAAGCTGTAACCGTAGCTGGTACAGTGTGCAAGAGTGCAAATATGAATATATATAAATATATATATATGTATGTATGTATAAATTTACAAAGATGAGACATTATGAATAAATTCAAATTAAAAAGCAAAGGCCTTGCCCAAAGAGTTTTCCCCCATTGAACCCGCTATGTGTTACATATTGGACCTTTAAAGGTTTGGTGTTTTTATTCTGGTTAAAAAAAGACTGAAATACTGCCCTTTACACTGTAAAAATCAATGTCATATTTCAACCTTTAAAAAACCCAAACTTATACCATGTAATAAATTAGATATTGAAGAAATCCATGTGAGAACACAACCACATATCAAATTCTCGCTTGGTCCATGTATTATTGGCCACACCACAGCGAGTGTGACATATTCCTTTAGCAGGATAACATGAAGTCTAGTCTGTCAAATTGCTAACATGGCACATTTATCACAGCCGCTTACACACACACACACACAGCTCAGGTAATCTAGTAGCAGAAGCATTAAACCTTCGGGCTGAAGTTTTCGACACCTTTTTCACACTTAGACACACACACACACACCTACACTCTTAAGCACACACGTAAGAAAAGACCTATGTGCTGAGACATGTGCTGTGCACACGGTGGTGATGAATTGAGACGAGGTTGTTCCATCACTCAAGTACATTGCAAAAGTGCTTTTCTAATCTCGCAAATGTGTGTGTGTGTCCGTGTATTTGTACCTCTTTATGACCTTTTCTGGTATAAACACTGACCTTGTGAGGACCAGTAGCCAAAACATCATTTCTGAGGACCTGGTTAAGTTAAAGGGATAGTTCGGAATTTTGGACATAAGACCTATTTTCCAACTCAGCCGGTGTGATGGAGACGTCTGGAGACGTTTTCAAGAAATTTCATTTAGTTTTTCTAGTCGCCGCGTTCGCTGGTGCTATGGCTAGCGGTTAAAGTTAGCATGGCATTAGAAACACTCATACCGACTCCACAGTGCACCCGAGGCAAATCAATTGTAATGGCAGACTATTGATGTACATATCTGTGTTGATAGAATGTTTGAAATAAAACCAACCTTGCAATTTGAAGGATTTATGTCTCAGCAGCAGCAGCGCATCATACTTCCTATTAGGCTATGGCTGCGGTGGACTGATTCCGCTGCTGCTGAGAAAGTTGTCCCTCAAAAAATCATGCGATGCGAGGTTAGTTTTGTTTCAAATATTATCCTATCAAATCAGATATGTACATCGATAGTCTGCCGTTACAATTGATTTGCCTCGGGTGCATTGTGGAGTCGGTATGAGTGTTTCTGATGCCATGCTAGCAGGTACCATTGACTTGCGCTAGCCATAGCACCAGCAAACTCGGCAACTAGAAGAACTGAATGAAATTTCTTGAAAACGTCTCCATCACACCGGCTGAGTTGGAAAATAGGTCTTATGTCCAAAATTCCGAACTATCCCTATAAGGGCAAAGATTTATTTAGACTATGGTGAGGTAAAGTTGTCCAGGCGTAATCTGGAAATGATTACGTTTAGTTTAGGTCTGTCCTCAAAAGAATAGCTTCACAAACATGTGTTTCTGAAAAGTTAAGTCTAATCCTAAACCAATAAAACATCAACAAATCCAATGGTGTCACTTCAAGGTTTAGTGGAATCAAATTTTAATTTAAGGCCAGAAGAATCTTCTCTATCACCTTATATTCACCTTATTTTCACGTTTCTTAACATAGTTGAGCCAGCGCTTCTGAAATCCTCTCCCTCTAAACAGACACAAGAACAGACTAAAAAGAAGCCAGTGTGTGTTTGGACTGTAGGACTCTGGTCCATCTTATCACTGTTGTACCTACATATTTGATTAGGTGCATGCAATGTTGATTTTTTTCCCCTCAGCAAAATTAGAGCCAAGCAATTAACCTTGTTCAAATTGTAATCGCAGTTCAATACGATTTAAAAGCCCGTGGTCAAGAGGAGAGGAATGGGTCACTGGTTGAACTGGCAGGACAGGTCAAGGACTTGTGTGCCCCTGAGCGAGGTTACACCCCCCCCCCCCACCATTGCTCTCCAGGCGCAGATAAATCCTCTTTATGGATTGAACACAGAGGTGGAATTTACTAATCACTAATTGGTGTGTGTGTTTGTGCAAATTAAGCTAATTCTAATGATTCAAGCTTGATTTAAGATCATTTTATATCAGTTTTCAATATTCAGTACTGTGCTAAAGGCACCACTAACTTTGTTGTTTTAGCAATCCTATAATGACAATACAGTATACTTATTTTTCAATCGCTTTATTGGAAATACAGGAAACATATGCAGTTTTAAAGGAACACATTTTATTTCAAATATCTGCTTCGAACACCAGGTTTCTTCTGTCTGAGCATAACATACACATGTTGTATGAGTATTAACCCTTAGAAGACAGAGCATTTTGGCTGCTTTCTTCCATTACTATGCTTAAATGTACTATTTATACAGAGGCTTTAAGACAGAGTGCAATATAGAGGCCTTATATCCTTTTTTATGCACAAAAAAGCTATATGAACAAAAAGAAAAAGAATAACCGTCTAATTTTGTAACTTCTGCACAATTATTGCTACTTTATATCACTATGAATATGTGACTTATAAACACACACACCCCCAGGATGTCCATATAAGGAGTTGTGTATTATCCCCATGACAATAAACTGGGGATGTCCTGACACGACTGTATATCAGAAACATCTATTTTAGATATTTTACCCAATTTGTTCAGCTCTAACCAGCAGCAGCAAATACGTAATGCATTATACAATACGTCATCATCGTTTTCGGTTGTAAATTACACACTGGATTATGTAAATTGATAATTTTCTGACGTTTTACAGCTAAACGACTCATGGTCGCCACTTATTTGAACCTTGAGACATGGAAAGAGACGGAGGCAAACCTCCGTTGTCAAGTCTGAGTCACAAGCATGGGCTCAAGGTACAATATGAACATGGCTCCAGCTTCACTATTGATTTGTCTCTCTTTCTTGTCAGTCTGACTGCTGTCTGATGTTTGTCTGGCCTGACTGATCGTTGTCTGGACACTCATTTGTTCTCTCAGCTCCTGGCCCTGCGTGACTCTGCATGTCTACGTGTGTCACACACAGCATCAGTGCGCTCGCATGCGCTGACACAATCATGTGTTTTTTTTTCTAAGTTAAAGGTCCAGTGTGCAAGTTTGAAGTGGGATTATTATCATTTTTTATCATTTTGGACAGCCATATTGTTAAAATAGCCCACAATAGATCTGGAAGAGCAGTTTGAGGTGAGGTGATATTCAGCTGCAAAATGCAACTTTTGTATTCATCAAAACCAAAGAATTGTATTAATCTGTCAATTATTTTCACGATTAATCGACTAATAAGACATTCAAACAGCTTTAATCGATTGATTGCATCACTGCTTCATCTTAGTGTAAAGAAAAACAGCTTAAAAATGTGTCACCTTGACATGTTTTCATGACATAAAAGGTCAAAAGGTTTTGTTTATCTCAACTTTCTGCAAACCAGTTGAGATAAGAGTTAAGAGTAAACATGGACACATACAGTCACAGTACGTGTGTCATTTCAAACTTCAAGCATATACAAAATGGAAACAGCTGCTGTGGCACAACAGTGCAAATCCCCACCTGCTTCATGCACAAATGCCGTAACTAAAGGCTTTTTTCCCCCTTTCTCCCGCATTCCAACATGCGCTCCATCTGCTGCCACCTTTGCCACTTCCTTCATCATTTTTCTTCAGCTCTCATGCAACATATTCTATTTCCCTAAAGGAGGGTTTTAGTGGGGGTCCTTGAGGAGAAAGGTGCCAGGTTTAATCCCTGACTCTCTCACACACACAACGTGCAGACTTTTGCAGAACAACACCTCTGGTGTGTAATTTCTCAACTTTTGAGCAGAACGATCAGCCTGGGACTTTTGTCTGTATCGCAGCCAAAGTGCTAATGGCTCTATTTAACTGTCGGTGGCCATAATAGAAACAGAACAAATGCTGTTTATACTACAGGGGGAAGAGTCTCTAAGAGCAGTGCCAGGATCGAGGTGATAAAGATCTGAGTGATAGCATTTTTGTGCTGTAATCTAATAACTTGGCACGTTTGGTGTCTATTGATCATTTAATATTTGGCAGGTTTCACTTGTAAAAAGTCCTATTTATATTCTGGTGTGATAAGAACTGTTAAAGTTGCTTCACCTTTTTATTATTATTATCATTTATTTTCTTTTTTTTCACTATTTGAATGAAAACCCTCATTAGTCAACGTCAGCCTTGTCATCGCACTCACCGCTGCCAATCGTCGAGACGGTAAAACATGCGGGCTCATGTGTGCTCGGGGAGAGAATGTACATGTTTGAATTGCCCTTCATTCAGCAAGCATCCGAGAGTGAGACATGAATGCTCCTGTGGCTGTAACACATGTACACTCATGCCTTCCAAAAGTGGGATTACAGTGTGCAGAAGCCTCTTTTGACGTTTGAATGCACACATAGGAAACACGGTGCTTTATCACTGATAAGTCTTAGTTTAGGGACGTGACGTGTCTACAATATTTTTGCGAATCACTTTAGATTAAAGCATCACCAGTACGTTTTTGATGAGATTGTGGTTAACCTCATTTCATCGCTTATGGAAATCTGTCAGGAGAAGTTTGTGCTGCTCAAACTTTGTAAGTTGTGATATAATATAGCTGCTCTCGCTCTGTGCACCTAAGCTTACTGGTGTCTCACTGCAGCGACCTGAGTTTTATTTACCTAAATTATTTACCTAATGTCTCTGAGACCAAGCACGTGTGCTCCCACAGTGGGAGGACTCTCAGATTCAGACGTGGGTTATTGAGGTGAATCCAGTGGTGCAATGCAGTCTTAAGGACCAGGAATGAAATGAAGCAGGTGTTTTCAAGTTTAAACCTCTTAATCCTGGATTTATTTT
The DNA here is from genome assembly GCF_963457635.1 of Microchirus variegatus. Taxonomy (NCBI): domain Eukaryota; kingdom Metazoa; phylum Chordata; class Actinopteri; order Pleuronectiformes; family Soleidae; genus Microchirus; species Microchirus variegatus. The sequence continues at coordinate 15,586,590 of NC_139817.1, read as the reverse complement.
GATTTTGTGGCTGCAGAATTGTCAACACATGTTCAATGAGTGAGTTCTTCTGCCTCTTTTTCCAAGATAACTTTCACTTTCGATGTCTGGCAGCCATTCAAACTGATTCAACTGATTCTTCTAGTCGTGTGAATGTGCAGTCGTTCCACTGACGTATATGTTGTATATTTCTCTGCTTTCCGGTTATCCATCCGTCCATCTTCTACCGCTTTATCCTCCACATTCCAATCTGAGCTGACAATAGGGTGAAAGGCGGTGGACAGATCGTCATCCATCCATCTTTTTTTTGGTTGGCATTGACAGGACGGTCACAGAAGGTTTAAACTCATCATACTCAACCCTCTGTATAACAAACAGTTCTTTCAATCTTAATCTCAATGCCAATTGGCTTTGTGGACATTGCTTCTTGCAAATTTCCACTCAGATTTGAATCATTTTCCACTAAAGACGATACAAATAAAATCCACAACATGACAGTCGTCACTAATCTTGAATTAGCCTTTTATGTAATCTCATAATGAGCGAATAACTTTGCTTCATGTTTGGTGTCAAAGCAGTAGAGGATTTCTACTTAACAACTGCAATGGGTGATATTCCGTCTGCAGGAGCTCCTGCAGGAAATCAACAGGTACATTTTTTGTGCGTCGCTCCCCAGAACTGCTGCAAAAATCCCCGCGAAGCAAACTTGTTACGTGTTTCGATTCGTCCCCTGTGTCTCCTGCCATGTTGAAAGCATTTCACACACACACACACACACACACACACACACACACACACACACACACACACACACACACACACACACACACACACACACACACACACACACACACACACACACACACACACACAGTTAAATGGATCATCTTGGATTGATTTAAAAACTCCTAATAATTCCCTTTGAAGTGCTGGTTCATCTCTTCTTCATCATCTCTGTTGTCTGCATCCCAACGTTTAAAAAAAAATATAAGAAAATAAATAACAGGTAGCCATAGCAACAGCTGTGCACTTCATCTGCTCGTTAAAAAAGTGTGGCCAAAGTAACACCTGGAGCACAGCGTATTTAATAAGGACACAGGTAGACGTGATGTGCCATCACCGTCAGGATATTAATTACTTATCACCACGAGGATCAGGTGCTGCAATATGACATTAAAAAAAGAGTTGTACATACAATATAATAAATGTTTATTTAAGGCTTGATAAACAGAAATGTGCTGATGGAGGAGAGGGTGAATGTGAAGTTTTTAAGACAAAAATAGAAGGTAGTGTAGACGGGATGGGAAACATCTCTTCTATGGTTATATATGTGTGTAATACAGAGAGAACCAGAAGGAGATGAAGGGGAGTTCCGTTGTGAGTGCGAGGAGAGTTTCAGCAGACAAAGAGGGCGAGCTACTGGAATGTCAACACGACTCTGTCTACACATGTGGGCAAAGTTCTGTCTACACACACACACACACACACACACACACACACACACACACACACGGAGAGAGCACGGATATATTAACCCTACAAATTTCTCATGCAGATGTGCAGAAACTCAGTGTGTGTGTACATCTGCAGTGCTGATACCAGTGTTTGGAGCTGCGATGAGCCGTGTAAAATGAAGAGCAAACATACCTGGATGTCATTATAGCTCGAGCTTCAGACGGGATTATTGCTGGAACGGAGAGAGAGGCCTATGACTAACCGTGTCCATGTATATATGTGTGTGTGTGTGTGTGTGTGTACATGTGGTTTTTATTTGCACAAGTATCCACACATACAGTGTGTATCTTTGCACATTTGCAGTCCAGTCAGTGAGTGCACACTGCTGTGTTCTCAGGTTTTTATGCTTTTATGTAAACACATGAAGTAGACACACTGTTATCAGTGCATTTATACAGATTTATTCTTATTTGTTCTTATTATTTTTAGTTTTTTTCTTCTCCCCCTCCCTCCTCCGTCAAAGAGCCCTTACGTCTCTCACTCATCCATAACACGTGTTTTGACATTCCACCAACAAAGCCCCTTAATTTCCCCCCACATTCGGGTGTCCTGTTGTTACAGCGCTCAACATCTCCACATTTCTGTGGTTTCACAGTCTGTGGCTGACCTGTCTGAGGTCTGGGAGTGAGAGAGAGAGTGAATTGTGGAGAGTTATTTTGGATTTTGGATTCAGAGTCATTCATGATAATGATGATGATGATGATGATGATGATAATGGACGTATGGCAGCCACTGCAACCCATGATCAGTATAAGTAAGAAATAAAGAAAGTAAGTAAGAAAGAAAGGAAAGTTTCTTGTGGGTCTGTTAAGGTAGAAGAAGTCTCATCGATTTCACACTGTCGTGTCCTCCGGCCGCTTCTCTTTCCATTTGTTATTGACAGTTAATTCTGCTCCGTTTAAGCAGAGCTGCTGCTGCTCGTGTGCTACGCGCTTTGCATTTAGTGCATCTGGCAGCACATTTAAATGAATTCCTTTACAGTCTTTCCTATCCTCGCGAAATCAAAAGCGATGTTTTTGTAACGAACGGGTAAAAGTTCTGGATTAGAGCTCTGCAGCGAGGTTATTATAGTTCATAGGAAAACTAAAATTGAAAAAAACATTATTTTTTGTTAAACTGGATTGTGTCTGAACAAAAACAAGTAACACTTTAGATTAGGGAACACATATTCACCATTAATTAGGTGCTTACTAACATGGATATAAGTAGCATACTAGCCCTTTATTAGTAATTATTAAGCACCTATTAACACCTTATTGTACATAACCCTATTCTACCTCTATTATGACATGAAGATTTTCCCTACATAAGGTGTTAATACGTGCTTAATATTTACTAATAAAGGTCTAGTATGCTACTTATATGCATGTTAGTAAGCACCTAGTTAATGGTGAATATGTGTTCCCTAAAGTGTTACCCAAAAACTAACTAAAACTGTAGCAAAAATGTTGTCTTTGTAAATTTGTTTCATACATAATCCCTTATGGGTTCATATGAAGTGTATTTATTTTGAAAGGTTTAATTTTAATATGATTAATAAAAGAACTAAACCAACTAAACATAAAAAGGACCAAAACTGCTCTTAAAACTAATCAAAACAAACAAAAAAAAGTCAAAACTCTTCTAACCTTGCGCTGCACTGCACTGAGATTATCGCCATAGCAACCAGACACACAGCACAGTCGGAAAAATGCCAGGATTCCTGTGTCTGTGTGTGTTCTGCATACATGTGTCTGCATATGTTAGAACATATAGCCTTAAAAACAAGTCTCCAAAAATAAAAAACAGGACCAGATTAGGGCTGCAACAACGAATCGATAAAATCGATAAAAATCGATTATTAAAAGCGTTGGCAACGAATTTAATTGTCAATTCGTTGAGTCGCGTGATTAATACGTCACTCGTAGGCGCGGAACTGTTTACAGATGCCGACTGTTTCATGCCGGTTCATGCACGCCCACAGTGAGCCTTGTGTGCGCGTGAATAGTCGAGCGTGTAAGCGGTGCGGGAAAGTTTTAGAGTGAGCGACAACTTATATTTTAGACTTGAAACATGGCGGAGGCGGAGAAAACCGTTCGGCCGGAATCTTCTAAAATGTGGGAACACTTTACCATTCATGAACCTAACCCAACCTTTTTTTATCCGATTCATCGATTAATCGGAAAAATAATCGACCGATTAATCGATTATTAAAGTAATCGTTCGTTGCAGCCTTAGACCAGATATAGCATACGCTTCCTTCTGTGACGTCTGTTTTGCCTGTAAGTGTGTGTGTGTGTGTACGTGCGTGTGTGTGTGGACTGTGGTTCCCTACGGCTTAGTGTTGCTTTCTTTTCTGCTGGTGTGAAGAAAGTTTTTTTTTTTTTTTTTTTTTTTAACTAAAACACACAAACCCTCATATTCTGTCACATTCTAACTGTTCTAATCCTCGTGGTTGCTATGGTTATAGACATGATTTCTAATGATGGCTCCGTCCCTCTGTGTTAATTATCGCCAGTTTCTTTGAACTCGCGGCGACTGTAGTAGGAGCAGTAGAAACAGAATTTGTTGAATTTGTCTTCAAGGCTGGATTATCAAGATTATTAAGGAGGACAATTTAATGATTAGGATTCTTTCATTGTGGCAAAAGGACAAACATGGAAGTAAAGAGGAAGCTTCAGCTTAAAGGAGAGAGGAGGATTCAAGATGGCAGATTTTTGTCGTCATCTTGAAAAGGTGTTGCACTTTTTTGCACTAGAAAACAAGATATACGCCCCTTTTCCTCCGCATTTACCGGGGATTTTGAAAAACCATGGCGTGTTTGCACCGGAATTACCCAGGGAAAAACTTTCCCCTGACCCCAAACTTTCATCGAAAGACTGCGACTAGAGACTTTTTAGATTTCAAGGAACTCTAGAGGGGGCGGTGCTGCGCTGAAGGACTCTGATTGGTGGAACACATTTTTGCAAAAGAATAGAATAGAAAAGAATGCCCTTTATTGCCATTATACAGTGTACAACAAGATTTGGAGAGCGTCTCCTTTTCAGTGCAGAAATTTCACACAATTCTAAAATAACAAACATTTAAAAGAAAGTAGGACAAGGAAAGGATGTACGGCAAGTCGTAGGAGGACTTGGTCCAGGCTCTTTTGAGCGTATTTGCAGAATTTGACACGGAAAGACCAAAGTGTCATTTCCTGAAATGTTGAGGTGTGGTAGAGACCAGAATTCTTTATCCCAGGTAAATAAGTTCTTGGTAATAAAAGTTTCTGGAAATGTTGGGTTGGGTTTGAAAAAAGAAAAAAAAGAAAACAAAATAAAAGTTGTTTTTGGCTGTGTGTGTAGGTAGGCAGGCTACCTGTATGTTCATGTCTCTTTAAGACACTCGGACACTTATATCAGGCATAATGGTCAATTATGCAAATTAGGCAATGACGTCATTTAGCAACTTCGAACTTATCGTTCATTTATCGCTATCGAGGTGAGCTGATCAATATATCGTGATATTGATTTGAGGCCATATCGCCCAGCCCTAACATAAACACATTAGTAATAACATACATGTGCACACGTATAACTACTTTCTTTTAAAGAGTATTAAAGGTATTGCTCAGAAAAGATGGTATTGAAGCTTCATAGAGCGAGGCAGCTATAACACTGCTGCCTATACTGCTGCTGCTGGGATTATGGACATGTTGGTGTGTTTTGCTGCTGCCAAACCTGACAGCACTTCTTCTTGTGAGAGTGAGGAGGCACATAGGCATGTACTGTAGGAGGTGTTTGTTTGTGTGTTTTTCTCTGTGGGTGTGTTGATCTGTGCTTCTATACACACATACTGTATACTGCCGGTGTGCATCCACTCAGCAGTGGCTGCCGCTTTCATAGTCGCACAAAATTGATTGTAGCCTCGGAAGTTGCTCATGTGTGGGTCCCACTGTACCTCGGTACCTAGCAGTCAGTAGTTAGAAAACAGTTGCACAGCCAACCACGGGAAGCACATTTTGAATTCCACTGAAGGGATCTCTGAAGGGGACAGGGAAATAGCCGCAAACTCCCACTTGGATTCCAGAAACCTTTGATCGCTGACTCACATAACAATGAAAACACTGCTGGAGGCTTTCAGCGCCAGCTCCGACGGCTGCCACGGATTGCGTCCACTTTCCATTTACCTGCCGTATAGCAACAAGCTGACAAAACCGGGGGCTGATTGCTGTCGAATGATTGATAGCTCAGCTCCGTGGCAGCTACAGGAGCGCTGGAGTTCAGCCACAGCTCTCCGGTTATGCTTTCCAGCATTTCACCTAATAACAACACCAAAGCTGAAGTTATCCCAGAGCAGGGCCTGCTGCAGTAATTACATGGAAAAAGATCAAGTTTTATATGCATTTTTTTTTATGGAGTAGAAATATGCATCCCTTAACTTTTGCCATCTTTATCACCTTTAACTACTTCCCATAATAGATAGAAAACATCTGTGCATGGCTCATATTTAAGATTTTCATGTGAGGATATTGTTTTAAATGCTTAAAAACTTGCAGTAAAAAGGCTAAATGTGGAGTTATTGTATTACATTTCATCACATCACGCAATGTTGTGATGTGTGTGATGCGTATCATCTCTTCAGAGGGCACGATGCAGTAGGAAATGGAACGCACCCCAGTATCACCGTGGCAGAAGACATAAACATATGTCCAACATCCCAGATTCTCTTCTCTCATTATTTTTATTTTTTTTAACTGCACCATATGAAATCAGACTGCTTCCTGTGTTAATCTGCTACACATTATAATGTAAACATAATTTGAACTTGAGATTTCCCACTGCTATTACGAGACGATTTGTGGTTGGTTGATGTAAATATGTTTTTATACGATAGAAGTTAAACTGCAGTTCATATGACTGTGGTGTGTCAACTTCCACCCTGAAGCTTTATAACGGTGTGTATTTTGGAACTTAAATCATCTTAAGATACCATTATTTTTTTAGTTTTTTCATTTATGCACATTTTAAAAGTTAACGAAAGTCCAACAGTAAGACTGAACAACAGTAACAACAAGGCTTAAACGTACAATATTTATGGCTTTAAAGAAAAAAATAGACGGTTTAGGGTTATAAAATAATTTTTTTAAAAAGTCAATAAAAATAAATGAGTACATCAAAAGGCAAGGTCATAAGAGTGCCAATCTATAAACATGGGTTTTTAAGAAATGATTTAAAAGAAGGGAGCCTTAATCTCTTCAGGCAGGTCGTTCCAAAGCCTCTGTCTCCTCTGGATTTTAGCCTCGGCTCTTCTGGAACAGCCAAGGCTCCGCCTGAGGATCTAAGGCTAAACTTGGGGTCAACCTCTGTGGACTGTAGCTCGGGGGCCAGAAACCATAGGAGCTTTAAAAGTGATCAGTTCAAATCTATAAAAATCAATTCTAGAATACACAGGGAGCCGGTGAAGGGCAGCCAGGACTGAGCTGATGTGACAATATCTCAGATAAAACATGCATATGTTCTGGAGTCAGCCCTCAAACAGTAAAACATATTGAGCTGGACCTCATTCTGCTGCACGACGGATGAAAACACTCGGTCGTCTTTCATCAGCCTCTTTTCTTAATTGGAGCTATTATAACTTTTTATCGCAGCCAGGACACATTTGTTTTTTGTTTTTTTCCCGTCACTTCATCTCCTCCTCTGTCAAGGTCGTGGTATATTTGCACAGTGCGGCCCCCGTGATGAAGGCAGTAATTTTTCGCTGATATGATCTTGGAACAGAGAATATCCTCGTATATTACAGTCCATTAATTACGCCGGCCATTGCTCTGTCCTCGTCTCTCTCCCTTCTCCTCATCGTCAGTGTAATGTTGTCATATTTTCTTTTAGTCCCTCCCTTATCTCCTCACTGTTTTCTCTTTATCGCACCATTTTAGTTTAATAATAATAATAGAGAAACACGGGTATTAGCACTGACCTTCAGAGTTTGGCTCTCTGGGAAGAGCTTAGGGCGATGTCAGGGCGATGTTATTAACCAATAGGATTAGTACTGTGAGGGAGGTTTCTGTAGGATTATATGGGATAATCAATATTATACAGTCTTGCCAAGAGGAAGTCGAGCTACATTTTTATTAGCGTAGATACACAATACTTTGTAAAAGCTGATGGTTACTATCTCCTACTGCTGCCACTGGTACTAATATTTGCATATTTGATATTTCACGTGTTACAGGTATTTTACTCCAAAAATGAAACACAGCTGAGTGAGACACAACATGATGGGTTGAGAGAATGTAAGCATGTTAACCCTCGTTTTAACGACTGATCTGACAAAAGGAAATGTTCCTCATGATGGCTCGCCCAGAGGCCACTGCACAGGTTGGAGGGAAAATCTGGTACAGTTTGGAATTAAAGGGTCAGCAGGAAAGGCTGTACTCCATTTGGCGTCGCTTGCACTTCCTGTTTGGTAACAACAACCGTGTATTAACACAGCAGGGCTTGAAATCCTGAAGGCTTTGTCATTTTCTGTTTTTATAAAGGAGTCATTAATTAATCGGCCATTTCCTATTGTTCTTTGGGGTGAGGGTGGTGTTATGTCATCGCTGTGTTAGTCTGGGAACAGCGGGGCAGAGTGTGAGGTAGTCACTCATGTCACAGTGCAGAGTGAATCGGTCATCTGAGGATTTTTCTCCATCTATAGCTTCAAAAATACACTTCAAACTCGTCCACTGTACAACTCTTCTTGTTGTGTTTTGCACTGAACATACACATTTGAGGAAGTGTGCGATTACCAGCCCATGCTGTTCAAATCCTATTTAATTCAGATTTATCACAGATCAGATTGCAGTGTGGACAGCTAAAAAAAAACACATAAAGCTGATTCAAATCACGTATGGAGGTGGTTTTGAATGCGATTCTTGCGTCATTGAAATGACAGCAACAGTGACATAGCTCCAGAGAGACTGAAGTCAAATGGAGGCTCGTTAAACGGTCGACACTGCGGAAGAAAAGTGTTTAAAAATCATCAGAAAGACTATAACTATAGCAATCTATCTGTATATTCTATAAATCCACGTGGAAGACGAGACGAGACAATTTCAATATGGACACGCAGATCAGATCTGATCACTTGCGATATATATAATGTGAACAGTTGTCAAGGAAGATGAGATTCTGATCTGATATATGATAACTTGTGTCTTCACTGATTGCCTATAGCAGAAAAAACATGTCCTCCATTGTTTTGACTTGACTGCAACTCAACTGTATTACATGAGTGATCTCATGTCACATGGTCGTCAAATATCATATAGGACCATATACTGAAATGACACAAATCAGATTTAGATTTTGTGTCCACACAGACTTGGGAAAAAAATCAGATCTGAGTCACATTAAGGCACACAATTGGACTTAATCACTTGTCTCTTCATACAGATTACATTAGCAGTTATTTAATGCAGATTTTCTTCGAGGTTGTTCACCACAGACACCCAGTTTCTAATTTTGCAGTAACTAAATAATGCAATTGTATGCTCAGTCAGTGTTGTGTTACGTTATCCAGCGATATTTTTTTTTGTTGGTTGATAAATTGTGACACAAAACCTCCAACATTCCACTTTTTAATCATTTAATTTTGTAGGAAGTAAGACTGAAACCTGTACCGGACAAACAGAGGTATCAGGACATCACCTCTTTTTTTTCCCACCACTTGCTGTTTTTTCCCCTCTCCTGCCAGGAAAAGCGTACAGATGTTTCAGATCAAAGCCGTGTTATTCAGCTGTCCCAATCCCCCTTTTTTCTCACTCCTGCTCCCTGCAGCCCCAGCCCTTCTGGAATCTTCTCCCATACCTCATTTCATGACCTCTCTAATCCAGGCTTGTAAAATATTAACTGCCCCTGCACACTCAACAATTCTCCCCACCTCCCCCTTTCTTTGTCTAGCCGCTCTCACCTCTTCATCTTTCCACTCCATCTCTCCACTTCTTCTTTCCACACTCCCGTCTTATCCCTCGACGTCTAAAATGTGAAGTATCAATTAACCCCCGACGATTCTGCCTCTTCTCCGGCGGCTTCCGCTGTAGCCAGATGAGGGCAACGATCAGACTGTATATCTACACGTGCGGTGGAGATAAGATGGCAGGAAACAGGAAGTGGATTTATTTGAGACTCACAGGCACGCACGCTCACACAAACAGTTGCACAGCTGCAGCTGCCTCAGTGCTCACATGAAAGGAGAAGCAGAGAGAGAGTGGATGTTAATCTCTCTGTTGGAAAGAAAAGAGACAGGGAGGATAACATGATAACTTCATTCCAAGATATTTCCAGAGGAAGTTTGTGTGTAAGAGAGAGAGAGAGTGTGTATGTGTGTCAGCGTGTTAATATGTGAACGTGTCAACAGGAGTTTATTGCTGATACTTATTATGTCATACAGCAGTTAATCGGATCTCTGGTTTTATGAATCGCCGGAGGGGAGGGGGATTTATTCTCATTTTTCCATGTCATACCTTACAGAAACATCTGAACAACCTGCCTCACCAGCTGTGTCTCTCATGCTGACTGAGCTGAGGAAAAATACTCAGTGGCTGTGAAAATGATTAAAAAAAGAGCAATCATGGGTCTTCACATTTGAAACCTCCCCAAGGTTTTTTTTTTACTTTTAGCTCAGCGTCGCCAATTCGTACAAAGATTAAGATTTAATTCCTTAAGAATAGAAGATGAAACCTAAAAGACCTTGGTATTTTTAATTTGAATGTAGTAACCTTTTTTGGCCACATTCTTACATATGGCGCCTTTAAGCCTCAAAATATCTGTGACCATCAAAGGGCCAGAAAATGTGCTTTTTCAGAATAATTTTTCATATCTGGCAGGTATTTATTATTTACAGCGTGTTAAAATTGTGATTTAACAATTGTCCCAATGTGCAAAATCAGACAAAAAAATAGAAACGACGTACAGGTGCTTTTTAACTTTCTGGTGACTGATTCGCCGGCTTCCAACGTGAGTGAAAATACCATAATAACCTCACGCCGACTTTCCGCCCAGCTTTCAGAAACAATCGTAATATTTCTGATAGCACAAATTGTCACGTAATTACGGTCATGCAAAGTCTGTGATACGCTGGGTGTTAAAGGGTTAACTGTCATTTTTGTGATCAACTGTAATATATACAGTATATTTTAAATTAAATGTGTGATTATTCAGTTTATTTACATCTGATGACTCCTTTAGGTCAGTTATTCCTATAGAGCTCTGTCTGAATAAAGAATCTCTCTGATATAATCAGAGTGAAAAAAAGAAAAGAAGATGCAATGTAATTAAGACTTGTTTGCACAGCATTAAAAAAAAAACTTGGCTGCAGCCAGCGATTGCAACCTTGAGGATAACACTGTGAATAATCATGCTGTAAAGTTTAAATGACCTTTGAGTGCAACTTCCATTGAGAGAGAGACTCCATGTAGACACAGTATTATAGAATAAGTCACATTTAATTCTGTGAATGAGTCAGAAGGAGTATATTTAAGCATCGATCTGCTTCATTTGCTGGGATTTCACTTCCCTCACTTATGTTTTTTATCACAGCTCCAGTGCTTTTTACTGTTGAAATTCAAGCAAAACAAAACCAATATTCGAACTAGCGACAAAGAGGCAGCATATTAATGACACAACTTTTCCTCATAAATGATTTTCATCGCCGAGTGTCTGCGTCCACTGGGGTCCAATGAAAAGACAAACGGAGGCCGGCCCTGCAGGTTAAAAGACGTCGCTGAGCAACAGTCCAATCAGGTGTGGAATAACCCATGTGTGACCTCGTAAATTATTTATTCTCTGCTTTGTGTTCAAGTACGAACTGACGAAACTAAGCTGTAGATCTGAAATCAGAATATAATGTGTTTTTGACATTTACAATATTCAAGGTAATTGAAGGAGTCAATAGAGACACTGAGGAAAAAGTGTGTTTTATTAAAGTAGAGAATGGCAGCGGGGGCATGAATATTACATTATTCGATTGATTGTCAAAGAGTCAAGTCAGTGTGACAGTGATTGCACTGATAAAAAACATACATTATGAGTGTGCATCTATTGTTATTACAAGGTAGCAAATTTACAAGGGTCTTTGAACGCATTTTTCCTTTTTTTTTAGCTCAACACACGGGTGAACCCTCCATTACGTTCACTTGTTCTCATGCGCTGGAGTTAAGAATATTTGAAGAACAATACCATTAAACCACATTTTTTCTTGAAATTCTAGAGTAGAGCTGAAACAATTACTCGATTATTAATCGATTACTAAATTAATTGTCAACTGGTTAGATTTTTCATGATTAAAACAAGGTTTCTGATTGCTTTAGCTTCTTAAATGTTCATTTTCTGGTTTCTTTGCTCCACATCCAGAAATCATGAAAACTGAATCATTTTGGTTTCTAGACAAAACGAGAACATTTGAGAACATCATTATTTCCAGGTTTGACAAACACTGATCAATGTTTTTTAACATTTTCAGACATTTTATGGACCAAACGATAGCTCGATTATTCGAGAACATAATCAACAGATTAATCGATTACGAAAATAGTCGTTAGTTGCAGCTCCATTTTTTCTAAAAGTAAGAAAATGCACTTGAATTTGTACAGCCATCTTCTCAACTCAACTGATAATTCTCCTGTGCTCTATCTCAGTGTGGCAGCCAATCCAATATTTTTACTGTTGGACTTTGAAAAGGCACTGCTCCCCTTAGGCATACAAATGCGATTCGCTGATAAATGTTCGAGTGAGTTAGAGGCCCCGGCTGGAAAACGACACGGTCAGATACATGCACGTGCCAATGAATCCACAAGGAGGGCTACGAACACACACACTGTAACACACACACACACACACAGCTGTGCACTGTCGGCTGACACACAAACACACGGAATATAACATTTTGACACGGTAAATCAGAATGTCAGAGCTGAACTTCAATTTCATTTCATGCCGCCGCTGTGGAGGCACATCATAACTAACAGCCAGTTATTCGCACAGATACACATGTGTGTGTGTGTGTGTGTGTGTGTGTGTGTGTGAAGTGAAGTCACAGATGCAGAATGATAGAGCCACTCTCTCACATGTGCACATATTTTCAAGAGTGTCACACAGCTGGTTCACTATAATCTAAATTCATCAGGACTGCAATCTACTTGAGAGGGTGTGTGAGTGTGTGTGTGTGTGTGTGTGTGTGTGTGTGTGTGTGTGTGTGTGTGTGTGTGTGTGTGTGTGTGTGTGTGTGTGTGTGTGTGTGTGTGTGTGTGTGTGTGTGTGTGTGTGTGTGTGTGTGTGTGTGTGTGTGTGTGCTTGTATTTTTGACCTCTTTAGGACCCTGTTCTGGCATAAACACTGACCTTGTCAGGACCAGTCGTCTTCATAAGATGCAGAACCTCATTTGTGAGGAACAAGGTTAAATCAAGCCGTGTCCTCAGAAGAATAGCTACACAAACCTGAGTGTGTGTTGTGTGGTTGGATGCTTACACTTACAGGCTCTCTTGAGTAATCTCCAGAGCTCATACATGTGATAACAACTGTGTTTCTGCATGCTTTAGATATGTACATATTTGTAGAGATAGGGATGTCAGAAAATATAATTCCGTAGCTCAAGCTATTCATGTTTCTATTGCCAGTCAAGGATTTCTCAGGTAGCAGGTGCATATACGACAACATATCTTTGTGGAAGAAGAGATTTTTGCGAGTTTTTGGTCATAATTATTGGAATTAAAGTAATTTTTTGTGGGAACAAAACATAATCAGAATCAGCAAATAACACAGTTCTGATTCCTTGTACCTGTTATATAAAACTATTTTGTTTGAAATAGCATCAACATTTTGACATTTAATGGTTTTCATTCACCGTAATAAAATGTCAGCTCACAGCTAAGCTGACATTTTCCTTCCGTGTCAATGTCCCGACTTCATCAAGAGAGATTTGATGAAGTCGTAGTGGGAAGGGAAGGTGTAGCAACGTCCTGCTCTCGGTGGGCTCTGGGATGTTTGAACAAGTCATTGTTGCAGTGTTTAATCAGCTACTCACACTCATGAATATCGTCTGTGGTTGCTGGCTAATGATAATTTGTCCTGAGTTGATCCCTCTGGGTGAAAACGGGGTGAAGTGATGAAGACGTAAATGAAGTGTCTCTCACTTCACCTGACGCAGAGCTTAGGTTACTGTACTTCCAATTTCCAAAAACTTCTGTTTGTCTTTCAGTCCAAACGTGAGGGAAATGTTCTCGTTGTGTTTCCCCCTCTCAAATTACACAATTAAATACAACCGTTATCTAATGGAAAAGACTATTTGTGTCCCAATTGAACATCAAATATTTAAAATCTAGTGTGGGAAGCAGACATTTGATCTATGAACTCTTAATTTGTGTGATGAAATGAATGAAAAGAATAGCTGTGCAGACCTGTGTGTGTGTGTGTGTGTGTGTGTGTGTGTGTGTGTGTGTGTGTGTGTGTGTGTGTGAGTGTTTACTCCACATCCCATAGACGCAGTACATGCAGGTCATTTATGCAGGTCATTGCGTGTATGTATGAGCATGCATGTTCATTATTCAGCCTCAGGTCTTCCTGCAGGTCTTGGCCGTCGGTGACCTTACAACACAACATTATCTTGGTTCTTCATGGTAATGCTGCACTCTGGGAAAACATTACGAGGTTGCATAAGTACTACATTACTCTCTCTCTCTCTTTCTCAGTGCCCTGTGTCTCCTTACCATGAATATCAAGTTAAACTTTCTCTTAATGGCGAGAAACGTCTTATGTCTCAAGCCCTCAAGCCACAATGTTCCCTATTATTTTGTTTAAGACAACAGCACAAACAAGAGTCAGCTCGATTCAACTGACACTGAAGAACATGACGATATTCCCAACCAGAAGGAGACTGATGGAATAAAACTCTCCAAAACAGTCTATGGGTCATTTTGGTCGACCCCTGAATATGAAGTACAACTCAACTAGGCACAAGTGTTAGTGAGGTTAGGGTTAGAGCTAAAGAACAACAAATAAAAATGTAAATATAGCATGCTTCATTTTGCACACAATGTTAAAAATAAAAGTTAATTAAAAACCAGCAAAAAGCATTTTAGCTGAGTCATGTTTGGGCTGATTATTATGGAAGCAAATGTGTTCCATTATCCAAATTAAAATGCATTAACAGAAATGCTTTTTCATTTTCAAAATGGAGCTGCATTTTGTGACTCATAAATAAAATTGATAATCAATATTTCAAAATGCATTTTCATTTTCAAATTCAAAACTGCTCATTCTGTGACTTAATTAAAATGATAAAGAAAATGACACTTAAGATTTATTTTTCAAAACATCCTGCAACAAAATCCAATTTGAAATGTCAAATTTGAAAATGAAAATGCATTAACAGAAATGCTTTTTCATTTTCAAAATGCAGCTGCATTTTTGACTCATAAATAACATTAATAATCACTATTCCAAACTGCATTTTAATTTTCAACTTCTAGACTGCTTATTCTGTAAAAGACATTCTTTTTCGTTTTCATGTTCACCGCAAAAAGTGTTTCATAATTCAAAATGAGTTCGCAATACGGAGCGGCGCATGATTGTTCTTTCAATCATGCTGAGCATAGATATGTAATGTATAGATGTCTTACGGCGGAGTGTCCAATGACAGTATTGGCCAGCAGCGCGGACGACAAATCTACCCTTTAAATATCTATTGTGCTGAGTAGGTACTATGTGTGACGCCACCAGACTGCCGACGACTGATTGACCACAGTGCCGTCACAGGAAAAAAAGTCTTCCACAACTGTAGATCAGTTAAAACTCGCTGTACCACTGAGCTACCGTCGCAGCTTGTACTGCCGAAGCAGATCTCAGCGCAGCTGCAGCACAGCTTCTCGTCGAGCAGGTCACCAATGAGATGTTAAATATTGCAATAAATGACAGAAAATGAAGGCATTTGCAGTTATTTTAGTATTGGCTGTAAATTATTCACACTGGGTAAATATATTTTATTCCGATTAGGCCGTTACATTCCATTCAGGTCGAAATCATTTCCATTTACCAGTACATAGTGTCCTTGACTATTTTTTCTTTCTTTTTAATTATTGATGCAACACCAAGGTAATAAACTCACTCAACTTTTTTTGCAAACACACAAAGGTGCGAGCTGTGTTTTGCCAGTTTATCCATGTCAGCTGTGTGTTTTGAATTTAAATGTCCGTGAAGGACGCTGATAGGTTAAATCTCGATTCGGAGCTTAATAACGTTGCTGTAATGCTTCATACAGTGGACCTGTCTGTTTCCTAAAGATCAATAGCACTTGAGCTGAATGTCATTATGGTTAATAGGCCTGTGTATGTGTGTACGCTGATGAACCATGAGGACATTATGCAAGGCAGCGTGAGAGAGCCCGCATGTATACGTGAAGGGGGAGACATGAGAGTACTTAAGCCGTGTTTTCACTGATGCCGGTGTGCGTGTATGCATGGTATCCATGATTAGTGATAAACCACAGGTGAATGCTAAAGCAGTCAAGAGCAAGGGAATGATGCAAGGACAATGCAGAGGAGGCTGGAGCAGAAAATAATAATGTTTACATTGGTGCTGGGCAAATCAACCGCATTAATAGCAACACATGACGCATTTCCATGACGACTGACCGGAAAAAGTGACGCCATGTTTACGTGACTCCCGATTGTTAACATGAGTCTCTAAAGTAACGCTTAAGTTTAAAAACAGAGGCACACATACGCAGTACACAGGTAAACTGGTTATTTGTAGCGCTGCGCTTTTTGTTTAATAAACAGACCACTCCAGTTCCAGTTCGACTGTAGGCGCGCTAAAGGAGCTAACGGCGCCTGGACTCTGGTGCCGCAGCACATAAACATGACGTCACATACGTTTTTTTCCGGTCAGTCGTCATGGAAACGTGTCATGCATTAACGTTGACGCCGTTAATGCCGTGCCCGTTTTAGCTGCACTTTTGATGTTTTTGACTTTTAAGAGTCATGAACAGAAGTGATGTAACAGTATCCGAGAACGGGCTCTGTCAAGCAAAAACTGTCTGACCTAAGTGATGGAGTATTTATGCGTCTATGTTTTGTTTGCACCAGCAGTGCAGAGGCGGGCGGGGTCAAGAAGTGTTAATCCTCTCAAAGTACTGATCGATCTGTTGTTGTTGTCTTTTTAGCCGTCAAATTTATTTGTGAAACTTTGTGGCTGATTTCCAGTCGCACTCCAACACTAAAGTGAGTCATGTGGAGCTGTGGTATGTAAAAGTTAAAACTTTACAATGAAGAAAACGAACTCTGTCTGTAGCCTTTGCAATACTGTAGCAAACACGACCAGCTATTTCACTCCAACACCCGTGCACCGATGAGAGACAATAGCAAATACGGATTCTCAGCGATGCTAAAAGATACATCGACTCATGAGACTCAGTTGTTTGTTTACCTGCCCGTGTTTACTCCTCGCCTCATCCTCTGCACAAACCCAGTGAGTGTGCAACGCTGCTTTTCTGACTGACTAAGCTTTCATTTTTTCCCTGCAGCGCCCAAGGCCTTTTTTCGGTCTAAAATGAAGTGTGGTCTGACCTACAACACCCTGGTCTGAGCATAATGCAGTGCAGTGTTTCAGTGATTTGAGGCTGCATTATTAAGAAGGATAACACAACAGAACACATACAGTTGCTTGTTAGACACACATAGAGATGGTCTGCTTGCTTTCTGTCATGTTTCTTCTCTCTTTCTGTTTTTGTTTTCCAACTATGGTGCAAGTGGACTGATGAAATTTACCAGGGTCTTTGAATGCATTTCCTTTTTTTTTTTTTTTTTGCTGGGCACTTTAACAGCGTTAACTATGCGTTTCTATGATGATTGACCGGAAAAGGTGTGTGACGTCATGTTCATGTGACTTCCGATTGTTAAAATTAGTCTCTAAAGTAACGCAGTTTTTCCAGGCACCATTTACCAGTTAGCTGTGTTAGCTCCTTTAGCGCCGTTAGCACGCCTACAGTCAAACTGTCTGTTTATTAAACGAAAAGAACAGCGCTACAAAGAACCAGCGTAGCTGTGTACTGCATATGTGTGCCTCTGTTTTGAAAGGTTAGCGTTACTTTAGAGAATCATTTTTACAATCAGGAGTCACGTAAACATGACGTCACACGTGTCTTTCCGGTCAGTTGCCATGGAAATATGTAATTCGTACTAATACCGATCCGGTAACGCCGTTAGTGTCCCCAGCACTAATTTTTTGAGCTCAACACACTGTTTGTCACTCTGATTGTGTCATGATTTATTAAGAGACTCGTACTCACTCTTTTAAACTATGTTTGTAGCACAAAAAAAAGTAGAACGTATCTAAATAACTTCCCTTGCGCTATGATTGTTCAAATCGAGGAGGAGGCATGAAGTGAAACCAGAGGAAATGGGTATAAAAGGCAAAGGCTACAAAGAGGACCGAGGTAGCGAAAGATTGATGTAATGCTAAAAAAGTGCAAAAAGGAAAGAATGGAATGTGACAGGAGAGAGGAGGTCGAGGAATCAAAGCTGTGTAGAGAATCTCATGGACGTTTGCAAAAACAAATCCACAAAGAAAGGTCATTTCCTCAACTTTTTTTATACAAATAAAAAGATTTTTGTGTGTGATGACATAAGCTGGAGCAGGATGATCATTTTTGCCTCTCCTGCTTTGTGATGAAAGCTCACTGTCACCAAAAGACCATCAAAGAAAAAAGTTTTTTTGATCATAGTCAAGGTTGGAAATATCACTTTAAGGCAATAGTGGATTGTACAACATATATATTTTATTATTGTATGGTTCTCAAACTGTGGTGCATGTAGTTCACAAATACTGTTCTCCTGTCTATACCAGGATATGTGATCTGAATTTTGACCTAGATTGGGTAGAAAATGGAACAAATAACATAAAAAACCTCTCACTCCATCTTAATCGAGGAGAGAGCAAATTATCTCATTAGGAATAAATCTGCCTCCTGTGAAAAGAATGTCCCTGACTTTGCTTTTAACACCAGTGTATTTTCAAGTCAGCGATGTCTTTGACTTGCAATAGGAACAGTGTTATTGCTCTTCTCTTTCTCCTTCTCTAGAATTTGTCAGCCATTATCATCACTCCTTTCTTGTCTCTTCACATTCACATCTTTCCCCCCACCAAACATCCCTCTTGCTCGTTCAGGAAAGTGGCGTCTGTGTTTTACGTCACTTGTCATCCGTAATGTTGCGTGACTACCGTATTTTGGATTTTAATCATCCGTTACGTCCCCTCGCCGACAATCTCCTTATGCACACACTGAGTGTAGCAGAGGAGGAGAAGGAGAGCGGGAAATGAAAAGAGAGGAAGAAGGCAGCAATGCATCACCACAGATGCCAACTTTACTTGCCACATAAGGCGCAAGGCGCAATCATTAAACGAAAACATCAAAGTCAAACTTCATGGCGTTTGCTAAGATGTGAATATATTTTTAATGTTAATAAAAAGTCACACTTTATTTACATATCTGCTAACTTGACATACTGTAGCAGCAGATCAAAAGGGAAGCTGGACGACGACGGCGACGATGATGATGATGGGGATGAACAGAATGGAAAAAGTGTGCTGGCATGTGTGTGACAGCCAGTGAGGGCTGGAGAGAGAGAAGGTTAAAAAGGGTTTAACTACAGACACAGAGGAGGACAGGAGAACAAACAGTGTCGGGTTAATGTTAATGGGGACAGGGATCTTGTCCTATTAAATATGGATGGCTTCTGTTATGGGCCATGAAATATACATGAAACACTCGGTTGACATCTGTATCTGCTGCATTTAAGAGGAGATGGAGAGCGGGGACGTTAGTGAGGCATTATGGGAGAGGAATGAAGTGAAGGAAGGGGACAAAGAGACTGGAGGCGGAGAAGATCCTGACAGCAGTTGATCCCAGGTCACTTGGGGGATGTTTTGTTTTCTTTGTGGAAGAAGGCTTTTTCTGAAAGAAGAGGATCAGTGCTTTATTCTCTAGTCCTTGTTGTCCTGTTAATCTGTTGTGTTTGGTGGTATAATCTGGGGATCTTCACCCAGCGCAGTGCGTTCACGACAGGTCCCATGAGACTCATCTATGAAAGTAGGGCTACTAACCCTGCTGGTGTCATGGATGAAACCTCAGAACATCATCATGGTCTCTCATGGGCATTGTTCCAACGAGGTCAGCGAATCAACGTGGCCTTGACTGAAGCAAAATATTGCTGAATTAAATGTCATGCCTCTATATTAACGGTGTCTCTACATGGCGAATA
This sequence comes from Microchirus variegatus, assembly GCF_963457635.1. Classification (NCBI taxonomy): domain Eukaryota; kingdom Metazoa; phylum Chordata; class Actinopteri; order Pleuronectiformes; family Soleidae; genus Microchirus; species Microchirus variegatus. Next base: position 15,566,843 of record NC_139817.1, on the reverse strand, counting down.
TCCTGGGTTTGTTTTACTGGTGAATCCACATTCATGGTCACTTCTTGGCCTTTTCAGCCATAGTTAAACTGATTGCAGCCATCTGGCTTTACTAGTACTACAATATATGGACACCTTAATATGGAGTTGGTTGCCCTTTTGCAGCTATAGCAGCGTCCAAATCTTCTTGGAAGACTTTCCTCAAGATTTTGAAGTGTTTCTATGGGAATTTGTGAGGTAGAGCATGTATGAGGTTAGGCACTGATGTTGGACGAGAAGACCTGGCTCACAGTCTCTGTCCCAGTTCATCCCTGAGGTGCTCGATGGGATTGAGGTCAGGTCAATCAAGTTCTTCCACACCAAACTGGTCAAACCATGTCTTTATAGTTCTTGCTTTGTGCACTGGGACGTAGTCATGTTACGATAGAAAAGGAAGGGTTTTCCTCAAACTGTTGCCACATAGTTGGAAGCATAGCATTGTCCAAAATGTCTTGGTACGCTGAAGTGTTAATATTGTCCTTTACTGGCGATAAGGGGCCATGTTCTCCCCTTGTGTGTGCGGGTTTTCTCCGGGTTCTCCGGTTTCCTCCCACATTTCGAAAAAACATGCAATGAATGTATGAATGATTGTGGTGGTCGGAGGGGCTGTTTGGCCGTTAAAAAACGCTCTAGAAATGTGATGAATAATAATAAGAATAAGAATAAAGACCAAAGCCTGATTGAAACCTGACACCTGAATTCAATACTTAAAGCGGTAAATGATGAATGAATGGATGAATGACTGACAATGGCTTGGATGTCATGGACATTTTCTTTCTATTTAAAGCTTCTACCTATTCAGTTTAATATGTCACATAAAAACTACTAACAACTATGAAACTATCAGTTTCATTCTGCCTGTTTCTATAGTGACCACTGTAACAAAATGACAGTGCACACAAAGATCTAGTTCTGTTTCCACACACACATTTCTCTTGTTCTCCGTCGCTGACCCTTTTGCCTTCTCTGTGTGTTCACAGTCGCTAGGAACCAGTACGAGCAGATGAACAGCGATGTAACCATGAAGTGTGGCTCTCTGGACAACGACGCGTCGGTGTCATGGAAGGTGAACGGCACGGACGTGAAGGCCCAGCACCGTCTGGTGGGACCCAGGCTCATCCTGACCCAAGTGAACCTGGGCCACAACGGGCTCTACAGCTGCTTTCAGAACCCGCATGGCGAGCGGCGCGACACCATCTTGCTCCACGTCGGCAGTGAGTACCCAGGGCAGTCGCCCGCTTAATTTCCCGTTTCTAATGAGTCGTGATAAATCTCTCATCACCGCAAAGCGGAAACGAGGTCAATGGAGCAACGAGGACTGAAAAGAGAAAGATTGAAATGTGGTAGAAGAAGAAAACCCAGTGTGTGTCCACATCAAACATATACGTGTTTGTGCAGAAAGCCTCAGCAAAATGTCATGCTTTGTATTATTGATGTAATGTTTGCACCAGCTGTGTGTAAATCCAACAGCAGCAGCTTAGATCTGACATAGCGGGAAGGGGTGGAAGGGTGAGTTACACGTTAGCTTAAAGCGATGCTGCACCATATAATTTACCGACAACCTGGTAATTACAGGATCTTAGGGCATTAAATTGTGCCGAGCGCCGCCGAGTCATCTCATAAATCATCTCCACGCAAACTACCAATTGTTCTGTCCACTTGTGTCAACTCAGCAAAAGACCTAATATGATTACTGTGAGCAGAAGAACAGCTGAAACCACAGCATGTGTCGCTGCCGCGTCGTAGACGAGCATCATTCTTGTCCCGCTCTGTCACTTTTTATGCTTTTGGCCCGTTGACCCTTTGCCAGTCTTACTTTTTATTGTCTTACTTCTAAGGTTTGTGATCACCTTTGTCTTTTTTTCTTTCTTTTCTTAATCTTTTATGGTGATCAGTGGCTCATGAAGTCACTCTGAGTGTGTCACAGGTGTCTCTGCTGATATATTAAAACCCTTTTTGCTCACATAACCCATATAAGATGGTGTTGTCATGGAAAGTCAGAAGATGTTTTAATTTATCTTTAGTAAGATTTAGAAGCAAAAGGTCATTAAACAGCTCAAAAAAAGACATCTTGAATGTATTCCTGACAGCAAAAGCAAGTATGATCATCACTTTATGCCACATTCTTTTTTGACGTATAGCCAATCCTGTTTGTTTCTTCGTTAAATAGTTGCATTTTCCAAATACTTTTGTCCTTGTTTTTACTTCCTATAACAATATTTGCGCATCATACAGCTCCAACAAATGCACGCAAATGTGCATGAAACTGTAACCTGTGTAAAAGAAGGCGAACTTAACCCAGAGATGTTACTGAGGTCATGTTTAGTTCACGTGTAAAACATACAGCATCACTGGTGTGTTATATGCTGCCACTTGGTGTGGTTTTATAACTGTATAATAAAGGAATACTTGAATAATTCATTAGTTACACAAAATAAATCCGAAATATTATGCTACTGAACTGTCAATTCCACTTTTTTTGGAACCCCAAAAGAGTGTAACACAATTTCAGTTCATCATTGAGTTCATTCGATAACTTTACCCCCAAAACTAACACACAACTGTGAAATTTGTCCTCACATGTCACTGAATAATCCTCATAAATGATAATGTCCTTCTCTTAGTTTAAAGAATGTCTGAATGCAAATGAAGCACTAACCCCATCTTTGAGATACTAGTGTTCCCACTTGGCATAGAACATAGAGACAGTCACACAGTCCAGTTGAATTGCAGCCTTTGCGATTTGATTTTGTGTTCCAAAATGATGAAATGTTCAGCTCTAGTTTTCTTAGTCAACAGTAGCATCATGTATCTCCACATTGTAGTTTTGGAATAGGAGCAGTTTTTTCCAGTCGTCTTCTACTTGAGTCCGATAAGAAAAAAAATTCCCATGGGAATTATGTTGCAGCTGTTTATAGCTCATTATAGCGGTGAAATTAGGCGTATCTTTAATACCCGTGTATCTGATGGCGGTGCCAAAATCATCACTCTCACAACAATATACAACTTTTGGTGAAGTCCATTCCATGTCTAATTCAGAGAGAGGTAGCCTGGAATAAGATATTTTTGATTCCCACACTCAACACAGTGAACCTGGTACATGTGTCCAGTATCAAAGCCAAATATAGTCAGACATTCACTCTTCCAACCAATGCACTTTGGTTAATCATATTGAAATCAAATACTGAAATAATAGTGAATTAATTAGAGTTTCGTGTTGTGTTAGATTGTGTCTGCTGGGTGAATGATGCAATGCCCACACACTCAGTGTATTGTGTGATTCTGAGTGTGTGCGTGTAAGAAAAAGCATGTGTTGCACATACTATAGTCGACATGTGTGCATGTTTTCCTGCTACCTGTGCTAATGTTCTGCATCGTAATTACACGTTAGGTGGTCTGACACTGTGTGTACCTGGTTTTCCTTATGTTGTGGGGACCTAAATCGGTTTAAACAGTGACATTTTGGGGATTTCTCTTCCTTATGGGGACAAAAATCAAGTCCCTATAACGTAAATGACTACATTTTAAGGTGTAGACATGTTTTAAAGTTAAGTTAATAAGGCAATGCAATGTCCTCTGAAGTCATGGATACCAGTGTGTGTGTGTGTGTGTGTGTCACCATGTACCAATTCATCAGGGGTGAATTACAAAATTGTGATTGTGTGAAACATTACCCAGTGGACATCCCCGGGCAGTGAAATGTAATTGCCAAAATAACAGTTGGTGATTTTATGACAAGTTTAGGGCACAGACATTAAAAAAAAAGAGAAAAACCTCACATTGTCATCTTACACTTACAAAGTCTGCCACTTTTTTTCACCCCCAACTCTTTTAATAATTTTTTGTCTCTATAAAAATTCACATGCAAACAGGCCACAGTGATAACGACATCATGATGACAGCGATGCACTTGTCGTGATCACCATCGCGATGATACTTTGATTTTATGCAGTGTTTATGACTTACACCCGGGGCTTGTTATTCTTTACACACATACACAGCACAAGTGTTATCAGGGGAATTAGGCCGGAGCCATCTGCCTATGAGTTTTCACCTTTACACATTGTCTCACACTTTTTTGTCTCAATAATTCATGATTGAATCATTATTATCCCTTTGTCTTATCTTCTACATCGATCTTCTTCAGATCCTTCGTACATCGTCTCCCATTCTCCAGCTCTCTGTGTTTGTGACGGCATCTGTTCACTGTGTGTTTACACTGGTTTGCATTAAGAAAGGAGGATGCCACATTATGACCCCAAATATGTGTATATACTGTATATGAGCTCGCCTCAGCTTCACACCGAGCGCGTGTGATCTTTTTCCAGGACTCTCTCTCACACACACACACACACACACACACACACACACACACACACACACACACACACACACACACAAACACACACACACACACACACACACACACACACACACACACTCACACACACACTCACACAGTTGTGTTTGTGTATTTGTGTGTGTGTTGACTGATGTCTGCCTCTCTTTGTATATTCCACCGGCGTGCGTGTATCTGCAGGATGTTTACATTCCGTCTGTCACTTTGCATATATCTGATGCCGTAGCTATAAAAGAAATATGCATGATGTCACGCGCGCGTGTCAAAAGTGCACGTATACAGCGTACGCTGCGAATCGCGCGTTTGCTCGTGTGCACATGGCAGGATGTTTTCGTCCCAGAGGATTTAAAGAAGGTGTTTATGTCCTCGGTAATCAAACGCACAAACACATCCACACACTTTTTCCCCAACTCCCGACTTTGACTCTGAAGCAGAGTGTGATGCACAGTGGTGGAGAGATTAAAAACAGGCATATGCACAGTAAAATTTCATTATGATTTAATAAGCGAGAGGTCAAAACTCTCTAAAACCCCCTGTTGGTGAATTACAACATACCCTTTTTCCTTCGCTGTCACAACAGGGGAGTTATCGCTGCCCTGCCCTTTTCTGGCTGTGTCCATTCTTCTTTATATATTGCTGTCTTCACTGGCTGTCAGTGAGGCAATTTATAGTAACACAACATTGGCTGCAGCCTCACAGTTGCTCGGACTTGTAGCTAATACAGCATCAACAGCAGAGGTTCACATTATAACATACATATATATATACGTATATAACAACATAACAAAATTGCTTCTCTCTCTCTCCTACTTCTGCTACCTTTTAATTTAACTTAAACATGAACAATTTTGCCCAAAACACGACAACAATTACTACTTATCTTAAATAAATAAGAACTCAACTTACTGTAGCTTTCAAATACAGCAATGTAATTATCTAATCTGCACTCACTACGACTAATTAGTACTTTCAAGGATTTTACAATGATGTTTTGGAGAGGTGAGGAGAAAGCAGTAAATAAGGATATAAAGTTGAGTTGGACAAGTGAATGCAAACAGTTATTTTCTTTGTGTCGTAAAAATATGAAGACAATTTAACAAAACGTCTCTCAGAATAGATGAAATCAGTAAAAGTGAGGCTTTTCAGTGTGCAATATAGTTATTCTTGTATTTTCTTAATATTTCCACTGACACAGAAAAGGGGAAAAGTGCCTCAGTGAGCCACTGTTTCTAAACCTTGATTAGTTGCCGTCAAGCTGTGAAACTGTGACGGTCCCCTCCAAACATCAGGACATGCAAATCTAAAAGCTCTGCTGCTGATCATTCTCCATCTTTGGAGCCCATTAGCCAGTCATTCAGCCAGTCAGCGTGCCAGACACTAACTCAGCCTGCCAAGCTGACACTAGACAAGAAGAGACACTTTGTCTTTTTCTTTTTTTTTTTCCATTCTCTCTCTCTCTAACTCTCTCTCTGTCTCGTTCTTCCGAGTTCTTGACAGATAATTCATGGGGCCAATCAGACTACTCCAGACAACACACTGACAGGATTTTAAACATCTGTAATGAAGAAAAAAACATTCATATTCAGTACAAGAGCGGCTCGTCCATGTGGTAAATGAATATCGAGCGTAAATCATGAAGCTTCTAACTTTGGCACGGAGTCGCTCTTATAAACAGATCTCTCTGTCTGAGCTGCTCTGGGATCATAGCGGTGCTGCTATGTAAATGCCAGTCGGCGACATGGACTTTAAATGATAACGGAATGTCTTAACCACGAGTGTCACTGGTGTGGGTTGGGTCGTGAGGCCAAGCTCACATATGCAACAATGAAATATTGTCTCTCTCAGTCTACTAAAGTAAAGGTGACATCAACAAATGAAATTAAAGTTTAAAACCGATTATTATTCACAAACTCAAACACAAACATTCAGATACCATGGCATATCAGGCTCCACCTAACCTGAACTATTATTGTGTAAACTCACGTAAATTTGGTTGAATTTGATCATTTGTGCCTGTGGCTAATGCTAGAGCTAGCTAGATTCTAGCTAACTTTAGAAGTAAAGCCGTGTTTCCACCCAGTGGAACGGTTCCCTTTGGTACGGTAGGTTTTTGTGTTTCTATGAGGAATAGTGCCAAAATAACCAGACACCAACTGTTCCATTCTTTGACCTCCCTTTGCCTTGGGGCACCAGAGAAAAATGTTATGGCATGGTAAGGGGTCGTACTTTAAAAAAAAAAAAAAGGGTCCGATGCTCCCCGTTTTTCCCAAAAAAGGTCCTTTGTTCCCCACTTTGTGGAAGCCTGGGTGTGGAGCTCCAGGGTAAAGGGTTAGGGTTAGGGTAGGGGTTAGGGTTAGGATCCTATGTTCCCCGGGTCCTTTTTGGGTGGTAGGACCCTTTTTTAGAAAAAGGGTCCTATGTACCCCGGTCACATACAAAGTGGGGAACATAGGACCCAGGGAAAATAGATATGGTCCCCATGGTAAAGTCAGGTTCAGCTCCAAACCAGGACAGTCAGCTAATTGGGCAACAGTCACAACACAAGCCTGAAACCGCAGTCATACTGTACCAAACCGGATCGTACTATGATGGAAACACTGCATAACACACCAAATTGTGAGAATTTACCACATAATCTATCGTCTTTGCTCATCCTTTCCTAATCTTTCACACTAAAACACACCAAAAGTTATCTCATCCTCCATTTCTGATGCACCGTCTCTAGTGTGCAACATTACCTCATGCTAATTTCTTTTCCCTCTGGAGGTCAACTATTTCAACTCGAGCAAGAGAAGTGAATGAAGCGAATTCCTCATCTTTGAGGGAATCATCATTTGCATCACATTTTGGGGCTTAAATGCGCCATTAGTTACGTAGCCCTCGCACTTTTCTTAATGACACCAGTGCTTGAGAACGTTTTAAACAGTCGTCAAACACTGATTAGTCGGTTAAATCAGACATTTAGCCTCAAATACTGCCCATGGAACATCTTTCTTTCTTTCTTTCTTTCTTTCTTTCTTTCTTTCTTTCTTTCTTTCTTTCTTTCTTTCTTTCTTTCTTTCTTTCTCACAGTCACTAATTGGTGTGAGTTGAAGGAGGATTGAGTTCTTTTGTTAGATTGATGTGCATCTCTTACCTTCGGGCAACTTTCTTTTTCTCGCACACACACACAAACACCACTAAGATGTCTGTTTTCCTTTCTGTGGGCAGCTTGTTTTGGTGTGTAAATCGAACGCCCCCCCACACAGTGCCGCACACACACACTCACTCGTGGGACCCTGGATTGATGGAAGTGTCTTGTCACCTTGCAGCGAGATTGCGATGGAGGACGCTGAGCACGTATGGAGCTACTTCTCCTCTGGGAACTCCTGTTTGAACCCGGATGGGGGGTTGTTTTTGGCCTTACATGTAAGGCCACAGCTAGAAAAACTCAGCCTCAGCCATTTTAATTACTCGCCTCTTGCTTGTCCCAGAACGTGGCCAGTCATAATAAATAGAAAAACACTTTGGATTTGCACGACTGTAGCAGAATCGAATTCAACAGTTTGTCAACCTTCGCCAGTCTCTGGGGTTTTGTTCCTGTCAGTGTGAGAAGCTGCCGGAGTCTGCCAGAGCTCTGTGAGACGTGGATTTCAAACCAAACCCTGGAAGAGTGACAGATAATACTGCCATATTATGTTCCTGATATGAAAAAGAACTAAAGAAAACAGGTTGTTGTTTTGTAATCTGAGTAAGGCTTCTAACTCAAATGTGAGTGTAGATTATTTGGCCCGAATCTGCAGTTTTATCACGCCGTGTTCTTTAGCAAAAACTTGCAGTTGTTTTAGAGGAACTCTAATGTGGCTGACCTCTGAACTAGTACTGCGAAGGGTTTGTTTGCAAGACCTGATGAGATTATGAATATATATAAGAATTAGACTTCTTAGCATCTGTTTGTTTGTTGCATCCTTCTTCCTCCGTCTTGTCGTTTATCCCCCGCTCCACGTCGCCAATTTCTTCCCCTTTTCTCCATGTTTTCCATTTCCATTTTGCAGGACAACAGCAATTCCCGTCACTTTATTGCAGCAGACAGGCATAACAAATAGGAAAATGGGAAGTCAATGGGGAAGCCACAAGGGAAACTCAAACAAACTTTTAAAAAAAAAGAGAGGGAGAAAAAAAATTCACTGTTGTGCTTTGGCTTCTTTGTATCCGTTGGGTAACAGGAGTAATCTGGTACGATGGATTGTTTTCCCATCTCTCTCAATCCCTTTAATCGTTACTGTTTCAAAGAGAGTAAAAATGAGGCAAACACTAGAGTGAAATACTCTGAATTCATGCTCATAGTGATGTAAGACAGTCTGTTGCCCATTCAACATTCAAACAGTATAAACATATTATAGTTTTACAGCTCACAACCGAGGTTGTTTTTGTGTGTTTTTTATGCACAACACAGCACAAAAACAACATGGTTATAGTATGGTAATACATTTGTATTAATCATGCTGATACAATGTCTTTCCAAATGCAATTTCAAGCTTTTTATTTACAATAGTAAAGAGTAGTAGTTGTGGGATAGCATCACAGTAAAACAACGTTATTACTACTATTACCAAATAGTGCTGGGCACATTAATAGGAACAAAACTTACGTTAACGGCGGTTAATGGTGTTTCCATGACGACTGACCGGAAAAAGATGTGTGTGGCATCATGTTTACGTGCGTATTCCTTTAGCACCGTTAGCATGCCCACAGTCGAACTGGAGCGGATGAAAAGAACAGCACTACAAATAACCAGCGTACATGTGTACTGCATGTGTGCCTAAAGTTTAACGTTACTTTAGAGACTCATTTTACCAATTGGGAGTCACGTAAACATAACCTCACGCACGTTTCCATGATGACTGACCGGAAAATGACGCATGTGATGACACGTTGACGTGCCGCGGCACCATTTACCAGTTAGCTCCGTTAGCTCCTTTAGCGCCATTAGCGCGCCTACAGTCGAACTGGAACGGTTTATTAAGCGAAAAGAGCAGCGCTACAAATAACCAGTGTCCATGTGCACTGCATATGTGTGCCTCTGTTTTTAAAGTTTAGCGTTACTTTGTAGACTCATTTTAACAATGGAGCGTCGGAAACGCATTCATGTGCGTTAACGCCTTTAACCGCCATTAAAGTGCCCAGCACAATTACCAAATTATTACAGTACTTTTTCATGTGCACACCTGCAAATAAGCACCCATATTTATATTTTTTCCCCTCCTCTGGTCTCTAACTCTCTCTCTCTTTCTCACCCTCTAAGCCTCTTACACAGCCTCCTCCTCGTAGTCCATCCAATATCGACCATCACTCTCTCCTTCCTTTGTCATCTTTCTCTCTGTATGTGTGTATGTGTATGTGTGTGTGTGTGTGTGTGTGTAGTTCGGGGAATAAGAGCTTCTACTGGAACAGCGACGTCACACTGTGTTGTGCTCCCCGCTGTCCTTAAGTGCTGTGACCGTCGTGTGTCATAAAACACAGTCTCTGTGTGTTCTTTCTCTCACGGTCGCATTTGCTTCTCAGGTTCAATTTGGCTTTTTCTGAGATGAATTTTATTTACTTTGTTTCCCCCCCAGTTGAATGATCTGTGTTTAATTTTAATGTCACACATTTCAGAGTGGTCACAAGGACGATTATGTCGACAGTGTATGAATAGGATGTGTGAGTGATGGACTAAAGTGCTATAAGATGTTACAGCGCCGCGTCAGTGTCAACTGCAAAGTGGCCGTTAAGACGATAAAAGGTCTTTATAAACGCAATCCTTGTACAGTTAAACCTTTTTTTTATGAACACATGCCAATTTATAATAAACGTGTGTAGGCTGATAATGTACACGTCCTTGTGAGTCTGAATTACAGTATAACAGAGCAGATTAGAGGACGAGGAGAAAAAAGAGCAATCACAAAGATTGTATGAAAGTGAAATTTAACATCATGTGTGAAGTATAGGAAAAGTCTCCTGGGAGAAGTAGAAGCTATATACTTTTATCTCAAGTGGGCCGGAGCAATAAAATGATAGCATAATAACTTATAAACAACAAGAAATCTACATGTTTTCTCTTTGTTTTACATTTGATTAATTCATCATGTGGGCCGGATTGGACACTCTGGTGGGCCGGTTCAGGCCCCATGGGCCTTAGGTTTGACACCCCCTGGCTTATATAATAGCTTACCATGTGGTCTCTTGTATTAACATAACAAGGTTAAGATTTTATATTTTGAAATCTTTTTATTGAATTCCCCAATTCAGTCAAAAACATCATGGTTTGTGTTGTCGTCGGCGACATTAAAGCTAAACTGGGGCAAAACTGGAGCGGGCTGAGCTTGAACCGTGCTCAATCGCTGATCCTTTTTGCCAATTAAATTCTATCAAAGCTCCGACTCGGTTTCACTCAGATGCTTCCGCATGAAACCGACCGTGTAAATGTCCCTGGTAATTGGCAGTGCTGGACGAGTGTCTTCTTCCCTTTTTGTTCTTTGCTCCCTTTTTTCCACTAATCCCGCATCTTCTCTCACTTGTATGTCAAAGTTATCACCTTTTAATGTGGACTCTGTCCTGAAATGTCCCTGCTCTCTATCCACTCACAGTCCCATATATTCATCCTCTCACTATCCAGCTTACTCATCATTTCATTTACAGGTTTGAGTGATACTGGGGTCAATGTCTTTCTGAAAGAGTGTTGTGATCCTCTCCCCTTTCTTCTGAAAAATTATCTGTAAATTGAAGTGAGTCACAGTTTATTCTCTCTCTCTTTGGATGTCTACCACACTACACTTAAATTACCCGTCCATCGGGAGCAGAATAAACTGACTGAATGTATTATTATCTTGTCTCTTGCGTTTGCTCGACTTTTCCTAGAAGTTGACATGCAGCAAAACACAGTAGTGCTGGGCACGTTCACACGTTAACAGCGGTTAATGGCGTTAACGGCGTCAACGCTAACGCACGTTAAAGCATGACGCTGGTTATTTGTAGCGCTGCTCTTTTTCGTTTAATAAACACACCGCTCCAGTTTTCGACGGTAGGCACGCTAACGGCGCTAAAGGAGCTAACGCAGCTAACTGGTAAACGGTGCCTGGACTCCGGTGCCACGGCACATAAACATGACGCCGCACGCGTTTTTTTCTGGTCAGTCATCGTGGAAACGCGCCATGTAAACGCCATTAACCGTCGTATGTTTGGTTCATATTAATCTGTTCCTGTTCTCTTCTGGATGTGCGTGTGCACATCTTTGTTTTTGCCAAAAAAGTCGAAGCTGCTGTGCTGAGTGTGTATTTGTGTGTTTTCAGTCCGTGCCACGAAGGTAAAGGCCTTTTTTCCTCTTGATTCGTTGCAGTGAAAAAAGAAAATGTCTGGGCTGTCTCTCTTGAGCCCCCGCCCCCCTGTTTTTGTTTTTTTTACAGTTTTGTGTGTTTTTGTAAGCACAAGAGAGAAAGAGAGAGGGAGGGAGGCTTTGACCAGAAAGTATTCCTTCTGGCTCAGTGTCCAGCGGTGAGGTTGAGCAGTTTGCTCCACTGACGTCAAGCAAGATGAGCGACGGTCAGATATCCATGAAAACATGCTCACTGGCCATTTATATGTGTGTGTGTGTGTGTGTGTCTCAAATCTTTGTGTCAAATGGTTGCAGAGGTAAAAATTGTCCATTCCTGCTGACCCTTCCTGTCACAACCATAAAAGCCATTCAGTTTAATGTGTCGCCCACACCTTAAACCAAACGTGGACACAAATGCCCTGTCAAAGGCACAGAAAAAACTGGGGAGGACAAGGGATGAAAATACTGTTTTGTGCAAACACTTTCCTCAGCTTTTTTTTCTCTGTATTTTTAAAAGCCAGTCACACATATTCTGCCTCATAGGCACAGACACAATTATATAAGACACCCCTCCCCCTTGTCTTGTCGTGTGTCACAGTATTAATAGCATCTGAGCATAAAAAAAGATGCTATGCTGCTCACACGGTGATTCATCCTTATTATCTTCTATAGGAATCTGTGTAAGGTGGTGTGTATATGAGGCACTTTGGTCCCTGCACCTGCTCTGATGTGATGTGATGTAATGTCACTCCACATGTTTGTTAACGTACTTTACTTTCGTACACAATTATTATGTTTAACCAGTAGGAGGCAGAGTCAAGATAAGATAAGATAGAACTTTATTAATCCCAAAGGAAATTCTTGTTCTAGGTTGCTCCAAATTGTTGGCCGCAGTTCTCTTCCACTTTTGCTCAAGGTGAAGTGAAGCCTTTGTCTTTAATCTAGGAAATTATCGTGTCTTTGTTACTGAGACCACAGTTGACAAAATGACACTGTAGTTTAGATGTGGACAAGTACTTTGAGTGTCTCTCGGTGTGATGGTCAAAAACTGCTCCCAAAGAGAGCAGGACATCCACGAAAGTCAGGATACCTGCTCAAATCCATCCATGTTCTACCAGTTCTACAATCGCAGAGCCACATAAAGTGTCCAGTTTACATAATCCCCAAATCTGCATGTCTTTGGACAGTGGGAGGAAGCCGGAGAACCCGGAGAAAACCCACGGAGAACATGCAATTCCACGGTGCCCTAACTCTCAGGTTTGCAGGGTCACAAAGAGCTCACACTGGTTTTTATTGAATATGGCGAATTGAAAGCTGGAGCTTGTGTTATTTACTTTGACTCTCACACTGATTAAAATATTCTGTATGACATTTCATGACCGGGGACAAGTCATGAAAAATAGATTTGCAGGATTCTCGTCGTCATAAAATTAGCATTTCCAATAACGCCATTGGCAAGTTTTGCATAAAACATAGCGTATGACTTATAGATGGGACAAGGACGCACATCCACGTCTGAATTGTTATGGAACAAAAAAAATGCTCCAGAAAATAGAAGTGAGCTAATTAGCGAGCGTCCCTCGACTCTCATCTGCATTGACTGCTCCTGTGTGCATAGGGACTTCAGTCATGTGTGATGTGGCATGGCAAACATGTACGACATGTGATTCTGTGGATACAGAGGAAGTGAGAGAGAATAATTGAAAACAAACAACAAAGGAAATCCATGCGTTGATGTGCAGTATGTAGGATAGCAGAGAGCAAAATGAGTCCAAGTGTGGATGAGTGTGGAATCCAAACATGAACATTTGAATTCATGCATTCCAATAACACAGTGCAATGCTCACTATGTTTTTTTCTGCCTCTGTGTGTGTGTATAATGGAGTAGTCTCTGATATAATTTCATGCCTAAGGCTAAAAGTGACTTCTCCGTTCAGTCCATTTGGGTCCATTTCTGTCTGATGCAGCAAACCGATCTTCTTCACTCTTCAGAGAGGATTGTTTCCCCACTCACTCGTAGACTTATTAACCTGATGATAACACGCTGGTGTACGGAGGGAGAGCGCTTCAGAAATACCTCGGGTATTAATAATTCTACTGCTTGTATTAAAAAAACACAACAAGTAACAACTACTGAATCAGTTTGTTGTTCATGTTATTATTCTTATCTGAAAACAAGCTCTGGCAATAATATCAAACCAGCATGAGCGCAAGTAGTAGGCAGTAATTCTGTTAAACCGTTGAACTGCTGTGTTTTTTTGGAATTACTTTTTGGGGGGTTTTCTTTAGTCTTGCACTGTTGCTGTTTTCTCTGTTTGTCTTCATATAAAACAGACAACAAAACTGTGTCGTGGATCTAATGGGCTTAATTAGCATTATGTGACAATAGTTTATAGATTATAAGAGACATTTGTGTGCATCTGAAAAGCTACACACTGCAGCATCTTATAGCAGAGGAAGACCAAGGTTTTTTTTTTTTTAACTTGTTGAGTATAATCCTGACTGTGCACTACTGTATGTCGTTATGCTGCATTTGTCTGACAAATGCCGACGGACTGCTGTGTCTCCAAAGAAGAAGCTGTGGCACTGCTGTTCTCCCGGAGACGTCTCAATTTCATCAGCTTGCTTGGTCCACTCTCCTGGGACCAGGCAGCTGTGAGCCTGGAGTGTGGCTAAATGGGATGGTCCCAGAGGACAGATATACTCAACACAACACAACAGCTTGGGAAAAGACAAGGAGGAGGGGAACTGCAGCAGCAGCAGCAGCAGCAGGGTCTGGAGAAGTATGATGGAAATAAAGAGAAAAAAAAAGAGAAGAGCGGTTAATTTGACAACTCCATAGACTTTTGGGGCTGATAATGAAATTTGGATGAAACCATCCCAGGGTCAAAAGTCACCTCTCTGTAGTAATACTGTAAAGTGGTTTGTCAACAAAAGAGAAGAGGCAGAACTTTTGATGCCGGATATGAGAGAAAGAAAGCTTCAGTAAAAGGGGATATGGGAAGTAGAAGTAGGAACTTGACTTGTTTTCATGATAAACAAACACTTGCCTTGTGGATGTTTCACGAAACACACACGCACGCACACATGTTTAGGTGGGCGGATGAAAGGATTCTCAAACAAACATAGGTGCTGTGTTGAATGAGCTGCTCTTATTGTGGAAAAATACAGAGATGTTGGTTTTGGTCGGACAAGAATGTGGGCTGCAATAGGGATGGTGGCCGTGGTGCGCACACACACTCACACACACACACAGGCACCACAAGCCCATTTATGCATTTTACAGTTTGAATTTTGAGATTTTTGGCACATTTTGTTTTAGTTAAACATCTAATAATGTGTCACCTTGTGTTTTATCTACATAAATCATACGAACAGTGTGTTTGAGCGAGCATTAGAACAGGAGAAAAAAGTAATTGGTTATTGGCAGTGCTCCTCACATGACAGGTATAAATCATAAGTGAATAATGAATAGGAGGGAGTAAGTGTTTGGTGTCAGCCGTGTCTCTCCCTCATTAAAGAGACACAGATCGTTAAAGTCGCGTTATTATGATGAAGCTTGCTCGGCGATGCTTTGAAATTAAAATGTCGCGGCTTCTTTATCGCACCTTTGATTGTCTCCAATCAGACGACGAAAACTAATCTGACTGTGGAGAGTAATTCTGCTCAGAAAAGACAAATGTGATGCTCCACACTTGGAGCTTTCACGTCTTGTACTTGTTGATTTTATTCCATTAATATCATCTTGTTTTGTATTCTCTACCACATTAAGTACATCATGTCACAATTAAACAGCAATTATTCCCCCCGTCAAATTGTGTATTTTCAATGCAAATGAGCTGCTCGTAGGAGAAGTCTTTAAAGTTTTTTCGCCTGGGACAAAACAACACATTTAGAGGATGTTGTTGCCATGGCGATTCTGCCATATGTTCTTCAAATGCGTTTTGTTCTGTTGTGGAGTTATTTTATTTTGCATCTGCCCACAATGAAATTATCTGCCATGACGCAAACTAATGTGGATTCTTTGACACGGCGGCTCTGAGTGGTGAAGCCTGTCAGACGCAGAGTACTTTTTCTTAACCTCCATCTCTTTGTAAACTCTCAGAAAAATCTTTTAAAATGAAGGTTGTTTGTACTGGAAGAAAAGAAAACATTTAAGATGCTACAGAAACCTGCAATACCTTCAGCACAAAGTGCTTTTTACAAAGACGGAGAAAAGAAACCTATCTTTGTGAGGACATTTGTGGCTGCTCCACACACACTTTAACCCTTTAACACCGAGTATATCGCAGACGACAGGTTTTACATTACCGTAATAATGCAACAGGTTGTGCGGAAATAACCCAACTCCTTCTGAAAGCTGAGAAGTTGCACGTCAAAGCTAACAGGAAGTCGTCGAAACAGCGCCTTTTTTGCCAAAGAGGAGAGAGTTGGAAAAATGTTTCCATTTTTTCTACTTTTTTTTGGACATTGAGACAAAATCTCAAGCAAATGTTATTTAGAATATGTTTTTCACTATTCAAATGTAAAATTTAACATGTAAAATCTGGTGCTCGTGTTTTTTCTCAATAAACTTCTTTCATAAACATGCAGTAAACTGTAATGCACTGCCAGATATTGACAGTTATTCTGGAAACATTTACATTTTCTGGTCCATTTATGGTTAAAATAAACAGAAAACATCCAGTTGGATATTTTGAGGCTTAGGTTTTAAAGGGTTAATGGGCTTTTTGAGGATTAGAAGCTGGTTTTAGGGTTAGGCTTAGGCATTGATTTACTCGGGAATGCATTGCGTCCACACAAAAAATACAAAACCAGCATGAATGTTAAGTTTTTTTTACCTTTTGTTTAGTTGCAGTGACGTCTTCCTTCTCCTTCTTACAGTTTTATGATGTTTGTCCAAATGAACGGAAGTCAGTGCAGCGTCCTAAGCAAAAAAGAGCAGCACAGACCTGATCAGGCGTCTGTGACTGTGTGACAAAGTGGGATTAACCGTATCAGAAAAAACTGGTTAGAGAAAAGAAATAATTTCACATTTCAAATTTCTTTCGACATCTCCAAAGTCATTGTCTGTTAATCAGAGGGAAAGATGAAATCACCAAAGCAATATCACAGTCTACTGAGTCTGCCTCCATCTCTGTGCTCAGCTTTTCTCGTTTCTCCATCATCCTCTCTCTCTCTCTCTGTTTGTTTAGTAACTTGTGTTTTCTCTCACGTTTTCACTGCTCCGCCCCCTATTTCCCAGAGCAAGGGAATAAAACGCAGTTTCATTTCACGCTACATCATTTATGAGGAGTCCAACGTACGAGAGAATAACACCTTGTTGACTCTGACGTGTGGTTCACACTCTCAGACAGTTATACATAGATATTTTTTTACACTCCAGTTTAGGGCTGTAACGATACACAAAGTCACGATTCGATTTGTATCACGATTTTTGACCCACGATTCGATACATTCCACGGTTTTTGTACAATTTAAGAAACATTTTATTTAAACATCATTTATTTATATAACAACTTAATGTAACATTTAATAACAATATTTTGGAACACTGTGAACAGATTTGAACATAAATAAATAAATAACCAAAGATTTCTCTCTTTTCTGTTACAAAATATTACTGTTGAAAAATACAAAGTAAATGATCAATCAGACTGGGATTTGTCCCCATAGCATGCTGGGAATAGTAGTTCTTCATGAGAAGCAGTTTTGTTCCAGTGGAAATAACTTGTTTCGATTAAGAGCAAAGGTAAGACAACATTTCCGCTTTTATTTCTTGAAAGTCAGTTGTTGTTTTGCTCTTATTTTGGGACTGGATCAGTGAATCGTGTTCGTAGAGTGTGTAAATGGTAACGTTAGAATCTGTGAATTCTCCGCTGTTTACATAATCACGCTGACGATCCGGTGCCGATTTTCAATGTTTGAGCTGTAACGGGTTTTTTCTGCTCCTGTAGTGGGAACATCAGTAAAGAAGAGGTTAACGCAATTAAAAAACATTACGCGTTAATGATGACTGTCATTAATTCATCGCAATTAACGCGATAATTTGACACCCCTAATAAAAATAAGTTTGGTAGCACTAACAGCTCATATCATGTGGCTGACTGAAATAACTGGGAGTTAGAAAGGGCGTTTGCCGATTCTGTTTTCTCACGCCACGAGACAGGTTCGTGGCTCTGATTATCGCGATTTCGATTTCGATACGCACATCGTTACAGCTCTACTTCAGTTGTTTCTGTGACAAGCAGCGACTGTGGCGGCGGCAGAGGTCCCTTTTAAACTCAATGTGGTCATTTTGTAAATTGCAGCGTTCAGCATCCAAAAATCAGATTTTTCATGTCTCTAAATCGTCCGTCCTTCGTCTTACTCATATATATAATACATATATATAAATATATAAAATATATATATAATTAACCTAATTCAGTTTAGCTTAAAGATGAAGTAAGTAGCTTATAGTGACATCTAGAGGAGAGGCTGCAATTTACAACAAAGAACTGCTCCTCTGCTCACCCCCTCCCTTCCCTGAGCGCTACGGTATCCACAGCCGGTCAAATGTCGTCCTCGTCATCTTTTTCCGTGTCAGCAGATGAGGTTCGTGAGGTGAGGGCGAGCTACCGCGGCCGTAGCAGACGAAGCGGAAAGTGGAGAGAGTGGAGGCGGGACTTCCGCTACAAGTAAAGCGACACTTGATTTGTTCCCTCGCGTTTGTCCTTACAGGCTCCGGTAGAAACATGACGTCTCGCTGCTAACAGTGGCAATGCAACCGCGGCCCGCGACCATGTCATTTTACATGACTTTTGAAACACTACGAAAATGAAACAAAAACTATTATACAGCGACTAGACAATGCAGGAGCACATAATATGTATAAAATATATAAACCCATAAATACTACACAGTGTCCCTTTAAAGCTGTTCCCCCGGTGGTATTTTACAGCACTGTCTCTCAATGAAAGCAGAGAGTTGTCGTTGTGAAAATGCTTTTGTGAAATGAAGGCAGACTTAATCATAATAACACTGTATGTGTACATGTGTTTTTAAATAACACATGCTAATTGCATGTTAGCTACGCTCCTTCTATCGCACAGTTGTGTAATCAACCGCCATTTCCCTGTAAATAAACAGCATAATATGTGCTAATTAAAAGGGAAAACAGGACGTGTATGAATTCCATAGTGAGCTTAACTTTATTGTATATGTTCAGCTGACACAATATTGCACATTACTACTCACGGGTAACACTAGCAGTTAATTGGAAATCGTTCATTCTCTCTCGCTCCCCCCCCCCACACACAAATAATTTCCAGGAAAGTTCCTTGATTGAAACAAAACGACTCGTCAATTGCAGCTCATTACTGCATTAAATACTGAAGGAGCAGATTTTTATATGCAAACGCCAAAATAGACGATTTAATACAATATAATAGGGTTTAATATGCTTACACAGATGCAAGCCGCCCGTCATTAGTTACTTTAAGCAGGTCCAGGTACAACAGTAGGTTGATGGAGGCATTTATTTCCACTGTGCAAGCACACACATTTCAAACAGATGTCAAACACTGTGAGGTAAATCTGAATTTAATGATACCACACACACAAGGAGGAGCCATCAGTGTGGATGTTATAGTACAGTACGGTGTGGTATGATAGGACTGTAAAAGATGTAGGATCAAATATAGGGATGGATATTAAAAACATCAGGGTTGAGGTTGACAAATCAGATGACAGAGTGAGATTTAGCTCGGTGACAAAGGGTGAAGTGTTATTTGTCCGACAAAACAAGCACATGCTCTCGGTTGCTCCTCCGAACCTCGGGCCTTTAATTTCCGTCTGTCCGTCTCTTGCTCTCTCTTGTTGATAATGATCTCGGCAGGACGCAATGAATAATGTACATTTACTGTAATGGTCAGAAGAGGCTCGGAGTACACACACTCACTGGTTTACATGACTTCAGAGGACATTGCATTGGCTTGAAGGGTTGTGCATATATTTTTTAATTTACAAACAATTTATAGTGTTGGAAATTTTACATTTTGAGATGTTGAACTTAAAATGAACACTTATGCTTTTGTTTGTTTTGTCTTTTGTTGTTGTTGATGTAATCAAGAGTGTAGATAACTGTTTGTGACAGACTATGTAAGATTATTTGAGTTTAAGTTAGGGGCAGACATAAATAAGAATCATATTCTGAAAGAAAGAAAGAAAGAAAGAAAGAAAGAAAGAAAGAAAGAAAGAAAGACTTACATTCACTTCCTGGAGACTTACTCTAACTATAACCAGAATTCCTACTGGCTTAATCCTAACCCTAAACCTAACACTGACCTTAGCCTAACTTTAAAACATGTCTTCACATTGAAATGTAATAATATATGTTATTAGGACTTGATTCCCCATAACTCTGTAGACAAACTTATGTCCCCACTACGTAAGAAATATCAGATACACACACACACACACACACACTCATGCAGCTGGCCGTACTTCCTTCATTTCTTAATGACAGACATCAGAGAGTATGGAGTGTAAATTATTAAAGCATACAGCAATTAGATACATAACACTCCCACTGAGACACTCACTCACTCACTCACTCAATGCACACACACACATAGTATGTAAGATACATGGTCAAACAAAAAACAAAACATACACATTTTTCAACAGATTTGAAGATTGTTTTTGGCACACGCAGGCGTCCATTTATGAACTCGTCCGTCCAGAGCGTGTAACTCTCAGCTCTCAGCTCTCTCATGCAGGCAGCAGTGTTGTTGTTATTGCAGCTCTCTCTCTGCGCTGAGCCAATCAGCAAAGCTAAATAGTCATACGTTGGAAGGACTCCGAATGAAAGGATTTAAATATTTATCTTGGAGGCTGACGCTATTGAACATGCTCCAAACATTGCTCATTTCCTTAAATTTGTTTCTATGGTATGAGCGCAGAGTGTGTGTGTGAATGTGTTGTATTTGAATATCCATGTACGCATGTTTTTAGAAAATGGATTACAGAGCACATTGTTAAAGATTTTAACTTCTTAAAATAGGTTCTAACTGGACATTGTTCTGTACATCACCTTTCTTCTCCGTACAGATGCTCGGTTTGAGCTCCAGCAGATCGTCTCGAGCATGTGCACAATTGCACCTGTTTTTATTGTACCTTATAAAGTGGCTGATTATGGACATCTCATGTAAAAGCTGGATATAAAATGGTTCAACTCAGCTCCGAACATGTTTGCAAGAATGCATAAAAATAATTAGTTTCATTTATAATAAAAAAAAAAGAAATCTGTGACATCGAAGGAGAAAAAACTAGAGCTGAATATTTAGGGTAGATTTTTAAAAGAGCATTACTACATTAGATCCAGTAAAGAAAGATTCAAGTTATGGATTGTTCTTAATATTTATTTGGCATTTTAACTATCTATCCACCCCCGGTTTGCTTTGTAACAGCGTTGTAGCGCTTCTACACACACACACACACACATTTTCAATTAATTGCTTTGCAGCCTCTGCCATTTGCTAATCTCATTGTTTTAAAATTTCAATTATAACATAATTAATTGTTTAGCCCTGAACAAAAGCAACAATACTTTAATGGTATTACTTAATATATTCTAATGCTAATACTTGTTTTTAAATATTTTTTTATTAAAAGCATGAGGTACAGCAGTGGTAGAAGTGCAAAATTGTGAAGTTAATTGTGAAGTGAAGCTAACACAGTCCTGCACTCTCTGATATTCATCACATTATCATCCGCAAACTGATAACTACAGCGGTGAAGACGATGGAACAAATCTGCGACGGGACGTGAGCTGCATGTGCACGTGTCCCTGCTCTGTTGACCTCTGTGACCTCCAGGTTAATGACAAGCTCACGTCAAACACCTCCAGCATCAAATAGCCTTTTAGAAGATGCATTAGCGCAGCTTATTAGATCTGCTCGCTAACAGTGTCATTACAGAATTCAATCTCAATGGACTTTTGGGGGGAGGACAGACATTTCCTGGGAGACTTTGTTAAAAAAAATGAATTATTCATTTGAGGGTTTCTACACGACAACAGTTTTTCATATCTTTAGATAGATGGAGTCAGACAGTTACCTATTATACAGAGAACTTCACTTTCTCCCGTCCCAAAGATTTGGACGCCATTACGCGCTATTGAAAGTCAATTCGGACACAAATCCCAGAGCCATTAGATTGGGATTAACGGCCTCGCGAGGGCAAATGGAACATAAATTATTCGATTACATACCGGTGTCATAGGCTGAAGGCGGCAGAGTAATGTGACGCAGGATGTCATTATTGATTTGATCTTCAGGGTTTAATGGCGATCCCAAGTTTTCTCCGACACGACAGGTGGTGGTGGCGATGGCGGCGCAGGGCGCTTGTATTTCTCTTCAAAAGAGCTTTCCATAAACTAAATCGAGGCGTTATGATGAAACTGCTGTGCACTGGCTCAGTCACTTATTGCTTCTTTTTAGTGCCAATGCCATTGAGGTTAGATAAACTATACCTCCGGGGTGAGCTCAGCCGAATGTCGGAACATGAATTTCGTGTCGTCTCGTTGTTGTTGTTTTTTACCCAACTGTTTGCACTTCATACGCTTTTGTTTTCAGGGATGTCTTTGAAGAATTTAATTATATTTTCCCTACGAACACTAATTCCCCCCACCCTCCTCAAAAATTTTTGTAAACCTCTTTGCTGTTTTGCATCATTATTTTGCAGCCATTAAATGTGGCTATTGGCTCTAAAAAAAATATCTCGTAAAGAGGATTAGTAATCCTCCAGCAGTTTTCTGTTTTAAATATTTGACATTTTACACAGTGATATATGTGGGGGGGGGGGGTCCTGGAGTGATTTTCACTGTGAAAACCCTGCCACCCACCTTCACTCACTAAACAATAAGCAATGCATTCTGGCGGCAGAAAAAAACCCCACTCTTGAGCTTTACTTCATCCTTCAACCATCACTACAGCGTATGGCTGCTGCCACCAGCTCTCCAGTGTCAGACTCTGTACACGCTCTCTGTGTTGCAGCAGTGTATATACACTTGTGTTGCCCCGTACCCTTATAGCGACAGTGCCGTTGCTTCACTTCACCTCAGCATATGTTTCTTTACTCCAGTGGAGTGAAATGGCCCGGCCGTATATATACCACTCAAGTCAGACTGACACTCACTTCCCCTTGTCTTTCCCCCCATGAATAGAAATGCAGCTCCTGGAGAATCACTTCAGGTTTCTGGCTCTGACCATGAAATTTTCATAGCACCTTTCCTTTATTTTATTCTTTATTTTTTTTATTTAGTTTGTTTTTTGAGGCAGTTTTTTGAGTGCAACATGTAAAACAGTTGACTGTCAAAGTACAGACGATGTGGCATTTTCCAAAAAAAGAAAACCAAGATAGTTTGGCAGCCTTGACGTGTGTCAAACAGTGTGCTTACATTTACCAGCCAATGTGCCAATTCCAATATTAGTCCGATACAGTAGAGCAGCAACTAACGTTTATTTTCATAATGGGTCATAATCTGTCGATTATTTTCACGGTTAATCAATTTGGTCCATAATGTCAGAAAACAGAAAAAAATGTTGTGATGATGATGTTCTAAAACGTCTTGTTTTGTCCACAAACCAAAATGATGTTTTTAATGATTTATTTGTTATATGAAGCAAATAAACCAGAATATATTCCCATATAAGAAGCTAAAACAAACAGAAATATTGTTTTAATCAGGAAACAAGCTGAACAATTCATCAAAATTTCATCAAAATTCCAATACAGACTGATTTTTAAATCACAGACTAGAATAACAGACTTGTTTCTCACAGATGTGCACAAATATCGCACTGTTATCATTGTAAATATGTTATTCAAATGAATATTGTGAATCATATCGCAATCATAATGTCAGTCAAAATAATCGCAATTAGATATTTATTCAAAATCGTTTAACTCTAATATGAAAGTCAATCATTGGTTTTCATCTGTGTAAAAAATGTGTTCAATGGCAACAAGAAATGTTGACATTATGGCTGAATTAATGTGCTTAATGTGTTGCTTTTGTCATGTAGATGTGTGTGTGCGTGTGTGTGTGTGCGCACGTCCATGCGTCTGTGTGTGTGTGTGTGTGCGTGTGTACAAGTGGTAATAAATGCATAGCAACATCTGACTACCCCTAAACCCACATGAAAATTGATCTGTATATAATCTGACCTGGGAATTTCCCCTGGCAATATCAAAACCAGTTATTTACCCATCATGCAGTGGTTGTGTGATGTGCTCGCACTGACACACACACACACACACAGAGAGAGAGAGTAAGTGAAGGCAGTCATTCTGATGGCAGCCTTGCTGATGTGTGCTCTTTGGTTTTTTGGGTTCCCGTTCAAGGCTGAAGTGTTTTGCCTCAGTGTTGTGGACTGTTTATAGACAGGGACGTGTTCGTACGTCTGCACAGCTAATGATATGGCTGCTGCCTTTGGTCTCGCCACACAAACAGCAAACCACAAGCCAGAGGCAGAAAAGACAGAAAACCTCTCTCTCTCACACACACACACACGCACGCACGCACGCACGCACGCACGCACGCACGCACGCACGCACGCACGCACGCACGCACGCACGCACACACACACACACACACACACACACACACACAGTTCCTATTCTGCAAATCATACACTATATACAAACACCAGTAAAATTGATAATGAGATATTACTTTATGTGTCGTGATTATATAACGCAACAATCAGCAAGAGATGAAACGCATTCTGAGTTACTGCGGCGACTTAAAGAAGTTTGTAAGTCTTGATTAAAAAGGTCAGATTTATAATTAAAACGCTGGTAAACAGTGTTCGGGGGGCAACGCGACAAACACAAAACACACGGTCGAAGAAGCCAGAAATGGATTGAAAAAGAGAGAGAGAGTTTGGTGTAAACAGTGTAAGAGATACACAGTTGGCGTAACGTAGCATCACCTCATCATTGGCGAGTTGTACTTGAACACAAAAAAACAAAAAAAAAAAAAAGTGTATGGAAAAACACAAGAGAAGACGTCATATTTTATTTGTTTATAACAATCAAGATTCAGAAACCCGGCCATAGATTTGTTTTAATAAAACACCAGATACAAATGGAGATCAGAATCAGAATTGTTTTTTATTGCATACATTTACACTCCTGTATCATAGCATATAGACTCTATCATTTTATTAGACTGCCATTGATATTGTTTGGTACATTTGCACTGAAATAATCGTTCAATATTAACATTTATACACATTTCTCTCATCCTTCACTCTGTTTTTGCGGAGATAAGGCGACGAAAGCTGCCATTTATGATATGATCTATGATGAAACACAACACCAGAGATGTGTGTGGGGGGGGGGGGATAAATGAGGGATTAGTGTGTGTGTGTGTGATTTATAAAATCAATGACATTACATTAAATTATCGTCGATTGCTAAATCTTTGTCATTCTGTCTGTTCTGCGTTCCTTGGATACATTTTCAGTCCCTCTCACCTTTATCCTCTATCACATTTTCCATTTTAGTTCCACCCCCTCTCCTCCCCCTCTCCTCCCTCCCACTATACTGTATCTCTAAAGTGATTTGGTATCATGTGATTAATGATGGCCATTAGAGGCTTCAGTATCAAAGTGTCTTAAAGTTCACCAGATATGGCCCTTGAAGCCGTGCGTGTGTGCGCGCATGTCTGTGTGTGTGTGTGTGTGTGCACGTGCAGTACAGTATCTGTGTTGCACTGACCAGAATTTACCCTTCAGGAAAAGCCAACAAGAACAAAAACATACATAAAAGGTTGTTTTTCCCTTTTCAAGTGGATGATTTGTGTGCGCACGCACACACACACACACACACACACGTTCACGTTCACACACTGCGATGCCACAGCATTTATTAGAAATGCAATTAAGGTTCAGACACCTTGAAACTGTTGCCGCAGTGTTTTGTTTACCGCCTTCGTCTTCAAATAATGAGCCAAGCCAAGGAAAAAAAAAGTCCTTTAAATTCCTGAAATAACATTGCCTCAAATGCATTCATACCAACCAAATTATGTGCATGTTTCACTTTAATGGCTCCAAAGAAAAGCAGCACATTAAAGAAAAAACCTGGCGGCGATGTTAAATGTGGTTAATGGTGGGTGACAATAGTTTTTTCTAAAAGTATGATCCCCCCCCCTTGCGTTCACGTGTGACTGTGCCTGTTTGCGTTTCCTAACCCGATGCAGTGACATTCAGCAGCCGTCGTCCAGACGAAGGTGAATCCTGTTTGTGTCGTTTTATTTGAGCTCTTATGTTTGTGTGAATCATATAGCTGTGGTATATCTCACCTCAGCTTCTGAGTTTTACCACCATATTCCCTTCTTCTTCTTTTAAAGGTCAAATTTTCTTAAAGATGCTAGGATTGACCCCGGCAGGAAAAGACGAATGAATATAAAAACGAAAATATCTCCAGTAAGCCGGAGAACAAAAGAAAAATGCCAGCTAAACTTCAGATTGACTGTGGTGTAATAAAAGTGTTTTTTTGTTGTTTTTAAACCCCCACAGGCTCCTGTTTGTACATCATAAAGCGCAGTTTTGTCCCCTGTGGGCGTCTGATAAAAGGATTTGAGTGCTTTAAGGCAACAATACTTTGCACATACTACACATAAACCACATATTTACTGTTCTATTTTCCCCCCTACACCCTACTTTGACTTGTCATTTTTCAGGTTATTATTTTTGATGTTAGCCTTCCTGTCTCAAAGCACAGGAATCACAGTTTGTGAGTTTGATGGATTTAATATAAAGACGTGCTTTATGGATGCTTTTAGACTCTGAAGTCTGGATATTTTCTCGTGTGTCACAAAACAAATGTCGGGGAAAAGTCGCTCCAGGTTGTTTTCCCAGCACTACTACTTCTTCTTATGTTTCCTGCTGTCAAATGTCCACATAATGTCCAAGAGGTCAAGATGTTTTCCTCACTGTTCATTCGGATGGCAAAGTCCAAATCTACGGTGGCCCGGAAGTGCAAAACACAAAGATTTAAGCTATAGTTTTTCCTCATACATATGCGTCAACAAGGGCATGTATCTGCTCACGTTAGTAGTCCAGGTTTAGGCTAACGTTAGCTAACGCTAGAAGTCCCAACTAGGGATACAGGTTACGCCATTAGCTTACTAACGCTAACGTTAACAAATTTCCCAGAGTTCAAATGTATTTATTTGACAAATATACATATGGAACTAGAAAATAGTTCATATATTGTATACATATATACCAATATATGCGGTGAGATTTCATCAAAAATAGTGTTTTACTGACAATAGGAAGTGGAAAAATTCATTATTTTCAAATTATCCTAACTTTCACAACATAAATAAATGTATACCATGTTTACAAATATAAGCAGAGACATTTAGGGTTCAAATTAGATCATAAAATGTAAATGTCCAAGCCTTAATTTGGTTAATACCTGCATTATGAGCATGTCAGACTGCCCGAACACACTCTCAAACTCAGATGTTACTATATTAACGTTGAGTAAAAATCTCTGGTTAATAGACACAAATCGCACACAGACGCAGCAGTGTGCTCTTAAAGCCCTGTCCAAGCAATCAAGTATCATAAATCGGGGTAATAAACTATCAGATCCTGCAGTGTTTATCGACTCGGCATGAGGTTTCCCATGATGCACCATGAGGACCATCGCTCTATGTCCATCCCCTGACAGCACAACAGACCACTCTCCTCCTCCTCTTCCCTCACTCCTGTCTAGTTTTACCTCTGATCCAGTCTGTAATTGAATATTCCATCTGTTGCACGGACCAGTATCCATGTTCTTAATCCACATGACGATGAGGTAATGCGCCGAGTCACTTAGACGGGGAGAATAATCCTTATCAGACAGAGTCTGCTTTGTATTCTCGTGTATTTTCTTTACTATTTAGCACAGAATTATATGTTTCATAGTCAAAAAAAGATTTATTTCTTAAAGAATATTGCTTGTATTGACCATAATATGCTCCTTATCTACAATATCTAAAGCTAGAATACAGGAAATATTTTTTTTTGTTGCTTCATGAGTTTTCAGGAAGCGTTTTAACTGTGTAAAACATGACCTTCCAAGTTTTAAATCATTGAAATGTAAACTGAAAGCCTTCCCGATAGATATTCTACAGAACACAATCATATTTGGTGTTTGCCGTCAACAGAAATGGTCTCGTTCGCAAGGAATTAAGCAAGAAACCGACGGTGTCAGATTGAATAAGCTTACAATTGGTCTCTTTTTAAAAACGCAGATTGTGGACAAACAAGGATAAAAGTCAGGTTTTACATTTCAGGAGGAAGTGGAATTTTATTCTCAGCATTTAATTCCAGAACAAAATAAACACAGTCGTGAACAACAAAGTTAGCATTTGAGGTTACATGCAACATCATTTCAACAAGCCACTCCAGACATACTATGAGGAATGTGAGTAACAACTGAATTTATAACTAGATTTAGCTTCCATAAACCCTTCTTTTATCTGTTTCCCCCCTCTCCTGTTGTAGAGAGGTTGCTCACCCTCTCATTCTCATTCTCTCTCTCTCTGTCGTTCTGTGTTGATCTATTCCTCTCTTGCCACGGGCTGTCACCTCAAGTTTGGTGTGAGTGGTGATGGAGAGGTGAAAAAAAAAGTGAAGAGGAAAGGAAAGGAAGGCAGCGAGCTTTGCAGGAGGAAAAGGATGAAAAGAAAATGACGACAGTGTGGGAACACGGTACTGTGAGTGTGTAAAAATGGGGGTGTGGTCTGGGGAAAAGAGGAGATATACATTTGCGTAAAATGGGAATTTCACATTTTGTGTCTTTGTGTTTGTTTGTCTGCTAATCTGTTTTCCCATGTGTGTGTGTGTGCATGTGTGAATGGGGGACGCACCCTCAAAGAGCGGCCCACGGCAGGGGGTCATTCATGATTTCATCACCCAAGCGCTAAATAAAGCTCCCTTCCTTTTCTCTCTGCTCTCTCGTCGCGTCTTTCCCATGCTCCCTCAATTTTTTCCACATCTTTTGCTTCTTTTTTTTCTTCCACTGTTTTCTTCTCCAGTCTTCAGTGCTCACCCTCTTTTTCACTCTCTCTCTCTCTCTCATGTGTGGATTTATGCTACTTCTGCCCTTATCTCCCTGTGGTCTTGTTAGGTTTTATCTCAATTTTCTTTTTTGCGCTCTTGCTCCTCGGCTCCTATTTCTAAAAGGTTTAATCGTGTTCACTCCATTACTCTCCGCTTCCTTCCTGTCCTCACTTCCTCCCACTCCTCGTATCCGTCTCCCTCGCTCTCTGTAAAAATGATGAAGGACATTATTTTGCGCCTTTTGAATAGTAATGGGGCCAATTTAGGATCACTGTGTCATTTCTTTGTCCAGAAACTGCATTGACCTCTTCTTCTCGTGGTAGTTGAGCTCATATAAAGGAGTATTTTTTCGCTGATGCTTCTATTTCCACCACCAAAAGACTCTGGTATCATCACGAATCAAGAGGCTAATTCAAAGCACATAGAAAGCACAGTGGCTCACTTGTGTGAGACTGTTGGATTATCATTATCTGTAATTTCCACTGGCCATAATTGTCAAAGTGCAGCTGAGCCTCAGTTATTGTAACTGAGGCTCCAAAAGGAATGAAAAAGAGGCTTGTGTCAGTCATGACCAGTTAGTAGAGTGCAACCACTGACTGCTTCTTCATTTGGTGTTTCAGATGAACCGTTGTCCAAAAAGTGCTAAGTAGAACCATATAAGGTTCTTCAGCTTGTCCTCATAACCTTTTGGAGGGTTCCACCGAGAACCCTTTTAAAGCCCTTTATTTGGGAAAGGGTTTTTCAGAAGCTTATCGTTCCAGGTAGAAGCTCAGCCCTTGTAGAAGGACCATTTTGGAACCCTTATTTCTAAGAGTGTACCCTCTTATACGAGTGTCTTTTATAAGAGTGCACTGAGGAAATAACAAAAAAAAAGCAGCTTCATTAAACTGCTTCATATCATTAAACCTCTTATGACTATCATGATTTTTAGGCCACTTGGATTTATCTTGATTTCAATGAGTAAGTGTTTCTGCCCTTTTTCCCCCAAGATAACTTTGACTTTCGATATCTGGCAGTTATTCAACCGTTTAGGAATTTATGGTACTGAGAAGCTGATGTCACAAAGGTGTATAAGTATGTAAGTAGTAAGTAGTACAAGTATATGGGCACAAAGCTTTCCGGTATCCATCCATTCATCTTCTACCGCTTTATCCTCCACATAAGGGTTGGCAAGGTTGCTGTACCAATCTAAGCTAACATAGGGCGAAAGGTGGCTGTCACACCCTGAATTGAATTTTCTAGCTATCACAAGCGGTCTAGGGGTTACGATAATGACAAGAACACATGCCAAATCTTGTCGGATTGGTAACAGAAGAGTTAAAAGAAAGGATATTTGCAACATATTGTTTGCTTTATTACCAGTCACCAATTTGTGTTGATGAGTTATCTCAAAGATAAACCCACATTACCTCTTCTAGGTGCGGTCACGTTGCCAAACAGTCAACAAGCCACATGTACGTCTTGCATTTATGTGCCTTATCCCTTTAATTAAATGCAACACATAACGGATATGCCATTTCTGCTGCCATCAGACCGCGATGGGGGGAGGCAATCAAGAACAAATGGAAAGCTCTCCCTGCGTTCCACAAACACTTTTGGAACGACGAATATTGGAAAAATAACCTCTCCACCTCCGTCACTGCAGACCCTGTCGTACTCAATTTATTGCCATATTTCCCACACAAGTGCATTTCTGCTGTCGCATGCAAACGTTTAATATGTCTTGGAAGAACTTGCGTCAAATCAAAAACCATTGTGAAGAGATTTTTTTTTATATATATAATTGGGAGCCACAGTAGTTTTAAAGGACACCTGCATCCGTGCCAAGATTACGACATGAGATCAATCTGAGTCAGCGCCGGCACAGTCACAAGTGTTTATCGTGATTTAAAAATCCCATTTTTTTTTTCATCTGATTTGTTGATTTCTAATTCACTTTATCTGCCTGTTCTGGCACAAACTCCCTCTTAATAGGAAACATGCTTATCTGCCGTGAAAAAGATGGGACTCAAAAAACAACCGCACTTAATCAACACGTGCACACACACACACACACTTGGTGTAGGGTTGAATAATTCCTCATCACAAAGTGGAATTTTACAAAGAAAGGTCCAAAGTCGAGGTCAATCATGTGCAGATATTTCCCTCAGTCGTGCATATTGTCCATGTATTTCTTTCTCGTGACAACATGGTCAGACGACAGCGATGTCTCGCTTTCTTCTCGCTTTTATTTGTCAGCCGCACATCAAAGGCCCCCGTAATTTCTGAGAGTCACAGTGTCATCTTTTGAGAGAGGATGTGTGAGCGCTGGAGTGCTGTGTGAAGCTCTTTTTCCTCTGCTCTCAAAAACATCAAATGGCCAATGTCACCAACCTCTACTCTGTCAACATGTTACGACGTGCACACACACACACACACACACACACACACACACACACACACACACACACACACACACACACACACACACACACACACACACACACACACACACAGATTTTGCTTTAACACAGTTACAAGGACCTTACTCTTGTTGACACTTACCCTAATCTCAACCATCACAATTAAATACCATACCATAACCCTAATCTAATCCCAATTCCGTAACCCTAACCCTTTGAAGTTGTGAGGACCGGGCATAAAATGTCATCGTAATGACAGGTTTTTGTAGAAAAGTGAAGAACACTAAGAGGGCGGTGGGTGATGGACTGACTCCCTTCATCATTGTGCAGTGAAATTAAATGCTCTCTCGTGCACACACACACACACATCTCAGTAATCAAGTCCTGTCAGATAAAAAAAAGGCATTCAAACAAGGCATACATTCACTTTGGCTTCATGCCAGACACACACACACACACATGAATGAACACACACACGTGCACATATGCCTCCGTATGCGCGGTTCTACGATTACACAGGAATATTTTGATAGAAAATTCCCCTTAACACCCCAGGTGACTGACCCCCTGGTGTTTAAAATAACACACACGCCCCTCAGTCATTCACTCATGCATGCACCCACACACACACTCAAGCACACACACACGCACACACACACACACTTTCCTGTCAGCCAGATGAAAATTGCCCTTCAAAGTAACTGCACAATCAACAGCAGCACAGTTCTGAGCGAGCAGGACTCTCCACAGCTTTCAGGTTGTTTCCCTCAGAGTTTTACAGTCAGTGTGTGTGTATGTGCTTAAATTTGTTACCTCTTTCTGGCTTAATCTCCGACCTTGTCAGAACCAGTAGTCCTCATGGAGGCCAAAAACCTGGTCCCAATGATCCTCGGAAAAGTTAATTTCCGAGGAACTTTAGAGGCTAAGATTTGAAGTGTGGTTTGGTTAAAGTTGACTATTTATGTTTTTTTTTGATGCTCTGTCACTCTGCACACTCTCATACATGTCATGTTATTTTAAGTGGGAGCTCTGCTTCCCAACTCTTAACATGATCCGTACATTTCTTGGTTTCTGTATTCTCTGACGTTCCTCAGCGCTCCTTAATTCAGGAACAGAAATCCATTTGAATATCAATCCTCCTGTGGACATGTCCTCTCTCTGCGTTTTAAGTGAACTTGAGAACAATGAGCTCTTCTCTTTCGTCAGGCGTGCGTAAGGGAGAGCAGACACAGACCAGCTACTCAACCTGCCAGCAGCACACTAATGTGTTTATAATGAGGAACAAGTGTATTATGACTAATGTCACAGTGAATGAATTCCGAAGTGAATCATTACCAACGTCGGCTCTTAATGCACTACTTTTTTGTACTCACTTTTTATTTATTTATTTATTATGTTTTCACTCCCACATATGTTTGCAAAAGGAGCTTCTATCATTTGTATCTGGTCGTGACAAAGCGTGGTAGCATGTTGTCTTATTTTACATCGATCCATCCATCTTGTACTGCATTGTCCTTCACATGAGGGTCACGTGGGGGTCACGCGGGGCAGAGCTGTGCCAGTCTCAGCCAACAAACAACTCACACTCACACCTACGGCCAAATTAGAGTGTCCAATTTACCTAGTCCCCAAACCTGCATGTCCTTGGACTGTGGGAGGAAACCGGAAAAACAAACTCCTTGTTTTCCGACCGGGTCGCAAACCTATAGGTCTTCTTGCTGTAAAGGCATCACAAACGGTCTCATTTTACAGCAAAGACACAGGAGATAGAGGTACTACATTGAATAAGATAAGATATACACATGAGATACAGTCATTTATTTCCAAAGTTGACACAACGGCACAAAAACATCAACTTTTAAACATCGGAAATACTTTATATATAACAGAAATGCTATTTTCTCAGCTCGTCTATATGCAATGCGTTTTTTTTTTTGTGTGATAGGTAGTTATTGTCGTGTCAAAATGCAATCAGATCTTGCAAATATATATATACATATATATTTATATATGTGTGTGTGTCTGTGGTTTTTATAAGCTTTGGGCTTTTCTTTGTTGACACAAAAGTACAAAATACATGTTTTTGACCGACGACAGATGTGTATTTAGCACAAAAAGTCTGGCTTCTTTTCTGCATCTCAGACACGGTCAATCAGGGAGCCTTGGACAGTGGGAATGAAATTGTATCTCTTCTTTTCTCTTTTTCTTCTACACTCTATTGTGTGTTTAGGCAAAAAAAATATATTAAAAAAAATCACCCTGACCATGGATTTCCTGGGCGAAGCCAGACAAGAAGGTTGTGATGTTATGACAGGCAATCTGCAGACCTGTGGCCTTGGCTGGGTTTGCCCACGGCCTTGTCCACTCTGCCACTATGTGGATAAATGACTGAACATCGTGTACAGTGTTTGTGTGTGTGTGCAAACATGTCAGGGTGTGTGTGTGTGTGTGTGTGTGTGTGTGTGTGTGTGTGTGTGTGTGTGTGTGTGTGTGTGTGTGTGTGTGTGTGTGTGTGTGTGTGTGTGTGTATATTCAACACCACTGGTTGTTAATGGTAGCAGGTAGTGTTTAGCACCAAGGGCGCAGAGACCATAAACCTCATTATATTCC
This sequence comes from Microchirus variegatus, assembly GCF_963457635.1. Classification (NCBI taxonomy): domain Eukaryota; kingdom Metazoa; phylum Chordata; class Actinopteri; order Pleuronectiformes; family Soleidae; genus Microchirus; species Microchirus variegatus. Next base: position 15,533,006 of record NC_139817.1, on the reverse strand, counting down.
AAATACGGTGCAGACTTAGGGAGTCGTGTCACAGAGTTCAACATAAACACACAGAAATAACAATTAAATAAAAGGGTTTGCATGATTTAAATACACACACACACACACACACACACACTGTACTGTGCAGGAATATAATAATTGATGTTCCATGCAAACCCAGGTTTCCACTGCCTTCAGCTGTCACTGAGACCAATGTGAAAAGACCAAATGTGACAGTCTTGCTTGTGTGTGTGTGTGTGTGTGTGTGTGTGTGTGTGTGTGTGTGTGTGTGTGTGTGTGTGTGTGTGTGTGTGTGTGTGTGTGTGTGTGTGTGTGTGTGTGTGTGTGTGTGTGTGCGTGCGTGCGTGCGTGCGTGCGTGCGTGCGTGCGTGCGTGCGTGCGTGCATGTGTGTCCTGCCCAGACCATCACTGTTTACACTGAGTGTTGGCTATGTACTCAAGTGTGACAGGTGTTGTCAAATCCAGGTGCAGTGCAGAGAGGCTGCCACAGATAAAACCTCCAAAATAAAAAAAAGTGATCTCTGGACCTCATTTCAGTCAAATTCTGATGAGCTGATCATTTGAATCATGTCCAGGATCCAGGATCAGGATTGAGAAACCCTGCGTTAGCTCAGTCAGTAAAACATGAAATGTGGTAAATTGTATCATTTCACAATAAAACAATATCAATCATGATGTTATAATAAGATTACTTGTTGTTACCTGTAAAATATTGTGGTGTTAGTGTCCATATTATAATGTGGTATTTATTCCTCTTTATTTTATCTTGGATATGTACTTCTTTACTTTACTACATGGCTTTTGACAAAGTGAAAAACACACAAAGATATTAAAACAATTCTTTTCATTTTGCACAATGAGCCAAAGCTTTTAACCCTTTAACACCAAAGCTTCAACATGTCTGTTCTTTTATTTTTCCCAAATAACTTTAAATCTGCGGCATTTATTTACAATTTACTGCATGTTAAAAATGTGTGTTATTTTAAAAGCACTGTAGTTGTACATGAAAATCAGATTTTGCTGTTAAATGTCATTATAACCACACATTAACGTGCAACTTCTCAGCTTTCAGAAACTGTTTGAATTTTTCAGATAGCACAGACCGTCGCGTAATTACGGTAATGCAAATTGCGCTTGCGCAAACCAAACGTGTCGTCTCCGAGACGCTCGGTGTTAAAGGGTTAAATGTCAAATGCTGTCTTCATGCAAGCAAATATAAAGACAACGCTTCCAAAATGAAATTATGAATGAACTGACAGGGTACTGGCATAAATCAGGCAGACAATTTACAGAAGAAGATAATAATTATAATAAACTACCTCGAAGTTCATGAATCCTTCCTGTCTGACTTTGATACAGTCCGTTATCTTCCTACGTTCTGATTTCGCTCGTCCATCTCTGTCCTGCGATCATACAGCGGCGATGGAGACAGCCGTGGCATAATCTGCCGTCTAATCTGTTAATCCCGTTAATTATCACACAGCGATTATTGCGAGCCGTCATAATCCCTCCCCGGACACCTTCACCACACACACACACATGCAGTCATGAACCAGTGAGCGCATATGCGTCAAAACTGTAGGGTTTCATTTAAATTGCTTTAGAGATGCAGAGTCAGAGGTTGATGGAGGATTTTCACTTATACTGACCGTAAAGTGAGGTTTACTGTTCATGTACAACTACAGTGCATTTTAAATGTCATAAAGGTTTCCCCTTTTGCTATGATGGTGAGAGTAAGTGTTGTCTATATCAATGTTTGCTCTGAGAGTGTGATCTGTGTTGACCCACACAGCTGTGGCTGAAAACAGCAACGGAGAACGGAAAATAATAGATTTCAGTCCGTGCATAATTTCTGTGGGGAAAGCTTATGTGGGCAGCACGGCGTTTAGATTTCATGTGAAAGTGCAGCTGGATGGTGAAGACCCACAGTCGGTTCAAGAGTTGAAGAGAAGTGCATAAATGTTAAGGTCTTCATCTCTCTCTCTCTCTCTTGGCCTTTATACTCAAGGAAAACCAGAGGGGGCAAAGTGTGCTGCATCCATGCTCCTGCTGAGCTGTGGTGGTGGAGGAAGTGAGAGTGAAACACACATTCAGGCAAACATTAGTGGGATTTCAGCGGTGAAACTTAAACATGGAATCAGAAATAGAAATGCTTTATTTCCCCCGTGGGGATAAACGGGTTTAGAGAATTTTCTCGGGAGATTATGACTTTAATCTCGTAATATTACAACTTTATTCTCGTAAGATTAAGTCTTTATTCTCATCGACTTTATTCTCATAAGATTACGACTTTATTCTCATAAGATTATGACTTTATTCTCATAAGATTATGACTTTATTCTCATAAGATTACAATTTTATTCTCATAAGATTACAATTTTATTCTGATAAGATTATGACTTTATTCTCATAAGATTACGACTTTACTTTTGTATAATTACAACTTTATTCTCATAAGATTATGACTTTATTCTCATAAAATTACAACTTTATTCTCATCGACTTTATTCTCATAAGATTACGACTTTATTCTCATAAGATTATGACTTTATTCTCATAAGATTACAACTTTATTCTCATAACATTATGACTTTATTCTCATAAGATTATGACTTTATTCTCATAAAATTACAACTTATTCTCATAAGATTAAGAGTTTATTGTCATAAAATTACAACTTTATTCTCATAAGATTATGACTTTATTCTCATAATATTACAACTTTATTCTCATTAGATTATGACTTTATTCTCATAATATTACAACTTATTCTCATAAGATTAAGAGTTTATTGTCATAAAATTACGAGTTTATTCTCATGAGATTATGACTTTATTCTCATAAATTTACGACTTTATTGTCATAAAATTGCAACTTTATTCTCAAAAGATTACGACTTTATTCTCATAATATTACGACTTTACTTTTGTATAATTACAACTATATTCTCATAAGATTACGGGTTTATTCTCATAATATTACAACTTTATTCTCATAATATTACGACTTTACTTTTGTATAATAAAAACTTTATTCTCATAAGATTACAACTTTATTCTCAAAAGATTAGGAAAAGTTTCACAAGTAAGGATTATTTACAAAAGAAATATTTGCATTTGGTATATATATCATACAGTTTTGTGGATTATGTTTTCAATGAGAGGAAAAAAGATGATAAAGCCTGACACCGGGTAAAGGAAACCACTGTAATCCAGTGGCTGCCTGGTTACAGGTGACATCAGTTTCAAAACTGCAAATCTCATTTATATACAGCGTGTGCTTAGAAGGGCTTTCCTTCAAATGCTTGAGTAAAGGAGTCATTTGTTCACAACCTGTGGATCTCTAAGGATGTTTTATATTTCCTTATATCTCTTCTTTTATTGAACAACTGCAGCAACAGAATGTTTTTAAGCAGACAAAAGAGTCTCTTTTTTTTCAATATGTAATCAACCTGATTGTTCTTGTTATCTATTTGGAACAAAGTGAGCTCATTGTTTTGCTGTTAAGTGGGTGTTTTTGAAGACGTGAACAGTTAAGAGGGCACACCTGGGCTTTTTTGTAATTATTATTATCATAATTGTTTTTTGCATGAGCGCTTTTTCTACTCAGCTTTAAAAAAAAAAAAAAAAAACAACAACTGTTGATCTACCTCGAAACGGTGTTTATTCTTGCCAGGTTTATTATAATATAATCAAGTCAACTGGGGACATTTGAGATTGTGAGTACACAGTTGCATGTGTTGCAAACCATTGACTTATGAGGAATTCATACAGACCACTCATCCCAAATGTGACCACTAATGGGACGTGGGCTTGTGAGCATGTAAATGTTCTCAATGCTTCAAGGAAAAAAATAAATAAATAAAATACAAGCCAACGCACAGCCCATAACTCATTCACCCAGACCACTTAGTCTTATTAGTCTACAAGAAAAGATTAATATTTCAAAACCATAAACAACAAAACAAACAGAGAGGCCACCGCAGCACCATAACTCAGGCCTGGGCCACTTAACATTATTGTAAACCAAATATTTAATATTTCAAACCATATACACTAAAATAAGACGACCAGCTCTTCGTCCGTCCGATGACAACGGCAAACCTTTTTTTTTCCCTCTCTTTTCGTTCTCGCAAGTCAACGAACAGAGATGATTATACACAGATTTGGGACATTGCTATCATTACTTTGTATATTTCAAAAAAAGAGCCGTAAGGATCATCCATTATACTGGATAATACTGCACAGATATCACTTGTTTTCCTTCCATTTGAGCTGCATCTGTTCTCATGCTCGCTCACAGAACATCACAGACACTGCTCTGTTCACCTTCTCACTTTCTTGCAAGACATTAAGTCACACAACGACTATTCTTGGTGTTTTTCCAGACTATTATTAAGCAATTATTTCCATAATAAAGTCATTAAAAGTCACTAATTTATCTGTTTTCAAGTGTCACAGTTGAGGATGATGAACATATCATTGTATTACTGAGCAAAGGATTTTTAACACAGCTTTTTCAAACATCCTAGTGTTATTTTGGATACCACAGTCAAAATGACAGGCAGTATAACATCTGAAACAGTAAGGGTTTGAGCTGTCACTTCATGCCTAAAACAAGAGAAATCAGTTTAGACCTAAACCATTGGTTCTCAAAGTGCGGCCCGGGGGCCAATGGCGGCCCGCAGAAACATTTCTGGCGGCCCGCAATGAATTACAGTTGATAGTTTTAATCCAGGAGGTACTAAGCTTGTTAAATGTTTATTGGACATTACTGGATACAGACCAATAAGTGTAAACAAAAATACTGGGTATTTACCTGGTTTCTATATGGTGAATTTTAGTGTATTATTGGGTAATAAGCAGGTAGCTACAGCCCCCAATTACTAGCTATTTACCCAGTAAATATTTGGTAACAGAAATGTGTTACATGGTATTAACCTGTAAATAGAAGGTAAGAACAATGGCCAAAATACTGGGTAATTACCTAGTAAATTATAAAGCGTTATTATATTAATGCTTAAATTAAATTATATTAACGCTTATATTACTTAACACTAAACTGTAGAACTGCAATCTGGTCAAATTATTACAAATGGGATTCTTTCTGGTTTTTTTCAGGTTTTTTTCCTTTGGAGGCCCTCAGTTCAATGTTGGATTCCTAAAGTGGCCCTCAGGTATCAAAACTTTGAGAAGCCCTGACCTAAACAATAATAATATCATTTAATATACATGTGTAAAATCAAATAACGGAAGCATTCAAAGTAAAACTAGGATGTTTGAAAAAGAAGAAAATATGTATAATAAAAGTATGAACTAAATATTGAATACAGTAAACAGGTTGTCAAAAACAACTCAACTAAAAGTGACTTTTTTTGTCAGGATTCACCAAGTTTTTGGAACACAAAAATGTGTCGACCATATTAAATAATCTACAATGTGCCTGTGTGCTGTATATTACCGTTTAATGGAATTAAGCAAAGGCCCTAAATGCAACAGCTGTTGCTCTACAGGGACAGAGAGAGAGAAAGAGAGTCAGAGAAAAAGGAAGGAAGGAATCATTGTAGAAAGGTAATGAAGAAGAAAACAGAAAGAAAAAAAAACACAGGGAAGGGAAAGAAAGAGTGAGAAATACATGGAGCGCGAGGACGGAGACGACGCAGCGTTAAAGACGCTAAAAAATAATCAGTTATAACGTAGACGTTGCATTTTAGGGGAGGAGACAAATGAAGACAGAAAAGCAGGGATGGTAAAAAAAAAAGAAGTGGAAGCAGAAGAAAGAAATTAAAGAGCTGAGCTAATTGTCTACGCGATCAGTTTCTTGTTGCTGTTGCTGCATCTCGATCTGGAGGCAGACCAGAGTCAGCTCAAACATAACACACCATCACTCAGCGGCTAATGATGTTAATGTGTGTGTGTGTGCGTGTGCGTGTGCGTGCGTGTGTGTGTGTGTGTGCAGCAGATTGTGTGTTTTTAATTTATTCTTGTACAGAATCACAAAGACTAATTCTGAAAAAACAAATGAATGTTTGTTAATCAGTATCATTGCTGCACTCATTGAGCTGAAATCACACTTTTATGTCAAGGTTATTTTGCACAGTCACGTGATGACTTTTTCCTTTTCTTTTCACTGCATTATAACACATAAATAAACACATTTTATTTATTAGAACATATTTTTACATTTAAATGAATACATTACACTGTATATTTCCATACGTTTCAGCTCATTTTACTTCACTGGTCGAGCTTCCCCCGCGTCGTTGCTGCTGATTTCTGTTTCATCGTCATATTTTTTGATCTCCAGCGTCTCCTCGTCGCACGTCTTTGGAAGGTTTTGACAGTTTGCTGTCAGTTTCTTTTGTTTTATCTACATTATGTGTCGGTAGGCGAGGATGATGAATGATTGGCAGATCAAAAGTTTTGCATTTATCACACTTTTTCCACTATAGGCTGCAAAAAAATGCCGTGACGTTGTTTTATACTCGACAAACACACACTGTAGTGAATCATTAGACTTCATTAAAAGATTAGTTCAGTACTTCCTGCATGACCGTCACTGAAGTCACTGAGCTAAAATACAGCTGAACGTGTTGTGATTCGGCTCACGATCGTCGGCTGTTGTACTGATCTACAGTTCGGTTTGTGTCAGATGTCGCGCTCGTGACTCTGTGATCAGTACCCGGCAGTCTGTCAACGTCACATTTTAGTATCGGCTCACTTGGAACCTCTGATAGTGATAAACAGCAGGTATCAGGTTCTTTCCCTCATGGAAAAGCAAAATAAAGTCGTGCTGGAACTCTACAGTGGAAAAGCACCAATAGAAGTGGAATTACCATATGAAAAGTATAAACCAAACACATTGTACAGTAAATGCTATATTGATTGAGAAAATATTGAAAATCTTAAACCCATTATTGCCGATGATTCCCCACACACTGGCCTTTTAAAGCACCCGTGAGGCTGCTACATCCACGCGTGTCTAATCTAATAACTCTTGTTACTTGTGATGGAGGGGAAGTTATTGTGCTATTGTCGTTCTTATTTCCGTACCTTTGCGTAATTACCGTTGCTTTTATGGATTCGATTAGTGGGCCGTCCGTCTGACAGCCGCGTCTACGAGTCTTTTGTTTTGTGTCACTCAGCCGTTGATAGAGAGCCGTTATGGTCTCAAAGTGATATTGATTGAGGGGGGGGGGATTAAGGGGGGGCTCTGGTTTAGATTATTCCTGCTGATTCTGGATTTCATGCTCCGCGTTGGTTCTTTACTTTCATCCGAGTATCAGAACCTCACACAGACACACACACACTCTCGTACTATCTTATTTACCGCCCTCTCTCTTTTATTCCGCTTCAGTTTGACAGAATTCTCCGTAATTAGTTTGGCCGAAGCTCCTCTTGCTGCTTTTAATGAGGTGAAATTATTTCACGGCATCAGCACAGAGGTTTGCAGAAAAGTTCATCCGACCGCTCAATATCTCAAATCCCTGACTTTATGCGTGGGAGTGTGTGTGTGTGGATAATAATCAGGCGCCGAGTCGTCCATATTTTGTGCACACACAGTTGTGTGTTTACGATGTTGTGTTTAAAGTTACCCACTGATCTGACAACTGTTTCCTCTTCTCATCTCCGGTTTCTGTCGTTCTCTTTCCTCTGTAATTCACCCTTCACTTTCTCCTCCACCAGAATGACAGACTCTGCCTATGATGCGGTCGCGCTGAGGTATCCGCGGGAAGCGATCTTTTCCTGTGTGATTTTGTGGCCAGACGTTTAAGTTTCGCGAAGTGTTAGACCCCCCCCCCCCTTCCACATCCTGCGTCAGCCCCCACTTTTCCACTCTTTACCATAACCACTGTGGATCCTGCACACCATCGCATCCCACTGTGATTACAGGAGTCTCCTCACACAGAGGGAGGGGGGCAGTGAAGCTGTGGCAGGATCGCATTAAAATGTGGCACTTTGAAAAATTAAGGCAATAATTCCCATTTATTAGTAAATTTCTTAAATCCTTTCATTTAGTTGTTGCATGTGTGGCTGATTTGCTGTAATGTGAGTGCTCATCATTCATCCTTTTATGGTGTCTTCTCTTTCAATATCACCAAGTGCTCTCCAAACAAAGTTGTTTGTGTTGACGCCGCGTTATAAATAAGTGGGGGTCGACCTTTTTTAATGGCGAGTACCACCTTGAACACTTTTTTTAATGTATGAAAGTGCTCGGTTACACTGTAATGTATGTATATATACTGTATATAACAGGGCTATTCAACTAACATTTCCAGAGGGACATTTTTTTAGGAAGGCTGTCCAGCCAGTGGGCCGGTCAACCCCTGTACTTCTATTTTTTGTTGCATGTACAGTAAACGGATACAGATAGATACAAAATGTTTTTAATTATTTAACACTTATTTATTGAAATGGCTGCTATTTTTGTGCTAAAAAGTTAAGTAACAAAACCACCAACATTCAGGTACAATACAATTTGCGTATAGTGCAAAAAAGGTTACAGTTATTGTACCACCAACATTTGGAATAACAGTCACAATTGGCTCTTACAAAATTAGAGGTAACAATAAACAACATTAAGGTGCAAATTCACAAAAGGCTATTTTTTCAGAAATATAAGTAACAGTACCAATAATATTCAGGTACAACTGCAACAGTTGGCTCTCTGCCTACAATTACAGCTGTACTAGTATTTTCCAAAAAGGGACGCAAAGTATCAGAAAGTGTCGTGAGTGTGGCAAAGTGCCAGAAATAGGCGAAGCTACAGTTTTATTGGCTTTTTAATAATACATTCATTATTTATGGGTTAATGAGCCGCGGGCCGGTCCAAATTGCTTCTGGCCCCTGGGCCTTAAAGGGCCCATATTGTGCAAAATCAACTTTTTGATCATTTTAGTACTTATATTTGGGACTCAGGGGGCCATACCAGTCCCCAAAATGTGAAAAAACAAGACTCAGTCATGTTTTAGTGGTTCCACTTAGTGTAAGTATAGGCGATAAAACACCTGGGTCTATCTACCTGGGTCTCATTCACATGTATATGATCAGGCACAAAACCGAGCATTCTGAAAAGGGCTGTTTTGGCAGGGTTATTGAACTGCTATTGTGCTTCATCCTTATGATATTTTGACTAAAACATGACACAGACATGTTCATTAGGGCATCAGGAACTAGTTTATAGGTAATAGGGTATAATATGGGCTCTTTAAGTTGAATAGCCCTGGTATATAAGCTGCAGGGTAAAACTCTGGACTTGCAGGGTAGGGCTTGACGGTGAGTGGGAAAATGAAACTAATAACACAACATTTGCGCATTATGCAATAAATCACTCTTATCAAGCCAAAATTACTTTTATTTTGAAAGGCAGATGACTCTATGAGATGTTTTTGGGTCATATATGACATAATATTTACCTTATTTCAATGTTGTTGTAAGGTGACTTATAATATAATGAAATATAATGCATTATTATTATTATTATTATTATTATTATTAATAATAATAATAATAATAATATCATGTACCTTTTTGTGTTCATGCACCTGAGATGACAAATGTGTTTATTTTTTTATTTAAAATTGTTACAGCTAACACTGTGCACTTTTTTTACTCACTTTTAGATTTTGTAGGACAGGTACGACCAAAATAGTTGTATTGCTAGTTCTTTTATTATATTTTTAATGCCCCAACTGAGTTTGTAACTGAATGGTCTCGTCTTGGTGGCTTTGTCATACTTTGCGAGTGCTTCGCGGGTTGGAAAAACAATGGACTTGTGCAGGACTCTGGCTGGAGGTAGCTATCGGAGGTTAGCATAGCAGCTTCTGTCATGGCTAGCATACAGTATTAGCAACAGCAAGAGTTGCTAATGTCGTTGTTGTCGAGAGCTTAGTTTGGTCTCAACTTGTGCCTCACGCAAACACCCACAATGCACTGCCGCGACACTCAAAGTGAATTTAATTAGTAACGTTTCAGTCGACGCCTCCACAGCGTATGTGCACGACTGCATATTTCAGTGTAAAACAAAAGAAATCATTCGCATTAAATAAAACAGGGAACAAGTGAACAATTTAATTACTGTGTTGCTTTGTTTATCTCAGTGCAAGCAGCATGTATTGACTATAGTCTGTTATTATTATTATTATTATTATTTATGGTATATATATCTGAGGCCGTCTGTTGTTGTTTTTAAATTAACACAGGTGTGCTTTGTTTGTGACTTATTTTTCTTTTTCTTTGTCCACGCACAAAAGAGGTGGATCAATCAAGTGGAAATGTCGCTGTCGCAGAGCATTTTTTTGTTTAAGAAACACCTTGAGTTGCAGTTGCTTCTCCGTCTCTATGATTAACACTAAAACGTGTGTCCTTGTGTTCGGGGAAAACCTGACTGAGCGCGGCTTTAATCAGGCTGATTTGAGCCCAAACTTTGTTCTTTTTAAACTGTGTGAAAACTCTCTCCCTCTGCAGTTGTGGAGGGGGGAGGGGGGGGGGGTGCTGCTGTTTGATTCTTCTAAAGGAGATTAATGAAAGGAGGACAAACACAGGAGGAGGGGACAGACGGAGGGATGAGAGGGAGGAGGCCTGCAGCGTGTGTGTGTGTGTGTGTTTGGTCCTCTGTGAAGTCCATTCATGCCCTGCTGAATCAATGGAATTCTTTCTCCTTCTCTATTTTTTCAACTCTTTCTTTCACATTCTATCGTTCCATCACAAGAATATGAGGATATGTTCTCTCTCTCTCTCCTCATCATCTCTCTCTCCCTCTACTCCTTTTCTATCATATATCTCTTTTATGGATTGGCTCTGTCTCGGCCGCTGCATTCCTGCTGTCTTGCCTGTCACGGCCTTATGTCTGTGATGTCATTAAGGACAAAGACGGCCAAACTCGCCCGGAATGTGAGACTGACTGAGGGAGACGGGACGGAGTAAGACAGTGAGAGTGAGTGAGGAGAGGAGACAGAAAGAGTCAAAGTGAGAGAGAAACTTTGGGAGATACAGTGTCAGATGTCATGAAAATGTCAACACAGTGAAATACACGACACGCAGGCGAAAGTCTCGGTCAGTTTTTATGGAACTGTGGAGAAAAGAGTGTGCTGAGTCTTGAACTGCGACACTTTAAAGGTGCTTTAAATCTTTAATTCAGGCTGTCATTATCTCCGACGTCCATCGGTTTTCCTCGTCTGATAGTTATTGGAAAATAACGCAAAATGGAAGTTGCTAATGGCTTCATCGACACGCTTTTTAATGGCTCTAATGTCGGCTCGTGTTGTAGCCCACGGCCAGATTAGAGACTCCATGGCAACGTTATACAAGCACAACATGGAGCGTAATTATCCACCAAGTATTAAGTTAGTCAAAGAATAATACAATCAGTGCGTTTCATGTTGCGCTCACTATATTTGAGTGAGCACCTTTACCACTTTGTAAACTTGATTTTAGTTTAGCTGCAGGATCATTTAAAGTTTGCATATATTGTCCTTTGGAAATATCACATCTCATCTCATTTCACAGCTGAATAGTTGTGAATATTAGTATGTTCCACATACAGTATGTTGTTGTTTTTATGATTACATGAACATTAATCAAGAAAAATAAAGCATTCCCCTCTATTTAGCAGGCCGATTATATATATTATTAATTTGCATTTTTGTTAATTTTGTTTTCTAATTAGTCATATTTATGTCATGGTTTGAACAAAGAGCCTCCTCTTATTTCTAACAAATGGTTTTTAGTTTCACTAATTCTTACAAAAGCCCGAATATTTGAGCAAATAAGCTTGTTTTTATTTTTTTTTTTTAAATGAAATAATATGTAATTATGCTAAAGTGACCAAAACTGAATGATTAATTATTTAGAAAATACCACAACCTTTACCAAACAATTTTGATTTAATAGAAATATCAGTGTATGGGTTGCAGTTAATGGTGATGAACTAAAGTGTCTTATCAGGTTACCATGCGACCAGTGAGCAATGTCAGTTCCCCTCAAAAGGCATTAACTCACTGACACAAGATAATGATGTAATCAGTATGAATGCAAAAATGTTCCCATAACAAAGTTGTTTGTGAAAAAGAAAAATGCATTGAAGGCTCTGAAAAAACAAAACAAAACAAAAAAACACCCCCCGGGTCAATTTGTCCTAAAATTAGGGGTCAGTTTTCCTCTTCACTTCCCCTCAGCTGCTTCTGTTGCCAAGGAGCACTTCCTTGTTGGGCGACAGGGAAATATTTTGATCCTGACAGCGTCCTTTCTTCCTACGCCGCCGCCACCGCTGGTATGCGTGTTCTCTCATAGCGATATTGTCATTCATGTGCGCGAGGGAATGAATGAATAGATATGGAGCACAGCAAAACTTCCCAAGGTTGTCAGAGAACCGCTGAATGAATAAACCCACATGCCAGTGTCTGATTAATGGAGGAAATAAACAGCAAACATGTTGACTCGCTTTCCCCTCAAGTTTTCAAAAGAAGTGAGACAAACGCACGACTCGAGAAGTGAGAAAGTGTAATAATAAAGTCATAGAATCAGAATAAATGTCAATGCAAGGACAGGACGAGAGGGAAAAAACTGAACAGAAACTTCAGAGGAGGACAGACAATCTCATTGCTATTCTGACAAAAGAAAAGTCACTCTGTGTGTGTGTGTGTGTGTGTGTTCTTGTACATGCAGCATACTGAGGACCAGTGAGGGTTTTTAACAAACAAAGTGAGGTCATTTTCACAAAGTGAGGACATTTTGGCCGGTCCTCACTTGTTTTTCATTGAAATCACTTCCTTAGGTTGTAAACATGCTATAATGCTTTTAACACAGCTCCTCAATTTGGTACAAAAATCCGTTATCCAGCCCTGGTGTTTCGCACACTTTTTGCTCTGGGGCTCCACCTGCAGACATTTTTTGTACTGCACCCAGTAGTTCTTTATAGATGTCATTCATGAAGTGTATTTAGTGTGTATTTTACAGTCTATTTTACAGTGTATTTACCACTTTTTTAACTGTTTATTTACCGGGTATTTACAGTTTATTTTTCAGTGTATTTTACAGTTTATTTTTCAGTGCATTTACCATTTTTTTACAGTTTATTTACTGGGTATTTACAGTTTATTTACAGTGTATTTACAGTCTATTTTATACTGTATTTACAGTGTATTGTCACTCTCAAACCTTTCATGAGTCCAGTGAAGATATTTGTAATTGTGTTGATTTACAAAGTGGAAATGCTGGTCCTCACTTTGTCAGCACTACCCAGTCCTCAATATGCAGCAAGTACAAGAGTGTGTGTGTCTGTGTGTGTGTGTGTGTGTGTGTGTATGTCCCTGTGTGTCCCTGTGTGTCCCCACAGAGGAATATTTATATCTGACCACACACACACACACACAGTCTGACCTCTCCACAGAGGCCTGTCCATCACACAGACATGCTGATGGATGAAGCTGTCAGCGCCTGGGTGTCTCGCTTATCGGCCACTCAGACACCCCTCACTCTGTAGACCTCACACACACACACACACACACAGATACAAGTGCCCTCTCAGACACTCCTCTCCTAAAGAATGGAAACAGAGAGAAAGGCGCTGATACAGTAACAACCCACCTTTGTAGCCGCCTGAGTCAGCAGTGTTATATCCTTTAAGTCATTGAGTGGTAAACTGATTAGTGTACTGTTAAATGAGTAAGTGTTTTATTTATTTATTTTGAAAGGAATTTTCCAAGAACCGATCTCCTGACCTTAGTGTAGGAAATCTCAAAGGTGCAGTCTGTAACATTTAGGACGGTTTATCGGCACAAAGTACTTTATTGTACTAGCACGGCTCGGCTCGATTCTACTGCTCTTTTGCTTTTCCATCAGTGATAATACCTGCTACTTTTCTAGTACCTGCTCTGGCGAGATTCCAGCTGAAAAACTAAATGGTGGCCACTGATTGGTCAGAGAGTGTCGTCACTGGAAGAGTTTTGAGCACAACATCCGACACAGGAATCAAACCAAACATGCCAAACTGTAGATTAAAGTCAAAAGTTAAAGGTGCATTATGTAATAAATCTAAAGCAACTGGCCTCCTAATATGTCACAGAGACTCAGGAATAATGTTCATATAACAAACTGGACTCACCAACAACAACAGTACAGCCAAAATATTTGCATTAAAAAAAACATTTTGCAGACTGCAAATCATGTTTATGTTTTGAAATCATGTTTTGGCATGTGGCGCCACCTACCGCCGTCGACCAATCATTGCAGTCAGTAGAGTCTCAGCTGCCGAGCAACCACGGGTTCCAGTTACGTCAAAAAACGAAACATAAGATACCTTGGTATTTTGAATTTGAATGTAGTAACTGTTTTTGGCCACATTCTTACATATGGCACCTTTAAAAGGTTAAAGATTTAAAAATCCCCCAAAAAAATCATTCGCATTGAGCAAAGGAAATGTCTAAAATCTCCATATTTGACATAGTCTTGTTTGTTTAGCGACAGTTCTTGCCGAAAGTTGGTGATCGTGAGCCGAATCACAACACGTGCAGCTGCATTTCAGTTGATTCTAATGATTCAGTTACATCGACCAGAACTCGTTGTCGCACTTGTGTGTTTGTGATGCGTATATATAATGACGCCACAGCAGCATGGAAAGAATGACGTGTCTGATACCAAACCGAGTAGAGCCAAGTAGTGCTAGAACTGTATAATGGAAAAGTGGCTTATGATTGTATTGGTGTGAAATCACTTGTTTGGGTCTCTTTCATGGAGGCTGCCATTACATTACCATCACTACATTGACATCCTGTGACGGCCACTGTAACTCCCTGGCACAACTGGTAAAATCAGGAGCGAGCAGTGGAGTCTCACCATTAGCTTTCGCTGTATGCTAACACAAAGCTGTGTAGCACCACATGAGAGATTTTGAAATAGCTATTGTTCGACTGTCAAACTGGAAAACTATGGCAGTGCAAAAGTCACATTTGATAACGTGTATTTGGTCATTTCAGCAAACTTCAGGTGAGAAACAGCCTGTGTAATTGCAGACGAATGCGTCATAACGACATGACACGCGGATCAATGAAGCAGCAAAGAGCAGCCACTCACCGTAGTTGTTGAAACGAAACAAGAATTAAAAAAACGAGTTGCTCAGAAATGCTTCGTCTTTGTCCAACCCTGGCAGCCGTGCGAGTTGTCGCGGCATCGCTCATAGACGAGACATTAAACCAGGATAACCTCATTTTCACGGCGCGGCGGGGGGGAGCTTCACCTCCATCACACGCTGTGTCCTTGTTTACATCTCTGGCTCTGTGCCTTTGTGTTAATCATTGACTCTCTCTCTCTCTCTCTCTGTGGATGATAGTTTGCAGGCCTCCATCAAGCCGCACACTTCCAAGGAGAGCGAGGAAACATTGAAATATGCTAAATATAACTTTATACTATAGTTTACATTAATGAATGATGATGAGTGACGCCTGGAGGAGAATAAACTCTTTCCAATTTTCCAAGTGAGTGCATTTGGAGTGAAGGGGAGCTTGACTTGGCATGCTCTTGTTCTCTTTTTCACTCACTCAGGTAGTTGGCACATAGTGCTGTGTGTGTGTGTGTGTGTGTGTATATATATGTGTGTGTGGGTGTGCACATGTTTGTGTGGCTCTCACCCACTCTGCAGTAAATTCTGTTATCCTTGGGGGTCTGGCTGTGCAGGGATTACACTGGCATCCCACTCTGGTTTTTAAAGCACAAACATACACAGCACGCACACACACACACACACACACTCACACACCACGACGTGTGTGCGCACACACACACTCTGACTTAAACACGCACACCAGCCTGGCTTTGCCACGGCTCCGCTTTTCAATTTACAGCTCAATTTCCTTCCACTGTTACCTATTCTAAACCAAGATCCCTCTCTCTTTTTTTCCCCTGCAGACACAAACACACAACTATGTACACACAAACACACACACTTACTTAATGTTACTGCATCACACTTAAGCCTGAGACTGTGTGGCAATGTCAACTTTCCCCCTAAGTGAAAATCAACTACTTTTGTTTATTTTTTCCACATTTAAAAAAAGCTCTGAAATGTCAATGTATAGCAGAAGTGAATAATAATTCAGTGACTGCACTCAACCACCTTTTCTTCTTTTCTTCTTTTTAATCACAACAGCTACTGGTCCGAGTCGCCTTTTTTAATTTATTTGCTTTCAAAGTAAAACAAGCGCACCACGAGCTCCCCTTCAGGGCCCAGAGTAAAGCCCCCGCTGATCCTCCGAGAAAAGAGAAAGAGCTTGGATTATGGCCCAATATAACTGAAATCATGCCTCGTTCTAAGTTCGTGTTTACAAATCAAGACTCTGAAGAGAAGAAAAGGGGAAAGAAAAAGAAAAGAAAGAAGTAATCATGTTCAGTTATTACTCCGCCAGGCACAAAAATATGACAGCAAGTCTCAATTAAAAGTAGGTTTTAAAATAGTTGTTTTTCATTTTTTGTTTTATTAAAGCGAAGCCAGAAAGTGGAGCAATATTTTTTGCTTTTGAGTGTGGTTTTCATCAAGGTTTCAGGGGTAACAAATGTCAAATGTAGACTTTACTCTGACAAAAAAACTGATTCAATTTTATTTTTGGCAAAATTTGAAAATTTTAACTATGTTTCTATAAGTTACATAAGTAATAATCACAACTTTCTTTTATATATATATATATAAAATAAAAGCTAATTGGTCTTGCTTTAGGGAGACTTCAGGGATTTAATTATAACTAAACTTTGGCCAAATTTTTACTATGTTTTCTATAAGTAACTTTTATAGTTTATAATCACTTCTTTTTATATCCTTAGAATAGTAAATAATAAAAGCCTTGCTGGTCTTGCTGGTCTTGCTTTAGGGAGACTGCTGTGCCGCCATGTTAGTGTTCACGTGTGTTTCACATGACACAAATGAAGAAGAACAGCTTCCTTTCTGGTCTGTGAAGGCCACCGTAGTTCTCTGACACACATGTGAAAAGGGGAGGGGTAACATTGATGCAGTCTCACCATTAGGTGTCACTACTTTTCACACACTGGACCCTTCATTTGAAAGTCCCAAAGTTCTCATATGCAGACATACGCTTTGACACAAACACCTGTGCACACACACACACGCAAATAGTACGATGTGCACACACACACACACACACACACACACACACAAACTCTGTGGTCCTACTAGATTTGCAGGCGAGCACACAAAGAGAACAAACAGCCATGTAATGTGGCCGTTCCCTCTCATTGACACTGGGCACTGGAATGCAACACAGGGGGGCGAGGGGGGGCTACCTCTGTGTGTGTGTGTGTGTGTGTGTGTGTGTGTGTGTGTGTGTGTGTGTGTGTGTGTGTGTGTGTGTGTGTGTGTGTGTGTGTGTGTGTGTGTGTGTGTGTGTGTGTGTGTGTGTATACCATCCTGTCAGATTAGTCTAATGATTAGCATTACTGAGAACTGACAGCAAGGAGCAGGAACAATGAGTGTCATTTATCCTCTCTTGCCCACTCACTTTCTTTCTTCCTTTTCTTTTTTCGCTCTGTTCCTCTGTTGCTTTTAATCTCTGACCCCAACCACCTCACCCCACCCCAATTCACCCCCTCCTCCTCCTCCTCCTCAGTGGTGTCTGCGTCGCCTCTTCTTTGACGCTTCTATCCGCACACGACTCGGCAAACTGATAAAACACTGTATAATGACAGGTTTCAGAGGTTACTGAGCGAGTGCCAGAAAGAAAGAAAAAAAAATCAGTTTGTAATCAACTAATGATAGGTCGCGCTTGTGGGGGTGGGGGCTAAGGTTGATGTTGCTTGATACCCATAAATTACACTACATCACAGAAAAACAGGGTTATAAAAGAAGGGACGCAAAGAGAAATGAAAACATCAGAAACAGACACATATAAAAGGACAGTGCTAAAAAGACTCAAAGAAAAAAAATAAGAAACACAGTGTGCTCTCCCCCCTCCCTTCCTCCAGCCTTGTTCTTCTCCGGCTGTGAAAGAGAGATACTATTGATCATCCTGTGATACATCCAGCATTGTATGTGTGTATTAAAGGGGGGGAGCATTGATCTTTAAAATAGGCACTGGCAGCCAAAGTTCTACAGTGGCTATGATCAACTCAAGCTACATGGAACTGAAAAGGCTGCAAAAAGGGAAGGCATTCTGTGACCTTTAAGATGAATTTCATGGGTTATGAGACTCTTGAAAGGAAAGGGAAGTTAAAAAGGTCTAAACAAATGTTGTTTTTGTGTTCTTTCTAACCCCAGTGTTTTAAGTATTTATTGCGATATACACTGGTGTTTTGCAACTTCAACCTGCAAGAGAAAATCTCTTTAAAGAACCACATTATATATATATATACATATATATACGCATATGTATATATATATATACATATATACATATGTATATATATATACATATGTATAAATATATATACACACACCTTCCACAGGGATTTGGTTAAGCTCACTAAACGATATTACATTTTACTTACAGTACATATTTGTTTCTCCAGTTGAACCCAAAACTCTCAGCCCGTTGCTTTGATTCAGGGTTATGCTCCTAACGTAAGGCAACCAGCTTATGTTTGTGTGTGTCTTTCCTGTAAAAAAAAATCCAAACAAGACTCAGGCAGAGATGAGGATAGGTGCGATAAGAGCATTCTGTTGCAGTTGTGCCGGTGCCAAAATGCTGCCGAGGGAATGAAATCACTGCTTGTTCTTGCACTGAACCGAGCAGAACCCACTCCTACTTGCTCTGCTTTATTAGCCAAATTTCGCTCGTATCTCTGTCGGTTTTGCCCTCTCTCATCTTTACGTGGAGCAGAAACTTAAGGACGGCACTCTCGAGGACGAAAGGGAACTGATTTGTGTCATTACAGTGGAAATCTTTAGATCTTTTTACTCTTCACACTGTAAATCCCCTCACTGTGGAGCTTGATCTTTGTTTACAAGCAATAAATTCTATTCAGGTGACTCCTAAAAAGAGACATATACACCAGACACCATACAGTATGAAAATGCACAAGGTCAGGAACCAAGGTGACATTGGATTAGTGAGCAGCCATTGTTGTGTTGTTGTGTTGAAAAGTGTGGCTGGACCTGACTAAGACCTTTTCCTCCTACGCATGACACTCTGCTACTATTGGACAGTATTTTACTGTAAACGTGACTGTGATTTACAAACTGTATTGAAAAAGACTTGAAACTAATGATTATTTGTTCCATATAATTTGTATAATTCCAACTTTAGTCAACCTACATCTTCAGCTAATAAATAGCGATGTACATGTGTAAGAGAAATGCCAACAATTTAAACAACTTAAAGAGTCAATTTAACATCATCTCCAACTATAGTCATGGAATAGTGTTAAATTAACTTCATTTAAGGGTTGAATTTCGTTTATTTGGTTAAAATCACAATAAAATTGTCAAATTTTACAGTATTCTAGAGTGTTTTTATGTTACTTTAACACTTAAATGGACACTGTGTAGTATTTATGGGTTTATATGACCCAAAATCCACTTTTTTATACATGCTCCTGCATTGTCTAGTCGCTGTATAATAGTTTTTGTTTCATTTTCGTAGTGTTTCTAAAAGTCATGTAAAATAACATGGTCGCGGACCGCTGTTGCATTGCCACTGTTAGCAGCGAGACGCCATGTTTCTACGGGAGCCTGTATAGACAAACCCGAGAGAACAAATCAAGCGTCGCTTTACTTGTAGCAGAAGTCCCGCCTCCACTCTCTCCGCTTCGTCTGCTACGGCCGCGGTAGCTCGCCCTCTCCCTCACCGGCTTCTGACAGTTCTACCGTGGCCACGAAGAGCTGTCCCTTGTCCTCGTCCTCTCCCCCTCCCTCTCGTTGTCTGAATAAATACTACAACCTCATCTGCTGACACGGAGAAAGACAACGAGGACGACATTTGACCGGCTGAGGATACCGTAGCGCTCAGGGAAGGGAGGGGGTGAGCAGAGGAGCAGTTTGTTGTTGTACATTTCAGCCTCTCCTCTAGATGTCACTATAAACTACTTACTTCACCTTTAAGCTTTCCCTAAAGATATAGTGAGCCAAACCTGAACTTGAATCTTACTAAAACCTAACCCTAAGGCCACACCCACACTAACGTTAGTTAACCGACACATACATCATGTAAAACAGCGCCGATAACAACCTCTTCCTGTGGACACAACTGAGATAACAGCTCCTCTGTCGGCTGCCTGTTGCCAAGAGCTGAGATCGTTCCATCGTTGCAGGAGTCTGGGGCTACGACGCGGCCAGTGCACAGCTGGTGTGTGGAGGACCTGATTGAAACCATGAGGCGTAAAGTCTCTGCACAAACATTCCATTAGAATAGCATTACAGTATTACCAGGAATCAGTGCTTAGAGTAGCCCCCGAGGTGCAGAGAGCTGCGTGGAACCCCTGCTTCCCTTTGAGTTGCCGGGTTCTGGCGCTTGTGCTTCCAGGGTTCTGTCACAGCGTGGTGCGCGGCTGCGTGTTTGCCCTTTATCTTTCGGCCTATATATTTGCATCACGACGCTTTCAATTCAGCCTTTGTGTCTCCGCGGTAACCTGACACCCTTCATAAGTCTGTAAAGAAGAATATGGTTTATGTATATAAAAGAGGAGCAGAGAGTGCTTCTGCTCAAACGCAAGCCTGGGCTGAATTTAAAATGAACGCCTCAAGCTTTTACCGGCAAGACACTTCTAATTTCTGTCTGTCTTTCAGCCGTCCTCAAGTCTGTCTCTCACCGTCCTGTCAGCCCTGTCCAGCTCTGGCTCTGACAGCTTGAGTTTAACATAGTCAGCTGTTTTGATTCAAACGCTCGGTACCTGCCTCTCTCATTTCTCTCTCCCCCTGCTGTGAGTGACGGCAGTGAGCTGTTTGTGCATTTGGCAGTCTGACACCCCTGATTGGTCAATCCAGGCCTGTCACTCATGCCCCCCCCCCCCCCACATCACCCGACAGTGCAGCTAAGAAGCAATTGTCGTGGCTCTGAGAGAGCCTCGGGCTATTATTGCCCATACTGACATCGAGCTTTACCTCTTAGTGGGAACGAGAGACATCTCAACTCAATAGCTTTAACACACTCAAATTTCAATTTTGCACGGTAAAATACTTCGCACAGCTCCAGTGGAACTGCAAGGGTTTTTTTTTTTCGGTGATGGAATGGCAATTTCTAGTTTCATCAGTGTGCTGGCATTGCATCGACCTCAGCTGCATTACCCCCTCATTCCCTCTCTGACTACAACTTTCCACAAGTATCTTGTCCAGCATCAATGTCACGTACTTGTACTTTAGCCTTCACTGTGTTTCATTAAGAGCTGAAAAGTGTGGTCAGAGTTACTGGTGTAAGAAAAGTCGAAACGACTTTTTTTCCCCTCACCCTTTTCTTCTGTTGTGGGCCATAAAGTGAATGTAAGAGTTAAGGGTTTGACCCAAACCTGACAGAGAAAGTCAATGTCCAGTTGGTCTGACATGTGTCAGGGGAAGAGCAGAGGGAAATAATTGGTCTGCCCTCCATCTCCCTCTCTCTCTCTCTCTCACACACACACACACACACACACAGATGAGGACCATTGATGCCTTATAGTGTAACCCTTCACCACCTAAAGCCTGACACCACATTCCCTGTTAGCCAAAGTGTCTGCAATGCCCCCAAACATAGGCAATTTACCCTTAACCCTCTAAGATAATGAGGCTGCCTGGGTTTATTTTCGATTTTATGGCTGTAGAATTGTCAGAAAAATGTTTAATGAGTGAGTTCTTTCTCTGCCTCCTTTTTCCAAGACAAGTTTCACTCTCAATATCTGGCAGTTATTCAACCGTTTAGGAAGAAGCTGACATCACAAATAAAAAACAGTACATTTGTATGTAAATGTTACCGTTAAAAAAAAGGGAAAAAAGGACAATTGGCCCCCAGAAAACTTCACATTATCAAATATGACCCTAGTTCAAAAGAGTTTGGACACTCCAGGTCTAGGAGTAACATTAATGAGACAATATATATATATATAACACATCTGCTATTTAATACGTAAAAAACAAGTCAAGCCATCAAATACCAATCAAAATATCAACTATGGCAGGGATAAAAATAAAATGTATCTTCTGCATTTTTAATAGAGAAATCTGAGCTCTGAAGAATAGAAAAGATGAAATTACAAACCTTTGTTGTTTGATAATTGTGAGTTATTCCAGTTGTGATGCAGCATACTCAGCATATGCTAACATTAGAGTACTCAGAGTCCTCTTCATACACATAGGACCAAAAAAATCCCCTCATTTCCAGATGGATTTTTATTTGTGGCTCTCTTGTTTATCCTCGACGTACACCAAGCACTCAGCGTGGCTTGCGATGCAGAAATCGGGTAAACGTCCAAAGGCATGTGAGGCCGCGCTAGGCTTGAAAAGTTTATTTCCCAGTTTTCACTAAGAAGATTGCTTTTAAATGAACAAATCAGTCAAGAGTGCCACTTTGCCCCCCCCCCCCCCCAAAAAAAAAACTTTCCTGGCAAAGTCCACTATGACTGCTGCTCTCGTCAAAGATAAATAATAATGAAATATGGTAATAATGAAGTATGGTGAAAGGAATGCCCGGCCTCTCTGGATTCAGTGCTACCAGTTTGTGCAGAGGTCTGAGGTTGAGTTGTATGAACTCAGTGTCACCATAAATACAATCACAAAACAGGGTTTTTTTCTGTTTTGCTGTTTCTGATGTAATTTCCGTTTTCTATTATTCTACACTGTGGCCGTTTCCACCTGTTTGATAAAAGGACAGATATTACTGTATGTTGACAGGAAGAGTAAAAAAGTATAGAAAGCACAAGATGTGTGATGAAAGGGAGGGAGAAAGTGGAAAGGAAATGTTGGACAGTGAAGGAATTTGCTCTCCCGCTGAGAGCTAATAGTTGTCTCATAAATAATAAAATCCAAACTGCAGCCCGATCTTTGTGACTTACTTATTAAACAATAAAATCTCACACAGTTTCTGAGTTATAAGCATAAACTTATGAGTGCATATTAAGCAGCTGAGAAGTGTCCGAGAGTGCAGGAGGTGAGATTGTGTTTATGCTGAGATTATAATGATACAGTATTTGTGATGTCAGGCTTAGTGTGTATTAGAGCCGTGGTTCTCAAACTCTGGCACGTGTACCACCAGTGGTACGCAAGCTTCCTCTGGTGGTATAATCAGAAATACTGCTCTACTGTAAATAATTTTGACCAGAATGTGGAGTAGAGCTGAAAGCTGGAATTAATGAATGGGTTTGAAGATTTTTCCATTATTAAAACAAGATATCTGATTGTTTTAGCTTCTTAAATGTGAATATTTCCTTTGTTTCTTTAACAAAGAACACTGATCAACGTTTCTTTTTACATTTTATGGACCGAACGATTAATCGATTAATCTAGAAAATAATCAACAGATTAATCGATTATGAAAATAATTATTAGTTGCAGCTCTAGTGTGTAGAAAATGTAACGAATAATAATAATTAGTGTCTTATCTTATCTCCCGCTCCATCTTAATCTAATGTCACTATAGCAGTGTGTGAAGTACATGTGAGGAAGAAGAGGATGAAGAAAGAGCAAATGATCTTATTGGGAATAAGGCTGGCTTTACACGACAAACGATCTGACCACAAACCGCAAAAGTGGCCTTGCGTTCCCACTTTTTATTTTGCGTTTAGACGAGCGTCTTTGGGTGGAAATCTGTATGCACATGGTGACGCAAATTTGATGTAGTATGCATGCCAGGTGGCTAGGTGGCACTGTGAAGCACTGCCATACAACAACACCAGGAGCGCGCGCATGCGTTGAAACTTCCCTCTACTTCTCTCTAGTAGCGCGAAGTAGCCCACAGTCGAAAACCAAAACATTAACTCGGCTTAATTGCCGAAATAACTCCTGGATAGGCAACTTGAATGTCCGACTGATGGATATAATCCAACATGTTTGTTGTTGTTGGATGTTGGCTGTACTGCACATGGATCTGATGTCAGCGTTATAGTGTAAAGCCAGCCTAAATCTGTCTCCTTTGCTCGACCTCTTTATTTACACCACTGTATTTTAACGTTGGCGATAACGGTGTCACTTCAGGAGCTCCATATCAAAGTTGGAGAACCACTGGATTAGAGGGAAAGAGCTAGAGAGTGAGAGACAGATGTGAGGAGGGAGGTGGTGAATATTTAAGTGTCCAGGTATAATGGCTGCCTTCCTGTGTCTGGCCTGCTAAAAGCTGCAGAGGTCAACGCCAACCTTTCAACGTCCTCCTCACTCTGTTCACTGTCCTTTAAAAAAAGGGAAAAAAAACCAGGCATACACTACCGTTTAAACCACTAAAGTTTGGGGTCACATAGAAATGTCCCTATTTTTGAAGGAAAAGCTATGAATATATCATTAAATTAATCAGAAACACTCTCTATACATTGTTAATGTGGTGAACGACTATTCTAGCTGCAAACGTCTGGTTTTTAATGGAATATGTACATAGATGTACAGAGGCCCATTTCCAGTGTTCTAATGGTACATTGTGTTTGCTAATCGCGTTAGAAGGTTATTGGATGATTAGAAAACACTTGAAAACCCTTATGCAATGATGTTAGCACAGCTGAAAACAGTTTTGCTGGTTATTTGACGAAAGCAAAGTTTGAAGGGCAAAATTATTATTATTTAGAATAAAAATCATTATTTCTAATCTTGTCAATGTCTTGACTATATTCATTTTGCAACTCTTTTGATGAAAAAACATGTGACCTTTCATGGCAAACACAAAAAATTGTATAGGTGACCCCAAACCATTTGAACGGTAGTGTCGTTTCTAACTTTATTACAGCTTGGAAATCATATTTGATTTGTTAAACAGGAAGGACATTTTCAGGACAAAACAATTGAACATATTAATCATCACCTCTTTTCTGTCTTCCTGCTCACATCAGGGGGTTCTCTCTCTCGTTCAGCCTCTCTCTTATTATTAACTCCTGATGCTCTCATACGGTATTCATGCTCCTTTCATTCATTCATCTCTCACACATGGCTGTTTCCAATTGGCCCAGAAACATTCTTGGGATGCCGGGGCATCATTGTGTCGTGCAGCTCCACTCCCTCCTGTTTTTTAGGGAGCTGCAGTAGCAGAGAGAGAGAGAGAGAGGGTGGACTGGACGATGACTGGTGCATATTATGTATGCGTTTCACTTCTACTGCTTTGAGTCAGTAAGTTAATCTCAAAGTGATTGTATAAACCAGACCTGGAGGCTGTGTGTGTGTAATCAAATACAACTGCAATAAAGGGCACACCCACCCACCCACACACACACACACACACACTACTTTTTACCAGTGCTGGGCACACATTAACGGCGGTTAGCGGTGTTAACGGCATCAACGTATGACAACTTACCAGAAAAAGACGTGCGTGACGTCATGTTTGCGTGACTCCCGATTGTTAAAATGAGCCTCTATAGCATTGGTTCTCAAAGTGCGGCCCGGGGGCCAATGGCGGCCCATAGAAACATTTCTGGCGGCCCGCAATGAATTACAGTTGATAGTTTTAATCCAGGAGGTACTAACCTTGTTAAATGTTTATTGGACATTACTGGATACAGACCAATAAGTGTAAACAAAAATGCTGGGTATTTACCTGATTTCTATATGGTGAATTTTAGTGTATTATTGTGTTATAAGCTGGTAATAAGCAGTTAGCTACAGCCCCCAATTACTAGCTATTTACCCAGTAAATATATGGTAGCAGAAATGTGTTACTTGGTATTAATCTGTAATTAAAAGGTAAGAACAATGGCCAAAATACTGGGTAATTACCCAGTAAATTAAAAAGTGTTATTATATTAATGCTTAAATTACATTATATTAACGCTTATATTACTTAACGCTAAACTGTAGAACTGCAATCTGGTCATTTAAATTATTACAAATGGGATTTCTTTCTGGGGTTTTTTTTCTGTTTTTTTTTTTCCTTTGGTGGCCCTCAGTCCAATGTGTGGTTCCTAAATTGGCCCTCAGGTATCAAAACTTTGAGAATCCCTGTTCTATAGTAACGCTAAACTTTAAAAACAGAGGCACACATACGCAGTACACAGGTACGCTGGTTATTTGTAGCGTGGCTCTTTTCGTTTAATAAACGGACATCGCTAACGGCGATAATGCTGCTAACGGAGCTAACTAATAAAGGGTGCCTGGACTCCGGTGCCGCGACACGTAAACATGACACCTTGTGCGTCTTTTTCCGGTCAGTCGTCATGGAAACGCGTCATGCGTTGTTACCCATAGCACTACTTTTTACTAATATGTTAACATATGTTCCAAATATACCTAGTTGTGTTTTAAGCAAATGTAAAAGTAAAGCTAAAGCATTTTTTTTTTATCACGAGACATTAAAGTGCACATCCTTTTCCCATCAAACACTTCAAATTAAATTACACTTATTCATAACGCTGCATATTTCTGCCGTCATTGTACACGTACAGACCGAGCATGTGCACACAGCACCGGTATAAAAATATTACACCACAATTACATTAGCGTTAGCCATGGCAGCTGGTCTGGACAAAATGGCACCAGAGAGTCTCTCTCTCTCTCTTTCTCTTTTTCTCCAAGACTGTGTCGTACAAAAGTTTTATTTACATTAATCTCTTTCCCATGACACATGAATAAGCTAATCTAAAATGCAGTGGACCCAGCAAATCACACAGAAAAAGACCAAAAACCATCTGCCCAAACAACTTTTTTTTGCCATTCGGAGCGGCGCAGCTTCCAAGAGGATCTGGGTGTTTTTATTCCCCAGGATTTTTAAACACAAATGAGATTTAAGTGCACGGACAGAGATGTGTGGATGTGGATTTGTTAGCTACTGTGAGACCTCGACTTGGTGCAGAAAAGCCAAACTGGTGAAATGAAAGTAAAGAGCTGAAATAACAGTAAAAAAAAAAAAAAAAAAAAGATTATATTTTCTTTTGTTTTCATTAAGGCTAAAGAAGTCTACCCTTCACAGAGTGTGTGTCACTGTGGTTCTCTCTCTCTCTTTCGTACTTTCTCTCTAAGCCGGTCTCTCATTCTTCTCCTCCCGACTATTCTGAACCTGTCACACAAAAATTCTGCTTCTTGCAAAAGACGATCTTTGTCTCACACACACACACACACACACACACACACACACACACACACACACACACACACACACACACACACACACACACACACACACACACACACACACACACACACACACACACACACACACACACCCACGCACACACCCATGCACACACACACACTGACAGGAAGGCTAACACAACCAAATACCAATTACTCCAGGGTCGGCAGCCTGGCAACCAGGCAGCTGGATGTCATTGTCCTTCATCACATTTTTGTCTCTGTGTGTGTGTGTGTCTGTGTGTCTGTGTGTATCTGCGAGGACCAGACTGATTTATAGAGGGTAAAGATTTGGGACAAATTGGCTGATCCTCGCTCTCAAACTTCAAAGAGCCGTGTGACGATTGAGACAATGGGCTTTAAAGTTCAGGTTAGAATTAGTGTTTTGGGTTCAGGTTTTGAGGCATGGGCCGTGCATCACGTCGATCAGAGTGAGCGTCCTCGCAGAGATAAAAGTAAAAATGTGCGCGTGTGTGCACCCTCCTGTGACAAAGATCCTCTTTTGCGAGAGGCAGAATTTTTGTGTGACAGGTTTTAGAATAGTGGAGGAGAGAGAACAGCTTAGTGTGTGTGTGTGTGTGTGTGTGTGTGTGTGTGTGTGTGTGTGTGTGTGTGTGTGTGTGTGCATGAGAGAGACAGAGTTTTATTAGTTGGTGATCCATTAGTAACTCAGCACTATAACTTTTGATCATGAATTCTGATGGATTATTAAATCATATGTTGTCCCATTTTCTCCCTAATCATGCATTTTGCCATATTGTGTCCTGACACATGTCAAAATGCAAACTTTGAAGTATGTACACTACCGTTCAAAAGTTTAGGGTCATGTTTTCCATTAAAAGTCACACTTTTATTCATCAAAAGAGTTGCAAAATGATTAGAAAATATAGTCAAGACATTGACAAGATTAGAAATAATGATTTCTATTCAAAAAAATAATTTTGCCCTTTCATTAAAGAACCAGCAAAACTGTTTTCAGCTGTGCTAATATCATTGCACAAGGGTTTTCAAGGGTTTTCTAATCATCCAATATCCTTCTAACACGATTAGCAAACACAATGTACCATTAGAACACTAATGGAAATGGGCCTCTATACATCTATGTACATATTCCATTATAAACCAGACCTTTGCAGCTAGAATGGTTTACTACATTAACAATGTATAGAGTGTATTTCTGATTCATTTAATGTTATATTCATTGAAAAAAGTGACCCCAAACTTGAACGGTAGTGTAGTGAACTTTTTCCTACAACAGCTAAATCAAACCTTATTCCGTAAGTACTGGGGTCAAAGAAGGTGTAAGCCTTGAAATAAGAAATATTATGTCGTAATTTATAACTGTAACCGTAGTAAAGATGTAAAAAAAAAGTCATTTAGAACATCTTTACATCTCTGACTATAGGGATACTTATCCTTTCTATACTATACTATACTTATGCATGTGGTTAAGGATCAGCAGGTGCTCATGTGTGTATGATGATTACCATAATATACATAATGTATATAATTGCTGATGTTCTTGCATCAAAGGAAATAAGAGAGTGTCTCACTTTCTCTCTCTCCTTCCATTTTGTCTCCTGTTGAGTCTGTTTCTTAAAAAATAAAAACCCTCTCTAATGACACGAGCGTGTGCACATGCATGCAGGTGCTAGGTGAACAAAAGGGGGACAATTCTAAACTCGATGATGCAAGTGCTCTAATTTAAGTCACCTTTATTCATGAGTTGTTTCCTGTTTGCCCGAAAAAAGAACAAGATGCACAATATCATTTTAATTTCAGATATTGTTTCAGTATTCATTATGTCTGCTTTTTTTGTGTCTCTCTGCCCCTTACATCTATTTTCATTAGATGCATGAAAGGCTTTTGATGTTTTATCTTCTGTAAAGCGAGTGAGTGGCAGCTTTATGAGGCGCATGCTGCATCTGAATATTTTTAAGAGCACTTTAGCCGAAGCCGATGAAAGAATTATATCCACTCTCCGTCGTCCCTGACTCTTCCTCTTGCCTGACTGTCCATCTCCTTTCCTCCGCATGTGACCCGTCCTTCCCCTCATGTCTTTATTTCCCTTCTTCTCTCCTCTCGTTTGTGTGCCACTCTGACACTGACTTGTTTTAATTTCCCCTGTGCGTTCTGTAAAGCCTCCACTGAGCCAACAAATCATTTGATTTGATTTTGTCATTTTCGCCTACTGAGTTCACAACGTTGAAACCTTAGCATTAGCCCCCGGCCAGTGTTAACTACAGTGCAGATGTGTTTGAAATGATCACAGCTACATGCTAAAAAAAACACACACCCATTTTAAACTTTTAAAGAACTGTGATGAGCAACAACTGTGAACTGTGCAAAAATGAGTTACATTAAAGGAGAGAGAGATAAATAGAAAGAGTGTGTTTCTGTGTGTGCCAACATCTTTGCGTGTGACACATTGTGCGTTTGTGACTTTCACTGACGCTATGAAGATGTGGGGTTGCCAGTTGATTGAGACTCTGCCCCCAATTACTCTGTAATTGAATGTGATTTGACGTCATTCCTGGCACCTCAGTCTTTGTTGTATTGACAGTCCAATTAGTTACCGGGGTGACCAAGACAACAGCAACAGCAGAAGCAGCAGCATCCTGCAGGGAGGCCTACGTCATGCTTATGTGTCAGGGATCACAAGTGATGCTGCAACAATATCTAAGTTAAAACATGGTGAATTTACGTAATTAGACAGCTTGCTGCTGCACGACGCAGATTCCCTTTTTGTTTACTGTAATTTAATGTGCTTAAAAATAGGATTTTCTCAAAAGAATATCAAAATGTCGTCTTCTATGGCTTAACCCTTTAACACGTAAGCCTTAAAATGTCTGTCTGTACTTTATTTTGCTTATTTTAACCATAAAAAGTTTGTTTTGCCCATTTTTTCCAGAATAGCTTTTCAGTATCTGGCAGTTATTTACAATTTACTGCATGTGAAAATAGTGTGTGTTAACAATTTAAAATGAAGGAAAAACAAAAGGTTTTATAAGAAAACACTGTAGTTGTTACACGAACACCAGGTTTTCCGTATTACATTTGAAATTTGAACTATAAAACACATTGACATTTGAGTCTTTGTCTCTCTGTGCAAAAAAAAAAAAAAAACTATTTACAACTCTCTTCTGTCTGGTGAATTTACATTAATAACCACACATTGACTTTGACCTGTGACTTCTCAGCTTTCAGAAACTGTTGGAAACTTTCCAATAGCACGAACCATCGCAGAACTACGGTCATGCAAAGTTGCACTAGCGCAAACACGTCGTCTTGCGATACGCTCGTGTTAAAGGGTTAATTTACCTAAAAGGGCCTTTTTCTTAACAGTTAATGTCAAGTAAAAATATAGAAGTTAACAAGACGCGGTTAAACAAAAAGCAAACAATTTAAAACAACAAACAAGCGGTTGGATTAAATGGCTCCATGTAAAATGAACTTGTTAATTAAAAAAATACATAAGAACAACAAGTTAATAAGATGTGATTTATAGCATAAGAAGGTACAGAAAAATGCTTGTGAAACTGTGAATGAAATGTTTGTGATACAGCGGATGAATCAATCTCACCAATGCCCCCAGAACTACAGATAAGAAACACATGCAGAAGCCAAAGTGGTACTTAGATGTGACGCTGGAGTGAATTGTCCATCTGCTCTTTGTAAATCTCCCCCCTCCTCTCTCTCCTTTTAAGAGATTGTCGTTCCACTTGTTGTTTTTCTTGTCGTACACAAAACAATTTTTACACAAAACATCAGGACGGAGTCAAGCAGTAAAAAAAAACTGGCTTCTCGTGAGCGCCGAGTAATCGTTGCAGTTCATTCGTAATCTGCACCAAATGATGATTAAAACCAATGATTATTTCCTCAAAGAAAGACTTTGATATGCACTTCTTTGCCTTTATCTTATCAGTTAACAGTAGCTTGCTATAATAACTCTTCTTTTAAAGAAGCGGGGGTTACACTTTCCTATTATAAACGGGGATTAACGTTCTCCACCTCACCGATCATCCAAACATGCTAAAACAAATTAAAACCACAGAAAGTCACATTGACCCCAAATTCTATAGAATAAAAGTTGAAAGTTTTTGGTGGTACAATTTGTTTTTAAGTTAGCTTGTTTTTAAGTTAGCTTAAAAAACAGAAAAACATAGAATTAAATATCAAATACATGTAACATACAATTCTACCAACATAAACAGACACATTCTGCATTTTCAGAGTGTGCTCTGTTTGTTGTGCAAACGCGCTCAACTGCCTAAATTACTAATATTACCGCATTGTGGTCGCATTGTGCAGCATAAAGAGTTGTTGTTGCTTTAGTTTGAAGGCCATGTTTCAGGGCACAAAAGAGGATTTTTGTTAAAAATTCAATTTAAGTGCAAAACTTTAAAAGAAACAACCAAATAAATCTAAATTATATTAAAAAGACATACTGTATCAGACGCAGCAGAGGGTAAAAGGGTAAGAAGTTGTGGGGAGAAAGAGGGGCGTGGCTGACAAGTGTGCGCTCGACTAGCTGTGAAGAAAAGATGCTAATCTCGGAGGAGGCCAGAGTTGGCGTAACATCACTGATTTCTTCTTTCTTGACCTCAGCCTCTTTTATTCATCATTTGCTTCACCAATCCAATATCCTTTCTTTCTCCACTCACCAACTTCCCTCCATTTCCTCCTTCCTCCTCCTGAGCTGCTTAAAGTCCTCCGTCACCTTCTACTGCGTACCACTCCCTAAATTTGTTAAATTGACGCCAGAGTTGACACAAATTATAGTCAACCGCAGATGTTGATTTCACAGTTTTTTATTCGTCTAACAGAAATACAATGGAATCTAAAAGCTAAATCAAAATAGCATCTTTGATATAAGTAAATGTTGGATTAAATGTGATAAATATATGCTATTATTGTTATTAAAATATTGTTCACTGTTGGCCACAATCAGCTTTTAACAAAAGCACGACCAGTAAAACCAATAATAATACAACAGCTGAACTGCGGTGATTAACGGCATATTTCTGTTGATTTTTCCTTATATATCTTTCTAAGATTCTGCATATTCTGATTATTCTTTGTACGTTTCTCTGTCTGTTTCTCTGTAGCTCCCCCACACGAGCCCACCATCACCTGTCGATCCAACACTTACCCTAAAGGCTTCTACTGCAGCTGGTACCAGCTCTCCCCGACGTACATCCCCACCACGTTTGAAGTCGACGTACAGTAAGTGCAGACTTTTTGATGTCTAAATGCTGCCAGGTTGCAACTTTTGCTCTGGATTCAGGATTTTACTGCCAACCAACCACATAGTAAAATAAAAGTATTATACTATACAGATATATCAAAGATTACTTCACTAAATGACTTGAATTAGTTTTTTTATTTAAATTTGTGTCACTTACGTATTTGCTGATATCTATGCCCACATCATTGCTTTAATAAAGTGACATAAAAATGGAAAAAAAGGGAATTGAAACTTTGATTATAACAGTTGAAAGTTCAGCATAGAAGGATTTAAGGTATTTTAACCGCCTTAATTTCTGTATATATTCTTCACTCTTAGTCACGTATGAGCAAAAACACCAACACAGGACTGTTTTTTGGGGGGGGAAATTCAATAACACAGTCACCTTAAAACCAAATAGAAAAGAGGAAAAAAACACTATAGATGATTTAAAAAGTTTCTTTAAGCTTATTAAATGTGCTGGTAAAGAAAAAACTCTCTCAGGTCCTGGTTCACACTGCAGTTACACACCTTTGTCTGAGTCTCTGCGGGGCGTTTCCACAGGACAGTGCGTGTGTGGATCTTAAATATTGGAAAATGTGTGCATGGCAACCCCCAGTGAGTCTGTCTGTGTCATGTTCTCTTTGATATCCCCCTCATCACAGAGTCCCCCCAGTGCTCACACCCCCAGCAGGTGCATTCATTAATGTTGTAACACCCGTATTATTCGGTGTGAATAATGATGAGGAGCCAGGGAGAGAGACACACAGACACAGAGAGAGAGACAGGCTTAAAATAAAGAGATTATCAGTGAGGGTGTCAGTGTTGTCCGTGTCCAGGTGGTACACATTATAGAGCTTATTTTTATTATTATTTTCATGTATTATTAATGCTTTATACATAAAAACGCGGCTGCTCTGGCATCTTTTTTAATGAAGTGTCCACTTCTGACTCAATCGTACCCACAGAATTCAGATTTACTGTGTGATTTAGCACCATATCAAACAAAATGTAAACTGACATAGTTAAAAAAAAATCTTATACAGGTATTAAAACAAAGTAATAAAAGTGAAGTTTGGCTCTCTCCCCAGCCCGAGTGTCCTCGTGCTCTGTGTAGCAGCAACGTGCAGTCAGCAGTTTTTAATGTCAGAAATTAAAATGATATCTTTGATGTGTGTGACACCCACACTGTTGATAAAAGGAAAAGCAGTTTCCTGCTCTCTTTCAGCATTCTCTTTCAGATCTGTTGTTTTTCTGTACCTTTTTCCCCATTTAATCTCATCCCTCCATATTTTCTTTTCCTCTCCAGACATTACCAGCGTTCACTGGAGGTGCAGAAAGATTCTGTCCACAAGAATCGCTGCCACGTACGCTTCCCTGAGGTCTTCTCCAGCTTCCCTTACAAAGTCAACGTGACGGCAGTCAACGCTCTGGGCAGAGCGTCCACCGTCATCTCCTTTGAGGAGTCCAGTATAGGTACGTGTGTACAACTTCTTCATGATATAAGCCCACTTTGCATTACTGTAATCGGCAGAATTCCAACAGTTTCTGAAGTTGAAGGTCAACAACAACTTGTGGTTGTTATGGTAAATTTCACTCGCGCTGTTGCAGGAAGCCGTAGAATCAGCATCTTTGTCACCATAGAGGAGCGAGTCGGAAAAACGCCTGTACTTAGTTAGGCCTGTTTTTGCAACATTGAGACAAAAACTCAAACAAATATCATTTTAAACATGTGTCATACTGTTCAAATTTCAAATTTAACACGCGAAATCTGGCGTTCGTGTACAGCTACAGTGTTTTTTCCTCAATCAAACTTTTTGTTTTTCTTCATTTTTGATGTAAAATGCCAGATATTGAGTTATTCTGGAAAAATGGGCAAAAGCATTTAGTTTCATGACATTTTCTTGGCCCTTTTTATGGTTAAAATAAGCACAAAAAAGCTCAAAGGAATCACATTGGCATTTTGAAAGTTAAAAAAAAACAAAAACATTCCATTTCTCCTGTACGCTGTTAACAATTTTCATTCAATTTCAGCAAAAAAATGTCAAACAAAATAAATAAATAAAGACTCAAATGCAGAGGTGTCACAGCGTCTCTTTGAGGAACGCCAACCCATGAGCAATTTAGAAAATTTGTTGGACCACAGATGAGCGATTTAATCCACCCCTGCTTCCCCTCTGCAAGTGTACACAAACTCACCTCTGCTTGGTGCCACAGAGACAAAGAAAGTTGAAATTTCAATGGCCCAAATAAAATGTCACCAACGCAGCTCAAAGGGAGAGTGCACACAGCTTCCTCTTTCTCCCTCCAGCAGCCGAGTCCATTAGCGAGAAACCGATTGACTGTGTGTGCACCCATGTCATTACCAAAGGCACTATAATAAAACAGGCTACCTCTGAACCTGCTCTGCAGCAGACACTGTTTAATTGAGGCTTGAACAGGATGTGACATAAATCAATGGTCTGGTTTATCACTGAAAGGTCCTCAACACAAGCTGCCAAAAAGATCAAATATTAAAATTAAACTACAAAGTTTGTGCTGTAATTGGCATTTTTTTTAGTTAAGTCTGAACTTTCGTAAGTACTTTTAGATTGCCACGTTTTTTGTTGTTTTTTTTTTCATGCATACGCCGACTGCAGAAGTCGTACGTAATAACAGCAGGACTCTTAGAATTCATAAGCGGCTCAGGCTAGAAAAGCAGTGGAGAGGAGAAATTCGTTTTAATGAAGGAATGAGGAATACTTTGGCAGATAAGGGAAAGTGCTGCCAGCAGCTCTCAGCCCCTGTTGTATTGCTCTAAGTGCGATATGGGTGTGTATGACGCATAAACACACACCACACGAACACACACACACACATAGTGAGGGGAGTGAGTCAGTTGAAAGAGTGTATTGAAAGAGTGTGAGTGTGTGTGCGAGTGTGTACACAAGTAACCAAATGAGGCGCTGACATGCTCTGCCAAGCCCCGGTCACAGCACTCATGAAAATGCTAATGCTAGCCCCGGATTAGCACACTGGCTGAGGAAATATCCCACAACTATTGGGTGATAGCAAAAAAATACCCCACTGCTCCTTTCTCTTCTTTTCATTCCCGCACGCCCTTCCTGTGACTTTGTACTTCTTTTTTAGGACACACACACACACATTTGATCCTCTTTCTTCCTCTGTTCATTTTCTGTAATCAAATCTGCTCAAAGAGGTTAGAAAATGAGTGGCAAATAACGCAAATCCTTGAGAAAAATGCTCTTAAAGTTTTGATTATAAACAAATGCCCGTTACATTGAAACCATTTTCAAAATTAGTTTGCAACAAAAGCTGATTAAGCCTATTAGCGCCACAGCACACCCTGAGTCAGGTCTGATAGTATTGCACGACAGAGCTTGCATTCAAGTGAAAGAGTGCAGCAAAAAATAATTTTACAGCATTTCTGTTCACAAATAGAAGCAGAATAATAACATCAACCACAACAAAGCATCATTAATAGTTATGTAGTGCAACATAGTCAAGGGGAAAGTATCTTTCAGTAGGAATTAGTAACATCTAATGGTGACGCTGCAGATTGCAACAAACCCAAGCACGTCGGAAAACTTTAGTGGCCTTCTAATACCACCAAAAACCAACATGTTTATCTTTGTTTGCAAAGTTAGGTTAAAACCTAGAATAAATTAAATTAGTTTTGTCCGTTTGTGCTGCTGAAAAAACACGATGCACAAGGTCATGGCCTTAGTTTTGGCAACTCATGCCTACACATTACACATAAAAAATACTTATTCTAACAGAGTTACTGGTAGTATATTCAGTCCCTGCCAGTAAACCTCTGTAAATATTACACCCCCGTAATAAAATAATCAACTTTTCTGCTCAGATGTGAATAGACCTGTATTGTGGTCGGTCCCTAACAAGCTGAAGCAGACTCCATACGATCGCTTGGCTTTTGTCATTTTATCGTCGCTCAGAACATGGCACAGCTGTTGTCACTGATCACGATGCAAGAGGAGGATCTGTTTCTAGTGGAGACGATTTTGGTTGAAAGGACAAAACTTAATAAACATGTTTTGAAATGTATGATAATTTGTGCAGACATGGTCTTGTCTTGTTTTTTCTCCCCCGCCCCCCGTCCTCCTTGTCTCTTTACTTGTCTGTTTCGTATTCTCCGCGCCCATCATCTCGTCTCTCTATTCCCCGTGTTGTTAAAAGTCTTTTTTTTTTTTTCTCTCATGCCATTCTAAGTCGTAAGTCACATTCATTCTCAGGGACAACGAGGCAGATCGTAAATAAATAAAACAATTTCATGCTTCCTGGTGCACTTCTTGAATTCTGAGTGGGAGTAAGACAATTCTCGACTGTCCTTGTTCATTCGACCAAAGCTGGGATGAAATGAGATGAGATTGTGTGTATGTGTGCGCGCGCGCGTGTGTGTGTGTGTCCGCACATGCGTATGCTGTGGGTAGAGTTACAAAGAGATCCCTCAAGGAAGTTCCAGACAGCATCAAATGATAGATTGAATCTTCTCCAGTGTCAGAGCGATCAAACGGACAAACGGAGGTGTCGAGGCCTCCACAGGTGAACCGTTTATCACACCTGGGCCACCTGCTTTCATGTCGCACTCTGTCGCTCATTCATCGAGACGACAAGGGGAATCTAAACGTAACCTAATTCCACACGGGGCAATAATAAATGCAACAGTCACCCTTTCAACAATCGTCGCTGATGTAATCTTTTCAATCAACGCCGAGAGGAAAAGAAGAAGATCGTTCTTGTTCAAGTTTATCTTGAGGTCGCTGTCGGAAATTTAAAAAACTAAAAAAGTGACGCCTCGGGGGTTGTTGGTGTAGAAGAAAGTACAAATACTTTATTACTGTACTTAAGTCCAACATTCACGTATCTGTACTTCACTTTGCAACTTTTACTCCACTACATTTCCTCTAACTATGTCTGTTACTCGTTACTACCAAATAAAATCAGAAGATGAAGAGTTCACATGCTGCAACATGGGGTTTAGTGTCTTGCTCAAGGACACATGTATAGACTAGCAGAGCCAGGAATTGAACCCACAACCTTCCAAGTTGAAAGTCAACTCACCCTAACACTTAGTCACCATGGCTCAATCCTTACTCCTCACTTTTTAAAATACTTTTTACTTCTAAAACTTAAGTCCATTTTATATCAGAAATGTACATTTGATACTTAAGTACACTAAATGTCATATACTTAAATAAACTTTGAAAAAAGTGACTTCAACTTCTACCAAAGTAATTTTCTGGTAAGATACTTGTACTTTTACTCGAGTATCTAACCATTTAAAGGTCCAATGTGCAAGAAATAGTGACACCTAGAGGTGAAACTGGAAAACTCCTACACTCTCACATTCAGGAAACAATGGCTGTAGGATTTTGTTCATCTCCCTTCACTTTTTCAGCCTCTGATTTTCTTTAAGCCGCTAGAAAATGTGCTTGTTTTGATATTTCGGTGACTCCATCAGTCTCCCCTCTCTCTCCACGAGGGTGGTCAGAGATCAGCTACCAATAAAAACGCTCTCCTACAGCTGGGAAAAGCATATTAACTTAGAGATGCACTAATTGCTGCCAACGCACAGAACCTAACAAGTACAACTGTCTCCGGAATAGCAGCTCATTTCTCAAGAGCAGTCATACAATTGTGCAATTTTGTCGTCATCCTCCCCCCCACCAAATGTTTTTATTGGATTTAAAAAGAAATGTGCAAACATGTGTATCGAAAAAAGAAACTATTGTCCCCCCATTATGTCCTGTCAAGGAACATACTGCGTTCTTATTAAGACTAAGACATAAGAGGACAGAGGACAGGAGTCGGCTGTACAGTTGTGCAAATGTATTTTTTGAGGGGCTTAAAATCATACAGTCAATTATACAGTGTGTATAATTTAGCAACATTTATTGGTAAAATTGCTTTTTGCATCTGAATATTCCACATCTTATCGCCTAAGTGTGTATGCATATGTTGCCTTTAGTGAGCATTGAAACTAAGGGTGGGACAGTATGATACTTGATACATGGTCCACGATACCGATAATATCATGATACAGCGATTCCATGATCACCAATATATTGCAAGACAATCATATAGGATTTCTCTATTTATTCACAACATGCTTTTTTATTAGATTTTTTTCAGATCTTTTACTCATAAAACTTGACCGAAACACAGTTAAGAGCAGTGTAGGGCTTTTATTTTCTTTGAAGGAAGTGACCTTTTTATAATTCTTTTATATATTTATTTACAATCCCAACTTCCTCTGTTGTTGTGGGAATGAGACTTGTATCTCAGATCCACCGTCTGATGATCGAATAACACATTTATCTCAGGAAATTAGGAACAAAAAAAAACAAAACATATTTTTTGGGTGAAGTGGCCCTTTAATTTAAATAATTACAATACAGTTACCATATTATGCAGGGAATGACAATGATGTATCACCAAATCAAAATTGTGCCCCACTGGACCTAAGGAAAGGAAAGATTTTCACATTTCTTGTCACTCCGTCATCTGACAGTTTTAAGATAATAACACACAGTTATATAACATTTT
Source organism: Microchirus variegatus (assembly GCF_963457635.1). Classification (NCBI taxonomy): domain Eukaryota; kingdom Metazoa; phylum Chordata; class Actinopteri; order Pleuronectiformes; family Soleidae; genus Microchirus; species Microchirus variegatus. The sequence goes on along the minus strand of NC_139817.1, from coordinate 15,494,044 downwards.
TTAATGTGAAACTGTTAGAAATGTGGCATTTATGTACATGTTTTGTGATTACATATCAATATTGGCCATGAGAGGCAAATGTTTGAGTAAATATTCATTATTAACTGTTTTTAGTGTTCTGTAGAGAACATGATTCAGCACATGGCGTCCTTTCATATCTCAGACACTAAATTCCATCATTCCTTTGTAAAATACAAAGACTTTGATTTTTCAATGAAATGATTCCACCTGAAATATCAAGCATTCTTTGGGGCTTTGTTTGTTTGTGTTCGATTGGACCAGAATGTAGCAAAGAAAAAAACAGAATATTGCTTCATTGCGTTCTCTTTTGTGAATTATTTTTTTTTGTGTATGTCTTCAGGTCGAAGCTCTCGGATTGTTATTTCTTCTCGCTATTTCTTTTTTTTCTGTCAGATGTTGCCATCCAGCACCGAGCAGATGTTCACATACTTTTGTTCTTGTTTAAAAAGGAATGACGATAGTGTAGTGCAAGGACACGGCAGAGTGGAGCCGCAGAGTTTTAGACAGCAGAGGCAGCAGTCACACCTCCATGCATTAAGTAAAAAAAAGAACAAGGTAGCTCACAAATATTTTAAAACACTACAAACCCGGGATGATTTCAGACATGCACTGGTACAGCAGACTCCTTCTCCTTCCTCCTCCACTCTATCTCCTGTCTCTTATTTCATTTTCAGCAGACAGTGTGTGAAATGGGTTTGCTCGTTGCTGTTTGACTTTTATGTCAGGGTTTACCTGTTAACTTTTGTCTCCTGCAAAGGGGGAAAAAACACGACTATTTTTGCGCTGTGATGCTGTAATGACAGAGGAGCAACGGTGACATGGATGCATTATTTGAATGAAGAGAGTCGATGGAGGCTTGATAGACATTTTTAGGCCAAGCGTCAACAATAAGACGCTGATAATCACGCTTCATGTATTGTCGTTGTTCTTTCTTTCTGTCTGGGTGAGACAGAAAAGTCGTCTCACTTTTCTCCTCACATTTCAAGTTATTACCTTGTCTGCTCTGTGTCCTACTAAACGGCAGCTGTGCATGCAGCCCAGGTTTTGGAACAGCGCACAAAGAGCATGCTGGGTGCACATTGTGTGTGTATGTTGTTGATAAAGATAGATGCGGGAAAATTTAACAAACAACACATTATCTGTTGGGTTTTTGTAGCATTAGCATTAGCTTTTTGCGTTTATTTCAGGCAAGGCCCTTGCTTTTTGAAGGCTGCCATGATTCTACAGCAGCTTGAACAGACAAACCAAACAAAGTGTGAGTTAAGGCCACATTATACTTCTCCGACTGCGTAATGCGTTATCCACGGAGACACCTCGAGCCTTCATACTTCTGCGTCGTGGTGACGGATATGCGCTGCAATTTCCCGCCCGATCAGTAGGGGTCGCCGCGCAAGGTTGTTGTGCTTCTGGCTACAGTGAGCAATGGCATCCGAGAGAGAAAGACTGTGAAACAGTGGCCGTTTCTCACTTTTCTGTATCACGGAACGCAGTTTTAAGATAATTTGAGGCGAGAAATTGGCCATTTAGAGTCTAAACATGTGCTGTGTGTGTTAAGATATAACGTATTATGGTTTGGCAGCGACGTTGTCGGCGGTGATCAGCTCCGCCTCTGTTGACGCTCGGTGCGCACTGTGACCGGCACAGAGCAGCTTCGCTCGGCCTGTCCTGAGTTGGAATCTTCAGTCTGACCATTAGATGTCACTAGCTCTTACTTACTGGACCTTTTAAGTTTCTCAGACACTGAAACGCTTAGAGCCGTGTATCTGTTTCTCATCAGTTTAGCATTAGTTGAATTGGTCAGTGAATTCAAACTCCTATTGTGTCTTTTTTTTTTTTCTCCTAACTCCTTCCTATAAGGGAACGTCCTTTCTTTTTTCTGTCTCTCTTTTTTTTTTGCTTTATTATTATTAGTTGTGCTTGGTCAGATATCAGGTGCCTTCCCAGAGGTCGGCAAAAAAGAAGGATGTGTTCATTGCTCATGCAACACAAAGCTAATACTCTGTGTTTCAAGTCCGATGAATACTTCAGAAGCCTCTGGGACATCCCGCCCATACAGATTTCTCTCTGTTGTGTTCTGTGCTTGCATGAGGCACTGGACAAAGCTGTTGCAAACAAAGAAGAGAAGTTCTGCTCTCTGGTCTCAACTGACTTCACTTTGGTTTCACTCTGCCTGTATCCACTTTTCTTTCTTTCTCTCTCTCTGGCGCCCACAGACTTTTTTAAGACTTTAAGCGATCCTATAAGTTCACTTCAAGCCACATGGATTTGATCAACGCTAGCTGGATGTGGATCTAATAAAGTGTGGTATGACATCAACCTAAATCTGTTTATCATGACAATTAGATCACCTTAAAATATTTCAAAGAAGTGAACAACATTTTTGATTTCATAATGTTTTTTTCTATCTTTTCAACCATAGTGGTAAGTAAGGCTAACAATGACATAATAATTATGAGTCATATTCTAGGTAGGGATGCTTTCCTGGAGCCATTACTAAATTAGTACCAGTTCTTAACTGGTCAGTTGTCAATTATGGACAAATATAAGGCCAATTGAATTAAACAACAGACGTTATTCTTCTTCTGCGGTTCAATGTACGCAACCGGATGTGCTCGGAGAACCGGTGTTTACGTAACTATAATGGGATTTTCAGAGATCTCGCTGAGCCCGAGATTACAATAAAACACAACGTTCTCAGCAGTGGCTGAACTGTTTGTTTCGAAATTTCAGGGCTTCTTAAACAAGGTAATGACGCAGATACACACTAAAAAACAGCGTTAATTGAAACTTCCGTTCTAGTTTCGCTTTAAGATTTATGTGTAGTGTCTGATTCACAACAATCCCCTAACAGCAAAAGTTATATTGCAGCATCGTCGGGGATGTGCACTCCAAGGTTTGGCTTTTCAGTAAACTTATATTCATTTTTAAAAAGTTTGCACATAAACAAATAAAACAGAGGATAAATATGAGGCAGTGCTGTGTTTGATGGCTCTGCTGCTGCTGCTAACAGAACTGCAGTGTCTTCAGTTCACTGAAGGTAGCAATCTTTATGGGTTAGATATGTTGCTGCTGTCTCAATATACTTATAAGAACTTCTATTTTAGATTAGATAGGGACAAAATAACTGTAGGAAGTAGTATAAAAACGAGTTTTGTTGATGTATTGTTGTCGAGAAGCAGCATCAGTGTCAGTGTCCTGATGATACCTGTCCTTAACTGTGGAGTCAATGACATTGTGAGATGTTCGTTAGTCTTTTTTTCTGTGGTCACAGAAACGGTGTGTCAATGGCCGCCTTTAAGCCTTGCTCTCACACAGACAGTGTGACACATTTCCATTGCTCCATTTCCATCTTCCCATTTAAAGTCTGTGAGAGATTATCATCTCTTTCACAGGGTTGTCCGTCTGCTTTTATCTGTACCCGTCTCGTATAATCTCCCCCACACAATCTCTCATTGTCATTCATTCATTCATTGAATGTGTTCTATCAGAGACGATTGTCTGCGTTTGTGTTTGCTGTTTACATGTTTTTCTTTCTTTTTTTTCTACTGTACATGCATTTCGGAAAAAAGCACTTTGTCAGACTGTCAACCACTCCTGTTTTACGTCATGCTGTCTGTATGTGATGGAGAAAGGGTGTAGCTGTAAAGTGGCAGGCCATGTGTGCTCCCCCGGTGCAAGGGATCTAACAAACACTGGGTCATTCAATATGGTCTGAAAAGCACTGAGAATCTGCACAATCTGTCTTTCTCAGCGGACGTGTATTCAGAAAGACAATGTTTACGCTCGTCTTTTCATCCGGGCACGTCTCGTCTTTTACTCCGACACGGCTCACTCTGAAAATGTTCTGGGCTTTTTGTCCTTAGACGCTTTCTTTGCGACGGTGATAACACATTTTCTCTCCACGTCCCTCATGGGTTTACACTTAGGATTCTGAGAATACTTCAGTAGCAGTAGTAGTAATAGTTCTAGAGGACAACTTGAAAGAGTTTAAAGTAGAGAGACCTTCATATTTTCATATGACTAATATTATTTGAGGCATCCGGCCACTTTATTAGGTACAACTGACACCTATTTTTTCCAGAATAACTTCCAATATCTGGCAGTTATTTACAATGTACTTTACAACTTAAAATTAAGAAAAACGTTTAAATGTTTTATTGAGAAAAAAACATTGTACACCAGATTTGGCCTGTTAAATTTGAACAGTAGAGCATATATATCTCTTTGTCTCAATGTCCACAAAGATGCTGATTCGTGAACTTACCGTAATAACCACATGTTGGCTTTGACGTGCAACTTCTCAGCTTTCAGAAACAGTTGGAATTTCTCCGGTGGCGCAAACCATTGCATAATTACGGCAATGCACAATGCGCTTGTGCAAACGTGTCATGCTGGAAGGTTGTCTTGATCATGTCACTTTGCCTAAATGCAGTGAGTTGCTGACATGTGATTAAATGATTAAATATATGTGTTAACAAGCACACAAGCAGTCTTTTATATTGTTATTATAATGGTACCTAATAAAGTTGCTGATGACGTAACCTTTAGTTTATTAATTTTGTGACCTGTATTAGACAAATTAAACACAATAATTGTCAAAAATCAGTTCAGTAGAGGCTGCTATATGCTGACTTTTAGACACAGGAGAAGGTAAACATCTCTGAGGCAGTTTAATGAATAGATGGTGAGCTGACAGCTGGCTGCGGGGTGAAAATGGAAAACGACAAAGTCCGACTAAGGCCTTGTGGCTCGGGTGAACTTGGAGGGATTTGCAGCTGAGAAGGCGTGGCGGGGCTTCACAGGGAGATAACAGGCGAGAGAAAAGCAACTGCATGCATCGGGAATAGATGAGACACAAGAGGTTAAGTGGCAGAGAGCATATTGGCCGCATTAGAGGCTGAACAATTTGGTGACAAGGAAGGAGTGAGGGGGATCTAGAGCTGCGAGCCGTGCGAGATGATTAACCGTAGGTGTGGAGCGGCTGCGAGGTGAGAGGCTTTGCACGCCACGACACACAGTGGAAAACAGGAGGAAATAAACTATAGTCTGTGACACAATGAAGCTCCAAAAACGTTCATCTTTCATTCGACCTTCCCTTTCTCGTCGTTCGAGCGGCCTCGTGTTTGTCTCATGTCTCAAACTCCTTGTTCCAGGTTTGTTTGTAATACAGATTTTCTGTCAAATATTTGAAGCTTTGAGCCGGGAGATGTGCACAAAGACGTACGTCCCTGTGGAAAATCGGCACTTTTAATGTCATGAAATATGTGATTAAATTGTTAAAATGTATACTTCTTGATGCACGTGTTCAACACATGCATCATACGTGCACTCTGTTTCAATTGAATCATATTTTTTGTAGTGCTGGGCATGTTAATGGCGTCAACGTTAACGCACGTTTCCATGTTTCCATGACACCTGACCAAAAAAAATTGCGAGTTACGTCACGTTAACATGACTCCCGATTGTTAAAATTAGTCTCTTAAGTAACGCTAATGTTTAAAAACAGAGGCACACATACGCAGTACACAGGTACGCTGGTTATTTGTAGCGCTGCTCTTTTCGTTTACCAAACAGACCAAAGGAGCTAAAGGAGCTAACGCAGCTAACAGAGCTAACTGGTAAACTGTGCTTGGACTCTGGTGCTGCGGCACATAAATATAACATCACATGCTTCTTTTTCCGGTCAGTCGTCATGGAAACGTGTTATGCGTTAACGTGCGTTAACCCAGTGCCCAGCACTAATTTTTTGTGCTTTTATTTTGTTATTTTGTTTGTTGTTTTGCTTATTTCCATTTCCATAACTGCACAATAATGAATCATATTGTCAGAATCTCATACTGTCCTACTCCTCTTGTCCTACTCCCCATTCCCTGAATGAGTTTATGTACTGAATTGGAGTGACGCACCTCTTTAAACAATTGTTTTTTTATCCACCCCACAGTCAAACCAGACCCTCCAGAGCGTGTGACAGCGACCCCGATTCATTTCAACCCCCGGAGGCTGGAGGTAACCTGGCACAGCCCTGCCACCTGGCCCGACATTGACAACTTCCCTCTGAAGTACTTCCTCCGATACCGGCCACTCATCCGTGACCAGTGGCAGCATGTGAGTAGATCCATGTGTGAGATCCACACACATATATATAAAAGAATCTCATCCAGCAGAGCAGAGCAAAACAGAATCCTATACCTTAATTATCACTGGCTCATCCAGAAAGACTCTTGTCATGACATGAGCCAACATAAAAGATATAAATGGTTTATTCAGATATATCCGTGGCTGAAGAAGAAGACGAAGTGCTGGAAAACACCTGTTTGACCGAGTCATTATTCGATATTTGAAAACATCTGGTTGTTATTTCTTTTTTTGGACTCTTCCTCTACAGGAAGTGTCTTTTTTTAGAAGTTGGATAGGAAACTTAGGTTATTGTGCATTTCCAGTGCAACTGCAGATATGTTGTTGAACGAAACAGGCACATGTAAAGGGTGAGAGAAAAAAAATCATGACCCAGAAGGACGCCTCAGGTCCGACCTCTGGCTGTTGGAGTTTGATCCGTGGTCAGACAGACATAATCGCTCACTTGCTTATGTTACTGAATCTGACCATTTCTTGTGGGTTCAGTTCCCCGAGGGCTCGGTGTTTTCAGAGCACGTCTGTCCGCCGTAGGATTCCTGGGGATGAAAGCGGAGCGCTGTCTACTGGGGTCTAATGTTGCAACGCTATTATCATACACGTCAATGGCTTGCAGAGGTGTTGTTCCAAGAACTTGGGTTACAGATCTGTACATGGAAACGCACACATGCACATGTACGTGATTTAAACCAAATTCCATTAAGGTCTCTGTCATTCCTTCACTCCCTGTATTCTTTCCTCACTTTATCCTTCTTGTCCTGTTTTCAATTGCTCATTTTCTGCATGGTTTGTATGTGGTCATATTTATATATAGTTCTTTAACAGTAAGACATTTTCCAGGTGTTTATAAATGTATTTATTTTCACTGCTTTTTGCCAAATAGAAGAACTCAATGTCTTTTTGTTTGTGGATATAAAATACTCACAACAAAAGCCACTGAATGACACTATTCACATCATTTTAGCCAATGATTTCCTTTCACCTAAAAGTAGCCATTTAGCACCACATTACTTTGTTTTTACCAGTTCTAACAAGCTACACCTGAGTCGAGTGAACCCACAGGACTTCTCTGATTGTAGTTACTATTATTCAACTTGAAGATGAACTGTTTGCCATTGATTGGGGAATCGATTCAAGCCAGGTGATTTATGAAGTAAACGCAACTCTGCTTCCCTTTTGTTTGCCACTGAATTGGTTTTTGTTCAAGCAAAATTTTAAAATTTAATATTTCATTTTAGTCTCCGGGAACTGGTAATGGGCTTTTTTTGATTTTGTGACAAGTTTGAAAAATGAAGTGATTAAATGATCGATAGATTTCGAGTTCTTCTGTGACAAATGTGCACATGCACTCGGCACAGTGGAGCCACTTCCATTTAACTTTAAATATTACACCGTACAGTGCTTCAGTCGTGCAGTAACACACGTAAAAACACACTGTTACATATGTTCTCTGTCTTTCACACTCACACACACACACACACACACTGTGGAACGTGCCTCCGATCTTTAGTGGTACGAGCCGTTGATTAAACCTGACACTCACACTCTGAGTTTTCTTTCTCCCCGCTCACCACTAATCAATCAATATGTGAACTAATGCGTTACATGAAGGGTGGGAAACCTTAAGTCAATATTTGGAATTGGGTAAGAACACATCATTTGTGAATTACATAAATACAGTCGATGACAGCTGAAAACTGCAGGGTTTTCCGTTTGTGCAGAACCGTTTGATGAATATGTCTGAGGTTAGGTTTTTTTTAGATGGGGAGATGTCTGAACCCATCACCTCTGAACATTTGTACGGTTGCACTTATGCTCTTTTCATGAGAGTGTCGGGAAACAGCAGTTTGGCAGACGGTCCTCGCAGAACATGTGCACTGCGGTTAATCGCTACCTAATTGATGTATGATTATGGAAATCACTCATAGAAATATGTCACAACCAGCACGTGCGGATATGAATCCAACTGCCGCTTTACAGACGTTGTGAATCACCCAAAACGGTGATCATTTTAAATCATGATTCTTTATTTTCCTATATTTATAGCTCCACAAAGCTACAAATGCTAGCTGGTGTAGCCAGCTAACTAGCTGGAGTGTGTGTTGGGAGTGTATAGTTAACTCAAGCTAGCAGTGTTAACTTTATCAGTCCAGTTACTCTGTGGTTAATGTTAGCATTATATGTGTATGTTGGGAGTGTGTCATTAACTCAAGCTAACAGCGTTAACTTTATCTGTCCGGTTACCCTGTGGTTAATGTCAGCATCATATGTGTATGTTGGGAGTGTGTCGTTAACTCACGCTAAGAGCGTTAACTTTATCAGTCTCTCGGTGGTTAATGTTAGCGTATGTTGGGAGTGTGTCGTTAACTCACGCTAACAGCGTTAACTTTATCAGTCCAGTTACTCGGTGGTTAATGTCAGCGTACGTTGGGAGTGTGTAGGTAACACAAGCTAACAGCGTTAACTTTATCAGTCCAGTTACTCGGTGGTTAATGTTAGCATTATATGTGTATGTTGGGAGTGTGTAGTTAACTTAAGCTAGCAGTGTTAACTTGATCAGTCCGGTAAGTTCGCAAGTATCTCAATATTTAACAAAGGAGTCTGGTGTGTCACAAACCCTGCCACTGATTTTAATGATTCAGTAACACTGAAAACAACTGTTTTTTAAGACACTCGTCACTCGTTTGTGAGCTGGGGCAATAGGAAAGGGGCTATATATTATATACAACATTTCCTGCAACAACTCCCTACTTTGCAAAGCTGCCTGAATAAAGGGGGATCAAAAGTCTAAAACAGAGTCAGACAGTCTACAATAAAACGCTGTGTCATTATTGGCAGAGCATTTCACAGAGGGACAGGTTGCCTCTGGCCATCGGTGACATATGAAACCTGTGCGTCTGTCATGACGTGGTCATCTGCTTGAAAAAAAGGTTCACTAAACCTCAACCCCCCCCCCAAAAAAGAAAAAAAACATTAGTATTTAATGATCTGGTGATGAAACTCCATAATCAAGTATTTCTCCAGCGATCCTGCCTAATGCAGTTTTAATGACGCTGTCAAACGAAAAGATACAGTGTGTATTGGCCCTGTATATACTTAATTAAACACGGATATAGTAAATACAGTGTGTAGCCTCAGAGGTTGATTGCTAATTAAAGTTGTTGCTGTTGCTCAGGAGTTTACCTTGAGAGTGAGTGGTACGACACGAGGAGTGCGTGAGAATGGCATTCATACATATATGAGAACAATTTAATTTAAGTTAGGATGATTGAAACGTGGGATCAAGGGACAACTAATGGGAAATAGACATTTAAATATGTTAAATAAAGTATTGCATGCAGTGATTCCAACACAACAGAGAAAGTGGTGGGTGAGAGAAGTTATAGCGAGAGGGGAAAAAGACAAACGTGGCGTGTGGATGGGGAAGCGTGATAGAATGTATGGAAAAATGTCAGCCTCAAATAGATAAATGGATGAAAGCGTGCAGAGACGAGAGATGAAAAGGTGGGGAGCAGTAGAGGCTAAGTTGAAAGTGAAGTTTTATATAAGCTATCAGTTACAAGGTGTTCTAAGTTAGAGGAAGATAGATGAGTGGTTCAGAGAACAAAGTATGGAAAGAGAGAGAAGAACAAGAAGAAGGAAAAAAACAACCTCTGGAATATGTTAAACCATAAAAGAGTGGATTAAGTACAGAAAATTGAGCAAGAGAGACCTTTGATTTAACTCAAATGAAACCAATGAGTCTCTGATGGACTTCATCTGTAAGTGGACGGAAACTCATGTTGATTTGTGCCTAAATGAAATAAACACAAAGATAAGCTATAATGAGCATCATGTAGAGCAGCAACGACAAGACGGGACACATGAAATAGTGAAGATATGTGGTGCAGGCTGGACACTAAATACTCTGGGATGTTCAGCGCTGAATTTGATTTGTTAAATCTGAGTTTTATGTGCATTGTCTCTACAAAGACCATCTGGTCATTACTGTGTGCACAAAAAGCTTCTTTTACTGTGAGCACACAGACTACATGACTCGCGGTGGTGAGCTGACTGTCATATCTCCTAGTAAATCAGACAATCGTATCTAAAGGGACAGACTTTAAAACCCCAACTGCCCACTGATTTGAGCTGTTTTCTTTGTGTGTTTGTGTGTGTGTCTGTGCGTGTGTGTGTGGATCAGTTATTGTGTCTTGTTATGAGAGATGACGCCACAGGCCGTCCACTGAGCAGCGACTGTCCCTGCCGTGTGTGGCTGTACTCGCTCACTGTCCTCATTATCAGGCACATGCAAAAAGAGCAGTAGAATTAGTCTTATTATTGTTATTATTATAATAATTAGTGCTGTTATTGATCTTTCTCCATGTGATCCATCTCTAGAAGGTCTATATCTATATCCACCTGGAAACAAAACAAGTTTGTCAACCGCTCACTCTCCCACCACCACAGTCCATCTAGAAAATCACAGATTTTACTTAGCAGACAGGAGTAAGTTCAACTAATGAATAATAATAAGCTTTATTTGTATAGCACCTTTCATACACGGATGGCAGCTCAAAGTTCTTCACAATAAAAAGGAAAATCAAATGTAAAAGAAAGTGATGCAAATGCAGCAATAAAATACAACACAGGGTGGAAGGAAAAGGGAAAGGGTAAAGTCAAAAAGTAATATAAAAATAAAACATAACCCTAGTTGAAGGCTAGAGTAAAATGATAGGCTTTAAGTCTTTTTCTTTCGACTATTGTGGGGAACCTCCAATAAACCAGCAGCAGACTATCGCAGTGTTCTTCTGTAAGTTCAGATATGTTGTGACTTCAGTGTTTATTAACCTCCTTCCAGGTTTACATAAGTGACACAAACTGACCTAACATAGCAGCTCTTGTTTCCCTGGGAGCTAAAATGTTGATTTTCTCTATAAACTTTTGTGCAGGAGTTTAAAAACTTTTAATTTCCATCTAGAAAAGTCTGTGTAAAGAGCCTTGGGTGTGTTATTATAACCTGTATCTTTTTGAAGTATGCAAACACGTCACAGTCTTGCACAGGGTGCAGACCTTTTTTTTATTAAGATGGTGCACACTACTATTATACTACTGTGCTAATGATACATTTACACCTTGCTGCTTGTTGCTGTAAAATTATGTTTATTTCCTCATGGATTTTTGTCTGATGTCGTGTCCTTAAGGCAGGTGTAGTTTAGTAGAAACACCAAGTACAGGTTCAGCTTCTAAATATGCATCATTACATCCTGACAGTGTTCATGAAATCCCATTGTTTGATTTCTTATGTTCCAGTGCTCCAGAAAAGAATACACTCCTGTAGTTGAGTTGGATGCCTATTGATTTGTAACTGAGAGTCAACCATCAAAAATACCCATCGTTGAAAATAAGCCTCGTCTGAATGCTTTGTAAATGTTCTTTTTCTCTCCCATGGCCTTGTGTTTCATTGTTTCCATTCCAAACTCCCCTCTGACTTTACTGAGACGTGAACCCAAACGCACAAAGCAATTAAAGCACTGGTCCAGTGACTGTGATAAGAACAATTTCACATTGCTCAATATCCTTTTTCATGCTTTCATGAAAACCGCATCTGCTTTGCTCTAATTGCTCTTTGGTGGACGAGGCCGGTGACGTCCAGTCCTGCTGAAAATACATGTTTGCATACAAATATTCTCTCTCACACACACACACACACAGCTGAACATACAATCTTTCACATGGTATGCATGTAAATGATGTGCATTATTGTTTTTCTAATTACAAAGATCAATTAGTAGATTAGTATTATGCTAATTATGTAAAATCACTTTGTCAAGTGGTAAAATACAGTCATACAGTTAAAATCATTTTAATATTTCTTTGTGACAGAAGAACAAACTTGTGGGAGGTTTCACTATCGTCGACCATTTTTCAACCTCAAAAGCGTCCGCTGTCCACCCACCCAGGTGCTCTCTGATTAGACAGCGTCGCGAGACAGTGGGCGTGGACGAACATGGGTTTTGACTGACAGCTCATCTCTCTGGTTAATTCCGCAGCACCCATTTGGGCGGGGATCGCTTGTCGAAAAACGTCCTAAATTCCAGTCATAGTTTCACCCGTTTTGGAACCTGACCGGACTTCAAAGGCCCAAAATTGCTTGAGAGAATTGTTTTCTGTGCATGTGGTACATGAAGTGGATTGGAAGGGTAAACCCCGATCTGACAGTAGCTGTGTTAGCAATGACAATGGTGCGACATAATACCAGTGTCCCACCACTAAATTCAACAAAGAACACGAAGACTACCACACAGTTAACACAGCTGCACGGCATTGTGTGTTCAAGAAAAATCTGATAAATTTAAATATGGTGCATACATTCTCTGTCATTGGGTTAGGGTTGGGTACCCAGAACAGAAGGGTCCTATTTTAAGAGTTGGTACTGGTTAGTGCTTCATTTTCCCCATTAAAAAGAGCCTCAGTGCATTTGAGTCATTTGAGTTTCTTGCTCCTTCTTGACGTGACTCAACCACGCAAAAACTCTAGAGCAGATTTGTCATCCAACTGAAAGATTGAGGGTTTAAATCCCTGGCTCCTTTTGTCCATGTGCCAATAAGTCCCTGGGCAAGACACTTAACCCCAAGTTGTGTTGAGTAAATGAATATGAATGAGTGACAGGCAAAGCCTTTAGTGGTCTTCTAGACTAGAAATACAAACCATTTCCCATTGCATCCAGTGACTTTGGGATGCCTCCACTTGAAGTCGTGTTCCTGAAAAGCAGCTTGAAATTGCTTTTGCCTCGTGACGTATGGTGCATCGTCTCACTGAAATCCTGGTCATAAAGGGAGACACATGGTCAGCAGCGAAAGGTATTAAGGGGCTTCAGAGTGGGCTGAGAAAACATTCCCCACACCATTACCCCCAGCAGCAGCAGCAGTAGCCTGGACTGTTAACACAAGACAGGTTGTGTGCATGAATTCATGCTGCTGATGCCAAACCGTGACCCTACCATCTGTAGCCTTCAGCAGCGATTGAGATTCATGACTTTTTTCAATCTTCATTGGTTGGGTCTTGGCGAGACATCCTGGATCCTTACGTGGTCTTCTCCAACGTCTCAGTTCATCCACCCTCAGGTTTGGAAGTCATGTTTTCGTATTTTCTGGAACAGTTTTGAGAAAAACTCCCTCCAGCCCATCTGGCACAAACAGTCATGCCACCATTGATGTCACTGAAATCTCTCCATTCTGAAGTGTGATGAGAACATTAACTGAAGTACCTGACCTGCATTTGCATGATTTTATGCATTGGCTACGAGGGTCTTTCTATACCGTGGTTTACCTACATATGTACACGTATACGACAGATAAGTGCAAACAGAACAGGATGAAATTTGAATTGTTCATTACATGAGAGACAGGAATACTCAGAGAAACAGACAGGCCTGATAAATGAAATAGTCTAGAGAATAGAGGAGCACTTAAAATTCCTCTTACTCTAATCTGTATCCGCATGAGCAACAAAGCCTTATAGCCTTTCACTCATTTATTTATCCTGCACCCCCCCCCCCTTTTGTCCTTCTGTCTGACATAACATGCATCCTCCTTTCCCATCCATCCTCCCGCTACCTCACTTTCTTTGTCACTTTTTCCTCCCTCTTTCCTCCTCCTTTTTTTATTTTAAATTTTAAATCCCCCCCCCCCTTCATTCAACTCTCCCCAAATGGCTGTTGTGATGGAGACATTTTCCTCCTGCGACGATTTAATGTGGTTTAACACCACAGACTGCAGTGTTACTGAGACCTCGCTGGATCGGTTATACTGTACGTCACGGCAGTCTCTGTCTTCCGTCTCCAATATTCCCTCCGTCAGGGTGACATTGTGTAACAGTTGCTCTGAGGCAATTGTTTCTCAGTCCTGGTGCTGGGGACCCACTGCTTTGCTTGTTTTGGACGTTTCCCTGCTCCAACACACCTGATTCAAACAGTCAGTTCATCAGCAAACTCTGGTGACGAAGCATTCATTTGAATCAGGTGTGTGGGAGCAGGGTAACATAAAAAAAACAGGATTGAGGAACATTCTTGTGTCGTTCTTTTTGCTGCTAAACTAAGGTTTGCTTTACACGGCAACGCTCCAGGGTGAGACCAACAAAATATTTTATCAGATGTGCCTTTCGTTTAGACGGCGACATCGTTTTTGGGGCTTAAAAATGCAAAAAAAATGAACCCACCCTCCAGAGTGGAAATCTTAAAAAGGCTCCGCTGTCTCGTTCCCGCCTAAAGGGTTGAAAACGCAAAAGTGTTGTCTAAGCTGCTCACGCTGGCTATCCTCCCGTACGCCAGATGACGTCAGATCCATGTGCAGTACAGACAAACGACAACAAACATGTCGCATTTGATCCATCAGTCCGACATTCAAGTTGCCTTAGCTACTCTGATACCTGTCCAGGAGTAATTTCAGCAATTACGCTGAGTTAATGTTTTGGTTTCCGACTGTGGGCTACTCAGCGCTACTAGAGAGAAGTAGAAGGACGTTTCAGCGCATGTGCGTGCTCCTGGTATTGTTGTATGACAGTGCTTCACAGTGCCACCTAGCATGCATACTACATCAAATTTCACACACTTTTGCATCACTGTGTGCATGCAGATTTCCACCCAAAGACGCTCGTCTAAACGCAAAATAAAAAGTGGGAACGCAACGCTACTTTTGTGGTTTGTGTTCAGATCGTTGTCGTGTAAAGCCAGCCTAACTGTTGGACAGGGGTTTACATATAAAGACATTGAGTTAGCGTCACCTTTATTTAACCAGGGAAAATCCCATTGAGATTTAGAACCTCTCCTGGCCAAGTTAGGCAACAGCAAATACAAAACATTCACTAGTTAGAGATTTACACAGTTAAAACATGAACAAAATACATATAAAAAGAAATTCCAGATTCAATTTGCAAGCACATGATGAAAAATAAGTGCAAGAACTCAGTTTGTTTCTATTCTTTTCTGCAGCATAGTCCGTGCAAAAGGTGCAGAACAGAAGTCCTTTTCCCCAGTGCAGTACGGGCACATGGAACAGAAAGAGTAAAGATCAGCACTTCTCTGTGACATTAAGGTACACATGTAGGTAGGCAGTAGTCTGACTTTGTACCTTTATATATGAAAGGATACCAATGACTGATCCTTTGGGACCCAGTAGTATAAATTGCTGTGTTATACTCGCAGAGCACTGCTGACAAATGGAGTTAGAGCTATTGAAATAACCGGATGTTCAATGGATTGTTATTTAACAGCAGTTAAAAAGTTGAGTATGTCATTAGTCAGCCATCAGAGATTTGAACCGTTTTTCTGTCCTGAACCCTATCTCCACTCCACTTGTCCATCCATCCTCAGTATTGTCGGTCACCTCTGTCTGTGCTGATCTACTCACCCACGTCATGATGCTCCTTGTACGTCCCTCTCAACCTGTGAACACTTACATGAATCAACAGTGAGCCGAGAGCTTCACATGCATGTGATGTGATAGTGAAGAGATTCATCCTTTGTTCGTGTGCTGAACGAGGGATTTTCACCTCTCGTTTTTTTATCCTCTCTCTCACTCACCGCTCCTATCTCACTGTCGCCTCACTTTTTCCCCTCTCTCAGCAAACCACGGGGGCCGAGTGCTCACCCACTCGTCCCTCCATCTTCGCTTCCATCCATGCATTAAGTCAGCGATCTAACCATCCGTGCCGCAAGTCATCCATTTGTATCTATAGGTGCGCATGATAAATGTTTAGACCTTGTTTGGGGGGGAAAACATCCCATCTAAAGGACACTGCCACTGACAGGCCATTCGTCAGAGAGCCCCTTCGTCTTTTTTTGTCACGCACTCACATAAGTCAAACTCAGTGCTGTCACGTATGAAAGTCATCATTGTCTGATGTCGAATTTACATTAGAGACAAAAACTGTAAATCTGTTTAAAAAAAACGCCTACAAAACAGTTTCCCCCTCTGCTGCTCAGTGTTTTTCTTCATAGCCTATTAGTCATCACCACAAGTATGAGAAGGACAGAGAAGCCAGTCGATGGAAAGCGTTGCCAACGTGGAGGTGGTTGTTCTCTTTGTTTAACACTATTACATAAAGAGGTGTCATGCAGATCACCTCCTCAGACAAAGAGCTCTCTTATCTTGTGTGCTTCCCATATTGCACTCGGGTATATTTCAGTGTTCCTCGTGTTTTGTGGTGCTTTGAAAGAGAGAGAGCTTTACCGTGTGAGGGTGAATGAAGACGAATGGGGGCCGCTGCCCTCTCCTCTGCCTCCATCGATTTCTACGTCGCCATGTCAATCCTCAGGCTTTCCAACACACACACACACTCACGCACACTACACTGACCTCGTCTTGTGAGCGAGCATCTCATGGCCATTAAAGCTCTGACACATGAAACTCACCAAAGCTTGTCAAGATTTTGACAAAAGAAGACAATGTTTCATCTTCCAAAAAGTCATTTTAGGACAGAGTTGTGAATGAATTGATGATGCTGAGGTTGCACTGAAACTAGAGAAAAGTCACTAACACTTCACAGTATGGCAACACAATGATAATTGTATGGTTATAATGCAAGTTCCAGCCTGGTAATAACAACAGTGATACTGTTATACCATGTGTTTTACAAGATAATAGCTTAGTAATATAATATATTACTAAGCTATTATTCTTTATAAAGAATCTTGTTTCTAATATTAATTAAACGATTCATCGAGTAATCGATTATGGTCCATAAAATGTACAAAAATATCGATCACTCTTTGTCAAACCTGGAAACGACGATGTTCTCAAATGTCTTGTTTTGTCCACAAATGAAAATGATTCAGTTTAATTCAGTTCTTTGTTTTATGGAGCAAAGAAACCAGAAAGTATTCACATTTAAGGAGCTGAAACAATGAAAAAAAAAAGCTCAAACCGATTATAAAAATAGTTTACGATGACAGACAAGTAATTGTTTCAGCTCTATGTCACTCATCAGGGTCCTGTAGTATCTCTCATTACCATTGGGTGGCGGTATCAAGACTGGACACAGGGAATATAACGCATTCCTACCAAATAAAAAGAAGAGAACGATGCTACAGCTCCCTCGTACACGTCTGGTTTGAGTGGCTCACAACTGAACTTATTAACTATCAACATATTCCTTCATGATTAGTGCACAAATCAGACTGTATTGTCACATTCTTACTATATTGTTTATAAAATCTAATCTAAAGAGTTAACAAAAATCATTTTTCCATGAAGTATTTGTGCAATATTTATAGAAAGCATCAACGGTCAGTGTTGCGATTTGGCAACAGCGTTGTCTTTAGAACTGTTTCACAACTCATCATCGTCATCCTGTGGTTGTCAGCTTCACTCTTTATCACAACGTTGGACACAGTAGCACAAAAAGGTACATGTGCTGAGTTGAGTAAGGGACCCATTTAAAACGTTTTTTTCAACAAATGTTTCTCGTAAAGTGAACGACCCCAGAGAAGAAGAAGAAGTTAGCCAGTGTGAGATTTCTCGGCATGAGTGCAAATCTGTTTTCATTGGATTTCGTCTCGTGAAAATCAGTAGTTGGCAGACGTCCCAGATCTTGAGACGTATGAGGCTCATCAGTTGATTTAATTCAACATAAATGCTCTATGATGGCTAATGGGTGGCCAAGTTGATTGATTTTAAATCCGGATATTAATAAATAAAGTAGTGATGGTGCAACAGTTCAGCCAATATCTATTCTGCTTATCCTTCCTCACAGCACCAACACACACAAAGACAGATGACCATTCACACCTGGTCCATATACTGTAAGCTACCATCAGACGTCCAGACATTGACTCTCCAGAGATTCATGTAGCATTACCCTCGCACACATGGATTCCATTCTCCTTTCTCCCCCCGTCTTCCATCACATTTATTAATAAACAACCTTCTCTGTGACTGTTATTATTGT
Source organism: Microchirus variegatus (assembly GCF_963457635.1). NCBI lineage: Eukaryota > Metazoa > Chordata > Actinopteri > Pleuronectiformes > Soleidae > Microchirus > Microchirus variegatus. Next base: position 15,475,963 of record NC_139817.1, on the reverse strand, counting down.
ATCTTATTGTTTTTATAGGGTATTCCTAGGTTTTTAATATCACTTCTTATGATCTCATCTATTTATTGGTCGTGATCCCCGGGTTTTATATTTCAGAAATTAAGAATGTTTTTATTAATTTTTAAATACATTATTGCACTGAGGAATTGTTCCTGTACTTGTGCAATGAATTAAGTTGTTGGATTCTGTGGGATTATGTGTTTTTCAGTTGAAAGTCATCTGTAGTGTAAAAATATATTGGAATATTCTACTCAAGTGAAAGTACCACTACTTTGACAACACTTCGTACTTAAGTACAAGTAAAAGTATGCTTGTTTAAAATGAACTCGCAGAAAAAGTTACTTAATTACTTTTTTAACAAGGTTGGAGTTCTTTCTTGTGTCGAGCAAAAAGGACAAGGAGACACAAACCTCACATGAATTAGTGTTTTGTCGGTCAGGAGTGATTCGTTCAAAAGTACGAATCATTTGAGTGAACGAACTGACTGGGATCACTTCATGACCTGATTCGTTCCTTTCTTGGTTCAAGTTGAGCTCAGCAGCGATCGTGGCGGCCGGTAGTGGAACTGCCGCGTTCTGTGAATCACTCATGAAGTCGTTCAAAGGTCACAAATGCTTTAACTTTCTCACTCACTCGGGGAACTTAATTAACACCAAAAAAACACTCAGGAACAGATGTGATTTAAAATGTAATGAAGTACAGTACTTCCAAAAAACATGCTTAAGTAAAAGTAAAATTACACATATTAAAAATTACTTTAAAAAGTAGACAAAAAAAGCTACTCAATTACAGTAACGCGAGTAAATGTAATTGATTACTTTCCACCACTGGTAGTGACAGTAACTGTTGTCCAGGACAAATTTCCCTTTGGGACAATAAAGTTTATCTTGAATTTGTATACTTTTATTCAGATCACTGAGCACAGATGTAAACACTGCGTCTGAACAGAACAGATTTAAACTCTCGCTCCAATGGGAAAGCATGACATGTGCCGAGTGAACACATTAACATATCACTTGGCAGTAATGGATAATGATGGATTCATACGTCCATTATCACTTCTTGCACCTCACATTACAAAGCCTCGACTCTATGACAGTAGAAGTGTTTTCAGAGTTGTTGCAGGAGGACGTTTCATATCCACTGACACCTGTTCACTTTTGGCATGTGTGACATGCCAGCATCACAACGTCATGCGAAGACGGCACATCTGCTGTGCTGTTAGAGCGACCACGCGAGATCCTAGTGTAGGATTTTCTATTGGCTGTGGGGGAGATTTAACTCCCATGTTTTTTCCCCCCTTCCGTAATTGGTGCTATGGCTTTCGGGGGCTTCAAAGAGAGAAATACTGTCCGAGAAATTACCGCTGGACATTTTCCGCGCGCATGTTATGTGCCTGCATGTGTGTGTGTGTATGTGAGAGAGAGTGCGGCGGAAAAATGGGAGCTGTCAGTCAACCTAATGAGACCAACCTTCTCAGTGCACACACACACACGCACACACACACACGCACACACACACACACACACACAGTGAGTGCCATTGGGCCAGTAGAAGTGCCATATAATTGGGTTTCCTTTCCAGGACAACAGACATGCCCACTGGATTAGATCTGACCACCGACGCCACTTCTCTCCACGTCTCCGTCTTTCTACTTTTCCTCTGGCTTTCTCTTCTTTCTTTTCTTTTTTTTTGCAGTTTTGTATTACTGTTTTTCTCCTCTTCCCTTTCTTTGTCTGTTACTCTCTTCCCTTTCTCTCTGTCCAGAGCTGAACCACATCACATATTATGACCATAGACAAAATATGTCTTAACAAGTGTCATCTCCACTAATGTAAAGGCTTCATGTTATCCTACTGGACTCATGGTGTCTTCATGTGTGTTTTTAAGGCAGTATTTCATTTCATTTCATTTTCTTTTTTTATCCCATTTGCAAATATATCAGGACTTAGGAGGAGAGGAGTCGAGTAAAGGGTCATTTCTATTTCACACACTTCCTTATGCAATCCCTGAGGAATGTTCACATCTTCTCGCTCTGCCCCTCTCTTTGTCTGGATTTGTGTAGAAGCTCTTCAAGAGCGTGTGTGTGTGTGTGTGCGCGTGCAGGCATTGTAGCATTAAGCTGTTTGTGTGTGAATGTAAGAGTTCTTCACTGTAAAAGCGACTGAACTTTGGTTTATTTTCGAGAAAACCCAGGTGCGTCGCATCTCCAGGTGGATTCCTGCAGCAGAAACACGGCCACCCTCTGTCTGTGTTCACTGTCACAAACAATTACGCTCCTCGCGATGAAAAGGCACGATGTGTTTATGCATAAAAAAATGAGGAGATTTTAATCCGGAGATCATTACTTTTCAAAAACAAACCATTTTGTGGTGCAAAAATCGTTATCATTATCATTATTATCAGATTATATCTTCAGTTTACTGAATAGAGAATATTTACTCTGAGTCACTGGAACATGATTATGGGTATAAGGTAAATATTCAGCTGTGTGTGTGTGTGTGTGTGATAGTTTTTTGTTTTCTTTACCACTCTAAACAGCTAAAGTTTACATGACATCAGCGTCTCTGTGACACACACACACACACACACAGAGCAACAAGTCAGCATACATCACTTCAGCACTTCTGCGATTGCACACAAGCTCGGTCTTGCAGTGTGAATCTGGCTGTTTTTTTTTTCTTCTTTCTTTTTTTTGGCACAGATAGCAACAGCAACCTCTCCAAAAAATATCTCTTCCTTCCATCTGCACCCCCTCCCTCCCCTCGCTGCCTCCCTCTCTCCAGCTCCCTCTACTATGTGATATTAAGTGCTGCTCCCTGTTTAACCACTTGGCATCACAGCAACACATCCATCTCTTTGGAAATGTTTATCTCTGAGCTGTTTACTCTGCATTCGAGTACACTACACACAGTTGTGCAGCTTTTCAACTTCGGACACTGCATTGACTTTCCAAATAAAGCGTGATCCTAAACTTTAACTATCACTTCTTAGCCCTGAACTTAACCAGTTTCCTCAGAAAATGAGGTTCTGCCTCATTAGGAACAGGTTTTGGGCTCCGCCGAGGATTAATGCTCCTGACACGGTCGGTGTTTATGCCAGAAAATGTCCTTAAAGATGTAACAAGTACATACATATTCACACACAGAGTGCATAGTAAACCCACATGTGCACACACGCCTGTGCACCTTTCAGGCATAATTCTGACAGGGCTCTAAACATAAACAAAAAAAACAAAAAAACGTAAAGACACATGCGCTGATTTGCAGGAACGTAGACGCTAGAATTCAAACGCTGGAGTCGGGAAGGAATGCTGTTCGAAGCCCGGTTGGATACGCTGCCTGGTCGACACATAAACAGCCAGGGATTGAACCTTACACGCTGTACACATGTCTGCTAACACACACACACACACAGACACACACACACTGTATACAATATGCTTAAGTAAGTCCACACAGATGTACATGTAACACACGCACATTACATTCCACTAATGAAATTATGCCTATAAACGAAAGTGCCTGAGAGAGAGAGAGAGAGAGAGAGAGATTCTGAACTTTGCCTTCAAACAGAAGGAGATCGAGGCGGTGAGAGATGAGGGTGACGGAAATCAAGGTTGAAAACTAGAGCTGAAACAATGAATCCTTTTTTAATCGATTACTAAATTAATCGTCAACTATTTTGATCATCAATTTGAAGCTTGTTTCATGATTTAAAACAAGATTTCTGATTGTTTTAGCTTCTTAAATGTGAATATTTCCTATGTTTCTTTGCTCCACATAACAAAGAAATCAATAAAACTGAATCATTTTGATTTGTGGAAAAAACAAAGACATTCGAGAACATCGCCATTTTTCCAGGTTTGACAAACACTGATCAACATTTTATTTTTAACATTTTATGACATTTTATGAACCAAACGATTCATCGAGAAAAAAATCGACAGATTAATCGATGACGAAAATAATCGTTAGTTGCAGCTCTAACTGTGAACAAGAGGTCAACTTTTCCAAAGAGATGGATACTACGGGGAGGATAGAGGGAGCACTGATGTAGTACGACGGGGGATCAACTGCAGATTTGCACATCCTGAAGAAATAAGAAGGCAACACAACATCAGTCAGACTTGAGTGGGCCATGACTCGTCGTGTTTTGGGTAAACAAATGATACGGTGTTGTGTTGTGAGGCGTTTTTAATGAAACTGCAGCCGGGAGAGATCATGTTGAAGCATCGTCATGTTTTATTACTTGAAATTTGGGGTCCAATTTATTGTGGTTTAGGCCATAATTTATCTCAACAAACGTGTTTTGAGAGACTGATAAGACTTCGCTGTTGACATCCATCAGCCTATTCATCCATTCATCCATTTTTTCCATCCACTGAATCATCATAACAAGATAAATTGTTTGCGTTTCACTAAATCATTCATTTTCGCTTTAGAAGTAGCCTCCTTTTCCCTATTTTTCCTTTGGTCCATCAGACACAGGCCAAAGGGACACACACACACACACACACACACACACACGCTCTAACCATAAATTACAGGGCAGCAGTAAATCATTCTCTCATGCGTTCCCCAGCGACTCAAAACATTTTAGTTCATTCTCTGCTACGCTTTTTTTTTTGCAAATTAAAGTCTGCACAAAAAGGATCTCAAACGTTGCCATGTGTTATATTGTGTTACAAAATTACGTGGCCATCGATGCCAAAGCTTTTTTCTGGTGTAATCGTCAATTATTGCCGCTGGTGCTTTTTTGTTTTGCATGCGTGTCTGAGCGGCTTTGGTGCGTCTGCTAAACCAAGGTTTAATCGATTCAAACGGTGTAACATGTAAAACACGGCGAGAATTAGAGGCAACATACTTGACTTATGTATATGCACGCGGGCTAAGATGTGTTGTAAATAATGAGATTACATGAGGAAATGCACACTCCGTGGTGTGGCCTGAATCTACACCACCATAAAGCATTAAAGGCTGGAGCTTGGAATTCCTTTACTGAGCACATACAGACATTTATGGGGCATCTAGAGCCAAAGTTGACTTCGGAACTCATAACTGCCTTATTTTAGTTTCAGAATCCTGTGTATGATTTTATTTTCTTTATTTTTCCTGACCAGTTGCTCTTTTCTCTTGGTTGTTTAGGTGGAGCTTTCCGACAGCACCTCCCACACCATCACCGACGCTTATGCTGGCAAAGAATACATCATCCAGGTAACGTTTACATCCCTGCTAACTAAAGGAGACAAGTGGAAACGGTACTGGTAAATGATATTAAGAGCGGAGGAGAGTCAAACACTGACAAATACTAAAATGATTTAGATGTAGCTACCATCTGCTTCCCGTCGCCATCCATCGTTACAGAGGGACTGCAGCCTAATGGTTCTGTAATAACTACTGTATGTCCAGCAATTTAAAAGACATTACATGTGTTAAATAGATATAAATCAAAAGATAAGTGAGGGGAAACAAAGTCGCTCTTGTAGACAAGTTTTCACTGATCACGTTTGCTTCTTGTTATTGAATATTTTCTCCTGTTCTACACGTGCAGGTGGCTGCTAAGGACACAGATATTGGGACGTGGAGTGACTGGAGCGTCGCTGTTCATGCCACACCCTGGATTGAAGATCCCCTGCCCATCACTTCCACAACCGACGTGGTCACTCCCACCGGTAGGTTACAGCCTCCTCTAACGCCTCCAGTCTCCTTGACTTCACAAACGCAGTCTGTGACATGACATCTTTAAAATGACTTCACATTCAGTGCAGGTTCACTGTCAAAGTCAAATGCAAGAGTTATGGTGAACGGATGTCAGTTACAGCCGCAGTATGTAATAGGCCTGAACAGGTAATCCTTGAAATCACATTTTAAAAATGACACAATTAGCAAATCTGCCGTGTCTGCAGATTGTTGTGGTTGAAGAGGGAGCTAGGCCAGAAGGTAAAGCTCTGGATTAATCGGTCGATCTACGTTCCAACCCTCACCTTTGGTCATGAGCTTTGGGTAATGACTGTTATGATGAGTAATGAGTTAGGGTGAGGAGCTCTGCCATCTAGGAGGAGCTCATACTATAACTGCTGCTCCTCTATGTCGAGAGGAGCCAACTGAGGTGGTTCAGGCATCTGGTTTGGATGCTTTCTGGACTCCTGGGAAGGTGTTTTGGTGATTTCCTTCCAGCAGAAAACATCAGGGCTGATCCAGGACACGCTGGAGGGATTATATATATCTGGCCTGTGAACACCTAAGGATCCTCCTGGAGTAGCTGGCGGAAGTGGCTGAGAAAGAGGGCGGTCTGGGCTTCCTTGCTGCTACCCCCGCGACCTGGACTCAGATTCGCTGAAGGCAATGATGACAATTAGCATATTAGAAGTTCTATGATTTAGGATAAACCTCCTAAGATCCTGAAGTAGTGATTGTTTTGATGGTATGTCATCAAGTTTTCAAACCTTTGACTGAACAGAAGGGCGACGGGTTGGCGTAACCAAGAAGCACTCATGGAAAAGATGGAGGGGAGATGGTGCTAGATGACTTTGCCATACGCCATGTAGTGATGCCATAAGTTATGCATAGGAGCTTTAAAAAGTTACTTACTTAGTTACTTAAAAGGCTTGAAAATCATCAAAAATCTGCCTTCCTTATGGTGGGTTTGCTACAGCAACATCACATCAAGCTGAACTCATATAATGTTTGATCAGCTGAAATCAGCTCAACAAGACTCATAAAAACAATCTCCAAAAGAAAAATCAAAGACCAAATTCCAAATATAAAGATATAAAGGCATTTATCATTGATGACAAATGAGCTGGTATCATGTTAATCTGGTTGAAGACGAAATACAGCTGAGGATAATGGACTTTCTTCCAGATATTTGATAAGAAACCCGACATTTTATTGAGTTAAGTTATTTCTTTTGGCACCAGAGGGGAAGTTAAACCAATAATAATCCTCTGAAGATCATGAATGTCATTATTGTAATTGTCCAGATGGTGATGAGTCTGAATTAAGCTATAATTTATTAAGATCGTGACGTAATTGTCACCATTAACTACCAAGTATATCGTGAGAAATAAGAACGGAGTGGCTTAGGGCTCACTGAGTGTGACTACATGTAAAAATATATGAGTATTTATTGAATGTTGTTTAGTTTTAATCAGCCTTGAAGCCCGTGAGCTGTCCAAATTAAAAAATGCAGTATTTTGTTTTCTTAAAAAAAAACAAAACAAAAAAAAAACATTGTTCTTTTTGCCCACGGCTGTCACACAGTAAATTTCCTGAACCAGTTAGGTATGAAATTAACTTCTGCTAATACCTTTTTTTTTATTCATTAAATTGAGTACACACTATAAGCGTTTGATAGCCTTGAACTTTTTATTGCAGCTTAAGTTGTAAGATCCGGCCGCCTGCAGACAAATCAGCACACATCAGTCTGAAAGCCTGCGCTCATCACCTCAGGGGAAATTGGTGCCATATTATATTTTACTTTTATTTTACTCACGTATTCTCTTACAATTTCACTTGGACTGACAAAAAGCGGAGTGTTTTCCATTATATGCCAGAGAAATGGACATTTTTGGGTGTAGATTGTTATGTTTTGTGTTTGTCTACACACAAAGAGAACAACTGTCTCTGGGATTTATCTCGTTCGCATCAACTTCCCTCCTCCTCCTCCTCCTCGTGCAGCACAGATCAAAGATGACTCGCTTGTCAAATCCTAATCTCTCACCACGCTGATGATCCCTTAACAAAAATATGTACATTCCAAGTGTGAGAGCGCAGAATTGTACACGTCCTCCGTGTGGCCACCGCTGAAGAAGCAAAGCAAGGAACATCAGGACTTTTATTTTGAAAGAATGAAGTGGACACGTGGTTGTTTTACACACTGCGGTCTTCTTATCTGCAGATGGATATCAGGCTGGTGAACACTACGACACATTATGCATAACAGAATTTACAAGGGGCACGTTATTTGAAAAACATTGTGTGTTTTGTGTCTTATTTAGTTAAATCTGTGCAAACGTCAGAGTGCTTTTTATTGGGGCCATGTGGAGCAGACTATTTCTTGATACAGTGATCTCCTGGAGTCTCCACTGGGGTGAGACATGGCAACCTTTGCACCAGGAAGTCACTTCAAAAAACAGGCACTGACGTCCGCCGACATGTTGGGAATCACAACTTTCCTCCTCGGCTCCTTAGTGAAATTTCCATATAATGTTTGAGTGAATGCAGCCATGGATAATTCACAGAGAGGGAGAGCGGGTGTGTGGTGTGTTCTGCCTCCTGCATGTTCAAACCGGGCACCGACCATCACCTGAATGTTCTCAACTAATCTATGTCATCCAGACAATCTACGGACAGCAAGAAGAACTGGGGTCCTGCATGTTCTCATTTGGGGATTAGGCAAATTAGACACTCCATGACTCGGTGTGAGAGTGAGTTTGTCTCTATGTCCAGGATGGACTCCACCTTTCACCCTATGTCTGCTGGGATTGACACCAGTGCTCCCTTTATAAAGAATTAATGACTGAATTAACAAGATGGAGTTGGATTTATTTCTGTCAGATTAATTGGTGGAAGTTCAGCTGCATTTTTAGACATTAATTATGATCCGAATGTTTGTTTGTTTTTTGCAATAATCTGTATTTTTTTTTGTTTTTTTCCCATCATATAATTCAGTTTTTTTTTGTATCTAAACCCTTGAATTCAATATATTCCTAATTTCATTAGTGTATATGAATATTATATTGTCTTATAAGATGTCTCCTGTCACTGTCGGCACCAACACAGTCTGAAACCTTCTTTTAACGCTCTCGTCCTCTCTTCCTGGCCGTCCACTGACAACTTTCACAGTGCAACAGTGACTCCCGTAGGCCGTGTGTGGCACTGCACGCCGATCATCATCACAGCAAACGCTGAATGAGCCCTCACATGTCTAGAAAAACACATGCTAAACAGTCTGCCTTGTACACACACACACACACAGCCTCTGATGACGTGAACACACACACACACAAACAAACACTTGTTCAGTACACGCTATATTATCCTTGTTCTCAGGGTAAGAACAGGAGGCTATTGGGATTCTCCTCATGCCTTGTCTCAATCCTACTGCCGCTTCTCCTCTGTTCTCTCTCTCTTTCACCCTTGTTTTGCCTCTAGGTCTCTCTCCTTCTCTCCTTCTCTCCTTCTCTCTCTTGCGCTTTCTACTATTTTCTTAAGAAGCCACACTGGGTTGTTTTCTCTGGTCTTCTTCCTCTTTATTTACAGATGTTACTCTGAATCACTGATTGCATCTGTGTAGTGAGCAGCAGCAGCTTCTTGGTTACGGCAGTTCTGTTTGTTTGTTTGTTTGTTTGTTTTCCTCCCTCAGTTGAGAGCTGCTGTTGTTGCTGTTGGAAAAGTTACAGGAAATGCTTCTTTTTTTAGAAGTTAAAATGCAGTGGGAAAAACACTTTAGTAAAAATGTGACCGTTTGGAAACCTCTTCAGTTTGCACCTGCTGTTTTGGAAACGGTAAATAAAACAGACTCAAATCAGCAGGGACGCAAGGAGATTTGCCTGACGATGACTGGACAGATAATAAATTCATTCAGCACCTGCTTTTTAAAATTCACACTAAAAAGGAATCGATTCCACTTCCTTTGCCTAACTAGTTATCACACAGTTACTCTCCTTTTCCCCTTTTACCCCATGTATGGAGTAACTACAGTATAGTCTCACTTCAGCGTCTGTTCACATGGACGCGGGTCGGTCAGACAAAAAAAACAAAACAAGACAGAAATCCCATCGTCGGCCGTTGCCTAGCAACCACATTCCAGGAAGTAAAGAGCAGATCATTCAGAGCTTTAAAAAGTTGTTTCGCAGAAACAGCAGCCGTCCCTGTGCTAGAGAAGCTGCTGGACACTGTCCATCTCTGAACCAGCAACAATAGACAATATCACGTCTCATGTCCCAATATCCACATTAGTGAACAGATACAGTAAAAAAATGTTCCAGTATTGAGATTTGGCCCACACCAACCAGATGTAACCACGATCCTTTTGGACAATATGCCATAATAAATCATCTGTTTTCCTATAAATTGGAACATCATTTTAAAAATTAACATCAGTGATTGAGACCATGAACTGCTCAGCAAAGTGTTTGCTGATGTCATGAATCGACTTTTAATTCAAACTGTCCTTTCTGCAACCTGTAAGATCGCCCCCTGTTGGCTGTTTTATTGTATCTTTACTTTTACATTACATGGTCACAACATGTTACCTTTACTGTCCCGATTCACATCAAAACAATGCATCAATCCTATCCAAACAGACTGTATTTGCACTGTATTCTCTTTATTTATTTTTAAAAATCAACAAAAAAATTTTTTTTTTTATCCCTTTAAGGCTCTGGATGTAGCTTCCAAAGCAAAGTAAAAACAACTTAACCTTATGTCATAAATTCAACATAACAAGACAAAGACGGTCGTACAGTGAAATAATCTACTGAAACTTTGTTTCCAAGAATCTGCAGATCCCAGATCTATCCTTTTTCTTACGGAGAGAAGTTGATGGAGATTTAAATGTCCGAAAGTCTGCTGCCAACTAGTGGTGGGAGGATATTTCCATATCGCGCTTCAAAGAATCAATACAGCATCACACGATGAAGGATGAAGATATTTTCTTACACACATAAGCCGAATAAGAGATGAGGCACATGTTGAACGAGCATGAATCATCTCAGCTGAATCATCAATAAAAAAAAAAAAAAAGAAATGAAATTATAATCTAGTCACTCGGTGAAAAATGTGTGCACATAAATCTCCCACAAAACATTAATCCTTAAAAAATGTACATGTAGCCGTTTGTCCACGCCCCCACGACGAGCCAGGGACGTACATCCCAGAACTGTCTCTGCTCGCTACCGTCACATCATTTCTGCATCATTTTTATTTTTCCATCATGTTTTTCTACAGGCACACACACACACACACACACACACACACACACACACACCTGGCCTCTCCCTAACGTTGCAGCTCATTAACTGGAAAACAGAGGGAAATCATCATATTCTCTCTTCAGGCTCAAACAAAAAGAGAGAGAAAGGAATGAGTTAATATCAGTTGCGTTGCCTGCAGCTGTCGCCAAAGCCCTTTTATTATAAAACTGTTTTAACTGTGATATTTTTATTTGAAATGCAACACAAAACCAAACTCAAGCATTAGCATAAAAATAGCATATTACTGTTTGTACTGAGAGAATCCTCGTAACTTTATTCTGTCTCTTTTAATTCATTCGTGTCCTTGGATTTTGAGTTTCATAATGATTTAGAATCTTTTACGTGGTATAAAATTCAAATTATGGGTGTATAAGTGCATCTATTTCTTTAATGTAGGCATTAGAATGTCTCCCATGTGTAATTTATGAACTTCCACTGTGAGTGTTCCTCTACCTCAGGCTTTTTCTGTCTTTTTTTAAACGTCCTTCTCCCTGCAGCTTCAGTATCGGTGAGATTTTTGTGTGTGTGTCCAGCTTTACTTCATAACTGACTTGACAAGTCCCATTATCGATTGTGCTTGCCGATTAGAATTGATTCTGTTCTGTGCCGTACCTTCATTTCTGCTCGGCTCTTCCTAGAAAGTTGAGAACTTTTCACAATTCTCCTTCATGTCATTTGCACTTTTTTGCCAGTACAGATTTGAAATGGGTCTTAAATTGTATTAATTATGGTCTTAAAAAAGTCTTAAAAAGTCGAAAATTTGACTTGTTGAAACATGCAGAGACCCTGTAAAAAAGACAAGTTAAAACCAGAATTATAGGAGCTAATTTATGTTTATTTATTATGTATTGTGTTTTCCCATTTGTTTCCCCAGAGACTAAAACGTCTCCCATCCCATCGTCCAACGCACCACAGAAGGCTGGACCTCCAGTGGGCAGAGCTGCCAGGCTCCTCACCTTCTTCTACCCTTTGCTGTTAGGAATGCTGCTGCTGGTCATGTGGTGAGAAGATACACAAACACATTCTTGAGCAGCTTTCTCTATATCTCTCAAAGTTCCCGGGAAATGTATTCAAATCAGGCTGATGACGCACGAGGGAGTGTGTCACACAGTTAGTTCTGCTTTTATGGCAGTCTTATGACTCAAAGTCCAGCTGAACCACCTTCCCAGCAGATAAGGCTAAAAGAAAGCCCTGACCTTGTCCTCCGTCCACTTCTCATGCATCCTTTTCTTTCAGTATTATTTTAATTTAATTTCCTGGTCCCTTATACTCTAACCTTAACCATAACAACTAAATGCCAAACGCTAACGCCTAAACTAACCTGCAACAAAACCCAATTGTAATCCTAAAAACAATTCTTTGTGAGGTCAAAAAGTGAAGCCAGTTGCTGTTTTTCATGGTTTTTTTCTGCCAAACCTCTGAAGAAACTAAAAGAAAACTAGCCCATTTTGTTTACTTTAAAGGTTTTTTATGTTGTAAATCAAGCTAACATTATAGGGGACCGTATCTATGTTCCCCGGCTCCTATGTTCCCCACTTTGTATGTGACCGGTCGTAAACAAACTGGGAAACTCCCTCTCTCACTCTCTCTCTCTAACCCTAACCCTAACCCTAACCCTACCCTAACCCTAACCCTAACTCTTACCCTAACCCTAACCCTACCCTACCCCAACCCTTACCCTAACCCTAACTCTTTATCCTGGAGCTCCACACCCAGGCTTCCACAAAGTGGGGAACATAGGACCTATTTTGGGAAAACATCGGACCCTTTTTTTTAAAAAAGGTCCTATGCTCCCCGATCAGGGAACATAGGACCCGGGGAACATAGGTACGACCCCCATCCATTATAGTGTTAGCATCTGTCAGAGATGTGAATGCTGAACCACCAAACCGCTGAAAAGTTAAACGTCATCGACGGCCGCTCTGTCAACAGTGAAGGTGCACAAACAGGAAAGGAAATGGAATTTGTACCCAATTCAGTCAAAGACGATGAACTACTGTTAGCTTACTGACTTTAAAGGCTGCATTCATGTTTTTATTTAAAGTTCTAGCTCAGCTACGCCTTCAAATTAAACTACTGCCCTTTTCCCAGTATACAAACACTGTGTCACTGCAACTTTAGCTTCTTTTCACCTTGTTTTATTAGCTTTCACACATTTCCAGTGTAGTTGCGGCTAGTTGTAAGCATGGCGGTGGCCATTTTGAGGTTTTTTACCATACATGTACTTCAGAATATTACGATTTTAAAGAAGTCTAATCTTCCATTTCCTCACTTACGTGTCAAAAATTCAACGTTTGACATTAAACTGTAAAACAAGATGACCTAACGGTGATTTTACCTCTTATTCTGCAGATTTAAACGTCTTTAAACGTACCGGAGGAAGAATGAGAAGAAGTAGGAAGAAGGAGGAAGAGGAAGAAGAGGAGGCGGCTGGTCTTTTTTCTATTTTGCACATGTTTCAAGGATTCAGTGCATCGATCATTTCTGTCCATCACACAGTTACTCACTGAGATTTACGTAGACACACACACAGAAAAAAAAAACCAGACAATTATAAAGTGACTCAGCATCTTTATTTTATTTTAATTTTTTTGGATTAAATGGTGACAAAGAAGATCCTCAGAGGAACTTCTGACCACAGCATCATCATCATCATCAACAGCAGCAGGAGCAGCAGCAACAACAATACCAATAGTCTTATATCACCCCCTGGTGGCTATGACGAGCCACAGCAGACTTGCGTCGTACTGGAAGACAAGTGAGCAAGAAAATCAACTCCTGAGCCGAGGGGGGAAAACTTTTTTTGTTGCTCAATAGATGCGTCTTAATTCAAACTGTCCTCTTACGTTTGTAGCACACAAACACACACACACACACATACAGTGTGTGTGTTTGTGTCACTACAACAGCAGCCCCCCCCCCCCATACAGCTAAATCACCATGCCAAAGACTCAACATCAGCCCAAGACAAAACAGTTCCCAAACGATTCATTGAGCTTCCTGAAGCCTGTGCCTGCCTTTCGAAAATTGTGTATGTGTGAGTACGTGTGTGTGTGTGTGCGTGTGCATGCACAACACCATTATCGGTACTGACTTAAATAGTTTAAAGGAATCAACTCGGGATGGAATATGAGGAACAACACCCCCCCCCCCCCAGCAGCTCCTGTTTGACCATTCACACGACGAAAAACACAAACGCCCTCTCAATCAGACTCTGAATCTGTTTCGCCTCCAGTGACTGAGCGGGAATTTTCCCCGAACACAAGGACTAACACTTTTGAAAGTTTTGGTAACAATATAGTCTGGCGTAGACGGTTAGCTTTACATTGTGCTTTCAGCAACTGGACAAGAAGGACCTGGATTGTAAAAGAAAAAGAAGAAAGAAAAAGAATGAAGTGGATTTTTGAGACTGAACATTCTTCGGCCACCTTGTATTTTTTTTTTTTTTTTTTGAAAAACATCGATATGAGCTTTGTTGTTTTTTTCCATTCTGCTCTGTGCTGTAAAATACTAGAACACACACACACAAGTTTGCTTTCCCCCAAATTCTGATGCCTTTACAAAATAAAATAATCTCTTTTGCAGTTTACATTTCAGTAGCCAATATCACCAGTTAATATTATGTTATTCAAAAGGAATATAAATGTGTTTAATTGTATTTTTTTTATTTTTATGGACAAATAATAAATACACATATAGGACTTTAGTTTTTTTTCCTTTTCTTTTTTCCAGACATTCATAACGGCTTAATTCTCCTTGATCCTATTTTGTAAACTATGATATGTAACTTTAACATTTGAACAAAAAAGTTTATTATTTAATAATAATAATGATAATAATAATAATAATCATAATAATGATGATGATAATGATGATGATGATAATAATAATAATAATGTATGTATTAGCGGTAGAATGTCGTAACCTGTACCTGGGGTCTTTTTTATAGATGTATATACAATGACAGGTTTCAACCATTAAATGTGACCATTTCACAATGAATGACGACACACTGGCCTCGTGCTCATTTCGCACAGCTGCGAGTAACGAGATTTCACAATTTCACAACAAGCGCTGCGTTTCTTATCTCCCATGTTCTGCCGTAAACAAACACTGCTTCATTTCAAGTCTCCCCCCTCTCTGATCGATACGTGTGACAACGACATTCGCTCTCTATATCTGGCTCGGGCGAGGAAAAACACAAATCTAGCGGCTCGGGTTGATCAGTCAAGCATGATGACGTCTTTTCACTTCACCCTACGGAGTGCCAGTGTTTTTAGTGGCTCTGTCTGTTTGTTTGTTTGTGCTTCCACACTTGCACTTGCCAATATGACCAGTAGAGGTCACCAGAGCCACCACTTGTTTTGTGTGAATGTGGCGAAGTCTGCCATCTCTGATTGCATTGTTTGGAGTTTTTGTCTTTCTTTCTTGACATTTTAAATGTGTTGTTTCCATCACGCCTCAACTGTGTGACATTGAGCATTTTTTAGATGTATTTGTTAAAGGTAGTCTGTTTTATACACAAGTTAGAAGTTCTGCTTGTAAAAATATTTCATTCCCTTTTACCATGTGCTGTATAGCACTGGCCTCTATGGAGAGATGGTGACATCCAATTTATGTTCCAGTGTGCTGCTAATGTTTACTTTAAAGTGGACCTAGACCAGAAGTTCCAATTAACGCTGTTTTTTACTGTGTATCTGCGTCATTACCTTGTTTACGAAGCCCTGAAGTTTCTAAAAATAATTAGTTCAGCCATTGCTGAGAACGCTGTGTTTTATTGTAATCTCGGGCTCAGCGAGATCTCTGAAAAAAACCCTGCTCCGGTTACGTAAACACTGGTTCTCCTGAACAGCAGATCATCCTGCTCCAGGCACTAGTCCAGGCACATCCGGTTGCATACATTGAACCGCAGAAGAAGAATAACGTCCGTTGTGGAGGTGTTTCACGAGCGACAGTGTCTTCTGACTCTGGGTCTGACTCCGGGTCAAAGTCATAAAAGGGACTGCGGCGAGGAGTTGTGAAGAAGCTATTTTTAAACATTGTTAAAACAATGTTTTGATAATGAGTAGCAGTGCATCCACCGTTCCAGAGGGGGGAGCTGCCCTTCTGAGAGCTGGCGTGCTGAATATGTCACTTCCGGGTATTGGCCAATCACAAGACAGTTGGGAAGGCTCTACGCTGGCTGGCCAATCACAACACAGTCTGTCTTCTGGGTGTGAGAGTTCAGTCTGAAATATCGTGGCTGAGGAGAGCGTCAGAAAAGAGAGATTTCTATCGGCTCGTTTACAGCAACTAGGAGGTTTTTGACCATAAAAACATAACTAACATAATGTGCAACAGGACCACTCTATGTGAGCTTTAGGAAAAGTCAAGTCAATTTCATATATATAGCCCAAGGTTGGCACTCTTGCCTTTGCAGCAAGGTCAGAAAAAGGGTATTTCAGGCATGGAGTTTGCATATTCTCCCCGTGTGTGTTGGTTTTCTCCAGGTTCTCCGGTAGTCCGGTTTCCTCATTCCAAAAACATGCAGATTTGAAGATTAGGTAAATTAGACACTCTAAATTGACTGTATAGTATATGTGAGTGTGAGAGAGTGAATGGTTGTTTTAGCTACGCTAATGCTAATCGTAGCCTCGCTAGCTTACCTTTGGAAACAGGTTCGCCAAATTAGCCGCAAAAATATTAGCATGCTAATGCTACTAAATATGCTACTACTTGCTAATAAATATGTGCTCACATATTGGTGAATGGACGCCGTCTTCGTCGTTTCAGTTTAACACCAGGTTCTGTGTGGAACCATGTGAAAATTTATCACCCACCGTGAGGACAGCCTCTTCACTCCCACCTCCTCGCTCCAGACAGTGCAGCTACTGCTGATGAGCCGCTGCCTGCCTGGTGTAGCGTGATAAATCAGCAAAAGTCCAGCATGATAAATCAGCAAAAATTTAAATTACTACAAAAAAAATTGAAAATCAAGGATGCACACCATCGGGCCATGCTCAACCCATATCCAGTCTTAGGGCGATCTGACTAACGGTCAGCGAGATATGCCCATCACAGACACACAGACAGACACACAACTTGCTTTATAGATAGATAGATAGATAGATAGATAGATAGATAGATAGATAGATAGATAGATAGATAGATAGATAGATAGATAGATAGATAGATAGATAGATAGATAGATAGATAGATAGATAGATAGATAGATAGATAGATAGATAGATAGATAGATAGATAGATTACATTCCATCGCCATTGTCCACATTTAAAAGACACAATAAAAAACACTGAGACAGATGTAGAATAGAGGAGGAGAATAAAATAGATCAAAATCTAAGGTTCTCCTCTCTCTCTCTCTCGCTCTCTCCATCTCTTTCTTTCATTATTCTGACGAGTTCTGGCAGGCCGTTAGGAGACCGAGGATAAGTCAATACGCTATCTAACAGCTGTCAGCTGGACTCTCTGTGTGTGTGTGTGTGTGTGTGTGTGTGTGTGTGTGTGTGTGTGTGTGTGTGTGTGTGTGTGTGTGTGTGTGTGTGTGTGTGTGTGTGTGTGTGTGTGTGTGTGTGTTCACACAAGTGTGTGTTTCATTCATTACTTTCTCTCTTCCTGTCCTTTCTTTTTCTTTTCCTATGAGAACCCAATTAATATTTACAATGACAGGACACGATGTGACCAATGAGGGCAAAGAGACGACAACAGAGGGACAGAGAGGACTGGCCTTTGCCTTGTCCACTCCTCGCTGTTTTTGTTTAGTAAATGAAGAAGAAGTTATTAAAGAAGTTTTCCCCTCAGCCGAGCTTTATTAAAATGACTGTCGAAGATGTTCCACCGTGCTCTCTTTGTCTGTAACCACATGTTACAGACATATTCATGTTGTGGGCACTTGAACTGGATGAATGACACCAGCTCTCTTTTCCCTTTCACTTCCATCGCCTCTTGACACTCAACACACACTGTGTCTCACTGTCTCAGTGTCTCCCCCCCGCTTGTCCATTTGTGTCTGTGTCTTATCTTCTCTTCACCAAATTTACAGTGTCTCCACACAAACACATTATTCCTCCCTGTTGTGGCTGTTATTTCATATCAATGTGAATCTGAATACACCTATTTTTTTTAGTTTTTTTTTGTTTAAAGGTTTAGTACGTTCACTTCAACCTTCCATTCAAAGTGTGTTGGACAATCTATGTGGTCCAAAATGGTGGCCTCTAGACCTCCTGACATAAATTTAAAAGGCTCATTCTGGGTTAATGAAGAACAACAATGTATACAATCAGGTGATTGAACACTCATATAATAATATAAATACAAAATTCAATTATTCGTCAAGTTCAAATTATTTAATCCTACATTTTTCGTACTGGTCCTTTAAAATGATAATAAAAATGAAGATTCTGCCTTTGGCCACTCGAGGGCAGTATAGAGATCCCCTCCCTCACTATGCCACTGTCTGTGGTGCTGAAACATTCTCATGCAGTCATTGTCACGGCGTCTCTCTCCGTGGTGCTGAATAATTCACACTCGTGGCATAACAAACATTGAGCTTTTCTAATTTTATATTCACCTCTGACCTTGTGTGTCCCCAAAAAAAAAAAAAAATCAAAAAAAATCCAGGCCACCTTTATAAGGATAGTCCATTACTGCTCTTCTTATTATGCCTTCTGCTGTATGCACTGAGTGTAAATATATATACATATAGATAATACATATATCTATATATATACATATATACATATATATATATATATGTATATATATATATATATATATATATATTTATATAGATGATATATATATACATATATGAGCACACTTACTTACATACCAACTTTCACACAGGCACGAGACAAAGTGGAACTGAAGCAGTAAAAATAAGTACTATAGTCTTTTTATAGTACTATAAAAAGCCAACAGATGCAATGTTAAATGTGTGCCTTTTAATTTTTCTTTTCTTTTTTTGTTATAGAGGGTAGACATAATAAGTATTTTTTTTGTTCCATTTTATTCTGAATTAGTGCCAATGCTTTATTGTTTTAGACTCGTATATGTGGCAACTATAGTTTAAACTAAATAAAAAAAGATAGGAGGAGGAAGAAAGGAGTGTCATAAAAACTGGAGCAACCTCCATCAGGACTGCCCATTTTCCATATTCCGATCACCAACAAATTAATCAAATTAATATTTTTTAGATCTTCACCTACATCTCCAGAAAGTTTCATTCACATTCATCTTTAACTTTTTGAGATAAGCTGCTCAGAAACATTGTGGACGGGGGTAACAAGAGACATTTACAGCAGTTTAATCATAATAAGATAAACACCCACATCTCTATTTTATTAATTGTTAGAAATCCGTCCCCTAAGTTATTATTATACTGCAGAGCAAACTTGTACAAGGTCACTGATACAGACACCAGGTGGAGAAGAATCAGACAGAATTAACCTGCTGGGATTTAATAAAGAGAAGCAGGTGTGTTAATGACATCCCATTAAAAAGAGGATTACACTGGTCTGTGCAGATGTGACACTGAACACTGCATGATTTAATAGAGACGTTATTAAAATTGGATTCTAGAGAAGCGGCTTAAGTTGAATTTATTTCATGGTGATAAGTTGAAACTTTTGAAAACGCTTCACTCAGCAGGTTCCACGGAAATTTGAGATGTGGGAGTGGATATTATTCTGCCAGTCTGAGGTAACTGTGTCTGTCGCACATGTCACATAAATACCACTGCACTGAAACTGCAGTCACAGTAGATAAATGTGGTATATATTTATTTATTCTTTATATCAGACACTTCTTTGAATGTTAAATCTGCACATTTTCACAAAAGTTAAAGAAATAAGCTGAGAGAGAAACTTTTTTTTTTCAATAATTAAAACAAGCTTTCTGATTTTTCCAGCTTCTTAAATGTGAATATTTTCCGATTTCTTTGCTTCACATAAGATAGAAATCGGTAAAACTGAATCATTTTGGTGTGTGGACAAAACAAGACAATCGAACATCATCATTTCCATGGTTGGTGAACACCTTTCAACATTTTCTGATATTTTACAGACATAAACACGTTTATAACTTAACATCTGTCTTAACTACATAAACATTCCATTTTGGTAAAATAACTGCGATGATTAGCCTTTTATTTTTTTTTGCATATTTTCAGGTTATTTCCTTTGACGACACCAGAACATGGGAACCCGTTGTCCCCCACTATGACCTGTAGGTGGCGACAAAGCGCTGTCAACCATTGACCCTACCGTGAAACGCAGCAGAGGAAGTGTGTATGCTAATCAACGCAGGGAGATGGGGTGAGTGTGTGTTCGTCTTTTGACAGCCGGCTGTTCAAATGTCCTTCAAATACTCGAATTAGCCATTCATACTCTGAGAAACCGTATTTTATTTGTAAGCGAAGCGAGCCATGTTGAGGAAATTGACCGCATTTAGTACAGCTAGCCACGACAGCTGCTGTCCGCCTACACACAAAGCAGCATCTCTCTCTGTCTGTCACTGTAAGCCCTTTAGCTCCTGTAGCTACCTGTCATTGTCAGTAATGATGTTGTAGTTCGATCATATGAGGTTAATTTAAACGTTCTTGTTATAGAAAACACTCCAACGTTATCTCTGTTAATGGAGGGGAAAACATGTGGGGGTTAGAATTCTCCTATTATTATTATTTTTAGACTTTAGCTTTAGCTTAACGTTGAATCTGCAGCATGACATGGAGATGCAGCTGCAATATGTGATTAAAAATAAACACTTGATTAATATTTAACACACAGAGGGAGAGTGACGTTGACGTTTGCATCATTTGTAATTGTTACATGAACACCGAGTACTGATGGGATGAATTCAATGAATTCAGAAAGATTAGAGTCTAATCCTCATTTCACTCAGTTGCGTGAGAAACGTATTTTTAAATCTCTTCTGGGTTTTAAACGTCGACAACAATCGTCTCTGTTTATATAGTTATTGTTGACATATCCGGGAATCTCATGCAGGATGCATTATGGTTACCCTGCCTTCACCTTGTTGTACCAAGGCAGGTAATAAAGGTTCGTGAGCATGGAAGCATCTCTCTCAAGATGTCGACTAATTAATTCAGACGATTAATGAAGCCCCTTTTTAACTCTAGGCAGTGCATTTTGAATTAAAACTAGGTTTTAATTAATTCAAAACTAGGTTTTAATTCAGAGGGCTCATACTCAAAATGACCTGGGGGCCAGTGAACTTCTAGTCCAGTAATTAGAAATTAAAATCATATCTTTATAATCCATCGTGATGTTGCAATTAAAAATATCCAGGATGACATTGCACACCATTTCAGAGTGTTTGGATATATAGTTCACAACATATTTATGATGCAAAATGAATCTGTAAATAACAAAGCCAGACAGAAATAAGATGGAATCAAAACATTAAATCAAACTAAATAAAAACAATAAAAATACTGTTTGCTGTTGGTCAGTTTGGGCCACTTTTCATTATTTTTGGGCTGTGTGTTTGAGGTTTCCCTCCAAATAGTATATTTCAAGAAAAACTCTCAAAGTAAAAACAGCAATGTTCAGACCAATATTTTTCTAATAATAGCCTCAGATAACAATAATTATTTATTAATCGACCAATAATTACAACTTGATCAAATGTTGCACTTTTTTCATCCAAAAGTATATTTACACTTGTATAATATTTACTTTATAAATATTTTTTTATTGTATATACAACAAGTAATGTATACTGTATGTAATTGCACTGCAGTGCAGATACAAATTGTGGATTGAGAGGAAAGATCATTGGCGTTCAATAGTTTCACTGAAGTATTTTTATGTGTTATTGGTTACCTTTTTACAATTAGATTTTATCAGATGGAGAAAAGTGTTGTGTCAAGTATTGGATGTTAGCTGCTCTGATATTAAAATATTGTAAACCCATATAGGTCGACCGTTATCAGATGCATAAACAATACAGTTTTCTTGGTCTAGT
Source organism: Microchirus variegatus (assembly GCF_963457635.1). Taxonomy (NCBI): domain Eukaryota; kingdom Metazoa; phylum Chordata; class Actinopteri; order Pleuronectiformes; family Soleidae; genus Microchirus; species Microchirus variegatus. The sequence continues at coordinate 15,453,996 of NC_139817.1, read as the reverse complement.
TAGAGTAGAAGGAGGTGATGTGAGTGTACCTTTTTTTTGATTCCCTCAATAATTAATTCATTTATTTCCTTTCCAGTATATGTGAATCATTTTGACCATCAGTGGCGATTGGCCCTCACCGCCATCTGTCAGCATGCAAGGATTCTACTCAAAGCTGGACTCTTCTCCCTCCTCGTCCCCATTATTAGGGGCGGGCCCCGGGGGAGTCGGAGCTCCGGTACCGCTCAGCCTCGCCGTTGAGACAGAGAAAGCTCAGGCTCTTCTGCAGACGTTTAGCTCCGCCTCTCTGCTGGCCTCTGCGGGTCTGGGTATGTTCTGCGTGGTGGCCGACCACGTCCTCCAAGCGTCGGTGATTCAGAACCACCTGTGGCTGCGTGCGTTCTTGGACAATGCCACGCACGGAGTGGTGGGGCTGTGGTCATGGGCGGTTGTGATAGGACTGAGGAAAAAGAGTGATGTGTATGAGGTTCTTCTGGCCGGACTGCTGGCCTCAATCATCGACCTGGACCACTTCTATGTGGCTGGATCACTGTCACTCAAGGTAAGACCTGAACCTTTAATAATGAGGACAAATGCTTTGTTTTATAAGCCATTGATTTTTTTTACATTATTTGAATTTATTTTTTTATTTTTTTTACTGTGATTTTATTATTTGTACAATAAAAAAAAACATTTACATTTGAAATTATGTACAATATTAAGAAAATACATGAACATTCATGTATTTTCTGCTTTGGCTTCACCGTAAACACAGATTCAGACAGTTTATGCTCATGCATAAAAAAACACATCTTCATAAATGAATGTATTAATGCCCCACATTTTCTAATACTCTAAACAATAATAAAATGGTGAAAGTATTAAATAATTATGCAAAAAAGTAAAGATTTTAATAAATGCATGCATATAATAGTTGAAATCCAACTGTAAGAAGTGCTTTACCTATTCTTCTTACTTATTCTATTTTCATTTGTTTACTCACAAAGTCATCAAAACATTCAACTAAATACCTATTAAATTACAAGTTAATAAAGTTGAATTATTATTTCCTCAAGGGATTGATGTGTTGCTTGGTCAAACAAGTGAAAGTGAAACATTTTGATCAGTGTTTTTCTTAAACCTTGAAATGATGAAGTTCTCAAGTGTCTTGTTTTATTCACAAGAGCAAGCCATGCATGCTTCAGCCATATAGGTTTTGATTTATTTTGACAAGACACAGCTTATAATGCAGTTTTTCTTCAGTTTTCTTTCCCAGAAATCTCACTGACTAATGTCTAGTCGGCCATTTTATATTTTGTTCATCTCTTCTCTCTCTCAGGCGGCCGTGTCTCTCCCTCATCGCCCTCCTCTCCACTGTTCCTCGCTCATCCCCGTGCTGTGTCTCTCCCTCCGCTTCCTCATGTGGATCGCTCGCCTCAAAGACGCCTGGTGCTCCTTGCCGTGGATGCTCTTCATCTCCATGGCGACGCACCACATCCGCGACGCGGTGCGCCACGGACTGTGGGTGTGTCCGCTCGGCCAGACGGCGCCCATCCCCTACTGGCTGTATGTGAGCACCACGGCGACGCTGCCTCACCTGTGCTCTGTGCTCATGTACCTGACGGGCACCAGGGACGTGATTTCAACCAAACACGGTGTGGCCATCGACGTTTAGACGCACCCACAGACGGATCTGAAAAAAGCTGTGTGAGACCAATGTCCAATACTTGAAATCACTGGAGAATATATTTATAAATCAGGAGGCGTTGGTGGAGACACTGTTTTTCAGCTTTGACGAGGAGAGAATTCAGTCTTTTTCTGGTTTACACTCACCGGATAAAGAAACTGCCAGAGTGTGATTGAGGAAACACTGGCATCATTAAAACGCTTGGGAACATCAGTAGTACAACCAATATGAGTGCCAATCAAATATTTTTGTGTGACATTTTTCATTTTCCAGCAGAAAAAAACAGTATACTGTGCTTTTTACCTGCTTAACTCTTTGAAGAGTGGCCCTTAAAAGCTGTTTTTGCCTCTGTTTATGTCCCCAAACACATATGGACTGATTCATAATAATCTTTATTAGAAACATATCAATTTGTAAAATCCTTACATGGACTGTACTGAGTCGTCAATTTTTAATTCACATTTTAAAAATTTAGTCTTCAGCATAAGTTCTATAAAAATCTCTTTGGAACAGTGAAATATCTTTAAGTTAATCCATATTGAGTCAAATTGGATGTGAGTGAATCAATTCAGGAAGTCAGTCCAACGTGTACTCGGCCCTACATGTGAGGCAGTGATTTTCTCTCTCAACCTCTTGTCAGCCTCACCTCCGCTCTCCGTCCTCGTCTCTACTCAAGGAATAGTCAACCAAAGGTCATCACCACCAGGCTGCGTGACACCGACATGTACAGTAGTGTAGTTAGTTCACTATGTCACTGTGACTCTCAGTGCGTCCTCCATCTGTAACGGTAGTGAAAGTCTGTGTAGTGGAGATTCACGTTTGAATATCAGCCACATTCATTCCAGTGACAAAAATGAGTCACTGCGAAACAATAGTCATAATTTTTCCCCTTCACTGAGTTAAGTTGAGTCTCTTTTGTCCTTAAGGAGGACAGTTTTTGTTCTGCTTCAGTGGTTTTTCAGTGCCAAACAGAGAAGGACAATTCTTTTCAAGTTGCTTATTAATGTAACGTCTTCACATTTAATCACTTTGACAGTGACACACATTTGAAGTCTAAGCGTCATCTGCTTGTTCAATAAAAGGCCTTTAATCTCTAAATAGACAACTGAAATGATTGTGTCATATAGAATTACACATTTTTGGCTCAGTTAAGAGTTGAGGGAATTAAAAGCTGAAACTAGAAAGGTGCTGTATGTTTACTTTTAGAGCAGTAGATTATTATTATTCCATATTCCATATTAACTAACTGTATGTATACAATGCTGTTGTACTAAAATGAAAAGGTTCAGTAGAGTCTTCATGTGGAAATGAATGTGTGTCAAGACTCAGGATTGATCGATGTGGCTTCTTATAAACTATTTATCGCACATAAATATTAGAATTCACGACAGTCATTACGCTGTTTAGATGTAGACACACATTCCTTAATGGTAATACCGTTTCAAATACTGCATTAAAATGGTATTTAATTCAATGGCTTAGAGACTTGTCTGGTTTGAATGTAATTTATAATTTCAGTATGAAAGGGAAGAATGTTTCCTCTTCTGTGAATCTGTTGCTTGATGATTTAAGTTTTAGTGACGCTTGTTGTCCACTAGATGGACATGGTGAGCTGTGCTAGTTATTTCACCACATCATTAGATATATTACTGTGAAGTGAAGAAGTGGGGGAGTGGGAGCTAGAAAAGAAAGCGAAAGTAAGTCTGGAAGTCATCAGATCATGGCCTCTGAGAGTTGTAACATGTATTTTTAGATGTTTTGATATTTTTCAGGTTCTGTGTGGGTTTACTTTCAAAACTTTCAAAGCAACGTTCAGCCTCTTTTATTGACAGTGAGTCATTGGAAGCACAGGCTCATACTAATGTAAGGAACTCTCAGTAAAAACACAATCTCTCTTTCTGTTGCTTTTTGTTTACAATGTGACCTTTTGTTTATGCAATATTATAATTCCATTTTGCACATTTCTTTTTTGTTTAGATTATGTTTGTTCTGGGTTTGTAATTTCATTGATAGGATTTATTGTAGTGTTATTTTTTATCTGAATAAAAATGTATCCTGGATATATCTTTTGGTGTTTTTGCATGCAGAACTTTAGTGAACCAAAATTTTTTTTTTGTAAAATTCAAAAGTGATGTCCTGTGTCTTTTAATCACGTAACTGTCTAGTGACCCACTTGTCAGGCTTCAAACTTGGCAGGCGACGTGGTCAGAACGTCAGGTTGCTGTGCTGACTTTGGCAGTGTTTGGATAGAAATGTCGTAGCTATCAGTGAAAAAGAGCTGCTTCTGCCCCCTGAAAAAACAAGAACGGAACTTAAACTTGAATGTGAGCTGCCTCACCACACCCTTTAGACAAACCTCAGGTGCCGTTATCAGCGTGGAAGTTCAGCATGTGCTGATAAACCGTGTGAGTCACGACTAATGGATTTATGAAAAAGGAAACTTTAGTTCCGCTCAAAGCTTTCATTACTGTGAGTTGTAGTAGTTGGTTCTAACCTTCATGGGTTAATTCATTGTTTGACTATGTAAGTTGGCGGCCTGTGGTTTCAGTATTTTGCCCCGGCATGATTTCAAAAATCAAATTTCACAAATTCAGAGCACTTATTTCGAAAACTGATTCAAAGGGATTCTGTTGCTTGAATTGAATTAGAATAATAATAAACAGTATAAAAAGGGAAAATATAGTGGGTTTTTTAGGGCATAGATGGTAGCAAATTTTTACTTTTTTAAACCAATTGACATTGACTACATTGACTAAATTAGTTTTTTTTGTACAACATTGGATAGGTTTCTTCCTGATATTCAGTTGCTTACTTACTTTTTGACCCCTGGTCTACAGCCTATGTAGTTGAACTAATTAACCATTCAATTATGTCAATAAAATAATGATGACTTATATCAGGAAATGTCATTATCTATTAATAAATGCAAAAAACCCTCTGTTAATCACATGACTGTCCAATATAGGCTTTTAACTAAAACTTAGGTGTCCTACTAAGGACACTCGTATTGTACTGTGCTAGTATTTTAATTATTTTTAATTTAGAAAGGACTGATAAGTGTAAACAGCCCGTTTGCACAGTACGCATCAGCACTCTGAGTCTGGTGCATCCTCCACCTCTCCCCTGTGTGAGTCAGAGAAGGCTTTTTTTTGTGCCGCAGCTGTTGTTCACACCGAGTTCACACAGTTAACGATTTCTCATCTACAAACAAAACGACCACCTGACATCAATGATGGCCAAAGAGGCGGAGAGAGAACAGTAGAAAAACACGGGCCAGCAGATTCCCAAATTTGGAGGCCAAATGCGCAAAAGGCCTTGTATGACAACGTGTTTGCAATAAGGAGAGCGGAGCCAGAGCGTCGAGGCAATTTCCTACCAGATGCACATCTTAAAAAGCCCCTTTCACAAAAGACAACAAAAGGCAGCTTGAGCATTTGGGATTCATCAGACACTGTCACAATCTGATAATGGAAGCTCTCGGTGAAGAGACTTGCTGCAAGAGGCAACATGCATCAGGGGGAATATCAGTCACACCATCACAGTTGATATTAATACTTTTAAAGGTGCCATATGTAAGATTGTGGCCAAAAACGGTTACTACATTCAAATTCAAAATACCGAGGTCTTTTAGGTTTCGTTTTCTGACGTAACTGGCAACCCGTGGTTGCTCGGTAGCTGAGACTCTACTGACTGCAATGATTGGTAGACAGCGGTAGGTGGCGCCACATGCCAAAACATGATTTCAAAACATAAACATGATTTGCAGTCTGCAAAAAAAAAAATTTATGCAAATATTTTGGCTGTACTGTTGTTGGTGAGTTCAGTTTGTTATATGAACATTATTCCTGAGTCTCTGTGACATATTAGGAGGATTTTATGGCCAGTTGATTTAGATTTATTACATAATGCACCTTTAAATAAAGTTAAATAAATAACTTTATAAATATAAAGTTTGAAGCCAATCTAAGTTAAGTTACTTTCTGGTCCATGGTCAATTGTGTTTAGTTCAAATCTTGTTATGATGATCTCTTTTAGTTCAAGGTTCAATGTAAACAGTCAAAAGCGTGAAGAAAACCTGAAGAGCTGTTGTAGCAGGTGACTCAGTGGATAAGATTATTTTCAAAGTATGATTAGACTTTGAAACTTCAGATTCTGAAGAAATGCTAGTTTGTTAGATGTTGAGTTGTGGATCTTAAATTGTAGGTGTAATCTATCTATAAAGCAAGTTGTGTCTGTGTGTCTGTGTGTGACAGGCATATCTCGCTGACCGTTAGTCAGATCCCCCTAAGACTTTGGATATGGGTTGAGCATGGCCCAATGGTGTGCATCCTTGATTTTAACTTTTCAATTTTCGCTGATTTATCATGCTGCACTTTTGCTGATCCATCATGCTACACCAGGCAGGCAGCGGCTCATCAGCAGCAGCTGCGCTGTCTGGAGAGGGGAGGTGCAGTGTTGGGAGTAACACCGTTTCAGTATAACGGCGTTACTAGTGGTGTTAATATTTTCAGTGACAGAGTAATCTAATTAATTACTTTTCCTATTGTTGCAGCGTCGTTACCGTTACTGAGAATGTGAAGTGCCGCGTTACTTGAGTTGAATGAAGCGCAGCGGTGTCTGGCTTTCTGACAGCCACACATCAGCTGCCGGGAGAGAGCAGATGATTGATGACGGCACCGTTGCAAATGCAAGCACTTGTTGCTGCTGCCGCTGCTAATCCCACCCCAAGCCTAAATGCAGTTAGCATGAGCTCCAGAGAAGGAGACGGAGCCACTCCGTTAAAACAAGCAAAACTAGTGTCGAGACCGAGCTGTGCATGCTGATTGCAAGGTATGTTGTTGAAAACATGCTACCCCTGTCCACTGTGGAGTCTGAGTCATTCAGAGCTCAGGAGGGAGGAGGAATGGGGGTTGTGCCCTTGAATACAAAGTGTTTTTGTCAAATTTTGGACGACATATTATACTATGACATTTTTGTCATCGGATTTTTGACGACATACTATAGTATGACATTTTTGTCAAATTTTGGACGATATACTAAGGTATGATTTTTTGTAAATTTTGGACTACATATTAAATAGTATGGCTTTTTTATCAAATGTTAGAAAATATTTTTTTGTCAAACTTTGGACCACATACTATACTATGATATTTTTGTCATATTTTTGACGACATACTATACTATGACACTTTTGTCAAATTTTGGACGGCCTACTGTACTATGACTTTTTTGTCAATTTTGGAGGACATATTATTGTATGGCTTTTTTTATCAAATGTTAGACAATATTTTTTTGTCAAACTTTGGACGACATACTATACTATGACTTTTTTGTCAAATTCTGGAAAACATACTATACTATGAATTTTTGTCAAATTCTGGAAAACATACTATACTATGAATTTTTGTCAAATTTTGGATGACATACTATAGTATGACTTTTTTGTCATAGAATTTTGGACGACATACTATACCATGACTTTTTTGTCATATTTTGGACGACATACTATAGTATGACACTTTTGTCAATTTTTGGACGACATACTATACCATGACTTTTTTTGTCAAATGTTGGACAACATACTATACTATGACTTTTTTGTCATTTTGGATGACATACTAAACTATGACTTTTTTTTTTCAAATTTGGGACAACATACTATACTATGACGTTCCTGTCAAATTTGGGACAACATACTATGACTTTCTTGTCAAATTCTGGACAACATACTATATTATGACTTTTTTGTCATTTTGGATGACATACTAAACTATGACTTTTTTGTCAAATTTGGGACAACATACTATACTATGACTTTTTGTTAGAATTTCGACCATTCGTCATGACACAGCAAGTGCCGATTGATCGGCTCAAAACTAAAAAGGGCAAAGGGCATAGCGCCATCTGCTGGCAGCATGGGGGCAGCCTTATTTTTTTTCTTTTCTTTTCACTGCGATTGACATGAAAACAAAAAACAAATCTGGGCCCGTATTTATCAAGCGTCTTAGAATTACTCCTAAGAACCCTGCTAAGAGTAGACTTATGAGTAAAAAATTTCTTCGCTGAAAGTTGCACTTAAAAGTTAGTTATCAAGCGTCTTACTCACACTTTCAGCGAAGTGTAGGACAGAATCTTAAGTGTCACTCTCAGAGCTGAATTACGACAGTACTATGTGTCGTAAACTGAATTTAAGGTGACGTCACTTCCGTGTCCATAGAAATGACCAATCACGGAAGGGAATCGCTTGTCTAAGAATAAAGAAATATCACAGATTCCGCAGGTGCTCCCGGATATTGCCGAGCACCCACGGTGCTCTCACATGTGCCATCCTACGCTCCTCATTGATTTGTTAATGACTACTACCTATCAACGGGTTGCATTGTAATGTCGGAAAACCTATCTGCGGTCCACAATGGACCAAGGCTGAACTGTCACAAGACATTGTCAAGGAATAACAACCTGGAAATAATCGCAGACCAGTTTATAAGACGCATCAATTTTGGAGTATGACACTTTTGTCAATTTTTGGACGACATACTATACCATGACTTTTTTTGTCAAATGTTGGACAACATACTATACTATGACTTTTTTGTCATTTTGGATGACATACTAAACTATGACTTTTTTTTTTCAAATTTGGGACAACATACTATACTATGACGTTCCTGTCAAATTTGGGACAACATACTATGACTTTCTTGTCAAATTCTGGACAACATACTATATTATGACTTTTTTGTCATTTTGGATGACATACTAAACTATGACTTTTTTGTCAAATTTGGGACAACATACTATACTATGACTTTTTGTTAGAATTTCGACCATTCGTCATGACACAGCAAGTGCCGATTGATCGGCTCAAAACTAAAAAGGGCAAAGGGCATAGCGCCATCTGCTGGCAGCATGGGGGCAGCCTTATTTTTTTTCTTTTCTTTTCACTGCGATTGACATGAAAACAAAAAACAAATCTGGGCCCGTATTTATCAAGCGTCTTAGAATTACTCCTAAGAACCCTGCTAAGAGTAGACTTATGAGTAAAAAATTTCTTCGCTGAAAGTTGCACTTAAAAGTTAGTTATCAAGCGTCTTACTCACACTTTCAGCGAAGTGTAGGACAGAATCTTAAGTGTCACTCTCAGAGCTGAATTACGACAGTACTATGTGTCGTAAACTGAATTTAAGGTGACGTCACTTCCGTGTCCATAGAAATGACCAATCACGGAAGGGAATCGCTTGTCTAAGAATAAAGAAATATCACAGATTCCGCAGGTGCTCCCGGATATTGCCGAGCACCCACGGTGCTCTCACATGTGCCATCCTACGCTCCTCATTGATTTGTTAATGACCACTACCTATCAACGGGTTGCATTGTAATGTCGGAAAACCTATCTGCGGTCCACAATGGACCAAGGCTGAACTGTCACAAGACATTGTCAAGGAATAACAACCTGGAAATAATCGCAGACCAGTTTATAAGACGCATCAATACCAGAGGAAACACATTCCTCACCAATTAAAAATAAAGGTGAGTGACAAAACGACAAATTAAATATGTTATAGCCTACTGTGGTACTATGTTTTAAAGGATGTGTCGGAATGGTTTTGAATTGCGGATTTGGTCCATGATTTGCTTTTATTTGAACCTTTTTGCTGTAGATTTGGTGGTTATCATTATTTCTTTCCTGGTGTGTGTAGTTAGTAACACTTTAGATTTAACCTACATTTGTGTCATTAAAGCCAGTTGTGATCACTGACAATATCATTAATATCAGCTTTTCATTAATTATTGAGTGAAGTTGCTGTGAGTCAGTAGGCTGTTATTACCTTAAACTTATAGGCGGTTACGGTAGCTACGCTGTTCAATCCAGGCTGTGGTGTTGGCTTGTGGATTTTGTTTTTCCTTTTTCTTTTTTCTTCATCTGAGTCTTTTGCGTTAGGGCTGCATAATTGAGATTAAAATCCTCTTATGCATCACCAGTGTGTAGACTGTTTTTGTGAAAGAGATCGTGTCCGTGTGCGTGCGTTCATTTTACTATGAGACGAATGTGCGCGTGTCAAAATAGCAACAATCATGCAAGCACGATGATGAGAACCCACCAGCAAAAACAAAAAAAACATAAATCGGTGCCCCTGCCATTTGATCAGCTGCTTGTCATCTGACAAAGCCAGGACATCCTTCTCATGTCAGTGCCATCCCCTGCTGGCAACTCCTAACCACTTAAGACACCTCTGGAGGTCTCTTAAATATCTGGGAGAGTAGGAGTGATTCTTAGACTTAAGAAAGTTGATGAATAGCTTTTATTCTTAAGTTTGAGAGTACGACTAAATTTCACAAATTCTCAGGATTTAAGTGTAAAATGGCACTCTAAGACGCTTGATAAATACGGCCCCTGTTCTCCAGCAGAAACCAAAAGACTGTTGAGAGATGTGGCAGTGCTTTGGTATTTACATCCACAGGGGAGCGATATATGGAGTTAGATTTGTGTCTTTATTATTCAATCAAAAAAAATGTTTTTAATCCAAAAAGCCTTCACTTCAATCAAAAAAAAACCTTTTTAATCAAATAAAATTATTGTATGGATGCAAAAATATATTTGAGACTCAAAAAAATGCATTTGAAAACTGTTTTTCTTTGATTGAAAATGTCTTCTTTGTTCGAAGGGAAGGTTTTTTTGGTTTGAAGCAAGTTTTTGATTGAAGTAATGCTGTTTTGCGTCTGGGCCATATTATTGGTAGGACATTTGTGTCTTAATTATTCAATCGCAAAAAAGTTGCTTCAGTCAAAAAAAATATTTTAAATCAAAGAAAAATATTAATTGTGGTTGTTTTTGATTGAAAATGTTTTTTTTTCGATTTGAAGTGAAAAAAGTTTTGAAGTCGTTTTTTTTTTTTATTGAAGTGAAAAAAGTTTTGAAGTCGTTTTTTTTTGATTGAATCATTTTGACACAAACATTCCACAGTGGGCGGGTGCTTCCCCATTGGTCAGACATGTTTGAGTGACAAGTGTCTACACCAATGATGTCTTTCTGACAAGCAAGTCATGGTCGCCAGCAAGTCAGGTCGCAGTGCAGTGGCAAAACAGTATTAAAATGATTTGTGTCGTGTTATTATCCCACTCTGTTTGATATTTCGATTAAACAACATGTTAGATATCTCACGCCGTCATAGTGCACGAATGGCTAGCTGAAAACGTGAGCCCATGTCTCTGCACACTGAATAAATTGTTTATTTTACTTAAGTACAGAGGCTTGCTATGTGCTAGTGCTATGTTATGTTATAATAAGTAACGTAATGAGTGGTCAAACAACAGTCCACAGGCCAACTGTTGCCCGCAGCCTTGACTGTTTAGCAGCAACAGGTAATGCAGAGCCTGTGTTCTCACACAGTCCACAGTACAGCTGTTTGACTATCTCGCTCTATCTCTCGCGCGCGCATTCACGGGTAGTGGTATCCCCACCATCAAACGCTCACAGACAGAGGCAGGTGCTTTTATTTTGAAATCGGGACATACATATGCCGTTCCGTACGGGAACGACGAACCTCCCCCCGGTGAGGAGGAGGCGGCCAGCGGGGGCGAGAGAAGGCGCATCGAGTACACATGTCCGCGGCGAGGTCCGGGCGGGGGGCGATGTAAAGCAGACGGCCGGAGCCGCCTGCCACCTTCGCCCCGAGCCTTTCCAAGCCGACCTAGAGCCGGTCGCAGCGCACCACCGGCGGAGGAAATGCGAAGAAGACCCCGCGAGGGAGCCCTCTCACTGGACCCTACCCTACAGGCAGGGCTGCGGGCAACAGTTGGCCTGTGGACATCGTTGGTGTAGACACTTGTCACTCAAACATGTCTGACCAATGGGGAAGCACCCGCCCACTGCGGAACGTTTGTGTCAAAATGATTCAATCAAAAAAAAAAACGACTTCAAAACTTTTTTCACTTCAATCAAAAAAAACATTTTCAATCAAATAAAAAAAGTGTTCAAATGAAATTTTTTCAGTCTCAAATATGTTTTGCAATCAAACACTTTTTTTCTTTGATTGAAAAGGATTTTTTTTTGATTGAAGGGATTTTTTTTAATTGAAAATATTTTTATTTTTTTTGAAGCAACTTCTTCTTTGATTGAGTTATAAAGACACAAATGTCCTTCCCATAATTTGGCCCAAACGCAAAACAGCATTACTTCAATCAAAAACTTGCTTCAAACCAAAAAAACCTTCACTTCGATCAAAGAAAACATTTTCAATCAAAGAAAAACAGTGTTCAAATGCATTTTTTTGAGTCTCAAATATATTTTTGCATTCAAACAATTTTTATCTTTGATTGAGAAGGTTTTTTTTGATTGAAGTGAAGGTTTTTTTGATTGAAAATGTTTTTTTTGATTGAAGCAAACTTTTTTTTGATTGAATAATAAAGACACAAATCTAACTCCATAGTGATAGAGGTTCTGCACTGTAGCTTCAATCACTAACATTAGAGGGAGCAAGAAGAATGACCTGTGATTTACAAGTGTGATAAAATAGTATTTATTTCACGGAAACATACAAAGACAGAGGAGAAGAAAAAAAACAGCTTATGGTGATATCTGTCGTACAAATAAAGCAAAAAAATAAACAAAACTATGTACATCTGAGAATGGATGCCTGAGTGTAATTTGAGTTATAAGAACTAAAACCAACAGGCTCCATCTGCTGTCACATACTGCAGAGGAACACGGACGAGGACTAACGGCGGAAACTACGGAAACACAAGAGGGAAACAACACCAGTGAAAAAGCAAAAGTCAAACAAACCAACAAAAACGGACACATTTGAACCTTGAGTAAAAAGCACTCTGATACGGCACATAAAACTCTACGTCATGATGCTTTAGATATTATATATATTTAGAAAAAATATTACCATAAAAATGTCTCCTGATTTAATTCCTGGCTTTTTAGATTGTAGGGTTAGGATTGTAGGATTTATGACAAAATAGCCTCTCTTAATGTTGATATTTTACTGAATCAGTAAAGATGAGCACTTTAAATCCAGTTAAAAATATTGGTTGTTATACTTTATTTTATATGTTTGGAAAATATTGTTTTTTAATAATCCTCTGTAAAAATTCATGTTTTTTTTGTTGCTGGAAAGTGTGTGGCTTTCTTCGAGTGCTGCACAGGGGAAATGGTGCAAACAAAAACAACAATCTGTGGTTCATCTGACGAACAAAAGGAGTGACAGAAAATGCACAGAAGAGGAAGAGGAGGATGAGGATATCGATGAGTTCAGTAAACACATTGTCCATACAGTAAATGTACACTAACACAGCTTCATATCACTGGACAGAGACGACAAAACACACACAAAAACACACACATGAGTGAGGGAAGTTTCCACAGACATGGATTGTCATCAGCTCAGTCAACAGCACAACAGCGGGATTCTCCTTTAAATCACTGGAGGGATTTGATTCTCTGGAATTACAGATTCTATAGAAATCTGAAATTCTGACGAGATACCTTTTCTTTCTTTTTGTTTTTGTTGAAAATGATCATTAAATCTTCCATTTTTCCCAGTAAATCTACTGCCACTGCCTATAATATTTGAATTGGAGCATTTAAAGTTATTATATGTAACATTTGTATAAAAATTTCTCATAATGTGAAGGAAAAAAAAAAAACATTCTGTATGAAACCGACTTAAAATCCATTTAAATGTTTAAATTTTGACTTTCTTTTTAAGTTTAGTGTTTTAAACTAAACTAATATGCTTATGTACCTTCATATTTGTCCTTTTTTAACATCTTGTATTCCTTTTATCTATTATTGTTTAAATCAAATCCTACTTTTCAAACAAATTTACTTATTTTACTACCTTTTAAGTACCCTTTACCCCTTTTTCTGTGTTTAAGGACAGTTATTTTTTAACTATGTCTAAATTTCTTACAATTTTCTCTTGAATTTGACAGAATGTGAGTACATTCAACAGCCATATAATAACAGTTCTTTAGGGTAAATGTTAAAGATAACATCAGCCCCCAATTGGTTTTTAAAATAATTAGTGTAAAACTGCCGCTAAGAGCTGATAAACCATGTGTGTGAAACTGTTCCAGAGACATTTTTGTTTTCTACATATCAACATATGAACTTTTTTTTTTTCTTTAAAGTGTGATATACAATAATATACAACAAAAACATAAAATAAAAGAAGAAGAAGCTTCAACTGGATTCATGCATAATATGAAGAGCTAGCTTGAGAGAACATACAGTCGTCAAACTTGGTAAAAAAAATTGAAAAATAAACAAAAGTTCGACTTAGATGCACCTTGTGATTTTGGACAAATTGCAAAGTCATAAATTTGAAGCAACAGATGATTTTAACAGCCAGTGAAAGCCAATGAAAGGAGGGAGGGAGAGTTTTTCCTCTCTGACACACACGCACGCACACACACACACACACACACACACACGGTTCTAGCTGCAGGTGTCAAAGGCAGAAGTGAAACACAAAACAAAAACTGCTCGACTGCACTGGAGGTATTTCTCATACACATTTAAATACACAACAAATCCTCCCTTGCATACGAGTCTGTGAGGTTTGTGACGCACAAGTACAAAGTACAGAGTCACTCTGAGTCTTTCCGTTTCAGGAAAGTGGGAAATTCCTGTGTTGAAGTCGGATTTCCAACTTGGAGAAACTTCACCAATTTATGATTCAAAAGATTTCAATAGTAAAAAAAAAAAAAAAACTGCTACTTTTACTGTTAACTGTACTTTTAACCGTGGGTTTGTTGCTACGCTTTTCAGAGGTCGACGTCACTTCCTGTTCAGACTTGTGATTTTAACAAATTATTTCCTCGATTAATACGTACAAAATGTTGAAATTTTTTTAGCAAACCTTGAAATGAAGATCAGTTTTGATGATTTCTTTGTTACGTGGTGCAAAGAAACCAGGAAAAATATTAACATTTAAGAGGCTGAAAAAGCAGAAAGCTTGTTTTAATTCCCCAAAAAACGGTGATCAAAATCGGTTAATTTAGTCATCGATGAATTTAAAAGAATTAAAAAGAAGGCACCATGAGTGCTCAACGGTTCGTCCACACGCCATCGTTCACGAGATTAACATGAGATTGGAGGTCATAAAGATGCAGTTTGTCCTTGTTTACCTTTTATTTTCTCTCAAACTTCACTATTTTCCCTCAGAAATGTTAAACGTTCTTCACCAAAAACCTCCTCATCCACATTCATTCATTCTAACACACTGTAGTGTTCTAGGGTGACTCACACTGCGGTGCACGTGTTTCTGTAGTAACCGCTCCATGTTCTGCTGCTGCTGCTGCTCGTGCACTGACTGTGACTGTGAGTCCATCATTTTTCTCCGTAATTATTGAAAAAACACGGCGTCAAAGTTACTTGTGCATCGCACTGACACACTTAAAGGTCCAGTGTGTAAGTATTAGTGACATCTAATGGTGAAACTGCAGATTGCAACCAACAATCAACCTTATTTTTCCACTTCTCTATGGTGGCCTTCACATATCACAAAAGATTGCCAAAAGTATATTAAAAGGCTTATTTTAAGGCTTTTTTAAAGGTAATAGTGCGCTTAAAAAACATACGCATGTATAGTGTATTCATTTGCTGCTAATAAGCCCTCCTAAATGTTGCACACTGGACCTTTAATAAATGCAATTTCCCCTAAAGACTTGAAGCTAAAATGTATTTTTTTCTTAATATACTCTGGTCTTAAAATGTTCTCTGCATATAATTTTACATTTTTGTATATAATCTATATTTTTTTTAGTTTTTAGTTTTTTTTAATCGTATCAGTGACGGATTGTTAGAGGCAAATGACTCACAATCGAAGAATGTACTATTTATTTAATTTCAAAATAAGGGCTTTTACTCATTTTAAATCAAATTCCTTGATTAAATGATGGAATAATTGATCATTTCCGAGTTGAACTGATTCTATGTGACATAAAACTATGACCAAACCTGAGAAAGAAGTGATGAATGTCGTTTTTTTTAGAGTTAAATACCTCAGGTTTACTCTTAACTATACGCACTGATGATGCTGGTGGGTTTGTGAAAGGCCTGTGTCTCTCTATCATCTCCTGATCTCCTTCCATTCTTCACGCACAATAACTATGGATGGAGGGGGAAAAGACAAGAGGTATAATAACACAAAAATACAAAAAAACATAAAAGAACAGGACATAACATCATGCAACTTAAACAAAAACAAAAGAAAAACACTCGTCATAAATGAAAATATAGTCTAAATAACCCAGAGGTCGCCCTTCTCTGGGACCTTTTCCCCTGTCCCTCAGCCCAGACCATAATGCCCACTGTCGCTGCTTTGGCATCAGATGCACAGAGAGGAAGAGAGGAAGAGAGAGAGAGACTGGCAGTTATGCTTCCTTCACAGCATTGAGTCGGTCAGTCAGTTGTTGTCGTAACAGTTTATCTTGAGTGAATTTTCTGTGGGAGAAGAAGAAGAAGAAGACGACGTCTTTTTCGTCAACCACAAAAGCAAACCTACTGTATGTTCTCCTGTTTGGCAGCTGCACTTCCTGTCGTTAATTCATCGTTAAGTAAAGTTTCAAAGATTATCTCCCCCCCCCCCCTCGAGGGATCACATCAGTCCATGTGAAGCAGCAATCGGTAGTGAGTGAACGCAAACGTCCCCCGGTGCAGCGTTGCTCCCTCCTCTGTCTGCGGAGGAGTGAGTTTCAGTGAAGCGACGTAACAGAGTGTGTGTCGCTGCTGATGCATTATGGGTACTGCAGTTAAATGTCCAGGGGGGGGAATCCCGCAGCTTGTCTCTTGTTCTGCAGTTTCCCTGTACGTGTTTTGTCCCTGACGCCCTCCTCCCCGGATCCAGAAGGACTCTGTTGCGTTGTGATTGACGTAGTTGGATGTGGACGGTCGACGGAGGCCGACTCGTGGGTGGAGCCCTACAACGGGCCAATGAAGAGAGGATATTTGAAATGGACCTGGGAGGAAAAGAGAGTAAGAAAGTCAGGCTTTATTTATATATCACAGCTTTTAAATATATGCACTTATTCTGCATCTCTATGAACGTTTACGTTGTTTAAACCTATAACACCTGAGCCTATTTACAATTTATTGCATGTTAAAATAGTGTACAAACAGTTAAAATGAAGAAAAAGAAAAAGTTTTATTAAGAGAAAACACCGTAGTAGCAATGGAAACATGATATACTTACTCGAACTGAAACAATTAATTGATTATTAATCGATTACTAAATGAAACGTCAACTATTTTGATAACCGATTTGAAGCTTTTTTCATGATTAAAACAAGATTTCTGATTGTTTTAGCTTCTTAAATGTGAATCTTTCCTTTGTTTCTTTGCTCCACATAACAAAGAAATCATTAACACTAAATCGTTTTGGTTTGTGGACAAAACAAGAAATTTCCAGGTTTTACAAACACAGATCAACGTTTTTTAACATTTTCTGACATTTTATGGACCAAACGATTAATCGATTACGAAAATAATCATTAGTTGCAGCTCTAAGGAGAGGAGAGGAGAGGAGAGGAGAGGAGAGGAGAGGAGAGTGAAAGACAAAAATGCAACTTTCAAAAACACATGTATAAATTATATTGTAATTTAGCATTGTCTTGAAAGCGCATATTTAAATAACAGAGCTGGAGGAGACATATTCAGGCGTCCTCACAGGGTTATAATCTGTTTTTTTCTGTGTGTATGTTAAGCTTATAATCACAGATTTGGCCGCATGACTTCAGGGGTTGTCTGAATGTTCTTTATGGCAGCGCTTTGAAGCCGCTCAGTTCTCACTAAAGCACGGCGACGCCGCTTCTCACTGGCTTTGGCTCCCATTTTTGGGTCGGCCACATAAAAATCTGAAAAAAGTGACACTTAATTAGGATTTGTAATTAGCTCCACCACACCCTTCAGAGATTTAAAACTGCGAGCCAAAAAAGCTAAACTAAGACGCACGACCGCACGAGCATGTGCGTCCAACGGTGAGAACTCGACATTCACAACATGTGTGCCACGAGACGTGCTGAATGTTAAATATAAAGAAAAGAAGTGTGTGTGTGTGTGTCTCACTTTAGATCGGCATGGCCTTCATCTTGACCATAGAGGTGAGTTCCTGTTTGGTCACATGATCGCGCCGCTGCTGCCTCACCCTGGGAATATAAAACCAATAAAATATCTTTAAAATTTTTTTAAGTTTTACTATTAAAAAAACACTTGAAAGAAAGAGATTTGACCACACAACTATGGCATTATGGGATGTGAGTGTTCCAGTGTGTGTGTGTGTGTGTGTGTGTGTGTGTGTGTGTCTTACCACACAACATAGATGAGGGAAAGGACGGTGATGAGGATGACCACGGAGAACAAAACCAGCAAAATCACCAAACCCAAATTACCGTCGCCCTCAAGCACAGGATCTGGGTGGGAAGAGGGCGGAAGACAAACGACACAGGAGGTCAACAACACGGAGTCGAGCGGGAGAAATCAAAAAAAAAAAAAAGGAGGGCAGATGACAGGGTGAGACGAAGAGGTGTGGTGAAGTGAATAAAATAACAACATATATAGTCGAGGAAGGAAGGAAGGACGGAAACAGACACGACAACAGGAGAGAGAAAGAGTTCACACATTATCTCTGTTATTGTCTTGTGCTAAATTGAAAACAAGCGCTTCATATTTTTACACACACACGCTGTCATCTACTTTGTTTTTCGGGAGGCCCCGAAAAAAGGAGGACGTGTGTGTGTGTTCTTGGATTTAATCACTCTCTGGAGAGAAGTTAACTTTAAATATGCCATTATAGCCTTCACACAAACATCTATTTATCATACCAGGGGGAGTTTAAAAAAACAACAAAACACAAAACAAGACAACATTGTTTTCAACTGTGAAACAATCATTAACAATACAATGTCCAAAAAAACACTTTTTTGTGATGTTGGAAATGGCAGGAAAATATTTATGAGCACATCTGCAAACAACAAGCGTAACTGTGTATTTCTCTCCTGTGTGCGTTTGTGTGTGCGTGTTTGTCTGTTTTGTATATTCTGCACATGTATGTATATTTTCACATGGCCTTGTTTGCACGAGAGCTGCTATGTATTTAACGTTTTCTTTTTCACTCTGCAACTGTAATTAGATGTAATTTGATGATGAAGTCAGACACGAGCTACTATCACTAGCAACATCCACAGAATAATAATAACGCATGGATGCTGCTTCTTGTTACTGCCAAAGAAAATGAGTTTTAAAGACATAAAAAAAGAGTGTATATTGATGTAACACTCAATTATACACATTATACAATTACATCACACTACAAATCCCATA
This sequence comes from Microchirus variegatus, assembly GCF_963457635.1. Classification (NCBI taxonomy): domain Eukaryota; kingdom Metazoa; phylum Chordata; class Actinopteri; order Pleuronectiformes; family Soleidae; genus Microchirus; species Microchirus variegatus. The sequence continues at coordinate 15,434,998 of NC_139817.1, read as the reverse complement.
AAGCACCGCAACATCTTCCCTTCTCCCACTACTCTGTGGTCAGCGCTTATACGTTTGTTTGTTTTCTGCATGTTTTTAACCCTTAAATCACACCAGTTTGATCATATATTATATCATATATTTAAAATGTTCTCATTTGCTTAAAAGGTTATGTGAATAAAAATATTTAAAACTGTATTTATTTTATCTAGAAGAAACTTTTGTGGTCTGCATCATATTTCTGATTAAAACATTGTCAGTTTCAGCGTGTTTGGCCCCCACGACTTTGACACCCTGGATTTATTGCATTGAGTTCTGACATCCCAGGTTATTATTTTTTGACTTTAACATAGTTTTGTTTGTATGTTTCTGTCACAAAAAAAAAACAAGGAACCCGGTTTGAAACCATGAGAACCTGACGTACTCACGAGAATTCACTTCCTGTTTTCTAATTAAATGACCAACTGTATTATCACAATGACCAGTTGTGAGACTGAGGAATCTGTCAATGGAAAATAACCTACAGTATTTTGTCCTACTGCGTATAACTTTGATTCGTTGCAGTGGTAGTGGCCCGCAATCGTCTAATTTTTCCCTCCAGTTTCATAACGAAGCAAACATTTTATTACAGTTTCCACAACAACATGGGATTATAACGTCTACCCTCCGTGCAGACAGTCGGGCCCTTTTTGTCAGATGCAGTGATGAGCGAGTGGCACGCAACAATTTTCTCTTTTTATACTCTCACACTCTCAGTCAGGCTACATCCATACCACGATGGCTTCATATGAAACAAGAAAAAGCTTTGTCAAATTAAAACAATCTGCATTCCATAAAAAACATAACTAACAGTGCATTCGTGTGACCATTCACATACACTGGTGATAAAATGGGAGCTAATAGTATCGGTAAAAACAAGTGTCTCCATTTCAGCCCAATGCGGAGATTTCGAACAATAACCAAGCCATTTTCAAACCAACATCTCTATTTTTGGGGCTCTTAAATGTATCTGGAGCAGAGTTTTGCGCCACAAAGTAACGGCCACATGTGCCCATGTGGCTCCGGCCACGCATAGTTAATGCCGGACATACAGTATATTCTTAAATAGACACACGTAGCATGAAGCACATGCATAAACACACATTAAAAAAAACCCTTTTCATTGAATCCTGGGAAACAAACATTCCATAAACTGTAAACTGAGCAGACAAAAATCCAATTCTTATAAAGTAAATTAGAAAGAAACAATGAATGCACTGCTGAATAAACCTAAAAATACATTAATTCACACTCTTGCGTCAACGTAGAAATAAATGATGAAAATAAGGGAAATTGGTCCAAAATTGGTCCAAAATTGGTCACGATTCTCCGTATTATGTCAGTTTGCGTCTGCGTTTGGGCTGTTTTGATTTGGTTTTGGAGCTAGAATCCGCATTCGGTAGTCGCACCGGACACAGGAATTATGGCGGCGATCTTCCCCAACTTCACCCCAGTCAGGGTAAGATTTCCCCCAAAATCCCTTTTGACTGTTTCACAAGCAGTTTGAAAGATTCACGCCTCCATACCCACGCAGAGCTGTCATCTGTGGGTCGCTTGTTATCATATGTGAATATTTAATACTTAATCATTAATTTAATTATTTTAAACATTTTGGCCTTTGGCGTTTTTTTTTGCGGTCAAATTCAAGTTACAGCGGCCAAAAGCCGGCAGATACCGGCTAACGTAAAACCCTGATCTGAGTTGTGTTTAGATGAAGTCTTAAGCTCTGCTGTGCACATGTGAATTGTACTGAACTGTGGGAAACACTGCACTGACATGCTCTTTCTATTTGCAAAACAAAACTTTTTTTTTTTTTTTTTTTTAAATGATTGTGTTTTGTATTTGTAAACCACTCAGGGCATTTGTGTAGAACAAGTTTTGTTTCCTTTCAAGCTTTTGGCACGGATAGCGGCTCCACATGGGTTGATCCTAAAAACAATGACAGTTCAATTATCGTTTGAGTGATTAACTCACTGTGCGACTTTTCGGTGGAGTTTTCAGGCTCTGTGTTGAAAGGGAAGAAATAGTATGGTATCGTTTCATCTGGTGAGAGTTCCTCTGTTGGGTCGGGGGTTGTGTACACTGCAGGACAACAAAAAAATGCACACACACAGAATGCATTAGTCTTTTTGTTTTGATTCTGATAGTGATTATGAATGCTCTTCTCCATGTCTCTTCTCTACTATATTTTATAAATTAACTTGCACCTTTCTAGGTATAAACTTTCATTATTGTGTTGAATACTGATGTCACTGGTCATAAACACTGTTCAAAGGTTTGGGGTCACCTATACTATTTTCTTGTTTTCAATTAAAAGTCACACTTTTATTCATCAAAAGAGTTGCAAAATGAATAGAAAATATAGTCAAGACATTGACAAGATTAGAAATAATGATTTTTATTCAAAATTAAATTATTTTTGTACACCTATCTATACACCTATGCACATATTCCATTAAAAGTGTATTTTTGATTCATTTAATGTTATATTCAATGAAAAAAAGTAAATTTTCTTCAAAAATAAAGACATTTTCTTCAAAAATAAAGACGTTTCTATGTGACCCTTGACTTTTGAACAGTAGTGGATGTGTAATAATACTTATATTTTCTTTCTTACCTTCCCAGGGCTGGACTAAAAGCAGAGGACTCCATTCACTCCATTGGCTCTCTGTGTTGAGGTCGTCGCGGGCGCATATCTGCACCTCGTGCACGTGGCCGGCCAGAGCGTCGACTATCGCGACCGGACTTTCCACCGAGTAAACCTGACGACGAACAGCGGAGGAAGAGACGTGTTTGAAAGTAGCAGTAAACACAAGAGTACAGCCGAGGCTGAGGAAATTGTTGTGAGCCTTGTGTCTGTGTTGAATATACAGGTCAGGTTTGAATTAAAATAAGTAAATAAACAGGGCTGTCTGTTTTTCATGCTGTCAATATCATTTTGGAAGATACAGTTAAGATTAAGCACAAGTTTAAACAAAAAAAAAAAAAAACTGGCCTGTCTTACTAACCTCTGACCAGTACACAGAGCCCTGCGGCCTGTATCTGATCTGAAATAGTAGGGGGAAGGCGTCTTGCAAGGGCCACGAGGAGGGAAACTTCCACGAGACGATCAGTCTCTTTGGGTATCCTTCGAGTTCCTTCACCATCACTGACTCTGGAGGGTCTGGTTTCACTGCAAGAGACGGATTAAACAGAAACTTACTCCTATTGTGTTGTGTGAAGTGATTCATCAATAATCTGAATTGTTTATAAATAAATATCTGCAAGCACGTTCACAGGTTTGTGTCAGGACAATGCAGAGGAGGCTGAGAAGAATGGAGGACACTAAGGAGCGGCAAAGAAGGACAATTGAGGTCATTATCAGGGGGGACGGAAAGGGCAACATTAAGAGCTTCGGTTTAGAAAAATGATGTGCAGCGTTTAGACCTCGTGACATTTGGTGTGAAAGTACTTTGCTCTTCTGCAGAGAAAGCGTTCAGTGGTGGGAAGTCAATCATCTCAGGATATAAGGCATTGTGTTATTGAGTAAAAAATTCTAACGTACTTGAAGACAGAGGTACACCACCGTTCAACAGTTTGGGGTCAATTTTTGAACTGAAAACAGTTTGAAGGGCAAAATTATTATTTTGAATAAAAATCATTATTTCTAATCTTAACAATGTCTTGACTATATTTTCTATTCATTTTGCAACTCTTTAGAATAAAAGTGTGACTGTTAATGGAAAACACAACACAAATTGTATAGGTGACCCCAATGTAATGTGACGTCTTACTTCTAGTCCTGGCAAATTTGACATATGACACCTTCTGTAAAACACCCCAGCTAACCAGCTACTTACAAATCAAGATATACAGAAACATACTGCCGTTTTGGAACACACGTTTTAAAGCGTAAATAAACTCTCTCTTCTGAGGCTAACTCCACCAAACGGCAGATTTTTTGAAAATGCAAAGAAGTGGGCTGAGAGCTGAGTGAGGGCAAGGAGGGGGAGGAGAGGGAGGGACAGTTCCTGCATTTGTAAAACGGGGGAGCGCTGGGAAAACCAGCCTCATATTGATTGGACAAGACGATGCAAGAATTGACTAAAAAAGCCAGTGACAAAATGTGAATGCAGTAGCTGGTGTTATTTACACTAAACTTTGATTTGCCCCTGGACGAGCAAATTACGTTACTAGATAGCCACATACACTGATGTTCAACAGAAAAAAACATGGTTTCGGGGTTTAGTTAACTTTAAATTATGATTTTCTTTTGTTTATATAATGGGGTACAGTTTTTCTGAAATATTAAAATATCTATTTTTTGCTCATCCATGTGTAGGCCTTGAAATGTTTGCATGGTCGGAAAAAACACATGCAAATGCTGTGTGTACATATGGAAATGTAGAAAATGGATGAGTAAGGAGCTTATATTTAGAACAGTCACGTCTCTGTACATTCACTGATTTTTTATACGACTTCTGCCACAGCGTCAACAACATGCAACTTTCACGAAGCAGTAAAAAAAAAAGAGATTACAACTACAGCTGCATAAGGAACAAATCATATGTCTGCCTGTTATTATAATTCAAGTGTGCCTATTGCTTTTAAGTAAAAAGGCACCAAAGGAGGCAATGGAGGAGCTCTTGTACCATCAAAGCTGTGCTCCTGAGGGTTCACCATTTGTACAAACTACTTTAAGTGAGTCTAAAGTTACAGCTGGAAAGAACATAATGAAGGGAACAAGGCCAACGGTATTGCCAGCCAATCCCAATGGTAGTTTTTGAGTAATGTAACAGGCTGTTTCAGTCGAGCTGAATGTGCAGCACTGGAAAAAAAAGGGAACAACAGTAAAATGATCGAGCTTCGGGTGGAAAATCACTACCATACTTCCCAGACATCCAGCAGTCATAAATTTGACAGGGGAAAACAAGAAAATCACTTCTAATCACCCCCCGTTCCAAAGTGTGTATGTGAGAAGAGTGTGAGTGTTTGTCTTACACAGCCTGTTTAACCTAAAGCGGACATATGTCGTGTTAGACCCAAGGCTGTTGGTCTCGGTGATTCTAAGGATGTGGATTGTCTGCCAGAAGGCCGGGTGATCCACGTCGCAGTGCTTTTTGGCGACGTCCAGGACACACGGCCTCCAGTCTTGATTGGTGCCCCTGGAAGACACGAGACAAAACATGATCAGGTCCTGCAGTTATTGTGTCAAAAGATGGAGGTCATCTTTTGACACCTTATTTTGCCTTTAGTAATGCCCTTATTTTTGAAGGAAAATCACTTTTTTCAATGAATGAATACATTAAATGAATCAGAAATACACTCTATACATTGTTAATGTGGTAAATGCCTATTCTAGTGGCAAACGTCTGCTTTTTAATGGAATATGTACATGGGTGTATAGATGCCCATTTCCAGCAACCATCTCTCCAGTGTTCTAATGGTACATTGTGTCTGCTAATCGTGTTAGAAGGCTATTGGATGATTAGAAAACCCTTGAAAATGCTTGTGCAATTAAGTTAGCACAGCTGAAAACAGTTTTGCTGGGTATTTGACGAAAGGGAAAAATTATTATTTTGAATAAAAGTCATTATTTCTAATCTTGTGAATGTCAGGACTTGACTATAAATATTTTGCTGAATAAAATTGTGACTTTTAACGGAAAACACAAAGAAATCGTATAGGTGACCCCAAACTTTTGAACGGTAGTGTAGACTCCAAATTCTGCTGTTTCATTGCAGTAACTGTCTCTCACCTGAAGGAGGCATTATACTGGGCTGGCAGGAAGGTCTTCACTGATTCCACCCAGGAGCAGCGGACATGTGTGTGATTGGGCACTCGACAGGAAATGTTCAGTAGCCCCGGGGGATCTGAGAAGAGGGAGTCACACAGAGTCCACTTTGAGAATCGAGGGGGGGGGGGGGTCATTTTTTAAATCACTCCTCCATTATAAAATAACAAACGTGTGCCCTGTTGTCCAAACGATACACTTAATTCTGGAGAAAACCCAGCCAGTTCTGTGGAAAACCATAGAAAACTCCCCATCCCTCAAAAGGAAGTCCACTTCCCTTTTGATACACTTACAGGAAGTGGAGGGCTTTGTCTGTGAGAAGCGGGAACACTGCTCTAATCATCACTGTGGTAACAAAACCGGAGAGATATTATACATGAAATAATGAGAGAAGGAACTCCATCCATAAAAAAAAAGAAGGGAAGTGTTGATAAAAAAGGAAAGAGGCAAGAATATCCGAGTGGAATAAAACAAGAATGTTTTCTAAGCTGAAATAAACCGCCTAAGCTAAAACACATGAAACACTGAGTGTGTTTTTCATGTGTTTTAGCAAAGAGTCATCACTTCAAAGCTGCATTCCCGGGGTGAGAAACTAAAAATGAACCCAGCCTAAATTAGGCCCCGTGAGCCCGAACAAGTCACGACAACACTTACGGCCGAGCCTGAGTTTGACAGAGTGAAGGAGCAGCCCCTGGTTATCGTAGCAGCTGTAGACGCCCTGTGCAGCGTGGTCGACATGGAGCAGGACCAGCGTGCCGTCTGTGGCCACTCTGTGCCACGGCAGTGCTGAGCTGTGGTTGAGATGCCATGCCACAGGTGTCCTGGATGGAAACAAGTCACACTTTCAGTCACTGAGAGGATTACACCCTCTAAACTGGAGCTGAATGATTGTGATATAACGGAGCATCACCAAACAACACCAGCAAAACATGAACGTGTGAGGATAAATGTGCTCCTGTGGTTACTTTGTGTGTAATTCTTCAGCTTTACTGTAAATTAAGACTAATGATTCTTTCCACATCATTGATTCATCTGTTGTTTATTTTCTTGATTTTTTTTCGATTGGCCTATAAAGTGTCGGAATAAATGCCCAACAGTATTTTCCCCAAACCTCAAAATGATGATGTTTACTCTCAAGTGTTTATTTTTGTGTACACAAACCAAAATTATTCAGTTTTAATGACTCCTTTGAATATTATGGAGCAATGAAAAAAACAGAAAATATTGATATGAGCCTTTAACAACATCACTTCTCTTCTGCAACCTTGAAAACATACTAAATATTTATTGTTTTTCACTTAATATGAAAAGAATTGTCCTTGACTTTCTAAAATGTTGCCGTATGAAAATATAGGGTGGTTGATTAGGTTGTTATTGACAAAAATGACCTTATGTCTGCTTCTGTGGTGACGGATAAAGTCAAATCTGTCCCAATATGACAAAAAAAAAACACCATCTGATCCGGAAAGGACGTTCCTTTTTTTTTGTTTGTTTATAATTTAAACACCTAAGAGTTTTCAATAGTTTTCATTCCTTACCTGATTTGTGATTTCCCGCATGCCAGTGTCACATTCGACTCCAAGCGCCCATACTGCACGGCCGACACTGCAAACACAGACACCGCATGAGTTACTGAGCAGTCTGGCTAACGCTAGGCTGTGCCTGTGCGCACAATATGACATAGTGTTGTGTCTCACTGTATTAATGTGATTTAAGCGCTAATATTTACAGTAGGTATGACAGCATCACAATAACATGACCATACACGGTGAGAGAGCCAGCGGACGCTGAGCTCAGGAGAATTTGGCACAGAGTACAAAGACACAGTGGTGTTTTCCCCCCTCCCCCCTGTACGTTTATTATTATTGTCATTACAATACAATGAATGTGTATCAGCAATTATTTTTTCTTTTAAATTATTATTATTATTATTCTACATAACCTTATTCTACCTCTATTACAACATGAATTAAGATTTTTCCTACATAAGGTGTTAATACGTGCTATTATTTACTAATAAAGGGCTAGTATGCTATTTATATGCATGTTACTAAGCACCCAGTTAATGGTGAATATGTGTTCTCTAAAGTGTTACCAAGGTTAGTTATGACCTTCTACTCGTGATCAAAATGTGACTTCTTTTAATCTCAACAGTCAAAACGATTAGCTCATGTAATATGAAAAGATTATAATCACAGAATATTAGTCTGTTTCTGTGTGCTTATAGTGTATTTATGTACAATTAGTTTATTATTTAACTTATTTTAATATTCATCATTACTGCAGGGAAAACAATTTGGATGTTTGTCTAATAATAATAATAATAATAATAATAATAATAATAAAAAAGATGATTCACTTCAGTGACCAGTTAGTGAACATTACTACTGGCCTTCATTATTTAAATAAAGAATAATGTATAAAGTTAACATTAAATACATGAAACATCGTCAGAAAACAAAAAAAAACTTGAAACTTTAACAAGCTGACTTCTATAATGTTATAAGTATTTTCCGTTTCAAAAAACACAACGTTCCTTCCCTACAAATGTATGACTGTAGATGTTTAAAAGTGCACGTCTGTGCCCTGTTTTGTCTGTTTTTTCTTTACTTCACCTGAACCAAAGTGCTTTTTTGGATTAATAAACTAATGTAATGTACTGTGCGAAATATGATTCACCCGCTACAACAAAAACATCCTTCAGAAACGACACTAAAGTGCACGACAGAGGGTTATGTGAGCCTTTCTTTGGGGGGAGCTCTTGTAACCACAAACACAACTCTATTGACTTCTGTTGCTCAGGGATAAAAGTGAAGCTTTTTGCATTGCTAAATATCATTCAGTGCACTTTGGAACACAGAGGTTGAATACATGCAACCAAAGCTATGAAAAAATGTTGCAATAACAAAAAAAAAAAACAAGTAGCAACAACGTGGCTTAAGGTGAAAATTAAAAATCAAATGGAGATCCGAGCTGTTTTTAGTGAGTACAGCGTCACTGTGTGTGGATGAGGCAGAACGATGACACATCATTTAACTTGTAAATTTGAAGGCACACTGAGTGCAGTGTGTGTGTGTGTGTACCTGAACAAATATTTGTAGTAATTTTGCTAAACTTGATACACTATCTGCATATGTGAATATACTGTACTTGTGCGTGTGTTTGGCTTGGCAGTGTCTAATGAAAGCTGGCGTCTGCTGCAGATCTGGAGTGGAAAAAACATCAACTTTGGCTGCCAGTGTGCCACGAACACACTTTCATTAATTCTCTCCGCCTCAATCCCCCAAAGGCGTGCACATACACATACTCCCTGCTGACCTCTCCTCCCTTGGTAACAATCTGTTCTGAGGTTGTTCAACATTAACCCTCTTCATTCCTCACTCAAAATCCTCCTTTTCCCCTCTTTACAATCAAGAAAATCTTGAAGTGTCCCATAATATGACCCATAAGGCTCACAAGGCCCAAGCAGGTGAAGAGGAGTTTGTATGTTATTATTTGATGTGCCGTGTTGATATATTTATATTAATAACTCTACATGACCTTCAGAAACCAACCTAATTAATTTTTTCATGCACCAAGTTGAAGGCTTTCACTGAAGGCCATTCGCTTGTTGATGCAGACACCCTGCGTTCACTTTTCTGGCCCCCGTCTAGCCATCCTGGCCTTACCGCTGTTATTTCAGTGGCTACACAAAATGAAACAGCTGGGAAATGGAACAGTAAAACTGCTCCACGGTGATTGTGTGGTCACGTTTATATATTTTACTGCATATTTTACTGTGCAAAATGCACAACGGGAGGAGGAGGCGCTGAAACCGTTCAAATAGGGATAAACTGAACTGTGATCAGCGTAGGAAACAATTTGTCATTAACGACACGAGGCAAAAACACCGCTCATTTGTGTCACTATAAACAAAGCTGTTTCTCATTAACGAAACAAACTCCTTTGTCTTTTGAATTTTGGCTATCACTGCTATCAATTATGATTTGATTATTGTCAATTAACGTTTAAGAGTTTCAATGGCATCATATCAAGAAAAACAGCACCTCTGAGGGACCGAGAACAAAAGACTGCACCCAAGACTCGAAATCATCAATCAAAAGTGAAAAACCCTCGAAGGGAAACTTTGAAATTTAGCAGCTACAATTGTCACTTGAGCGTGAATTTTATGACTAACTGTTCACAGTTGCAAAACAAAAAATTATAATTTGATTTAAAAAAAAGAATGAGTCATTCAGCCCAAAATCACTGCAGGGAAAAAAAGGCAAGCAGGCAATTTGACAACTCATTATTCATTTTCAAAATCAACTTCTCCAATGTAAACGATTTATAACATTTTCATTCAATCTCACTTGCAAGTAGGGGTTCAAGTCCCGATACAATATTATCACGATATTTAAGTCACAATGCGATATCATCAACCTCGATATTGTGACATACTGAGTATTTTCAAAATCATATATTGCAATGCCACGACCCTCGTGTGGCGGTTAAAGCGGTAGAAGAGAGGTAAGGTAGAGCTGTAACTAATGATTATTTCCATAATCGATTAAATCTATATATTATTTTCACGATTAATTGAGTAATCGCTTGGTCCATAAAACGTCAGAAAACGTAAAAAAATGTGGGTCAGTGTTTGTCAAACCTGGAAATGATGATCTCAAATGTCGTGTTTTGTCCACAAACCTTAAAAAGCTGAAACAATCAGAAATCTTGTTTTAATCATGAAAAAAAGCTTCAAACTGATTAATCGGTTGTCAAAATAGTTGCCGATTAATTTAGTAATCGATTAATCGCGTAATTGTTCAGCTATAGATGGATGGATGATAGCTCTAGTGAGAGTGAGCACTCGGCACCATCTAGTGGACCGAAATGTCAATAGTTTTTATGCTAATCCACATAAAGTTTAAGGGTTAGTAATAATTGGTAATTTGTAACAAGTTAAGAAATAAGAAATGACATGATTAAAAACAAAGATACTCACACGCAAAATATCAATGTTTATGTTCCAAGTTCTTAAAGAGCTTTTAAAACACCAAAACACACAGATAACGCACTAACGCACAAAATTCCCCCCCTCCCTCTGTTCCTGAGCTTGCATATGTGTGTGTGTGTGTGTGTTTGTGTGTGCTACCTGGGGCCTTGATGCAGTGCAAAAACTTGGCAGATCTGAATGTGTGCATTCATGTTTTATTGGCAGCGAAGTACATTATTCCCCTAACCCGCAGCGTTCCACTCATATCTGATTCTGCCTTTGGCAAGAGGGGCCCCCCGATACACACACACACACACAGAAAAATCCACATACATATGCATATAAGCACACATACTGTATATGCACACAGGAAGGCTGCAAGTTTCTCCTGACATTGAAATCAGATGGCAGAGGGTGGACAGAAACTGCAAGCTGGGTGAAACTCAATACTTTCCAAACAACGAAAAACAGCGCTGAAGGGTAAAGTTAACAGGAAAGGAGAAGTCCGACACTCTCACTTGTAGTGCAAAGAGCGAGCAATTTAACTGATGGAGTGACTAATTTGTCTCATTTCAAAAATAAATCATAGACACGGAGAGAGAGAGACTGCGGCGAGATATAATAGCGAGGAGAAACAGAAAGAAAAAGGGTGGAACATCCAGAGAGAGAGAGAGAGAGAGAGAGAGAACAAGATATTTCTTAATACTGTACAGATCCCAAGAGTTTCAACAATAGAATTATTGTTTGCAGAGAGCCCATGAAAAAAAAAGAGAAAAACTTGAAATTGTTGGTCCCATAAAGACCCGTCCATAAAAAGTAAACTCTGTTTCAACAAGGCTGATGATCAAGATTTTGCTTGGACGAATAATGCAGCGGTTAAATTGCACTCAATCCACTTTTTTATTGCACATTTTCAACAAATACTTTCTACAGCAGAAGCAGAGGAAGCCACAAGCACCTTGAATGAAGTCAAAGGAAAAGAAATGGAGTCTTTCACAAAGGAGTCCCTGTCTTTAAGGTGGGTTTCAGGCTCTTTGATGTGTGGGCATAGGTGTGTCTAAAGAACATGCATTTGGAACCTTGGGATCACTTAGAAATGTCCTTACTCCTTTCAATGAATACAACATTAAATGAATCAGAAATACACTCTATACATCGGTAAATGACTATTCTAGCTGCAAACGTCTGGTTTTTAATGGAATATGTATATAGGTGTATAGAGGCCCATTTCCAGTGTTCTAATGGTACATTGTGTTTGCTAATTGCGTTAGAAAGCTATTGGATGATTAGAAAACCCTTGTGCAATGATGTTAGCACAGCTGAAAACAGTTTTACTGGTTCTTTGACGAAAGTGCAAAATTATTATTTTGAATAAACATCCCTATTTCTAATCTTGTAAATGTCTTGACTATATTTTCTATTCATTTTGCAACTCTTTTGATGAATAAAAGTGTGACTTTTAATAGAAAACACAAACAAATTGTATAGGTGACCCCAAACCTTTGAATGGTAGTGTACATTTTTGTGTGTGCGTGTGTGTGTTACCTTCATAGGTCCAAATCTGAGCACAACTAAGATGCGGTGACCAAGATAAAAACCAGATGACTGTCAGACACACAGGATTGGACAAAAGGCCTGGCATCTGCAAAGACAAAAGAGAGAGGGAGAGGAACATTAATTAATGTTATTTTTAAACCCTTAGTAGACTCAAAAGACAACCATATTATCATCCTTTTAATCCTCACACCACCAAATGGGTATGAACAGAAAAAATTTCAAATTTCTTTAGATATTTTCCTCATGTCAATAAATAATTGCTTTTTGACAGCACAATCACAAATAAAGGCCAAGATAGACTTTGGACTTGATTTGTTACCCAGAGGAATCACTATTTTGAAAATTCCTGAATTTAAAAAAGGAAAAACCACAGTGTTATTTTTGTTTCCACTGGCTTTTACTGTAAAGTCTTGGTTACGAGATTGTACCGTGGGGATCGAAAAATATATGAAACAGACCTTCTGCCTATTAAGAAAAATACGATTCGAATCTCACACTGGCACACGACACGATACGGTCCACAAAAACAAAAAATGTCAGCAGCCACGCCAGTAGCTGTGTGCGGCTGTATTTACTACACACAGCAGTGCTTTGTGCACAGCGCTCACGTCAGCAGGTTAACGTGATGATGTTAAATGGCTCCTAATGTTTGCCATGTCCACATCTTAGCATGTAACCTCGCTCGCGTTTACAAATGAGCACGGAACACAGATGCTGTGCTAGACTAGAACTACTCCAGTGTGGCCTATAAATAAAGAAGATATAACAACATACACTTCCCGTCTTTGAGAGTGTGATGTGATGCTGCTGATATTTTTACCCACGGGGGAACATTTACAACAGGGCAGCCAAGTGCATTCCTGTACTGTGTTTTCTTTCACATCAGTCTAATCTTAGTCTACAAATTTGCCCTCAGGCTGATGAGGTGAGGGCTCCTTATCTCTGCAGCCACTTCTCGTTAGAGAAGCTGAATGTGTGACACCTTCAGAACGGAACAAGAGCGGGGTCCCAAAAATAAATGCTAAGTCCGCTCAACGCTCTCTTTGACACCAAAAGGAAAATAGCGTCAACGTATTAACACCTGCACTGAACAGCTTTTTTACAGTGTGGAGAGTGAGGTCTGTAATTTTGATAGCTACAACCAACGATTATTTTCATTGTCGATTATTTTCGCGATTCATCAAGTAATTGCTTGGTCCATGTTGATCAGTGTTTGTCAAACCCGGAAATGATGATCTCGAATGTCTTGTTTTGTCCACAAACCAAACATTATTCAGTTTTAATGATTTCTGTGTTATATGGAGCAAAGAAACAAAGGAAATATTCACATTTAAAAAATATTGTTTTAATCATGAAAAAAGCTTCAAACTGATTAATCAATTATGAAAATAGTTGACTAATAGTTGATTAATCGTTTCAACTCTAGCAATTTTACTGGCTTTATCGGCCATGTCAATTAAGAAAAGACAGAAAAGGAATTAAAACACCCTCCTGTTTGTTAAATAAACAACTTTTTGCCATAAATGGACACGTGGAATGAGGCAAACATCATACGAAGACAAACCAGTAAGCAGTAATGACTGTAAAAAGTGTCAGATGATGAGATCAGATGATGCACTCCAAAAAAGAGCTGGCACATGATCCAAAACTGATAAAGTTGTCAAAAACTGGCAAAGGAGTAATACCATCATTTAGGGATATGGGAACAAGTCTGTGAAAAATAAAACCATCCAGCTTGGCAAGTGGAAAGTGAAGCAAAGTTATAATATACATTAAAAAAAGGGGTTTTATAGTGCTTTAAATTCTGGATTTCCCCCTTGTTTCACATAATATGTCGTCCAATGCCATTTTTCCTCCTGAAATAGTGAGACCATTTTCTAACCGCCACTGACTAACAGTCTGATGAAGTCAGCTGCGTGGAGCAGTAAGAGAAAAAAAACTCTTGCTTTTATTTGTTCTCATTCATCATGTTCATGACTGATTTCTGTCACAGAGTCTTGTTTCAACAGAGAGCAACGTGAGAGATGAGTGACGAACTCATGAGAGTCTGAGAGGCTGCGACTGTGGTCTGGATTCTTACAAACAAACAAAACACAAACACACAAACAGCAGACAAGAAATCCAAGGTTTTATGATACGCTGAACTACCCTGAAACAGCATTTTGAAATGGGAAAACATAGAACAAACAAAGAAATTCTGTTTCATGCATAAATACAACCAGATATTCAATCACATCGCAAAACTAGGGATGAGCCAATAAGGTATTGACTGAACAACCTGAAACTGGGTCAGAGGGTGAATGACCTGCATTGTTTAACTTGACAACTTTCCAGAGTTGCTACAGGGATTAAATACCAGTACAGCTAGTGGATAAATGAAATCATAAAATCCAATAAAATCCAACAATACCAAATTATCACCTAAATGCCAAAGGCTATGATACTGCTATCAAGTATCAGACAGAGCCATTGTTTATTTCCAATGGCATTGGTGAGCCTACCCTCTCCTGCTGCTTTGTGCGCCCCCTTAATGCCTTTTTCAGAGGTGACGTGATGCTCATAAAAGTTTTTTTTTTTTTTGTTCCGCGCAGAGCGCTAAGGCAACGTCACATGTGGTCCAGACAGCCAATTGAATCGAGCGAGAGCCAAAAACCGTAACTTTTTTATGGGAGCTTTTTTTTTCTCCATCAAAACATAAAGAAAGAGGCTCAAACATCTGTTTGAAAAGCCATTTTTTACCGTCACAGATATTGATAGCCCACATGTGCATAGAGCCCTGGTTCTACTGGCACACATTCTCTTTTTCCTCCCTGGGATTTCCCAAAAGCATTGCTGTACCTGTTATGACATGTTTCTATACAGCTGAAGTTCATTGACCTGTGCTATACATCACTGGTGCTATGTATATAGAGCAGCAGAGAAAAAACCACAAAATAAAGTAAATTCCAAAGCGCGATAAGCAAGGTGAGTCATGCAGTTGTTGTCTCGTTGAAAACCAAAGAAAGTTTTTCTTTCAGTATTATTAGCCGAGACTACTGCTACAACACAAAGACAACAAATCTGCTTTAACCCCATTTCATACCGAGTAAAATATCTACAAAATATGACGAGCACAAGCAGAATTCGAAACACGTTTGATTGAAACAATGAACGACACAAATCCGCAGGGCCACACGCCCACTTTACATGGTGCTTGATTCTTAGTGAAAATAAACCTTGAACCTCTGGTTTCTCGGCATCACTGCAAGCATGGGGTCTCGCCACCAAAACAGATCACATGTTTGTTTAAACCATAACATAAACACCCCATCAAAGTCCCGTCAGGACAACAAGGCGTTATGTTTGGCCCACTCGAGTGCTACAAAGGCCGCGGAGATGTCTAAACAACCGCGTCGCTGCGTTTGGTCAAACCGAGACACTGACTGGGTCAGTTTTTAGTTTCTGCCGTGAGTCAAGTGAGGATGATGTGACATTTTGTGTGAGTCAAGTGTGAGTCAAACGGGTGTATGGCTTCAATATGAGAACTTGTGCAACAGAACAGAATACCTATGGCTTTTGTTCATTATGTAATCCCATCCCACTGGCCACAGGATATGCTGCAGTTTTATTTGCCACAATCAAAACAACTGTCCATTACTTAAATAAGTCCACTTAGCTACTGTATCTGATAACTTGTGTTTATAGAGCTAGCTCGCTAACCCTTACACTAACCCTACACCAAGTGTGTCTTAAAACACAAAAACAATTCATAATCTATGGGATAACTGCCAGTGAAATTGTCTTATCCCACCACGTGTGTCTTTTAAAGTGAGAATATGGAAGTTATCCTAAAAACGCAACAAACTAATCAATAAATAGTGGTTTTAATTGCCTGCTTTCCCATTTACTGCATACGTATATGCAAAAACAAAAAAATACAGCAGCGCAGTTGACACTCGACAGAATGTAAAGAATTCTTGACATCTTTATAGTGAATCAGAGACAAACTAAAGTTGAACTGGTGTCTATGATGTAGCACAGCAGTGATACATTTGCCACTATGGCACCGTTAGCTTCACACAGCAGCATGCTCAGCATAAATTCAGATCTCACCGACTCCACAGTCTCCTTCACTTGCTTGCTTACATTCCGTCCATCCCTTCCTCCCTCCGTGCTTTCCTCCAGCCTCTTTACATTCACGTCATTCTGTATCCACAACTCAGCTGGCAGACGCCAATGTTTACAAGAGCAGTATAATAAATACACCATGCTGCAGTCAAAGAGGATTATAAATGAAATTCTCAGTCCCAGTCATCTTAAACAGGAGTCAAAAATCTACTCATCCAAAAACATTTACAAGTACTTGGCTTATTTTTTTTTCAGTGTGTCCTTCTTTTATTTTTTATATGACACTCTTACAGCTATGATATTTCATTATTATGACTCAAACATATACTATGAAAAGGAAATGTGTGATGAGGAAAAAGGAAAAGGACAGTTTCGCTTCCAAAAATCCTCAAGTGGACGAGCGGTAAATATTTACAGAACGTCTTGAACAGGTTAACGAAATATTGATTCAGATGCTTGTCAGCGAAATGCAGACGGATGATAAATCCCACTGCACTTCCCGCTCCTGTCTGCCACTTCCAGTCTGTGTCCCTTACTTTTTAGACCTTGAAACAACCTCTTTTTTTCCACACTAAACTCTCTCTTTCTTTAGTGAGTCCCTGGCCATGTTTTCCAGTGCTCGAAAGCCAAAAATGTTCAAGGTTCAGTAAACATATTTGTGTCATACTTTCTAACGGATTACTCTCTCTGCCCTTTCATGTTTCTGTCCACAGTAAGTGGAGATCAGGAAAAGCAGGCTGTACCCTCCAGGTTCCTTCCGTGCATCTTTATATTCTATCGATTCCCATATGCTCTTATGCATTTCTCACTCCTGGCCTGGATCTCTTTATTTTCCAACTCTAATGACAAACAGAGGAAGGTCATTTAGTAAACATTTAGTTTACTAATTATCCTTCCTTAACACTTGGAAACAATGCTGTGCACTGAGAGCAAAGTGCAAAGCTGTCTCCTTGCCCCTGAGCAACATTCACACTCCTGCTCGTACTTGTGTGTCAGATCCTTTGTCCATACAGTGTGGCTGTTTGTGTGTAGGATGTATGTGCTTGTGTGTGCGTTTTCTAAATGCAGCAGCATGTCTTGATTTACTATCTACGGTTACACCCAAAATTCTGCAGCTATTATGGCTACCATCAAACAAGCATATTTAACGTTGGATTCCACAGGCTTTAAAAAAAGAAAAGTAAGTAAACTTGACAATGTGGTATTCACTTCCCCTTGTCATTTTTTTTACCTCCATTGGGGACAATTGTCCATTTTTGGTGACTGTAGGACTCACAAAGCCGTGCAGCAGGTTGAGGCAAAGCTACTTCGCCTTTGATCCGAAGTATCAGACGGAAGCAGTTGGAGGTTAAAGAAGTTTAAAAATAAGAACAAGAGAAAGGCCGTCTTTCATCTCTGTTTTGTAAGTTTTTTATCTGATTCCTGGAATGAACCATTCAACGCTCCTCTGTGCAGGATTAAATTAAACCTCACAGAGATCAAACGTGCATCACAAATGCATCACAATAGTATCTAAATATATATATGATTTTGATTCATTCAAAGTTAAACGGTGTCCATCCAACTGCTTCTCACAATCGGCTGCATCTCCGCTCCACAAGAAATAAAACCTCACACAGAGAGTTGAGTATCTCCTCAGCAGCAGGGCGAAAGTGCTCAGTTGAAAGTTCAACGAAGTTTGTCCTCCCACACAAAATTTAGACTGTCGAGTGAAAACAAGCGAGAGCACAGCTGAGCTAACTCGTCAGTCTATCAAGACAGTGAAGGGATAGTGAAAAAACACTCCCGGTGGTGAAACACATGGCTGTTTAAATCTCTACAAGTCTGATAATACCACACAAACCACTGTACTCCAGCTAGTGGTGGAGGTCTCTCTGAAGCCTAATGTGTAAAACCGCGTCTTTCATCTAGTGCAAATATGTCTACGGAGGGTGATGGGTTTCTCCCAATGGCACCTACACAACGGTTAAAGCAGACATATGCAAAATCAACTTTTTAATCATTTTAATACTTAAATTATAATTTTAATAAATTTAAATGCAAAGTGTGAAAAAGGATGACTTACTCATGTTTCTGTGGTCCGCCTTAGTCGAAGTACAGGAGATAAAACGTGATGTTAACGTATGTGTCATTGCTACGTCAAAATAACACATTCCTGGAATTGTTGTCTCGCGGAGCTCCGCTTTGTCCGTAAAAAAACGCGAGAGTGCAGGTGAGGGCAATAGTATCCGGAAGAGCGGAAGTCGCAAAGTATTAAATTCTTCTAACGCAACCCACAGCCAGGTTTCTTTACGTGTCCAGTGGATACATTTTATATATGACGGCAATGTGCCAGCAAATGATGGCTTTTCCAAATGCTAACGCTATTAGCTGATGGAGCCTCAGTGACGCTGACGTAGTTTTCTGTGTCTCATTTGCATTTAAAGAGACTCAAAACCGAGCATTCTGAACAGCGCTGTTATGGCAGGGTGATTGAACTGCTGTGGTGCTTCATCCTTAAGGTATTTTGACCAAAGCATGTCACAGACATGTTCATTAGGACACCAGAGAACTAAATAACTGCAAATGGTCGACTGACAATGGCAGGGAGCTTCTCCAATTTCAACACTCTTTCTTTCCATAGGTTGTGAGTGCCTGTGTGAGTGTGCATGTGCGAGTCTATTCCGTGACTCACCTCCCACCAGTCACCTTTCTACTGTAACTCTTGTAACTCTCAAGCACCAAAACAGACAACGGAATGTAGCCATGGGTATTGTTACCAAGAAGTATTCCCATATAGTCTCTAATCCCAAACGTCCCTGAATGCACACGGCCTCGTCTTGAAAACAAAACGGGCTCCTTTTGTCGCCGCAGAAACATGCGAGTTGACTAATTAAACGTGATAGCAGAAACAGAACATGCTGGGTGACAAGAAAAAGAAAATCTTTCCAAGTCCCACAGCCAAAAAAAAGGAGGTGAAGGGTGAAAGATGCTGAGGCATCCTAAAGAAAATCAGACACAGGACATCTGAGGGGGGCTTTATTTTCTTCAAGAGCAGAGAGTTGATGATGAAAAAGGCCTTGATAGTATGATGATGACGGTGATGAGTAAGTCAATGCAATAGGGCTCTCTCTCTTTTTTTTAACCCAGTTCTTTCTGTGGCAGCACAATCCCACACGGTGAGTCACTCACACTCTGGCATGCCGCTGCACATTTAGTCACCTTTACAAGAAGAAAAGCAAGACAGACGGTGAAAGGGGAGAAAGACAAGAGGGAAGAAGAAGAGGGGGACAGTAAGCAGCGGGTGGTGGGGTGTAGAAGAAGAAGAAGTTTAAATACGTTGTTAATCAAACAGACGACTAGCAGGATGTTAGGAGTTAAAAGAATGTACAAACACTCGCTGATGAAATTATACACCGACATCTTTGCAGTCATTAGTCTCACACTCGCATACTTGTTGTCTGACGAGATAAAAACAAAAAGAAAAAACAGGATGACTACAGGATGTCCTGTAACTGAAGATGGGTCATTATGGTTTATGACACAAATTAAAGATTAACAAAGACTGATGTGAAATTTAGCTGAACTGAACTGCAGTGTTTGGTCATCGTCGGTTCAGTGTGGATGTGCGGATTTTGTGGGTCTGCACTTAGGCATAAGGAAACGATGACAAGTCAAGGGATTAGCAAGTCTAATTGATTTGTGAGTGTGAGTGTGTGTGTGTGTGTGTGTGTGTGTGTGTGTGTGTGTGTGTGTGTGTGTGTGAGAGAGAGCGAGAGATTAAACCTAACAACATGCGGAGGTCAAGCCAAGTCGGTGGGGGTGTACCACAATAGCTTTTCGTGTTTACTTCGGTCACTATGGCAACCACTGCACACCCAGTCCATTTGACCTTTCCAGGCGATAACAACAATGTTGACTGACGTGTGTGTGTGTGCGCGCGTGTTTCCATATGCCAAGCTCCCTGGCACAAGTCTGGCTCTCAGGGTGCTTCTGTATGTCCTTCTCCATATGGACATGTGTACCTCAGTGAGTCACAAAGACGTATGCTGGCTTTAACGGTGTGCATATTATTCGTCCTCTTTGTAGGGGTTAGTGTATGTGCGTGTGTGACTGGGTCAGTGGAACAACTGAGGACAGGAGATTAGTCGTACCTAAAAAAAAGTGTTTGACTCAACTCTAGATCCTGGATACTGGATCCTGGAAGAGGATTCAGAAATAGAATAAATGTATGTTTTTTATCACCGTTTTTCCCCCACAGTTGCCACTCCATTTATATGAATAAGCAATTAGCTTTGTTGTCGTTGTTAGCAACAATAACATCTTAAAATGTAGGCTGTGATTAACCAGTTGCCATCCCATATAAATAACCCTTTAATGAGCCCTAAATATATCAAGAACATTTACACTAATTTGTTCAAAGTGACCTGAATTATTGTTATATACTATTTGTATGAGAAAAGCTAAAAACAAAAACTAAAAACAGAAAAGACTAAACTGTAGAATGTGTGCATGAAAATAACTCAGAGCCTCTATTGTCTTGTTTCCCAGATCACTGTTGCCACATTCAGTTTGTTTCTTTGCCTCTTTGAGTCTTTACTTTGAGGCACTGAAGCTTAAGCACCTGTCTATTATTTAACAGAGATCATCTCAATACAAGGCGAGACAAGAAATCCTTTATCAAATAACTAATACGTCGTGGTAAAGACAAAAAAATTCAGATATTCATTCTGAGTCATGCTCAGGAGAGTCCCACATGAACAAATATTATGCAACTTGTTTTCTTCGTTCCGTTTTCCCCTTTCACCACATAACAAAACGTCACTGGACAAATTGAACATGAGGTAAATCTTGTTATGCTGCAGTTCTTTAGAAGCTATAGGACCCAGGAAAGCCGACGTGTCCGGTCGTGAGTCTGTTCCACTCTGCAGGATAATCTGATCAACTGTCAAAATGAAGGGAAACACTTTGGCCTAATGTTGGTCAGACTCCAGTATGTGGCGATCTAATGATCAATTAAAGCTTCTTCTTTATGCTTGCTCCAGACTGGCTACAGGAATATGCAATAAGACATCAAGACATAGAAAAAGTAAGATCAAGCAACAGCTGATAAATTTTGCCTACTTGTATTGGAAAAAAACAGTGGTAGACAAAGGTTCTGTCAGTCTCTGAAATCAAAATCATCTAATGTGATCAGGCTCCGTGTGCGCACAACATACGGAAACAGCTGAGGTTGAGAGATGAGAGATTGTGTTGCTGAGAAGGATGAGAAAAGTTGATAAGCATAGGAAATCTGTCACCACGGACGCCGAGGTCCTATTGGAAATGTCTGGAGAACCGGGAGGCGACAGGAAGGAAGAGTCCGAAAGAAATAAGGAAAACATACAGGCCATATGAAAGGCTATGGCTGGGTTTTGATCTCAAAACTGTGCAAATTAAATGATTTCACCTCATGGTGCTAAAAATAAAGCTGCAAATTCAATATAATTCACATGCTTCATGCTTCATGTTTCTGTGTTTGGTGAATTAAACAATAGGAAAGGTTTAGGATTCTGATATTGTTATAAAAAGAGTCAAATTGTGGAAATGATCAGTCGAGTCATGTCACTATTTAACTGAAATTCGGATGAATGTTCAAACATCAGATGCAGACAACAGTGATGATATGTTTAGTTTTCAGTGACATTGGAGGACACAAACTCTGGACACCAAAGCATCTGAAATGCAGCTAAATGTAGACTCAAATTAAACATGAGGTCGAGATGGGCCCCTAATGTTGGTCAGGCTCCAGTATTTGGCACATTTACACCTGTATTTACAAGTGGCCAGGTGCTGTCCGATCGCAATCAGATCACGGAAAACACATGTTAATGCCTAAAGAGAGCCATAGAGGCGGTTTAGAACGATAATCAGCTTAACAGAAGAACAACATAAAAGTGCCCACATTAATACACGAAACCATGGTTTAAAACTCGGTATGGGAGCCTACAGAAAATAAACTTTGCCTGTACCATCCATCCATCAAGCTGCTGGGCTGACTTCCAACTTTAGCCCAAGCCTAAACACACAGAGTAATGGCTGCCATGTGTCCACAGATACAGAGATAGTACCCGGCCAATCCACAAACCATGTGTGTGTGTGTGTGTGTGTGTGTGTGTGTGTGTGTGTGTGTGTGTGTGTGTGTGTGTGTGTGTGTGTGTGTGTGTGTGTGTGTGTGTGTGTGAGTGTGTGTGTGTGTGTGAGAGAATGAGTGAGTGAGTGAGTGAGAGACAAAGAAAGTTAGACAATGTGAGTGCAAGATGAAAGAAAACTGTGAGAAAAATATTTGAGTAATTATAGGTTGACCAAACACAAAACAGCTTTTGTCTGATTACTTAAAGAAGAATTTTTTTCCATCGACTCGTTACTCCGTTCAAAAGTAAAATGTATTACTCTGAGTGTCCAAATTTGGCACAAGTATCACAAACCTGCATGGTCGTGTGCATCTATGTGTGTGTGCACACAGCGGCAGTAACTTAGACTCCGCTCTACAACACTGGAATTTCCTCCAGCTCTGCTGCCAGCGCAAGATGGCTACCATATGCCAGCTTTTCACACACGCGCACACACACACACACACACACACACACAGTTGAATGAAGACCACAAGCCGGCTAGCATACAAGTTTGTAATACTGAAGCCAACCTCTCATATAAACACACACTCAGTGAAATGCATAATGGGGTGAAGGCTAAACTAAAAGCACACACAAACATCCATCCCTTGGCCTATGTCTTATTTCAACATGGATTGTGTGCTGGTACATTTCTGTCTGTGATTATACATGTGTGACAAGTTAAAGAGAAATATTAGAGGCTGTAGTGACAGACACTAAACAGGGAAACAAACCCCTCAATCCAAATAAACACAATACTGAGTTTGATGATGAACCGATAAACCAAAATTCATGTTATCACCTATTTGTTAGTATATTGTACCCACATGTTTGCCTGAGCACTGGTTCTACAACCTCAAGTACATATGCCAGTTATTGAACAATAGTTGGTTATTTTCTGCTAGTGCTTTAACCAATAACTTATTAATAAACATTTATCTAGACCTAGCATGTTTTGTAGTTAAAATGTATACCAATAGAGGGCAGACATCAATTATAGCACTAACATAACTAGTAGAAGAAGTAGTTAGAAGGTAAAATAAAGTGGTCTTTGAGCCATAGAGACATACATTTGCAAAATCGGGGGAAAAAACAAAACAAAAAAACAGCTGATCATAACAAACGTCAGACGCATCTGGTTAACAACTGAATTCTGTTGATTTCAAGAACTACCCTGTTCTGAAAGATGTGGACCGGTGGAGAAAGAACATCTGCATAACCGACCACAGATAGAAAACCATCAGCTTTCCTGTGTGTTTATGTTACACTGCTTGGGAAGAAGAAGAAAAAAAGGAAAACACCACCATGTTCTAACGCAAACCACAGCCAGGTTTCAAATCATCTGAGCACAGCGCCATAGTGGTGCTAACAAACTAAAGGTCTGGCACCCACGGCTGACCACAGAGGATCTGTTGCTAATTCTCCTCAGCAAATAGCAAACTGGCTTTAGAATGACACAGTCAAAGACATTCCTCTGGCCGTACATCCACACATCTCATTAAAACAGTGAAACTGCCCCACAAAAACCAAAACCTTCAACTGAAGGAAATGTTTGTTTACGTGCAAATAAACCTATTTATTACCACAACGAAGGCATCTGACAAACATAGCAACCGCACACAGAAATGATCAAGGATCTGGAGTATGTGTTCAGGTATGAAGTGTAAACTACTCGCCCAAAGAGGTTTGGCTAAATACATATGTAATAAAATTACAAGCATGAAACATGAAGGTGGAGCAGCAGTGGAGATATGATTTTTTTTTTTTTGATTAAAGGACAAGTCTTGATCTCAAGAGGACTTGAGTGACTGATGTCACCTCTGTGACCAAAAAAAGAAGGTGCTTATTATTTCCAGCAAGATATCCAACTTCTCTTTGCTTGGTAACCAGCTTCATAAACTCTGCATTTAAAACCACTTATACAAGCCACATTTTGTTCCAGCTCACTGGCTCTCGCTCCTGCAGTGAGTGCCAAAGGACCATGAACAGAGTGGTCAAGCAGATGTCTTCAAATGAAGCCTCCTTGGTTGCCAACAGTGGCCAAATCTTCATTCGAGGGCGTAGCACTGTGCATAGTTCACGGTTGAAAAACTACAATTGGGTCAATATTTGGAAGCACCACAACGTTTGATCACCCCTATGATTTCAGACAGATACCTCAACTTCATGGTACAGATCCAGGCCTTTATGTGGAAAGATGTTATATAAAATGTCGGGGAAATCACAATTTTGTCGGAAAATCATTACAGTGCTAATTTACATTCCAATTCTTTGTATAAGTTTCTTCATTTTATGCTCACTGTGCACACTAGCTGTCAACTGTCAGCTGAAACAATCACAAATGTATGTGTGGCTGTTTCCAGAGATTAAACACAGCAGTGCACCCAAGTTAAACACAGACAAAAAAGATAACATGCCAATTTTCAGGCACACTTTGTACCGTCACTGGCCAGCTGTGGAGAGATAAGATGGGATTCTAACTTATTTTTATCTTTTATTATTAGGGCTGCAACTAACGAAAACTTGCAAGAAGAAGTCGAAGCCTTTACAACATTATAGAGAGCAAAGAAACCCAACAATTCACACAATGAGCAAACATTAGCCATCAGTGGAGAGAGAAAAATAAATCTCTGACTGGATCAAACTCTAAGATGTGCAGCCATCTGCCTCGACCGGTTGGGGTGAAAGGAAAAATGGGGGACAGAGTAGAGAAAGGGGAGTGTACAGTTGTATCAAGTTACATTTAGCAATCAATTAATAATACATCAGGAGAGACTCTGAAAATATGCAGTAATTATATTTTCAATACTTCATACTTTCCTGTGAAACAATAACACACCATATTCATGAGGAACTGGTTTATGACTCATTATTGTAGATGATTTACTAACTGGACAAGCATGGCCTGGCTCACAAAAATACATTTAAGATAAAAATATCAACCTCTGGTGATGATTTGCTAATTTACAACAAGCTCTGGTTGTTCTTGCAAAAAAAAAAATACAAGTAGGTAACAAAAGAAACTTTTTTTCCACAAATTAAATCAACTCGAGATGTGATCTCACCTCCACGCGTTTGGCTGCCTTTAACTATGCATAACTGCCTGGGCTGCGTTCAAGTGTTGTCAGCTGGCAGCACCAGAATATTACCGTAAACCACAGCAATTTTATTACTGTGGTCTGGAAAATTCCTTAGCGATACTGTCCTAGTTAAGCCTCTCAGTCATCTGTCAGCTGAACTAAACATACAGTATGTCAATGGATACAACAGCGAGAGCTGAGGGATTCCACGGTCTGAAAGTATATATGTGCTCTTCTGTGTCCAGGTATCTTTGGATTAGTTTATGCCATTTGGCTTAGTATCTGAAATGTAGCAGAGCCGTTTGAGTCAGCACTGCGAGTAGCCAGAGGAAGATGATGGCCTCACAAACATCTGCTCTGTATGAGCCAATGACAAGCACTTTAAGCGTACACCACCTACACACCCACATCTGCTCCCCGTTATCCAACAAGGCCTTACAAACACAGACAGACACAGCCACAGGCGCATACATTAGATACCCACACAAATCTGTGCGGTGTGATCGATTACTGGCCCGGCACAGCCAGCCAACCATCAGAAACACAAGGACCAGAAAATGGCAACAAAATAATGAGAATCTCACACACACAGGGAGCCAGAGACCACAAAATTGGAAGGGAATTAAATAGAAGGGTTGCTTGTGACTGTGAATTCTTGATATTTTGGGGTAAAAAATTTAAATTATGATTATATATTCTAAAAAAGCCACATTTGATTCCATGCTGACCAACTAAATAGCTGACATGTAACCACCGTGGCTACAGACAGTCAGAATTTAAAATATTTTAAATTCATGACACACACACAAACACAGAGCTGATGATAGCTGTACCAAACAAGGTCCAAGTCAATGATCCAGCAGGTTGGCTAACTCGCAGTCTGTGCCCAGTTATGCTTTGCCATACTCCGCTGAGCATCCACTGCGATTCTGCATACGCGTATGTATGTCTACGTAGGCGCACGCACTAGTGTGTGTGCAAATGCGCGTCCACATACGTTTGACTGGCGCCACACGACTGCTGGGAACAATTATAAAGACATGAAGCAGATAGCTGAAGATTGCCGTTCTAAGCGACGCTAAGAGAGAAACACACATGTGCATGGATATACACAAAATATGACAAACTGGAACGTCTTTACTTCACAGATGCTGTCACGTCTCCTTATTGGCACGATGTCATTAAAATAAAACCGACATAAACGCAAAGCATCCACGAGGGTCAGATAGCAACTCTTACTCGCCAGCACCTATCAACTGTCCAAAACTAGACAAAGAGAGCCAGAGAGTGAAAACATCCACCAAGGCCACTCAGTTTCCCACATTGTCAAAACAGTCTCCTTTTCTCTCCTCGCCAAAATCTAATGATTTCTTTCTTGGGCCATGAGCCACATCCCCACGAAAATGTATTTTCCTTTACAGTTTGAGTTATGCTGCTCACAAACAAACAGAAACAGACAAAAATGTCACCTTCTTAGTGCAGGTAATTTTGAAGCACATTATTAACCCATTGATAGCTTATTGTCATGTCATAGTCCCCATAAAGATACCACAGATATTCAAGTAATTGACAGCAGATACTCTTTAAAGTCACTCAAGAATGATCCAAATAAATCATTTTAATTAAACCATGGTAGCAAAAACCAACTCTCAACTCTTAAAGCTATTCATATACAGATATTTGCGGTGAGCGGGGTCATGACAGACACACAGACACGTTGAGCAAACATTTTTGAGCATGTCTGCAGAGACATAGGCGTGGACATCCAGTCAAATGCACCCACAGAGTCAAACGAGATAAAGAAGGAAGATAAATGAGTGGTAGTCAGTGAACAGGCTTCTTCCATGTGGAACCTGATTGGATTATGAATGTGTGTGTATGTGTGTTGTCGCTCACGTGCGTTCGACTTTCACCGACTGACCCAGCTGGCAACAAGCTTTCGCTACCATGTGCTTAGCAGGAAGGAAAAAACATGGGAAACGTATACACCCAAGTTACACAAACATGTAAGAACACACACCCACACACACACACACGATAAAATATCCACCCCCTACCACCCACACAAACCGTCACACAGGCACGCACACACACAAACACACACACACGACCCCTGTTCACGAGAACGATGAGTCACTCTGCTGGGAACTCCATGCTTTCCCCATTACTACAGACAGGCTGACTGACTGGCTGCCCTGACCTGCTGAGAAACAGAAGTTAGCGAGTTGAGAAGGTAAAAGAAAGCAGTAAATGGTCTTAATTTATAGAGGAGAAGCACTTCTCAAAAGCTGCTTTACACTGCACTTTTTAAGAATTCAACCTATTCACACGGGATAACTCTTTTGTTCTACTAGTCGTGTAGACTCATGTAGACGAGAGCCTTCAGGTTGAATTACGATCCGCTCATACCACTGATCCACAGCCACGCACAAACTTGACTGACAGAAACGAGACGAAGAAGAAAAAGAGGAGAAAAAGTGTCTGAAACTGTGAGTAAAAAGTGAGAACTGACAGACACGTTGGCGTCATGTGTGTTTAATGTACCTTTCTGGTTGCTCAATTATACACAAGGGCACAGTGAGAATACTAAGTTTAACCTCAAGTCATAGCACTCTCCACACTGGAGAGAAAAAACATAATCCACTGAGAGCATAAAAAAATGAGAAAGCCATGCTTTCTTGATTACTACTCTCTGACTGCCTGTTCAGAAATGTAGCTGGAAAAGAGACAAAGAAAGAAAGCCACAGGCGGCGTTTGGGAATCATCGCAGTGTAATGTATTCATAGTGTTAAGTGAATGGCTGTCTCGAACACATACACAAGACAAACCAGTTAGAATGTGTATACACTTTAAAAGGGCATGTGTAACTGTGTGAGAGTGTAAACTAAACACAAAACTGGGTTGGGCTTTCATTGACAAAATCTGGTGGCAAAAAATCAGCTCTAGTTAAAAAAGACATAACGTAAAGACGTTAGGAAAACATCACTAGATGGAGATTCCGCCCCATCAACTGAGGCGAAAGTATACAGTTGAGAGTATGTCACATGTTTCCATTTTGTGTTAATGCAAACATGATCAACGTTTGACCACTGGGAGTCATTTTATCCAAACAATGGCCATTTCTAAATAATATTTTGGAGTTGATTTGTTTAATTCATTGCAGATGTAGTGATGGAATTGGGAATGAAGGAGGGCAGCCAAAGAGAGGGGGGCAGACAAAGGAGAAAAAATGGAGGAAAAGTGGCAAAACAGCAGTAAAACACAGCAGTAACAGATAAGGCAGCTAAATCCAAATGCTGGTTTGATCAACAGATTCAGTCATAAAGACAATTAAATTCTTAACCACACAAAAAGAAAAAAAGATTACACCCGCCTCCAGGAAATGACAGAGTTAAGAGAAGAAACTAACGATGATTTCTAGGAAAATTGCTAAAACAACTGGATTAAGTCATTTTACATTTGGAAAACGCTTTCTTTACTTGGGCAAAGCATTTTCCAATGCTTTCAACATTTCATCAAGTGACTGTACACTTATGAAATAATAATAACATACTTGAGCTGTCACTCTTTCCAAAAATCAAGCATTGCCACATGCCATGCAAGGCTTTCAGACAAATTCTAATATCCCCCGCTTCCCCCATCCATACAGATAAACTATTAGTCACATGAGGCCCCTATGACCCTTATGTTGAGGATAAAGGATGTAGTTTGAACTCCCAATTTCAGACAGAAATGACATAACATACAAACTAGCACTGATGCATCTTCAGGAGTTAATTGAGGGCAACTCAACATTCTTGAGTTAGGTTTGAACATCTTCAAACTCAACTCAAGCAAGTCTAGTTGCGTACAGCTACCTCCTGAAGAGGACTATGACCTGGATGAATAAGAACCCTCACTAGTATGTAGCACTGATGCCCTACGACATAGTCTGAGCAAGTGTAAACCACCATTTACATAAAGAAAACAAAGAATAAAAGCTACAAATATGATGAAAGGCATGATTTTCTTTGCCAAGCAGAATCAAACTCTTGCAGAGTGGATCAGGCAAAAAGATCAGAGAGTAAAGCAAACAGCCCGCATACACTGTATGCCAGGCTGAGGCAACACTCAGACAGTGGAGCTGCACTGCACACTGAAGGATCTACAGTGGGACTATTCAGTGAGACAGACGAAGGCAAACAGATCTTATATACAAGTTAGGCTCCAGCCAATTCTCAGAAGCTACACTGCAAGTTTTCACACAAAACCAAACAAAAAAAAGTGAACTATTGCAGCATACTGGCCCAGTTAAAGGAAAACCATCAAAAAATAATAATAATCAACATCGTCATTACTGTCTGATTCTGATAAATGTTTCTTTCAGAATAAGTGAGTGACAATTACAGCGAAAGTCCTCATCAGACTGTTGGCTCTGCAGCACAGTCCTGGCTCACAAACAAAGTCAAGCATCCAACCAGTGAGCTTGAGATAGGACGGCAGATAGGAGGCCCGACAGTGCACCGCCATGACTCAGTTTCAAAGTTTGTTGACTTTGTGACACTCCATGCGTGTGTGTGCGTCTGTGGGTCTCTTGAGTGATCCAGGACAAAGATTTAAAAGCCTGTTTAAGATCAAAGGCAAATGATACACTCTGAACGTTTTCAAAGTGGACCTCACTAATATAAAGCATCAGTTTGTGAGATCAGGGATTCATTTAAGACAAAAAAAAAAGTATTTTTTTGTCATTAGGAATGTCCTACACACACACACAGAAGTAGACAGCAAAGGCAACACAAACAAACACAGAGAAGATGGTATTTCCAAACAGGAGCAGGACAAATGTAGGAGCCAGTACACTAAAAGAGCGTGCTACTTCAGCCACACACACGTGGTGTGGTCACAGAATGTCCAACATGGACAGAAAAACAATACTTTGCAAATTACGCTGCAGACCGTTCCCCACAAAGTCAAACACTAGAAACCTCGTTCACCATCTCTTTTTACCATCCAACACAAGAATCATGTCTAACAAGTCAAAGTCAGTGGAGCACTCAAAACAGAGGCTTTTCTCTATATCACCTGGATATGACATTGGTATGACAAGACTCACCCACAGTTTGTTATTGGGGTATTTTGAGTTTTTTTACTGTACAAAATCTAGAAACCGACCATGTCCATTAATGAGACCAGGAAACGTGTTGAACTCCTACTCCGAGGCTGTTGCTCCCCACACCACACGACCTTGCCGTGTCAACACGACTTCCTCTGTCCACACTTTTATTGTTTTTTAGTGGTCACTCTCTAGCTTTGAAAACACACATGGTATGTTGAAACCGGATAAACACAACCGATCTGCCGATCAAAGCAGGGGAAGTGGAATCAATGGACGTTTCAAGTATCTTGTCTTTCTTTCCTGGCGAAGATGAGACACACAATGAGAAAAGCACCAGAGGGTTTTTTTCCTCCAAGAGATTGAAGTTGCCGAAAACTTACATGAGAGGCATCTGGTGACAAGTTGATAGTACGTACATGAACGTACATGCAAAACAGCACCTTGGCTTTTTCCTTTGACTGCAGATGCTAATGTGACAAAGTGCTAAGAAGGTTAGACACGCTTTTCCCTGTGCTGTTGTGGTCTCCCATTATGGTGTTATGAAACACATTAGCCAAATGTTGACTCATGGAAAACCTTTTAAAAATTGTTTAACTAAGCAGGGACCATATGGTCATCACTTACACTTATCTAATACAGGTTACAGAAGCATTTGTCTTCTTACCTTCTCTTTTTTTTAGGGTGACAATGGATCCTATTTATCATCTCACGCTCAGTATTTTTATCATGTAGCACCTGAATTCCTGCATGAACATTTGGTTCGTCAATAAATGAGGACAGTCGGTCAGTTCAAGAGAGAATAAATGGTTACTTCCCTTATTCTGCTATTTATGTGCATGGTGCACATTTTCAAGCCACAGAATCTCTTCAATCCCAAATGCAAACAGCCTTAATCGGGTGAGTCGAGCACCATTCATTTAGCAAAATAAACCAAACGCCATGGTCCATTTCTCACATCAATCAACTTATTCCACATTGAGAGGGCAGGTATTCAAGCCAAACATTGTTTTTTAGCGCTGAGCAGCACAACGCAATGATGTCAACACTGCCTGCTTGACTCATTTCAACCAAGCCTAACTCCGGCTATAAAACCGTCTTCAAAAGAGCCATAGGTTTGGCACGAGAATTTCAACACACTGCAGTTGGCAGACAAAGACTTTCTGAGCCAACTCCCATTGACTGTGTATTTAAAGTAGACGCGATAAAGCGATTAAATAGTGTCAACATGACTGAGGCCAATTCTAATCGGCTACCAACGTCAAGCAATTTGTCAGCAGTAAATACTTGATATATTTAGTAGAGAAGACTTAATTTAGAGTTCATGCATTGTTCAAACTTATCATCAAGAACATCTTACAAACCTGAAATTTATAATTTGGGTTGAATTTGAACTACGTACCTCTATGGGTAGGTACCTGATGGGTTCTCTATGTTCTTCCATGCTGCAGGCCAGAACAGAAAACCCAGAAATGTGCACTCATAAGGGTCTTTTGGACTTGTTTTACTTGAAGGCCACCATATCTACTCCTTAACACTTGGAAGAGAACAATGAGGTTGTATTTAGTTAGTTGCAACCTGCAACATCGCTGCACGATTATGCCATGGCTTGCATTTAAAACTTCAATTTTTACCTTCTTTGCTGCAGAATTGATCTATTAATGAATGTATGCATCTAGAGCACATGTGCTGACAGTCACATTGTTCCCATCTTGATATTTCTTATGATTAATGTTGACTGTTCCTCGCAGCCTTTCTTCTTCTTTGATGTAGCGCAGCTGTTGGCATCGGTAATTATGCATTACTGCCACATCTTTGAACCTCCCCGCTGTCTCTGTCATATAAATCAAATATTAGAGGTAGATCTCAATATTTAATTTTTGGAAATTACTGGCCGATAATTGTATTTTTGTTCTCAGAAACTTGACTAATGTTGCCAAGTCATTAAAACATTATTTTTTCAACCAGTCACCCTCAATCAAATATACATCTTTCTGACATGTGAGGACATAATACAGTGTTTTACAACCAGGTTGCAGAAAGCTGACAGCCACCATCTGAGTTCAGCTCCAACTTTGTTACACATGGATTCAGACTGATCTGGAATGTTGGATGAAAAAGACCATTATAAGAATTTAAACGAGACTCACCTGCGCTGTGAAGATGCACTCAAAGAAACACTGCTAATATAAGCTTGGCATCTTTCCTGATTTGTTTCTGTCACCTGCTTGCCAAATCAGATATGATTAGCATGCTCGATAACGCACATTTGGACTCTTTTAAGGCTGCCAAAACTCCATGAAAACAACAAAAGCAGGGAGAAGCAGTTGGAGGGAGCTAAAGGGCAAATAAAACAATAAAAAAGGAGCAGTAAAAAGAGGGGAAGGGTTAAGAGTAAGTAAGGGAGAAACAAAACTAAAAGGACAGAAGAGGAGAGGGGAACCACAGAAGATGTTTAGAAGTGTTTAAAATTTGGAGCAGGTTCATACTTATCTTTCCGTACACATTCCAAAAGAGCTATGTCACCACACACTTACACACACACACACACATACACACTCTTACGCACATGTGCTACCCGGGAGACATTTTTTGCTACATCATAACCGACTGCAACATAATTTAACCAGACAAGTATATCAATAATACACGAGCAGTCCAGTAAAAATAGTCGCCTTGTTGCACATCAGCACAATACAGTCCAGTAAGACACTTCCTCTGCCTCACTGCTTCACATACTTCACTGTCTGTGCTTGATCTTCCACTCTCAGGCACTAAGACAATGTTACTACACCCAAAGTAGTGAGTGGAGAGATTTTCAAACAAAGCTTGTCCTCTAAATCCAAGACCACCCAACATTAGGTTTCAGCCATTTTGCTGCAACCTTTGTTTTGAGCTCCATAAAAGAGTTAACATGAGTGCTAACCATCAAAACAGTTTTCTGAGTCTTCCTTTTTTACTCCCTGCACTCAGTCAACACGATTAGATTTCCTCTCTTTTTTTAAGACACTATTGGACAGGAAGAAAAGGCTCCTCCTAAATGAGACAATTACCCAAGTTAGTTAACAATGAAGGAAGCAGGAAGAATTAAAGAAAACTCCCAGACTATGCCGTCCATCATCCATGATAGAAAATTTTATTTTTTTAAAAGGTACAAGATGACAAAACCTCTTCTGTAAAGTCTATTCTCAGTGAATGAGCACCAAGGTTCTTGGTTTCCACATGTGTGTCAAAGGTGAATACAGTTGAGTGTACCTATGATTGGCTTCTAAAGTGTGATGGTAGTTTGTCTTACACAGAAGTGCTGGTTCTAACAGGGAAAACAGATGAACAGTCCCATCAAAATTTCCAATATTTAACCCATAAATCTTTTACTCGTACAAATAAGCAAATGGCACCTATTTCGACATATGGGAAGATTCCATAAGGTACCAAATCCTGCACCAGTAAATCATAGGAACCTAAATCACATTGTATAGCTCATGAAATACCTTCCAACGGGACGGCAGTCAATCGTGGAGCTGAAGCTGTGTTATGACTGCTCACATCCTCCACCGGAGACTCATTGAACCATATCTTTATGACCTTGGTTGTAAAGATATACTACTGGGTACCGAGCCAGTGTGATTTCGTCAGTGTTATTCCTCGGTTATTCCTCCAACACACAAGCTATTGCTTTTCCGGCGAATTGTAAAGCCTCCTGTGGAAACACTGACTAATATTACCTGATGACCTGAAGACGAGAGCATTCCTTCACACTTGTTATGACCAGATGTTAAGCTAAGAATTTAAGGGTGAGCATAGAAGGACTTTACTTTTCCCGCAGATTAACTTGAAAACAAAACCCAGACAGATATTAATAAGCTAAAAACATGCTTTAAACAGGACTTAAAATTTGCAAATATTAACTTAGTAGTCATAGAGGTGGCAAAACTGACATTTCATATTGAAATGAGGAAATGTATAAATCAGGTTATGAAAACTCTTAGCCACTTTCAGGAGTTGTAATGTATGGTTTCTGTTTCTACTTTACCGTCAGTGCTGCTGCAATGCTGCAAATTTCCCAGTGGTGGAACTAATAAAGGCATATCTTATCAACAAAAAAGGGATACAACTGTCTTTTACTGCTTGATCTGTTCCTGTTATTAAGATGATCTCCAGTCTGTGTGTATGGAGCATGCGTAGTTCGTAATCAAAGCACAATTGTCATCAAAGCATTGTTACCAAAGCTTTGGTTTTGTTATACGTGAACCTCTATTTTCTCTTTTAACTGTAACTGATCATCAGAACCCGTAGGCATTGTCGGTTTACAACCCTATTAAGTAGCCTGTGAAATAAAACTTTCATAAAGACACTTGAGTTGTCTGCCATACTTATTCTGGTCGCCCTTCCCATAGGGGAGTTTATTGAGCTGTAGTAAGCAGTTTAGTAGAAATCTGGACACATTTTAGGTTGGGTTTTATTGAGAATGCTCAACAGTACAAAACCAAAAACTACAACCAGAAAGCATTGAATCTTAAAAGCTAATCTTTCACCATCAAATCTATTGTTTCAGCTTAGCAGCTCAATGATAATGACAAGGTACTGTGTCTTAAAAAACACAAGCAACACAAGCAGTTTTCATCCGATGCAAATCTACAAAAGCCTGGATATTCAAAACTGACTCTTCCCCTTTTGCACAATGGCTGACAAAAGTTTTTATTACATTTATATAAGCATGCAAAATAACTACAAATACAGTCCGAGGGGTATCAGTTTGGGTAACCAAACACAAAGCCACCGATCTAGTGTCATTCATAGCAGGAAATGTCGCTGTTTGTTTTTTTACAACATGCGCCATAGTTAGGAGTGACAACATGGAACCTGTATCCTCAGGGCAAACAGATCTGTCCTCTAATTTCAGAATACCCCTTAAAGCTCCGACAACAGATTGATCCAAAATGCTAGCCTGTCTGGCTCACTACCAGTATCACAGGAGTAAAAACCAGAAAAGAAACAAGCCACACTTTAAGTAATATATGATTGCTGTTTCCAAAACAATATGTGAAAGTATTTATTTTGGCAGTGAAATCGATACATCGAGGATAAATCTATAACTCCAAAAAGGGGGCTGTTTGTTTTACTAGCACATGAGAACACCGTACAGTGCAATAATATTTCAAAACATAACGTTAGTTGGCTTCCTTGCCAGTAACGGATATAGGCGCCAAACCTCTACATATCACCACTACTTAAACAAAACTTAAGATAAGAGATAGAGTTTCCCTCTTTTACCAAAGCGCTTGGGTCCTCCAAAAATAAACCCCACTGAGACGCCACGGCGAGTCTGCATTAATGAACCTCCTCAAATAACAAGATGGTGGACCACTGCGCTCAGATGAATGAAAAAAAAACTTTAATTTCACGTCAGGCATCGGGTTCGCAACGAAAACATTTTGTGGAAGGCACTGACGGTAAATATGAACACCTGCAGGGTGGGAGTCAACACCAAGTAGCCAAAGTGTACACTTTTGCCACAGCAGCTTGTAAATCAATTCACAGTATTCGTCACACTGGTTTGGCAAGTAACCACTTGTAATTTGGAGACAGAGTTTTGTGCAAAAGCAATCAATCGACTGTTCTCTCTCTTGCACGAAACTCTGTAAGCTCTAGTTATCTCTCCAGTGTGCTGTTTTCTTGGTCAACACTCTGCAGTGGACAGAGTAGTAACTGTAGTGAACAGTGCGGCTTTAACAACTGGCCTTTCGTAGGCTGTGCTGGTGACAGCCAAACAAACACGTCACAAATTCTAAAGTTTCTCTCATTAACTGTGGCCAAATGTTAAATCCTGCAGTAGTTGCATTATGGGGGGTTCAGGGGTTCATAAAGCTCATTTGCATGGGAAGGAAGCACATTCTTCAACATTTATCCTTCCTGGAACTTTCTGAGTCTGCATGTTGTTTCTGCGCTGCCAAGATTCACAGTAGCTCATCCTCCAAAATAAGTGATAAGGATTCAGTGAAGCTGTCGCCAGCAACTTCTCTCATACTGTTGAAGGGTAATACGGAAGCCTCTCTTTTTAATTATAAGACAGGAAGTTTGTGTTTTCTTTTGTTGTATTGTTCTACTTGTTACTTTTCATAACAAAGTTCTTAATATAAAAAAATTCCGTTCATCACCTTCATCAAACCACAATATTATCTCTCTAAAAAGACAATATTTTGCAATTTTAAATAAAATGAAATTAAATAACACACCATGTAACATATTCCGTCTTATCAGGTGATACCAACCTTGCACATTGTATAAAAGGCCAACTGCTATAAATCAATGGACACAATAAAAACAACAATGAGCTCTTCCCGTTTGGAAACCGATCCACTTGTGGCACATAGTATGAAAACTTGGGTGTTGGACAAGTGTTGTAAGTTATAGCTCATAAACATTGATCCTTTTTGTTCTGTTGAATTGGTGTTTTATTCTAATGTTTTACAATTCTATTTCAGTCAGTGTGTTTACATGTAAATGATAGTCTGACTAAATGCGGACTTTTAAAATGCATGAAATTGTGTTAGTCCAACTGAAATTGTACTTAGACTACTCAAAGTCGGACTAACACTCCCAGATAATGCGATTGGGAGTCGATTTACTACTGCACGCTCAAACTGAAATAAGAGAAGAAACTGGTGCATAGAAGAATGAGACAACAGGGGCAAAAATAAGGCAGAAATCAGCCCTGTATATTGTTTGAACAGAGGAGAAAACCAATTTTATCCTCTGTCACCTCAAGTTCATAGATGTTAGGAAGACTTGGAATGGCACTTGACTCGCCAACAACTAGTCACATGCGAAACCTGAAACTGTCCAATAGGAACAAGCTGAAAGGAGGTGTTTCACCCCTGACAGGGTGGAGCAAACTCACTTGTCACATTTAAATAAGTCAATTCCCCCACTGTTGCTTCTATGCTGGAACAAGGGCAGTGGTCCAAGTGACTGGGCCACAACGATCATAGCTCAACTTAACTGTGCAAGGGTCACTGTGACATTATCACATTGTTGTATGTATGTTGAAACACACTGGCTTTATCATGAATGTTAGATGCCGACATGTCCTATCTTCAATTTCTATGAACTGGCTTATCTCAGTGTTATACCTTACATATGATGACAGACTGAATGCAGATGATGTGACATCATTTTGACTTATTTCCATTGTAAAATGGAGTATGCTGGCATAAGTGAGGGCTTTTATCTGAAACAGATGCTGCAAGCTTCAGATGTTTGGCATCATGTACCATATATCAAAGAGCAAGAAGGGTTTCTTTGCGGGGCTGCCATATTCGGCCATGATTCAACCGTCAAAACGGGGCAAAGTTTATTGCACTGCCAACAGTTAGAGACATCTTTGCCGGGCAAGGAGCATTTTTCATCTATGGGAAAAAAAACTCATATTGGCTTCAAAACACTTCACTTTCACTATCACTGCCCTTATTGGTCAGCTGCTGTCAGACAGCTCCAAGCCACAAAGTCAAGCCACCAAAGTGGGAATTTACCCCATTGTGGCTTGAAGATGTGGGAACGTTGCAAACATAGACAATCGCGTTAGCGGTAGAAATAATATCGAAGCCCACACTGGGATAGAATAACTTGAATCTCAACAGCCAGTCGCGCCATAACTCCTCAAGTGTGGTGATCAGTTAAACACATGGGGACAAAGTGCATGAACAGCAGCACAGAGGAGGAGAAACACCCCAAACTAGGCCCCTCAAAGTTGGTTTAATATCAAGAGCTGGCT
This sequence comes from Microchirus variegatus, assembly GCF_963457635.1. NCBI lineage: Eukaryota > Metazoa > Chordata > Actinopteri > Pleuronectiformes > Soleidae > Microchirus > Microchirus variegatus. The sequence goes on along the minus strand of NC_139817.1, from coordinate 15,396,488 downwards.
CCTTCTGCTTCTCACATACACACACACGCACCGAGAACAGTGTGGCCTCAGACCTGGCAAGCACCACTCAACTTCTTGGAGCAGCCTTCTCTCTAATTTAAACTTGATTGCCGTGGGCCCTCTGTGTGTGAGTAGTGAAATATGAGCGTGGAGAAGAGACGATGGAGGCTTGGACCGAGTTTAGCTCCGCACGAAAGTATTGAGTTTGGGCCTATGCATGTGTACGCACATGAACGCGTCTGTGTCAAGGTCTAAGTGGAGCCTCGCTGTACTTGTGTGTGTGGATGTGTGTGTGTGCACATGTGGTTTTTGGCTGGAAGCGGTACAGTGATTGGCCTGCCAGTGAGAGCTGTCTGCAGGGAATCGGGGCGAAGCTAAAGGCAAACTGAATAACAGCACCTTTCTCAAACTAGGACGAGGTGTTTAGAGGCGTTTCTGGCCAAACGGAGCAGCCCTGCAGAAAATGAAAAAAGTGCAGTTAAGACGACTTATTGAGCACAATTATAGGGCTGTATTTATCCAGTTGTTAAAACGGAAATTTTACACTTATGTGAATTCAATCATTTTTATCAAACAATGGGGCAACTGTTTTTCATTAGTTACTGACAATGTATGTGGAAGTTTATTAAAGGTTACTTTCATTTGGGGAACAGATCTAGTAGCAATTTTTGTGACAGATATTGCAACTGGTGTTATATATTATATAAAGTAAAACTTATACGACTCAATATTTGCTGCCTAATATACTGAAAACCTGATAGAGCAGTAACATAAGGCACCATCAAAATATTAACTAATATTAAATATTAACTAACTATGTGTTACATCTAGGGGTGGGGAAGAAAATTGATTCACATATGAATCGTGATTCTAATCATCCACGATTCTGAATCGTTTCATAAACTTCAAAAATCGATTTTTGGAAAAAAACAAAAAAAACATTTTAGTTTCTATCTTGAAAAAAACACCAGTTTGTGTTATTTGTGTACAGTTTATTTTTGTAACTTCTGGGAGAAAAAGGCAGCTAGTCTAAGCTTTTATTTATGCAAGTTATTTTTTGTACAGTAAGTAAGTTTTTATTTGTTTTGAATGAATAAATGTTAGATAGATAGATAGATAGATAGATAGATAGATAGATAGATAGATAGATAGATAGATAGATAGATAGATAGATAGATAGATAGATAGATAGATAGATAGATACTTTATTCATCTCACAGAGAAATTCACAACTGTTAACTTTTGTCTTAAGTTTGCCTTTGTGTGATCACATTATCTTATAGAAACTGTCTTGTTTCGATGCCATAATTTGCCTTTACACACTATGCATTTAAAATATTCGTATGAATCGAATCGGTTGAATCGAGAATCGAAACGGTTGAATCGAGAATCGATTGTGAATCGAATCGTATCGAGAATCGATTTTGAATCAAATCGTGACCCTAAGAATCGGAATTGAATCGAATAGTGAGCCACCCAAAGATTCACATCTCTAGTTACATCTGTCAACAGGCAAAGAGCATAAAACAATTAAAATATTATTTCCTGATTTCGATTTTAAGATGATTCACGAATCAGCCCTACCCTTAAATATTAAGAACAGGTTATTCTTGTCTCCTGGATCACTAGAGTTTATCTATTTTTCATTTATTTTTTTGGGTACAGGCCACTGGACTAACTGAAAACCTTCACAGTCTTTTGCTTACACACTTCAACTTTTTCCTGAGAATTTTATAGTTGTATATTTTCTCTTATCCTGACAACTGAGCTGGAAAAAAACATGTGCCAGTGACAGCTATGAAGCTATGACTCAGTGTGATTCTAACCATTCTCAGAAATCAGAGTACCTTGGATTTCCCTTTTTTTATTTCAAGATTTCCCCACAGTACGTTTTATAAATGTGTATTTGTACTAGTTTTTTTTCACACCTTTTTGGTCTCCATGTTTGCAAGTGAAAAACAATGAACTCCAGTTTTCTTTTAATAGAAAGAGAGAAAGACTTAATTCCATACATGGGCCACATTCCCAGAGGTAAACAACACCTGGAGCCATTTTTTTCCATCTGTGTACTTTTAGGGGCAAAGCAGGGAAGAGACTGAAGGTGCTGATGTTCTGGCACTGTGACAGCTTTCTTAAATTGACTTAATGTGAAGTTGACAGGCAAGCGAGAAAAAACTAACATGTATTTTCATCATCAGGCCACCCAGTATGTGAAGTGTAGAGACAGAAACAGATTCATACTTGAATGGAGCTATGGCAGAGAGACACCAGGTATTTTGTCTTCTCACTGTACACAACCTATATTGACTACGACGATGACAAAACAACAATTAGCTAATCTCTCTGCATAGGTTCAAATGAAGAGGTTAGATCACCTAAATTATTTTGAAAGCAAGGCACAAATAGGCAAATGTTGGTCCTTAAAATTCCCAAGTAACCAAAAACTGTAAAAACACCCATTAATGATTGGGACAAACGGCCATATTTGAGACAAAGAGACTGAATTAACTCTGACAACCCATCATGAGCTAAACTGAAGAAAACAATAATAATATAACTCAATAAGGTTCTCACACCACTGCGTGAGTGCTCAGACCCTAATAAACCGGAATGCTGCCAGAAGTCAAAAAGACAATGAGCCACAGTTTCATGACAAAATTTCGAAAGAAAATCAATTAAAGTTTTGTATGCCGTTCCTGACGCAACCCTCACATTTATCTGGGCTTGGAACCAGCACAAGGAGTACACTTAATGTGGCCCTCTGTGGCTGGGCTCAACTTAAAGGGTCCAATTACCAATGAGCAACAGGGATTGGGTACCTTGCTCAGGGATAACCCGGCTCTTGACATGGCAGCAACTGAAACGGGCAACTCTACGTTCACAAGCCAAGTTCTATGTCCACTTAGCTATGGGCTGCTCGAAACAATTTATGTATGATTTGCCAAAAACACAAATAAGAAAAATACTTTTACATATCATGTTGACACGATACATAAATGATAGCAGCTGGGAACTTGAAAGACCAAAATGCAATCAAAGTGGAACCTTGAGGTTTCACTGACAGAGTCTGGCATTCATAGATAAATACAATGCAGCCATAAACAAGACCCAATCGATCCCATTGTTCAATGCTCCTGATTCGGATCAGATTTGACATTTTCTGCCAAAATGAAAATGAAGCCCGGCAGCCACTTCAAAACTCAAGCATCAAATGTGCTCTGTCCGACATTACACGTCTCATTATCGTTGTCATATTTGTCGTTATTTTGACAATATGTCCCTGTGTGCGCTTACACGCAGAGCGACTACAAAACAGGCTCCTGAGTTCCCTTTTACAGAACATCCTCCACCGATACAGTCCATTCTGATTTCACTTTTCACCGCATCATCTCTTTGAAGCATCACAGGACGCTCTGTTTGATAAACACAAGAGCACACTGACGTCACCTCACAGGGACTTGTGGGTAAGGCTCAAATTCTGCCACTGAAATGTGATGAGCAACCTTGTGATGCAACAACACAAATGTTCCTCTGAACTACCTTAACTGTCCTCATGGCTTTGACCTACATGCTGCCAGGACTACAAAGATCTCCGAGGTAAAAAGCAGCAAACTTTGAGGAATATAGCCTTTTCGCTTCAGCTCTCTCATACCTCCATGTACCTTGTTCTTCCTATACTCCTAAGGGAAGGAGAGTTCTGCTTCTGCTTGGTCTGTTTGCATTCCTGTTGAGCTCTATTTAAAGGCTCAGTCACTCTACTGGCTGAAGGAATGCACATCTGTAGTGAGACCCCCCCTCCCACTGTCTCCGTCTGAGTATGCGTCCTGTCTATTCGCTGTACATTAACCTTTACTGTTGCCCGAGAACTTTAATTCACACATATTAATCCAAAAAACAACAGAGCTGGATAAAGACTAACACAAGAAGTGCTCTTCATGACTTTTAGTGCTCCGTTTATACCCTGCCAAGTGTGTTTATGAGCTTAGGTCGAAGAACAAGAGCCAAAACAAGTGACAAACATCTAATTATCACAATAAAATGTTGTCTAAAATAGTCTGGGTAAAGTTCATCTGACTTTGACATCAACAAGACATTTTTGCCCTGAGAACTGCTCCTCACTGGGCATATTAAATGTCCCTTTTCCCTTAAAAAACCATGGCTGTGCATGAATATCCCAGTAGATCGTCAGTTTGTGAAACACTCAGACCAGCCTGTGTGGCACCAACAACCATGCCATGTTCAAGGTCACTTAAATCACATTTCTTGTTAGACAAATACTGAGAAGAGCAAAATAAGAGGAAACCCTAATACAGATTTATCTTTAAAAAATGAGTCCAAGGGTTTCTGAAACACTTCCAAGTTTAAATCAATCAACGTTGTCAATCAAAAACTGCCCCCTCACAATTTTAAGAGCCCCATCCTGGTGCTAAAATCCCATAAAAACACAATTAAACACAAGCCACAGGACAAAAAACTTTACAACATGTAAAACAACACTTGGATTTTGAGTCTATAAAATTGCAAACACTTAAAATATGTTTGCTTAATATTCCTTCCTTCATAGTAAAGGTCTTACTCAACTTTGAAACCAAAAACAGACTTTGGAAAACAGCTCATGCCAAGTTTTTTCTCACAAATATCACTTATTAAATAACAATGACAGGTAAAACTTTGTTGTAAGTGTACTTTCTTATAGGTGTGTAAATAAAAAAACATGAAATACAGTGTCAATGGTGCCTGGACCTGGATTGGCTGATTAGATATTAGATCGGATTAGATACCTAATCCAGTGGCCAGGGAGTGTACACAGTGCTTTTGAAGATATTGTACAGTGATTGAGCAATTTATTTATTTATTGTCTTGCCTTACTCTACCAGAATAATCCCATAAAAACACAAACCACAAATCAAAACATATAACATGTAAAACAACAAATGGATTTAGAAATATATCGAAAAATACACACTTGAAATTACTTTTAAATATAGCCACATTTCTTTACTAATAATCAATTTGCTTGTTATTCCTTCCTTCAAAACAAAGGTCTTACTTGACTGACTTTGAATAATTGAAGGCAATTATTGTTATTTCTTCATTGTCCAGCCCTACTCTACCGTACAATCCCATAAAAACACAACCCTAAAACTTCCAACTTTCAATGTAAAACAACACATTAATTTAGAATTCATTAAATTGCACACACTTGATCGATTATAGTAATAAAATTACTTTTTAATGAATAGGTTTGCTTGTGTGTTTTAATAATCCTTCCTTCAAAACAAAAGTCTTGATTGACTTTTAAACCAAAACAGACTTTTAGAAAACACGTTTTTCTCACAATGATCACATTGACTGGTACAAATTAAATTAAAACGTTGTCGTTATAATATAAAAGCATCGTCATACAGTGGTAACGGTGCCAAACAAGCTAAAGTGGGGAAGCTAGTAGCGTGACATCCTCCCCGTGAACAACACTGGAGTAAATTTCCCTCTCTTCCCTCTTGTCCCGTGAACTGAAGCGGATAAACTTTTCGTTCCCCCCTTGGACACAAAGCACAACTTCCTGGCCGCTAACGCCCCCACTCCTCCTCCTAGGTTTTTAAACGTACCTTGAAAAACGTCCCAGGGTTAAACGGGCATTATTATGTTGTCGCCTTCCATGGCTGGGACTTTAAGTCGAGCTGTTCCTGGTCTCCCCGAAGAGACTCCGGACGGACTAGCGGGGTAGGAGAGCAACAAAGTCGGTTTGGGAGGAGAAGAGGGAGGGTGGACCGGCGCAGGGAGGAGGGCCTGCCATGATGGCTGCCGCCCCATTGGAGGAGCCCGCTGTCAATCATCAAGTTGAGTGCAGTGGGCGGGACTTAACTGTGTGGATTATGAAGGCTGAGAGATCAACGCTGATCCCAGATCTGAGCTCTGTGAGGAATGTGGCATGGAAAAACAAATTAAAAAAACAGGATTATGGCGGGTTAGATGCATTGTTTTGAATACATACAAATAATATATATGTATATATGTATATTTAATGTAAAGCAGTACGACGGAGCTCAATCAGTGCCGATTTTGTCCACATACCGGTCCCTGGCTTCCTATTTAACGCATCCCGGTAAATTCCACATCCTTTTCGGGATTTTAACCTTTTTCTTTCTTTCTTTTCTTTCTCCCAACTCGGCTTCTTCTTCGTTTGTTTACATTCACGAAGCCATCAACATGGCCGCCACGTCCCAGAATGCAATGTGGTGCCCAAGCCCTATTAGGGCCACACATGAAGAAAACAAATATTTTTGCCATGACATCTTGAAATGTTGAGAATAAAGATGAAACATTATGGTGACTATAATCTTGACGTGATTAAACTCAACATGTCAAGAATAAAGTTATAATATTTCAACTTTATTCTCGAAATGCCGACTTTAATCTCGACACGTCGTAAAAATAATAATCTCGTAAAAATATTGTAAAAATATTTTTTTCTTCATGTGTGGCCCTAATACTCCATCGTAAAAGCAGCCTAATATTTTCAATTAATCTCCATATTGCATGAAACTCCTTGTAGAAAGGCACTTGTTCAAACCCAGGAACCTGGGTCTTCTCGCTGCAAAGGCAAGATCAGTAACCACTAAACCAACCGTGAGCCCATTTTTGCTAACTTGTTCCCCTTAATTCATATTCAGCAAAATAAAATGCACAAATCATAAACTATGCTCTTATTTTTATTTTAGTTTATTTATTAACCCTAGAACACCATTGCGGGGTGGTTTTCACTCGAGCAAATACATTTTCATGAAAACCAAGTTTTCATCTTGATTATTTTTTTTTTTAGAGAGATTTTTTGTTCGCAAATTCCTAATTTTCTTTGAATAATTCCTAATGGTCCCCTCATGATGCTTTTCTTTCATTTTGTTAGACATGACACAGTTTAAGATAAAAGAACACTGCTCAAATGTGTCATGTGTTGTCATGTTTTGATATATTTTGATGACAAGTACTTTATATTGGGTGTATTTATTATTTCGGGTAAAAATCACCCGGCGTTAGTGATGGTGTTTTAAATTTGAGCGATAGTGTTCTAAGGTTAAACTGTGCTAGTTCTACCAAAATAGATAGGCAAATTCAATTAAAATCAACTTCATGAAGGTAATCATATGTGCTTTCGATTATACCAATATTAAAATGCAAAATCTTTACTAAAAGTTTTGTTTTTTCAATTTTTTTTTTGTTATATTAAAGTGCCAACATGTATACATTGACATATTAACCACTGGTATTAAATAGTGAAACTGTCAATAGTCGACTAACAATTTCACAAATGAACACATTAACACAATAAAACAAAAACATTAATACAGTTTGATAATGGAAAGCATTTGAACATGAATTTCTACATTTATCTGTATTTGTGTGTACTTTATTTATTTAGTACTCCTTTATTTTTGTTTGATTTTGACATTTGTCAGTCCTCCATATTGAGCTGACTGGAAGAAAATAATTGCCTCCTTGGCTCAACAATGAGAAGGGAATGGTGGACATTTTGAGTTTAATGACTGTTTTCCACTAATTGTTTACACATGTGTGCAAAACAGAAAAAAAGAAACAGTGAATAAAGCCACTTTGGTCCACAAAGGCTGTTTTCCCTCCACCAGGGCATTATTATCCAGCAGGTCATGATTAGCATATGATTTTCATAACCACAAGCAGCAGCACACAGGAGTTGGGAACAATGTAAAAAAGAAAAAAAAAAACTCGAAATATTGTGGACAATTTTGTTGAGTAAAACCTTGGCTGAACTCCCTCACATGTGGACATGGAGGATGGTGACTTTGCCAAGTTTACTTTGCTTCATGAAAGGCACAGAGTGAGGGAGAGACGCCTGATTTATTCAGTTGCTTAGCTTACTTGTTATGCGATGAGATCATTGTGCACATTAAAAAACCCGTAATGGCTCCTGCACGGCTCTCTACCTTTTAGCGGACAATAAAGTGGGTGACAGTGACATCTCATTACCGAGAGCAGTCACCTTTTGAACCTCCCGTCCCTTCTGAATGTAAACGGAGAGAGACTAACACATCTGTCACTGTGACACGGTATTACAAAGGAGCAACAATGGCAGCAGGGGGAGAATCTGCACTGCTTTAATACAAGTTCAACAGAACCTGGTTTAAGGCTTCACACAGGTATAGATTTAGGCATTTTTACAGGTTTACCTATTAAACTGGTGCCACATGATAATGTTTTATGAGTCAAATCAGCATTGCATATTATATAATTATATATAACCCAGATGAGCCAGTCACTATGGGTCACTAACCCACACACAGCCTGCTGGATTTAAAACTGTGCATCATTATGAGGGAGAAGGGTGATTTAAATGTGATTTAAGTGACCCTGGTTGCCACTGTTATTGGGAAAAAGAAAGCCAGAGGTCAAAGGAGAATGGCCAAGCATGTTTTGGCTTGTGCAAATGTGACAGTATCTCAAATAATAACTTTAAGTCAATTTAAAAAATCACTTTATTTGTGCTGGTGGGTGGAATTATTTTGCAGTTTTAAAACAGCGACGTCCGTCGACCGCTATCTTACAAACGGCACAGACATGAATGAAGAAAAAGACTTAAACACAATAAAACTGTAAAATAGGAATTGCAATGCATAATAAATAAATAGCATATACCACCAGATGAATAAAATAGATATAGCATCTAAAACATTGAAACAGAGCAGCTGTCCAGTGTACCTAATAAAGGGGCCAATGATTGTAAGGATGGAATAACGCACTGTGACTTTAAAATAAAACTACCACTGTGCCACTGTGAGCTGAAAACAAGTCACCGGTGGCACGAGTCATGCGTTCTCCACACTGTATATTTGTGTGGTTGGCTTTGACCGTTGACCTAGATTTGCGTTACAGCCAAAAATAGCCAATCATCTCCCTTTAAAGCTGTGATTTATGATTAACAGGTCAGGTGAGGACAGTTTGTGAGCACAAATCTGAGGGGAAAAAATGGGGGGATTTCCAATTAAACAAATCCAGGCATCCTCTTTGTGACCTATATGACCTGCCAGCTGCAGAGTGAGAGTGCAACAGCCTATGTTTCATTAAGAGCAGGAGAGGAAGGCGTGAGTAGCAACCAGGCCTGAAAGTGAGGAGGGATACACAGATGTTTGCACATGGTCTGTGTTTTGTTTTTCTTTTTTTGTTTTTCTTTTTCACTTGGTATTGATTTCTTTATTTGTCTTCGAAAACCTGTTTAGCATGTGCTAGGGTGGTGTTAATTATAATCTTTCACTAAAATCTTAGGCTCCAGTCAGTGTCAGTCTGTGTTTGGTGTGTCATCTTTTAACCACACTTGCTCAGGCAGAACTGTGACTAATATTTTCTGTCAATCTTTGTTCATGTTTGATTTATTTTTTATTTTATATTATTATTTTTATATCTTCCACCTCTCCAAACACAGCAGTTGTACATATTAATTTTTACATGTAATATCATAAATGATTGTATTTGTATACTGGAAATCATACACATTTTAACTCAGTAAGGTTATTTACATTTCTCTCATGCCTGGTTATTATATATGTTGTCAGATTTACTGATAAATAATAATGGTATTTTCAAAAAAAAATTAATCAGTTGCACACAATAAATTATTTGTCAGGATTAAAAACGCTCAACACTGACATTTAATATTATTTGTGTTCCCTCTGATTTCAATTTTAAGATGAAAGTTCGCCCACCTGTTGCTCTGTGTGATGTTCTGTTGCCGCCCTCTGCTGGCCATTTTGACTCCTTACTGTTTTTTTGGGGAAGAAAATGTGAACAGATTAACTGCATTTTCAATATACATAACAGTACATACATAAATCTTAAAAATGTCTGCTATATTGGACGAAAATAATAAGTATCGTAATACATAATATGATGCATATGCATGTATATAGATATACATATATAGTAGTTTGTATGTGCCTCGGGTCATTCAGAATAATCTTTAAGAGGAGTTTTACGTGTGTATTTTATACATTTTATCTTTTTTTTTTTTTTTTTTTTAAATGGACATTGTGATCTGTTTTCCTCCTTGAAGCCAACCTGCAAGTAACACTATATTGACTGGCCACCAGGGGGCAACAGCTGGTTACAAAAGATACCTCAGGTTGGATAGTCAATGGCAGTGGTTCTCAAACTTTTTTATAGCTCCACTCGGATCACATACCCTGGTACTACAGTAGAACAGTATTTCTGATTTTACTCCAAGTACAACAAGAGGAAGGTTGTGTACCACTGGTGGTACATGTACCACAGTTTGAGAACCATGGAGGGCTTAGTGGAAAATAAGCCTATTTTTGACTTGGTGTACAATGTAAAGTAAACATTTTCCTGAAGAGTTAAAGGTCGCCAGTTTGAGGTCTGACCCAAGTGGACCCAAGCCAGTCTAATCCAACTTTATTTATAAAGCACTTAACAATAACAGCCGAATCACAGTGCTGTACATCAGAGATAAATAAAATATAGAAACATAATTGACCTAACAATTCTGTGAACATAAGTGTCATGTCATTTGGATGGACTGAACGTGATTCAGCTCTGTACTGTTATGTAATGCACAGTGTGGTCCATCACGTCATCTTTACACAGACAAGGGACATTTCACATGGATTTTCAGATCCTTATCAGTGACATCACGACCGCGTCACCACTTTGGGTTCACACTGTTTTGGCAGTTCATTCATTTTACACACAGATAAACTGACATTTGCACTGCTGCTGCATGAACAATTTAATCCAGAGGTGTCAAACACACAAGTACACAAGTTGGACACTCTAAATCATTGGTTCTCGGTACTAAGCTTGTTAAATATTTATTGGACATTACTGGACACAGACCAATAAGTGTAAACAAAAATACTGGGTATTTACCTGGTTTCTATATGGTGAATTTTAGTGTATTATTGGGTTATAAGCTGGTAATAAGCAGGTAGCTACAGCCCCCAATATAGCTATATACCCAGTAAATATATGGTAACAGAAATATTACTTGGTTATATATAAATATTATGTGTTACTTGGTATTAACCTGTAATTAGAAGGTAAGAACAATGGCCAAAATACTGGGTAATTACCCAGTAAATTATAAAGCTTTATTATATTAATGCTTAAATTACATTATATTAACGTTAAACTGTAGAACTGCAATCTGGTCGTTAAAATTATTACAAATGGGATTTCTTTCTGTTTTTTTTTCCTTTTTTTCCTTTGGGGGCCCTCAGTCCAATGTTGGGTTCCTAAATTGGCCCTCAGGTATCAAAACTTTGAGAACCCCTGCTCTAAATTGTAGGCGTGAGTGTGAGACCACAACCATTCACTTTCACAAGTACGGTCAATTAAGTACTAAAGTATAAGTATTAAACCCCACACACCGAGCTTACCACTACAGCAGCTGTGTGGCCCCTTATATGCTGCTCCATATCAACAAAAAAATGCTTTTATTTTGAAATTCTGTGCAAAATCATCACAAACATTGGACCTTTTTCCACTTGCTCGGCTCCCTCCTGACCAGACCAAACGCTCAGGGGCCCCTGGAAGTTAGCGACCCCCTGCTCACACAATCAATCACACAGTTACAAACAAACACTGAGGACAGGATGTTTTTTTTTTTTTGTCTAAGTAACTGTGTGTATGTTCGACATGTTGCTGCTGCTGTAGTAGTTTGCTCTGTGACTCACTCACAGCAGATGTCACCAGGCTTGCGGTTGGGTCACGGTCACCACAGAAGTGTCTTTGTGTAAAGTAAAGTGATGTAAACACACACACATACACACAGACACACGCATAGATTTATCACAATTAGCAGGGGCCGCACTCATGTCACACAACACACATGGCTGCAAACACACAAAGAGCACAGGACCACCACACACACCAAAGCAGCTTATGTGTGTTAAATCCCTACATGGCGTCACTGCCAGTCAGTGGTGGGTGTGGTCGTCACTGGCTTGTTAAACATACCAATGGATGAATGCTGTGCACTAACTGTCCCTCCCTCCCTCCCTCCCTCCCTCCCTCACTGTGTCTATGTGTCTCTCCCTCACTCACTTTATTCCTCAGTCAAACACTGCAGCGTTCACGAGGTGAAGTCGGATTTACACTTTGAAACACCTGAAAGGTAAAGAAAAAAATTATATTCTCTTGAGTGGATTCGTAAGGTGTTCATTTGTGTTGGTGTTGATGTGTTTTAATTAGCACCTTTTTCAGTACATTTTTTTTCTGTTTTATTTCTCTGGACATCTTGTGCATGTTGATTGGCAAGTGTTTCGCTCACTTTCCTGTTTATCTGTTAATGCACCAGCCTTAAAGGACCACAAGTTGAAAGATGCATCTGCCTCTGTCCGTGCTGATATGTCTGTCAGCTGTCCAGCTGTGCATGGGAGAGCAGCCTGTGGAGGAAGTCATCACAACAAGTAAGTAGAGATAAGGTAAAGAAGTAGAAAAAGGAAGAAAAGAAAATGTCCTTGTATGGACACGGGAAGTTTTTAGGGCGAAAGCAAGATAAAGGAGCGTTATCGGAAATAAAAACAGAGGGAGAACAGACTGTGTGTTCTGATAAAAGTGACACGATAAAAATAACTACGTGCAATACTGTTTAAACAGTTCACGATAACAGGAAATGTTTAGCCTTAAAATTCCCACATTTACTAACTTTTAAATGATGTAATCACACTTCAATAGTGTCATGTCATGACTTATTGGCCAGGTGTCAACAAAAAGTGTAAATTAGGACTTCTTTTTCAGAAGATTTCCCCTTAATTTAGACTTTAAGGAATCAGCTGAGGGTTATTTTTTTAATGGAAAAAGAACATTTGAACATATAGGCTACTGTGTGGTGACGTCACTGTTGTTGTATAGGCTGTTACCACCGGAAACAGCTTGTTGTGGCCTCAGGTCGTTCCCACGTAATCTAATTACTAATTTGCTTATTAACCTCACCTGAACTTTCCCCTGCATTAACCTTAAGTTCCTTGACTAAAGGGTCCTGATACTACGCTGTAGAAATGCGCCTTCAAATGTAAATTCTGCACGAGGATCATGAAGAACAATCAGAACGAATCTTTAACTCAAGAGAAGAAGCACCTTTGTGCAGAAATAACGCAGAAATAAAGTATAAAACAAATGAGAGGAACATCCACTTATTTCAGTCAGCAGTTTTCTGTATATTTCTGTATATTCCAGAGAAAGCAAACACGCAACATGCAATCATCATCACGTCTTACATAAGTAGAACAACCTGTTAAAACTCCACTAATACACTGACAGTGACAGGGTGTGCCTGCAGTCATGTGTGTGCAGACAGTGATTGTAAGTCTAGTTGGTTCAAGTGAGTCAGAAATTCCGTCATAGTCAGAAGTCAAAGAAAGAAAGAGAGAGAGAGAGAGAGAGAGAGAGAGAGAGAGAGAGAGACTTGGTGTCACTGGGAGAGTGGAATCTGTTTTTTTTTTTTCTTGGAGGGTTTTTGGAAAGAAACAAACATGATTAATCAGTTCCATTCAGTGCTCATTCACCACATTTTCGTCCAACATCACGGCGTCTGTTTGTGAATGACTTTTGCCGAGCGGAGCAACTCTGCGGTCGCTGCAACTCAGTGCACGAGTGCAGCAGCAGACTGTGGCTTCTATGATTTATATGTTGACTTACAAAATGTAGCCTTGGTATTATTCATAATTAACGACCATGGGAACGGGAATTTCTGTACAAAGTTTAATTAGAATTAGTTGTTTTTTGCACCCGGGATTTGAACTGGTAACTACGGTGACCCTGAGGTGCAAAACACAAACGCAAAAAACAAATGCATATCAAAAACACAAACTCAAATCAAAAAACATAAATCACAAAACATGAAAACATTAACTCAAAACGGAAACGCAAATCACACAACGCAAACACAAAAGCGTTTTAGATTTGCGTTGTGATTTGTGTTGTGTTTTGTGATTTGCGTTTGTGTTTTTGATTTGTGTTTGTGTTTTTGATTTGCGTTTGTGTTTTTGATTTGCGTTGTGTTTTTGATTTGTGTTTGTGTTTTTGATTTGTGTTTGTGTTTTTGATTTGCGTTTGTGTTTTTGATTTGCGTTTGTGTTTTTTTGATTTGCGTTGTGTTTTTGATTTGTGTTTGTGTTTTTGATTTGTGTTTGTGTTTTTGATTTGCGTTGTGTTTTGCGATTTGTGTTTGTGTTTTGCGTTTGTGTTTTGCACCTCAGGGCCACCGTAGGTAACCCTTCAGTTACCAATTAGGCTCCTCTTGTTCCAAGGGCTTTTTTGTGGACATGTGATCTCTATTGATCTGGAAACGTTATCTTCTCTAAACGTTGCTTTTCATTTCTGTGAGAAAAATCTGCTTCATGTCTGTCTGTGGCCTATGATGATGATCGAGGCTTAGGTTTAGCAGGGAGGCGACCGCGGTTTGGCAGTGTTTGACTGTTGCAGTCGCAGCTTCCAAGTGTTTGACTGATGCACTGTGGAGAAACAAAAGCACATTTTCAGGATGAGGGAGCATAATAACCCCAGAGGGAAAACACAGAATCATAACACTCTGAGTGCCGAGTGTGTGCATGATGATAGTGGAACTTCAGACATTTGTATGTGTGTAGGCCTCAGATCTGCCATGTTACAGTATGGATAATAATTTGTGTGTGTTTCTAATGTGTGTTTCTAGGGAACGTGCCTGTGCTGGGCGGCTGGTCTGTGAGGAGTGCAGACTCAGCTGAGGTCCAGGATGCAGCTCAGCACGCGGTCAAGATGTTCAACACGAACTCCAAAAACAAACGCATGTTCAAACTGGTGTCCATTAACGAAGCCCAATCTCAGGTGAGATCCAGTCAGTCACCATTTATTCCACGGCTATTTTATATTTTAAAGGTAACATTTAAGAGGGTTAATTTGCAGAAATATGATTGTACAAGTGAATATTTGCTTTAAAATAAGACTTTTATATGTACTTAAGGCTTTACAGAGGCTGCTCGGCTCTACTCGCGTTTTTGCTTTTCCATTTGTTGATAGCACCTGGTACCTGGTGCTCTGGTCAGGTTCCAAGCTAGCTAAGCCGAAAAACTACAATGTGACGTCGACAGACTGCCGGCCTCTGATCGGTCAGAGAGTGTCGTGACTGGAAGAGTCATGAGCTCAACGTCCGACACAAGAATCAAACCGAACAACGCCCTAAATATATATCGTCACACTGTTAAAATAATCGCCTGAGTAATTTTTTGTCAAAATTGTTTTTTTTTTGCCTAAATCATCTCCTCATGACGCCGGCCACCTATGGTAAAATCGCCTACATCCTCAGTTGATCAGATCATGTGATTTTACCCCTAGCCTATGTCAAGTTTTTTGCGTTTCCTGAAAAACTTGAAAAATGTTTAGGGGCTTATTGAGTTAAGCGATTATTTGAACAGGGTGATGATATTAAAGTAAAAAAGACTTAAAAATCCCTGCAAAACATGCATTAATCTCCAACATTTAGCAAAGGGAATGTCTTAAAATCTCAATATTTAGTCCCGAGAGTTCTCCATCTGATGCAATCTGCAGGCTCACCAGTAGATGTCACTAATTTTTACACCCTGGGCTAATTTCTACACTTTTGTCGCATCATAGCTTCATATATGTCAATTTTTTTGTCTTATTCTTAGGTGACCAACATGATCAACTTTAAGATTGATGCAATCCTGGGGAAAACCAAATGTCTCAAGTCTGAAAATCACGAACTGAACAGCTGTGCTCTCAATAAAAAGGTAAAGCTGCCTTTCTCTGTGTATGTTTGCTATTGTTTTCAATAGATATTGTAGTGTAAAGCTCTGTCTAATGCACTTGGTTTTCATTAGTGCGATTTTCCATTACTAACTCGCTTTTCTTTTTTTGCCCCCAGCAATTGAGGTGCCGCTTCAACGTGGCGTTCAACCCACGCAAGGGCAGACATGAGCTGGAGGGGCGCAAGTGCAACAAGATTGCACCCCGGGTCGAATAAATAGCAATACCATTGACTTTTTAAGCTTCTCAAATGTTTTATTTGTTTCAGTGCAGATTCTTTTTTTTTTTATTAATGCAGGATTTTTTTTGGCAGCTCAGTTTAAATGATGGAAAGTATCAAACCAATTATGCTCTCAATAAAGTTTGCTTGGAAAAGATGTTGATTTTGAGTTGAACATTCTGATGAAACCTTCCTTTGGCATTTTTTGTTATTTTATATCTTATATATTGCAAGCTTTTCTTGATATATATATATATATACTGTAGCACTTAATATTTTAATTGACTTTTTTATTTTAGAAAAAAAGACAATGTGTGCTGGAAAAAAAAATGCAATAAAAGACATCAAATAATGTGATTTTTGTCACGGTTGTTGGTTTACATCTTTCTTTTCACTCACAAAAAAATCACAAATGGCCAAATAATTATCACATGTTTTCAAATGTAAATCTTGAAGTTCATTTATTTATTTTAACATATTTCAGACAAAGAGTCTTTATTTTAGACAAAATGGTGGATTATATATACTAAACCCTATAATGAATACTGCATTTAATTGCTGCATCTATATAACCGATTGACCCTGAGAATATCCATGTAAGACATTTCTTTGCTTTGTCCAACTGACACAGAGGAATCTGGGATGGGGGTAATGGTGTCTCCAAATCCTGATGAGAAAACAGTCCTGGAAATAATAATAATGACAAAAAAAAACAAAGTTAAATTACACACAAATGGACTGCTTTTTTTTTGTCTGTCAATGTTTTTGTTACCTTCCATAGTGCATCACAGAGGTGTAGTCGTACGGCGTGTTCAAGTTGTTGGTATCCATTTTGTGAAAGTCAAATTTATTCACTGTTGAATTAAAACAATATATGTAATTTAAAGGTGCATTGTGTAATACATCTAAAGCAACTGGCCATAAAACCCTCCTAATATGTCACAGAGACTCAGGAATAATGTTCATATAACAAACTGAACTCACCAACAACAAAAGTACAGTATTAAAAACAATATTTTGCAAATCATGTTCATGTTTTGAAATCACGTTTTGGCATGTGGCGCCACCTACTGCCGTCTACCAATCATTGCAGTCAGTAGAGTCTCAGCTGCCGAGCAACCACGGGTTGCCAGTTACGTCAAAAAAACGAAACCCAAAAGGCCGCGGTATTTTGAATTTGAACGTAGTAACCGTTTTTGGCCACATTCTTACATATGGCACCATAACATTTTTTTCCAAAAGATAAATATTAGTAAAATAAGAGTTTCAGCTCAGAGACATTGGACTCACTTGTTTGGACATTCTCCCAGTTAATCCTGACGTACCGGTCCCTGTCGCTCCTCGTGTGCTCGTGGTGGAAGCCAAGCGCGTGCAGCAGCTCGTGCTGAATGGTGCCGTGTTCGAGACAACCATAAACGGACAGAGACACCACCTGCTGTCCCCCGTCTCTGCCAACAGAGGACCAGCACCTGCAGTGTGTGTGTGTTGGGGTGAGACACAGGTGTGAATCCTGGCTGTTCTGCTGTTTACAAACCAACATAACCTCCATACACTCACCCGAGTTCACTCTCGATGCTCAGGTAGTCGGCCTGGCCTCGATGGGGAACGAAGCGAACACAGGTCTTCTGGTGGAAAGTTTCCATGGCTTTCATCAGTGAGGCTTTTTCACTGTCGTCTGGAATGAAAAGAAGACGACTTGTCAGAAAACCTGATCCAGGTGAGCTCAAATGTGACATTTTCAGGATATGTGTTGGTGTGTCATCATGCCTTGGCTCTTACAGTAATAATCACTGATGGTATATGGCACTTCAACAAGTCCGTTGTAGGATTTCTTCCATGTGCAGTAGCCGCCCCAGCATTTCATGGCATTCCTCTTCTTGGAAACTGCGATATCGCCTTCCACCAGAATCTGACTGACACCTGGACCTGGAACATGGATGTGTGGATGGACGTGTATAATCTGAGCAGATGAGGACATTTTTTTGCTGAATAAACCAAACTTACGTCTATTTGCTTCCAGGATTCTTGAAGTTATGTCCAAACTGTGAGATGGATCCGGTTCTACACCTTAAAATAAGATAAATGATGTTATGAAACAGTGCAGATATGCATGTTAAATATTTGTGCTGAGAAGAGTTACCTTCATCATGAGGTCGCACCTGCAGAGGCATAAGTGGACATAAAGAGCACAAGTTGACATCCTTAAAAACTTGATAGGTGAAACAAGTTGTTCGTGCTTTAATGTATGTTTTTTCTTTATTATTTATGCAAACTTGTTAATAATAACACAAAAAACACTTATTGAACACTGCATTTGTTAGTTGTCCAAGGGAAAAAGAAAAGACATTTTGCTTAATTCACAATTACTTACATTTGCACGTGTTTTTTATACGCTGGTGTCCAAAGAAAGACATTTCTTTTGTATGTGATTATAATATGTACTAATAGCACTAATAACAAATTTAAAAATGACTATGCTTACTACATTACTACACTATGCAATCATGATTAATCACATTTTAATGTATATAATTTCACAATTCAGGGTTGTTTTTAAGTCCATATTAACAATATATAGCAACTCTTACTCTTGTATATTAATTGGGAATCGAATGAATGCAAAGAAAGTTACTTAACCTCCTTGACTTAATTTGAAATACTATTTCAAATCTAAAGAAGTGCAATGAGTGTGAGGTAAGACAATGTCTGCTTCAAATAAATGAACCCTGTCTGCAGTGTTTCAACATATGGAAAGTGATTCTGTGACACAGAGAAGCAGCAACATTATGCATATTTCTTTCTCTCAGCAGACGCAGCTTCGTTTATTCATTTCACTTCCTGACTAAGTGATGGGTTACCTTTTTCCCCAAATTGCTTTGTATTAGATTTCTTTAAATTTATGTCAGCTGTTTTATATAAAGTTGGTCCTTAACCAATTGAGATTATTGTTTTATTATCTGTTTTACAAATATACTTATATTCTCTACTGTATTTTTTGTTTTGGCGACTATTGTTCTGCGATTTCAAATGTTCGGGTCTAAAACCGATAATAAGTTGTTACAATTATTTTCAACATTCTCCAGTAATTGAATTCAAACCTCAACAACAAATAAAACAGAAACATGAATGTTGCAGAATACAGAACAATCAATATCTCACCAGTGAGTCGCTTTGTGCTGAAAACCCCAGCAGGACGGTGAAGACAGCAGAGAAGAGACTGAGGTCCATCTTTCTCACGTGTACGTGAAGTAACCAAGGACGATTTTCTTCTTGACCAGTGACCACAGAGGCTGTGGTCTTGATTTTATACACACACAAAAGGGGAGGAACCTCTGTTGTGGACAGATTTAAAAGTCTTAAAAGAAGACAAGGAGTTGACCCTTAAAAACAAACATTTACATTACGGTTAAAGCTCCAAGAGGAAACACCCGCAAATGGTTCAGGGCACAGACGAGGCCGAGGATATTCAGGATAAATAACCTAAAATGCATAAAGTAAAGGTATACGTGCATGTGTTTTTAAAGCAGAGAATACATGTGTGCGTATGTGGTTAATTTATGAATAAGCCCTGCTGAACTTGAGCTGAACTCTTGAGGTGACATCATGTGACTGACATGTTGGCACAGTTCATCCTCTGTGGACACGCACAAACCAAACATGTCAACATGTTTTTAATCCTCCACCCAAAGGTTTCACGTGTCTACATTTACTTTATGTGACGGAAGGCGGAGCTCGTAGAAACACTTGGGAAGAAAAGGTAAGTGTGTGGTTTTTAATGCTACAAATTATCAATGACATTTATATATAAGTATATCCACACATTTGCAGTGTTGCTGTTGTTGAATCGATCTCCTTTGGACATTTAATGTCACGGATAAACAAACGTTTGAAAGGTGAGACGGACGATGAGACAGCTCGTTGCTGTGCTGTCCGAAAAGACTCCGTCGAAGGACAGGGGAGGAAATTTTGGTGCATGAGCAGAACGCCAAGTCCGACTCCAATCTGACTAAGCGTGCACATGCAGGAGTAATCAGACTATGAATCGCATTACCCAGGTATGTTAGTCCGACTAAGACTAGCTCAATTTTAGTCCGATTGTGTAATGAATGCTGGGACCAGAGAGGAAGACCTTTTCAGCCTCAATTCTTAATATTAAAATCAAGCATACCATTTCACCAATACAGAACTGAAAGCCACACACAGGTCTGTGCACAAGTAGCATCATGTCGTAAACATGCACAAATAAATTACAGTTAGGCCCACAACTGGAAATACAACACAAAGAGATGAAGTGCACTTCAGTCAAGTCTCAGTTCTTTTGGTTTTCCTTGCATTAGTTTTCACAGCATGCTACAGACTCCAGATGTCTGCACTGATAGGCGTTTAACCCGCTCGTTCACACCAACTCCATTTCAACCTGGCACGGACTTGATTCACAGGACACATGTTGACGTTCCCCGCATACTTTCTTTTGAACCTGAATGCTAGTGTTGAAAAAAGATTTGTCAACAGTATAGATTTCTGGATCCAAGCATTCACTCTGTAGATGGAAGGCAGCCGTCATGTCCTCGTGCTTACTCGTGTGTCTCCTTTCTATGTGCTTCTTCAAATTTTTCTTGTTCACGAGAAGTTTACAAATGGGGCAATGTTTGTGTTGTACTGGCTTCACATGGCCCTTTTTCAGTTGTGGGGTAGCTGGGGCTGGAATGGGGAAGCCTTCTGGATCTTGAGGTAGACTGACGGGGGTTGTCAGAGCTGGAGTAGATGAGGTTGTTTTTCTGGTAGAGCGTTTCTTCTTGCAGACGGAGAGGTGCTTGACAAAGTCCACTTTTCGGAAAGGCATTAAATTGCAGTATAGGCAGTGGTAATGCAACTGTGGTCTGCAATCCAAGCCACACCTGTGAATGTTATATCCTAAAAGACAAAAAAATGTGAGTATTCTTGATTTACGGTCATTTAATTTAAAAATGTACATTACGAATATACTGAATCATGTCTCTGGTGACAACAAACGAATCTGGGACTTGGCAAATATTACCTTCGTGGAGAATTGCCCGTGTGAAATGATTCACGAGGTGGATCCTGACTTTGTTCAACTGCGCGGGTTGAAAAAATGACGGAAGACAGAAGGGGCAGTGGTAGAGGTCGCAACACTCTGTGCATCTCTTCAGCGTTGGCAAGGATTTATCTCGTTGAATTGTGACGTGTGTCTTGAAGCAGAGAAAGCCAATTTAGTCAAACCGATAACTGAGATCACGTCGCAGACACAAGGTATAGGTCTAGTACTGTGCCAAAAATACATTGTAGTGACGTCTTTACTAAATGATTAGATGTTCACAGTTTATAAAAAAGGTACAAAATAATGTATATGGATATAATACTCATGATAAAAGTTAAGGTCATGATAACGGTGGAGAAAGCTATGTTACTCCATTTCTGTTCAATACATAGACTATTAACATGTTGTGAATAAATACTGCACTTAAAACATGTTTCGTTTTCTTCAGCTGTACAGATATTGTGATATGTTGCTATCCGATTGTCTTGCGATATATTGATCATCACAGAATCGTATGGCGATATTACTGGTATCGTGGACCATGTATCTCGTACTGGTACAATGCGATTCCCACCTCGAGGTGCAAATGCGTCTAGTGGACTAATTTTTAACTAAAATGACGGAAAAAATTGGCTTAGTTTAGTTTTAACATTAGCAGTAACATTAACTGCACACTCAGCGCTGTACTCACATTCGAATCGGCTTCGGTTTTAAACTTCTGTTCCCGCGACAGTTGAAGCGCTGTGCTCCGTGGTATGACAACGTGTATCCGCCTGAACCTGGGGCCGGTGAAAACTGTGCTCCCCGGGCTTGTGGACACCTTCTCGGCTGTGGGTTGTCCGCTTGCTCCGCCGCCGTGGTTGCTGACAGCGTGTTCGGTCGATGTATTCCCACATGCTCGCTCTACCTGTTGTTTCTTGTGGCACTGGGACTCTTCGTGTTCGCACTCATCAGCTGAATGTCCCTCTGTCTGGCACCTGGAGCACACATTCTCTCCGCTGACACCTGGCTTTCGTTTCCTGTCCAGGTTCCCTTTGGAGCTGCTATCACCATCTGAAGAAGTTGGCCGCGTCTTTGCCAGGCTGCGAGTGCTGGACTCAAAGTTATTCACAATGTCCACGACTTTGTCCCATTTCAGTTGTTCTCCACATGCAGCGGCGACGAACAGCTTAGTTCGTAGCTCCTCACTACGGATTCCATAAACCAGCTGATCCCTGAGATGTTCTTCTATCTGTTCGCCGAAGTCACAAGTCGCTGCCAGTCTCTTCAGAGCGTCAACATATTCCAATAGTGACTCTCCGCGTTGTTGCTTTCGTGCACGAAACGTGTAACGTTCTCGTAGCGCATTTTTCTTCGGAACATTAAAGTTTCTCAGCGCGTTCAGAATGTCACCAAGCGAGCATTCAGACGGACTTCTCGGTGCTAGCAAGTCAACCAATAACGCTACCGTCTTAGCACCTACCACGGTTAGGAAAACAGCCCCTCGTTTGCCTTGCGGAATCTCACAGGCTTCAACAAACTGTGTGAAACGTTGCTCATACGCGTGGAAACTTTCAGTGCCTTCATCGAAGCACAAGCCGCCGAAGGCCGCCATCAGTCCCGATGTTGTTGTTATGCTAGCTCTTGCTAGCTTACGTCGCGTTCTAGCATCTTCTTCCGCTTCACAGAAGAGTCCCAAAAAAATCGCGGTTAGCTAATCCGCCGGTGCTCGTCGCCACTTTTGTCGTGTCCGAGTGCGAGTGAAGCACATTATCTTACAGAACACAGTGGTCATATACGTTTTCCACTGTGAACTTAACTTTATTTATTGAAACGAACTCTCATCAACTTGTCTCTGGAGAAGAGAGAACGCTGCCTTGTCCATCCATCACGCTAAGAATTATGGGAAGTGTAGTTTTCAATACACATACACCCATACACGACTCTAGATGGTCTCTAATGGGCAATGTTTTTAACGTCCAGTTTTGTAATTACGTTTTTAATTGCTGTAATATGTGAGGTATAATTTAAGAAACGTAAGGATACATAAATATATGCGTATATATATATTTATATATACTAAAAATAAACTTCCCACAAATGTCCAAAACAACTGCAATTCACAATATGATTGTGATGATTAAAAAAATGTTTTATGTGTATATATAGTTATACATTTAGATTCTTATTTGTTTTCTTATATATTTATATATTTATTTATTTTTAGTTAAAAATAATACAGTTTTCCATAAAAATAAGGGAAAGATACCAGCTCCCCATTGTGGTACATTATAAAAACCCAAATCACATGTTGTCAAAGTACATGTGTCAAACTTTAACAGTCAGTATTTGTAGATTCAGTGAGGTTTATGTGCTATTTTCTGCAGCAATAACAATAAAATACTTTTAAAGCACAGGAAATGGGATAAGACCAGTGCGGCACACACTCTTTCCATTTTCTGAGAGGACAAATGTAGCAGTTTTGTTCTCCCTCAGCCAGTGTCTCATGGAAACAGCCAGTTCAGCATTTATCCTCATGGCGCCTCATTCTTCATCATGTTAGAGGAAAATTAGACTCAGTGCCGGGTAACGTGGGTCTGTCTCCTGGACTGCTATGAGGTTTTTTAAGAGAGTCCAGGACAGAACAGCTCACTCCTCACTACACCATTAAACAGTGTTTTTCCACTTGTAGGCATTTTCTTTGACACAATCACTCACAGAGAAAAGAGAGCTTCACGTTTGAATGACTTTCCGCTCTTTATTTCTCCTTTAATTGCTTCCAGACTGGGAACAATCTTATTTGTCTAACAGAATCCCATACATTGATCAGCTGCAAACTGTTTATTGTTGTGCATGTAATAATAAATATTGCTCCATTGTTGTTCCATACATCACCTGCTGCCTGTAAAGTGCACAAAAACAAATTTTATTCTAAATATCAGAGATGGAAAAAGTACTAAAATAGTACCAATACATTGATGAAATATTACTCAAGTAGAAGTAAAAGTAGTTCATTTGAAATAAAGTAAAAGTAAAGTCAAAGTTACTTAGTTACTTTGCGTGGGGTGTGAGGGTAGTAGAAATATGACAAGGGGTTGGAATTCCAAAACTATTTTGGAGCTCACGCGCCCGGCGAGACAGGATATTACGTCGTGCTGGTGCTAATCACATCATCATTCGTCTGGTTCTGGTGTATATTTCCCCCCTCTAGGTCTTCATTGTGCTGAATTTTTATTTTTACTCAGTATCGGATATGTAGGATTCACATAAAGTAACTAAGTAAAATACTTGAATCAATACGTACTCAAGTAAAATACAAAATCCTGATTTTAAATTGTACTTAAAAACTACAAAATACACCAAAAAAGTATTCAATACAGTAACTTGAGTAAATGTATTTAGTTACTTTCCACCTCTGCTAAATATGTCTGTAAAATGATACACCAAATATGAACTGAGAGGGTTGTTTATGGATACAATTCTTATCCAGTGCAATCATTTCTATTTCTTTCTTTTCAAGTGAATGTTATGTTTTTTAGTCATTATTATATATTGTGTGCATAGAAAGGGAAAACAGAAGAATGTTAATAAACACGACCACCTGATAATTTTCAGCAAACATTTATTTACAGTTATTTACAACATCTTACAGTTTAAAAAAATCATTTTGTGAATAAAAACCCCAAGTGACCTGCTTTGTCAGATTGAACAAAAAAAAAAAAAAAAACAGTCTATCATGTATTTTGTGTATTAATAATATAAATATTTGTCCTTTGAAGTGTTTTTTTTCTTTTTGTGGTGGGTGAATGAGTGGTCAAGTGTCTGTGTGAGACAGAGCATCAGAGGTCAGACGCTGGTCTCAATATGAGGCAACACCTTGGAGCTCATCATACGGGACAGGAGTCTGTGCTGCTTGTGATACCTGACACACACAAGAGAACACACAAACAAACAACAGGTAATTTAACACATTGGCTCCATCATCTGGCCCAAATATGTTACTACAATGACTTTCTTCTATGTGGCATGAGACGCTTACTTATCTACGACCCTCTGGATCTCTCTGTGCTCCTCCTCTCTGAGCTTCAGCAGAATCTGCTCCAGGATCGGAAGCTCCAGGTTCAGATACTGAGCTACCTGACAGTCAGAGAGAGAGGTAGAGAGGGAGGAATGGTGAAAAAGAAACCTGACAGAAACTTTAAAGTACACCAGACTGTTCTTACTTGAAGTTTTTAAGTGCTCATTTACCAAATAATAGCTCTAACGTTTACCTAATAAAGTGGCATCTGAGCATATATGTATACACATACATACATGTATGTATATATATATATACATATATATACATACATGTACAGTATATATATAAACTAATGTATTTGGACTGTTTTGTGCGCCACGAGGACGTACGACCACACTCACGTCGTTGCTGACTTCCCGTTCGTCCATGTCCATCAGAAAGATCTTCATGATGTCATCAGACGGTCCCTGCAGTATTCGCTCCCACAGAGGCTGATCTCTGTTACCAAGCTTCTTCTTTTCTAGACAAGACACAAGCAAACACACACACGCACACACACAATCACATTCTCTGGGTTTCATTGAACAGATGCAATAATTAACAAACACATACCTCCACTCTGGTGAACACAGTAGAGAGAAAACTCCTGTGGGTCGTTCTCTATCTGTGAACACATCATTCTATATTAGTCCAGGGATTAGTGCAAGTCAACCTTAATGATAGGTTCAATATATAATTACTATAATAATTACTATAACTACATATTTTATAGACATTTTTTTGCAATCAGATACTCCAAATGGACGATACTAGTTGCATTTTTTTTTTTAAATCAAACAATAACTAAATGAATCATCATTTTGATAAGTTTTACATGTTTTCTCAATACTCAAACTGACTAGATTGAATTTTCAGCTGCTTAATTGAATATTGTCCAGTCTCTTTGCGCCATATAACAAAAACACTGGTTTGTGAAGGAAACAAGATGTTTAAGAATATCATCATTGTCAATACTTGATAGATTTATCGATGAGGTTTTCGCTGAAGCCCTAACCATCTGTTACAGTTTTTCTCGATTGTTTACAGACATTTTCTGAAAGCATGCCTCCTGCTCCCTGAACTCTACACACAAATCCAAAAACACACACACAATGGGCAAAACCCCTCAATTCTCCTGCAAAATGAAACTTTACATTCAAAACAATGTTATTTCTTCTCAAAATGGTATTTAGTTTTCAAATGACACACAAACCATCATATGATCAGACATTTATAAGAACCAGTTGAACTGATGTACTCAATGTAAAACACTATGATGAATGGAAAACACTTCTTCTCCATTGATCATAATGATTTAGGCATTTTTTTGTTTAGTGTTACACTTACTACAGACAGTACATACATAAGTGTGTAAAATATGTTAGAATATTGTTTTTATAGACCCTGTGATGGACTGGCGAACTGTCCAGGGTGTGACCCCACCGATCACCCTATGTCACCCCGCGACCCTCCGGTGGAGGATGAAGCGGTAGATAATGGATGGATTGTTTTTATATGGAGCATGAGTTACATGTTGTGGTCATTGTGTCTCAAGTACCAGTATTTGTGTGTAAACAATTGAGAAAAACTGTAATCACACTAGATTTCATCATCTTATCATCAATTTTCCTCTTTATGGCAACAAACGGTTAAGGGAAATAAGCTTGTTTTCCAATTGACTTCTTCTTTTTGCAAACGAGGCAAAGAGTTGCCCCCTAGTGGCTATTCTGTATATTTTTACTTCCAGGTGGGTCTCATGCAGCAAACCGGATGTCCACTGTCTCTGGATATACAGTACATTACAGAAGAAGATTAGGACCATATGTGGATTAAAAAAAATAGAAAATAAAAAAAGCCAGAATTCTGACTTTAATCTCAGAAGTCAGGCTGTTTTCCCAATGATCCTCTTCTGTAGTACATGTTAACTGACTGGTAGCTTGATGAAAATTATGCAGTCTTATTTGAAGAATGCGTAAAAGAAACAGACCTTGAATTTGTGTAGTAGCTCTTCAATGACCTGGATTGTGTTCATCCTGCTGGAGATACGAACTTTAGTCGCAGTACCGAAGGATGGAGTGAAGATCGAGGTCTGGAGCAGAAAAAAAGTTTTGTGAGTAACAGTTAATAATAATGATTTATGCTGCTTTTCCACTACATGGTCCCTGCATGACTCGCCTCTACATGGTTTAGTTGGTTTTCCGTTACTACAGTACCTCCTCAACATGGATGACTGCAAAGCAGTTGTTTTCGATGAGCTGAATCATTAGAATCAGTTAATAGTGGAAAAGCGGCATTATTGATTGTATGGAAAGCAAAAGGGGGGTTGAGTTTGATGTAGACTCGTTAAAAAAGAAGATTAACAGAGGAGCTTCTACCTTGTAGTTGTAGAAGTGTCCGTTGATAGAGAAGCGATGCTGTCGCTCCTGCTCTCTCTGCGCTGCCGTCTTCCCTCTGCCTCTCCTCCTCTTGACCAGCGAGGCGTCGCTCATGCAGCGGAACAGGTTGGACTCGTCCTCCAGCTCGGCGTTCTTTTGCCTCACAGGACGCAGTGTGGTGGTCTCGTAAATGACGGGGCCTTTTGGAGTGTTCATTTGGTTATTAACTAAGACTTTATTAAATAAGATTAAGGCGAATAAACACACGACTACCTGGCAGAGGACAGGTGACGACTGATTCCTGTGCCGTCTCAGAGATCTCGTCTATCTGGTGAAGGTCGGCGTATTCTCCCCACCGTGTCATTCCCCTGCAGAGGCAGAGAGGAGACGTGCAAATGTCTCACATTTAAATGATAAAAAACATGCCTTTTATGAGCTCACTTTTTTGGTACAAAGGATAAAGAAACACGAAGAAACTGTTGCTCAAGTGGAGAGAGGTCACCGTGGGGCAGGACCCCTTATTGTGTTGCTTTATGACATAAAGAAATGATAATAATATTTGGAAGTGAAATGGAAGTTAATGTAGAGGAAACACAAAAGCCATTGTTGACTCGAGTTCACGTCCGTTGCCAAGCATCTGCACACAATCAGCTCTGCTGCCATGATCTTTGTGAAAAAAAGGCAAATGTGTTGGTAATACCTTGGCAAAGTAGAACAATGGGAAAGTGGTGTGTCCTGATTCACTCTCAGTATCACAGCACACAACTGCAACGATCTAATCAATTAGTCACATGACTGCAAGGGAGTGCTTTTA
Source organism: Microchirus variegatus (assembly GCF_963457635.1). Taxonomy (NCBI): domain Eukaryota; kingdom Metazoa; phylum Chordata; class Actinopteri; order Pleuronectiformes; family Soleidae; genus Microchirus; species Microchirus variegatus. The sequence goes on along the minus strand of NC_139817.1, from coordinate 15,368,189 downwards.
GACGTGTGGTGAAGACGACCTGCTGAAGTTCAAATTGCACATGAGAACGAGGAAGAAATGGCATTTGAGTGACATTCAGCGTGCTGAATCTGCTGATTAACTGGGATTTCTCACACTAGAAAGACAGAAAGAAGAAAATCGTCTCCGAGCACACAACACACTCAACTTTAAATCAGATGGGCCACATCAGACAACAGCAAAAAACACACAAAAAACAGACCAGCATTAAAAAGTATACAAGTGTACTTAAAAAGTACGTATTTCGTAGTTAATGTTAATTTGAGGAAATGTGAGCAGAACCGGGTGTGACTGTGGTGCACTGAAAAAATAGATTTTCAAGAAATGTTTCTGGGAAATTGATCTTATTTTTTGCCTAAAAAGAAACAATAATCCTGTCAAGCATATTTTTTTAAGAAGAAATATGATATATTTTTGACTTACTGAGATATTACAGTCCATTTTTTTCTTATTTTAAGACACATTACTGTCTGAAAGTAGCTGCAGATTATTTATCAGCTAATTTATTTGTTATAAAAACAATTTAAATCAATTTAAGAATATTTGACTTATTTTTAGTAGGGCTGTTTGTGCATCGTGCAGAATGTATTTAAAACATGGTTTTATGATTTACTGTGAGAAAATAAAAATAAACAAAGCAATCATATCTTCCATACAGTTTGAGCTGTGTTGATAAAGAAAACAAGTGCACCTAACCTCTTGTTTCCGAGTGGACTGACTGGACTGGTGAGGTCAGGTGAGATCAGAGGGACAGTCTGCGGGACAAAGGGAAGCATCTGTTTGTCATCCTGTATTTTCAGCCTGATCGGCCTCCGTATGCCCCAGCAGATATTCAGGAATCCTTCCACGACCACCTCTCCATCAGCTGCCTGTTACAGAGACACATGCACACGCACCTGCACGGGTTAGCAGATCGTTCGGGGTCCAAGTCATGACAAATATCTAAACACAGTGATTGGACTGGCAAGGAGATACAGTAATATGAATCATGTTTTTACCTGACAGAAACTGAGGTGTAGCTGCATCTGGTCCTTCAGGAAGCAGTTGTAGGTGTTGAGCAGTGAGAGGAACTCTGCTCTAAAAGCAAACACACAAACGTAGTTATTTCTCTCTCACGTGCACACGTCTGCACTAATTGAATGGATATACAATGACAGTAAAGTAACTCATCTAATGTAATTTAATCTAATCATAAAAGGCAAACAACCATTTAAAGCTGTATTGTGTAACTTTTAGATAGAAACAAATGTGCGTTACATTTGAACCGTTGTCAAATGAGTTTCACACATTTCTGATGAAGGTTTCTCCCTCTGTGTTTCTCACTACAGCAGTGTTTTGTTTTCGTGTCTGTGGAGACACAGAGTGATGGGTTTGACATCACGTCTGATGCATAGCAGCTTATGCTAGTAAAGTGAGACGGCAACAGCAAATCTGAGGTTTAAAGAATTACCGAGGCAAAATGAGATGAAAGACAACTTAAGAAATTAAAGGTGAAGTAAGTAGTTTATAGTGACATCTAGAGGAGAGGCTGACATTTACAACAACAAACTGCTCCTCTGCTCACCCCCTCCCTTCCCTGAGCGCTATGGTATCCGCAGCCGGTCAAATGTTGTCCTCATCGTCTTTCTCCGTGTCAGCAGATGAGGTTCGTGAAGCAAGGGAGAGCGAGCTACCGCGGCCGTAGCAGACGAAGCGGAGAGAGTGGAGGCGGGACTTCCGCTACAAGTAAAGCGAGGCTTGATTTGTTCTCTCGCGTTTGTCTATACAGGCTCCCGTAGAAACATGGCGTCGTGGCAATGCAACAGCGGCCCGTGACCATGTTATTTTACATGACTTTTTGAAACACTACAATAATGAAACAAAAACTATTATACAGCGACTAGATAATGCAGGAGCACATAATATGTATACAAAGTGGATTTTGGGTTATATAAACCCATAAATACTACGCAGTGTCCCTCTAACCGCAGTTCTCTGAAACATGAGTGAGGTAGTGATGTACCGTAAATAGAACAGTTGGAATACAGTCTCTGTTTTGATAGTAATATAGTTATTTTTGTGTTATTCTGACGTATATGTATATAATTGAAGCACTTTTACTTTGAAAATTCAGTGAAATGTCATCAAGGATATCTTAATTGTGATATCATAATGAAATATAATGTTATGATTTTAAGATCATAGTGCTCACCCGCTACTGAACAGTTATTTTTCCTTTGCTGTTTTCTAGACTAAATGCTCATTGTCTCCCAGGTCATTAGAGTTTGAATTAACAGTTATTTCCAAATACTAGAGCATAAACTGGTAATACTAATAGAAGTCATCTAGCTCCAGTAACGCCTCAGAACAAAGGTTTATCTTTTAAAATTTGAATAAATTAGAATAAATACATTAAATATTCCTAGTTTCACCTGTAATTATGCAGCTGCCATCTTATCTGAGTCCTTGTGTCTGCGTCTGATCATGAAAATGAAGTGACTCACCTGGACAGTGTCCTTCCATCTCCTGCTCGGATCACCGGGCGCAGAGCTGCTATGTTCATCTCTGTTTTCATCAGCTACTGCAGAGAAAGAGTGATAACAGATTGAATTATATTAAAAATAAAAGTAAACCTGCAGATTGGAGCCTGAGATTAGAGGAGCTAAGGATTATGTCAAACACGAACCACGCTGCACGCTGTCCAAAAGAAACAGAATTGAAACCCTACCTTCAGTAACATGGTGACTTAAATGGCTGATTCTGTCTCTTTGTCTGCGTCTCTTTCTTCTGTCTGCGCTTTAAATATCTCTTTCCAGTCTCTCTCTCTTTCTCTGAAGTTTCTGTGTTATATTTATCCCTCTCTCTCTCTCTCTCTCTCTCTCTCTCTCTCTCTCTCTCTCTCTCTCTCTCTCTCTCTCTCTCTCTCTCTCTCTCTCGCTCTCTCTCTCTCTCACTTTCTTTTTTTCTTTTTTGTGCCTGCCTCCCAGAGATTTAATAACAGTACTCCACCCAGTAACCAGTGATGACAGTGTGTGTGTGTGTGTGTGTGTGTGGACGCAGCCATTTGTTTATTCTTCAGTCTGTTGTTGAGGCAGAGATTGTGGGAGTTTCCACGTGGCTTTTCTCTCTCTCCTTCTCTTTAAAATTCCTTTAAAACTCCTCCTGGATTATTGTACATATGACACATCAGTGTGCGAGCAGCAGCAGCAGCAGCAGCAGCAGCAGCAGCAGCAGCAACATCAGCAGCAGCAGCAGCAGTCCTGTGTCCTCTCTTTCACTCCCTCTTTCACCTTCCCTCTGTGTCTCAGCCTGTTTAGCTCTCTCTCAGAAATATCTCAGGTATTCTGCAGCAGCAGCAGCTTCACCACTCCCTGTCGTGATTGACATCTCACTCTTAAACAAAATGGACAAAACCAGGCAAAGAAACCCCCCCCAAAAAACGACATTTAAAGGGAAAATCCGCAGTGTGCTTTGTTTTGAGCTAAATGCCACATTAGTTATGGGAAATTGAACGTTGCTGCTCTGGTCTTTCTCACAAAATCACAACTGCATGTGAAATGCTGACTCAGCGCCTGTGACCATCAAAAACACGAGTCATAATGTCTGATATGTGCGTGCACGTCTGATGAACAGGTACAGTGTTTAAAAACTTTACTACTGCTACTGGCTGCTGATTGTTTGCTGGCATAGGTATATTTTAATTTTTTTTCGTGATCTATTTCCGCAATTTTTTTCTGTATCCATTAAACAAATCCAAACGAAACTTAAAAGCCGAGCACAGTAGAAAACTGTGAAAACCTTTCAGTCTGCAACACCTGAGTAGAATGACAGGTGATCTCAAATAATCTGGTAATAGGCCAAATGAACCCCCAAATTAACGAGAGGGGTATATTCTGGCCTAGAAGGATAAAGTCTGGCCTAGAAGGGTATATTCTTGCCAAGAGGGTATAGCCTGGCCTAGAAGGGTATCTTCTGGCCAAGAAGGATATATTTATGACATAGAGGGGTATAGTCTGGCCTAGAAGGGTATATTCTGGCCAAGAAGGCTATATTCTGGCCAAGAAGGCTATATTCATGACCTAGAGGGGTATAGTCTGGCCTAGAGGGGTATATTCTGGCCTTGAGAGGTATATTCTGGCCTTGAGAAGCCTAGTGGGGTATATTCTGGCCGAGAGGGGTATAGTCTGGCCTAGAAGGGTATATTCTGGCCGAGAGGGGTATAATCTGGTCTAGAGGGGTATATTCTGGCCTAGAGGGATATAGTCTGGCCTAGAAGGGTATATTCTGGCCAAGAGGGGTATAGTCTGGCCTAGAAGGGTATAATCTGGTCTAGAGGGGTATATTCTGGCCTAGAGAGATATAGTCTTGTCTAGAGGGGTATATTCTGGCCTAAAAGGGTATATTCTGGCCTAGAGGAGTATAGTCTGGCCTCGAGGGGAATATTGTGGCCTAGAGCGGTATAGTCTGGCCCAGAGGGGTATAGTCTGGCCTACAGAGTATAGTCTGGCTGAGAGGGTATATTCTGGCCCAGAGGGTATATAGTCTGGCCTATAGGGTAAAGCAACATAGGCCATAATATACACAATGTACAATCTAGCATAGGACACTGGGGGGCCGTTGTCAGTCACAGGCAGAATACATGAAATGAAATACAACCCCCTAGTGGTTGGGGGTGAAATCTCAAATAATAAATGAGACATGGCTCCTACAAATTTGATAAAAACATAATTATATTCACAAATGTGTGATATATTTAGACACAACACATAATGGATGTCTATTAACAAGGCTAGAAATTAACCAAATAAATATGCCTTTTACATTTAATTATTATTATTATTATTATTATTATTATTTAAATAAATACATGAATAAACTCAAGGTGCAGCCTTTCTCATCTGTAGATCTACGAGCTCTACATGTGTGTATTCTGGCAGCAGCATGAATAGAGATTTTGTTGCTTTTATTGCATGTCTTTCTATCCTGTCAGACTTCACTAAGCAGCACAAACGCTTCACTTCATGCTTTTCAAGACTCAACATGTCGCTGTTTCAGACCCCGCGAGCAAATGCATCGTGTGTGTGATTTATAAATCACTGTCGCACGAGAAAGTCAACAACAAAGGAGAACCATAGAGTAAAAGAGAAGTATACTGATCAACGGTCGACCTGACACAGACAGTCAAGGTTTTAGTCTGTGAGGGTTCATAAACACAGCTGCAGTCGTCTTAAGTCAGAGTTAACTTAACCGAGAGAGGTGTTAAAAGTTTTCCTGCAGCGGTGCCAACTGTTTCTGAAACAAGTGGAAACATTAGAGGAGAGAAGCAGCTGAGCTGGTGATAAAAATGAATAAAAAAACAGATATAGACAGATTATAACAAATGGGGGATGAGCAGGATTTAACCGCTCTCATCAGGGAAGTAAATTAAAAACATTGCAATCACGCACAATGGTTTCAAATAAACAAATGGTCATATATTATTCATATTCTATGAAGGAAATGAGAAATATATCAACTTAATATTGGGATTCTTTGAAGAAAGTTTTTTTTACATACAAAAACTATTCCTAAAGGTTACATTTTAGATAAATCCATTCCTTAACATACTGAACTATAATGTGGTTTACATTTTAAAGTACTCTTTTACAAAATATTGCTACTGCAGAGACAGTTTACGATGTTTTTCCAGAAAGTAAAGGTCTCATTGAAACACCTTCCTTGGTATTTGACTGTTTTTTGATATACATGAGTGATGGTGTAATGGTGTATGAATCACATCTGCCCCTTTGTTAGGGATTATAACTATTTTTCATTAGTTATACACTTAGTTATACATTAGTTATACACACTATTATTTTAGCAATTATTGAACTAATAACTGCTTCAGAAACAATGGTGCATGTTTTAATTTACAGCGTGTATTCCTGTTTTTTTTAATTGTTTACTTCCCTAAAAAAAGTTCTCACGATTTTGGATTTTTGTCCATTATTTTAAACTTGTATATGATATATATTATTGTGGGTATATGAGCCCCTATAGGTTTCTACTGCGCCCTCACTCATGTCACTTAATTTTCTTGTGTTTATGTGTGTAAAATAAACAAAACAAAAATTGTAAACTCAAGATATAAACTATACGATAAGTAAAGACCGTATAAGGTGGAGCTGCACAGACCACAGGGGTTTACACATGAATACTGTACATACACAGTGATATTCAAGCTTTATAAGTCAACTGTGAGCCAGAAAATCTTAGCCAGAGGGAAACAGCCAAGGTACACAACGACACACCCTGTTACTCAATTTACCTTTTTTTTTTATTATATTATTATGATCACTTCCCTTTTCTTTTTTTTCTTTCTTTTTTTTTTGATTTCTCACCAAACGCCACTCCTTCCCTTCTGCTCAGTATGTGACACTTGTCACTGACATGCACAGATTTGACCTGGTCGTGTAAATCTGTCCCTGTGTTTTTCTGCCTCAGTTTAATAAAACACATGAGCTACTGTAACTGTAATTGTGAGGAATAAACATAGTTTTATTATTCAAGTTATGAAAATATAACAATGCTGCTAAGGTTATGACTGTGTGAGTGCAGTAATGATACAGATTCTAATCTTATATGATAGAAAACGACCCAGTTATTCTTCAATAAAAGGTATCAGGAAAATATCTTTCTTGTGTTATTGAATACAAACATTTACCCACTGAACTGGTGGATGTTGTCGTTCCATTTGCTTTTAGTTTCACTTCAATAACACACTTGAACAAACATAATGAAATAAAAACAGAGCGATCAGGGATCAGATTTAGTCCTACCTGACCAGCCGGTCTCATGATCTTCTAACAAATAAAGTTGGTTCACTCCATGTTTGAGGTTTTGTGCCTCGTGTGTGTGTCTGTGTGTAGGTGTGTTTGTGTTCAGTCCAGAGTGCGGTGGTGAGTATATGTGTGTGTGTGTGTGTGTGTGTGTGTGTGTGTGTGTGTGTGTGTGTGTGTGTGTGTGTGTGTGTGTGAGAGGAGGTGAACTCACAGCAGCTGGTTAATTATTGCAGGACACGTTGAGACAGCGTGGAGAGGGAGGAGCTGACTGACACCAGATATGACTTGTCTCTTCAGTGTGTATGTGTGTGTGTGTGTGTGTGTGTGTGTGTGTGTGTGTGTGTCCACAGGGAGAGAATGAACAAAAAAGAAGTTGGACAACAGAAATCCACCCAAGTGAAATGTTACTATTCCTGGAATACTGCTACTTTATACTATATCACTAAATCATACTGTATAAAATATAACTATAACATTCAATCCTACATTATATTATATTAAAGTGACATTTTAAGCCACAAGAAGCCACAATTCATAGCTGGCATTTATATACGAGAACACAATAGAGTGGAATCAGTTTACATGTATTATATATCAAACTCCCTGTCATGACGTGTGAAGTTTGGGACAAATATGAAGATTTACAGGCCGGTTATTGAACACTTTAACGTCATAAAAATGTTAAGATTGGAACCACAATGTTTGAAACTGATCACAATTGTTCCTTTTATGGTCTCTTCTTCACATTTTCTCCCAATTTCCAACTGGTAATCACGACATGAGGTTGCGTTTGTGTGTTCTTTCCACGTCAGGAACTCATATTTAACATAATTTCTATAGCACGTGAAGACAGCATAAGTAGTAGACCTAGAAATACAACAAAATGGCAGATTTCCTGTTTAGCTTATAGCTCCAAGATGCTTTTTGTTGATGTTTTGGCCCATAGGTACCTCCCAAAGTTCATACATCTTGACAAATATTAATGCGAGGCATTCATTTTTTTTCCACAGCAGACATTAATAATTACAATTCCTCTGCACAGAACACATAACATTTATAATTTATCATGTTTAATGACATTAAAGATGGCAAATTTCCTGGAAATGTAACAGGTAATTTGCTTTGTTTGTTGAGTTTCGGCCAAGATTTTAAGTATGGCAGCTAACGAGTTAATGAGGAGCAGGTGAGGAGCTGGACGTGGGCGATTCCGAATCATGTGACTGGAATTACCACAGTGTGTGTGTGTGTGTGTGTGCGCGTTTGTGTGTGTGTGTGTGTGTGTGTGTGTGTGTGTGTGTGTGTGTGTGTGTGTGTGATAAAGCAGGGTGTGAAATACAAAACAAATATAGTGACAAAGCAGACAGAGAGTTAATGAATATGTGAAAGAAAAGTCTGTTAATGTGACGTCAAGCTCTTATCAAATAACGTGAATTATGCAACTGCAATGCAAACACTTGACTACAATGCTTTGTTCACAGGTTCAGTGTCAACTCTCACTGAGGTGCAATTCACTTCTGGGGCAGAAGAGGGTGCCAGAGGATCAGGGGTAATGTCGCTGAGTCAGTGATTACTGAGTAATACTTTAATTTTTTTTCTTGTGTGTGATTCAGATTCTCCTGTTCTGTATTGACATAGAATCATATACACACACACGCACGCACGCACACACACATAAACAAAAACAGAAGATTCCACTTTATTACTTTACCGTGCAAGTGTGTTGGAAAGAGAGCACCATCTATTGGTGGAGACAGCTAACACCACACACTGTGTGTGACATACTGAGAATTTGTGCTGTGTATCGCTGCACGTGTGCCATGACAGCACAAATACCACAACACCTTTCATCACCTATAAATATCAATATCACAAATGATAAAAATTTAATTTTTGAGTTAGATTCTTAGTTTTTTTTGGGGAGGTCAGAGGTCAAACTTGATTAAAAACAAACAAACAAACAAACAAAAACAGTGTGGCAGGTGAACGACAACAGCCGACTCCCTGCAAAGCAGAATGGATAAGGAGCAAATCGTCCGAAATGCCATTCCTTTCCTAAAATAAAACAGGACATAGAGGCGACCAGGCGACAGGTGGAGACACAAAGGCCGTCTCCTGGACTCTCTGTCTCTCTCTCTGACCTGTCAGTCATTACATTTAATGTTACTGTCTATCTGTATTTCATGCTTCATGAACTTCTAGCTACACACAGTTCAGGTAAACCACTGCATTTGTACAGAATGTGACAACTGTCCCATATATTTGGCTTTTAAGGTGTCCTTTTTTTTTTATCACATAGTGGACATTACAGTGTCTTGAACTCTATAAAATAGACAGTACACACTGCAGTGTAATACAAATGAATGTCTTTTACTGTGTTTTTAGTGTCTGTAATCACTTCATTGACACAAATATGATTTATCTCACCTGGTGCGTCTATAAAAAGCTGAATATCGAATAACACAGAAGTTTCTCCTCATGTCCAGTGAATAAATAGTGAAAATAAAAGTGACAGTACGTCTGATTAGTGCAAATACCCATTTAGTAATGGAGCCTTTTTGGAGGCTGGAGTGAATAAAACCCTGGGTGAATGTACATGGGGACAGAGAGAGCAGCTGCCACTGTCCATCATAAACACACACTCACACACACACACACACACACACACACACACACACACACACACACACACACACACACACACACACACACACACACACACACACACACACACACACACTGAGCGAGCTTGGTCCGTGTTGAGCACAGAGCTCATGGCTGTTCCTGGCTGAGACGCACGCAGACGCACAAACCAGTGAAGAAAACACAGCAAAAGTGAATAAACAAGAAGGTCCCGTTACCTGCCATGGGAATCTGACCGTCCACCGACGTCCAATACAGACACACTGCTTTGAGGCAATAATATGGAGCCTGTGGAACCCACTTCAGTCATGAAGATCAGTTTTCTGCTGGTTCTGGTCACGTCAGGCTACAGTTTACAGAGAGGTAAGTGAGGTTTTTTTTCATTCTGTGGCACTCACTGAGATTTAAGTACACAAAAGTATCACCCCAAACTCAGCATGAGCCCTGTATACTATCTTTTATTGAGAGAAATGTGAGTCTTTTATAAAAAAATACATAAAAATACAATTCAGGATATAGGCCTTGTGTTCATGTGTCAGAAAATCTGATAAATGTAGTATTAATAAGTCAAAAACAGCTACAGAAACACACTTTTTAATACTTTATTTCTCTGTGCTGAGACTTTTCTAGTTTCACACACTTGTGCGGCACCGACATCACCTGTTTTACACCGCATGGAAATGGAGAAAGTGTTTATAGACACACACATAGTGTAAATGCGACATAATTCAAATCCTTCCCTCTCACTGTATACCCGCTCTATGGGCACATGGACAGGTGGTCAGCGCTCCCTATAACCTAAGTTCCTAACCTCTGGTCTTTTCTCCCCAAAACCAGTCGTGTTGACACTTTTTTTTCAATCGAAATCTCTATGTGTGTTTTTTTCAAATAACAGAAATCAGAGAATGATAAAAATGATCGTTGACAGCACATTCGGCCGTCGGGGCTCCTAGATCTGGTCATATGAGATTGTCACCACAGGCCGGCAGAGCTGGATGACAGACATTTAATACATGTTTTTTTTATATAAGAACAGATATACAATACAGATCACTGGCTCGGGGGAAACAGGTGGTGTAGAATGTAGATGCTGTCACACGCTCGGCCTCAGAGAGGAGCCGCACGGGCAGAAGCTGGATTTGGCAGACGACCTGTGCTGTGCGTCATTGACGCTAAGGCTGAAACAAATGTGGGAGGCACCTTTTTTTTCTTTTTTTTTTTACTGTTGTTACAAATCACTTGTCAGCAGTGAATTGGCCACACCTGCATAACATTAGAAACTGATTTAGTGGACAGTAATGTAAAGCCAGGGTCATTGGAATTTCATGTAAATTGGCTGCAGATTTTTTTTGGAATACTTTGATTATGAGTCTCTATATCAGTGTTTTCCAACCTTTTTTGAGCCAAGGTACATTTTTTTCATTGAAAAAATCACGAGGCACACAACCAAACTAAAATTTTTAAAAAATGATACTCTGTAGCCTATATTAACAATTTAGTCATTCTTATCGAAGTGTCTTAAATACGAATCAAATAAACACAAACAAAAACAATAATTAATCATCTTTTATATATCTTCTTTCAAACAAAAAGTGCACTTAACATGTCCACTTTAAAAATACAGCTTGAACATAAATGCTACAACAATGTGGTGTTAAAGGTAGTAGAAAACTTCAATAGTATTACATGATTACGCTGCCAGTCACTACTACAGCGCAGACACTCGACAATGGCATATTATTTGCAAATAATTAATTATTTGTTTTCAAAAAATGTTTTTAGACCAATTAGGTGAAATTGGATAATTTCCCACGGCACACCTGACGATCTCTTGACGGCACACTGGTTGAAAAACACTGCTCTATATGATCCACATATTCTATTCAAGCATAAACTATCCCCAATATTGATACAGAAAGTGTAAATAAGTCAGGTATTTATCCGCATGTCTTTGCGTCAAATGCCATTCCTGATGCAATCCTCCCATTATATCCAGGTTTTGGACTGGCACTGGGAGTACAATGGATGCGACCCCACATGCCTGAGGTCAAACCTGTCAGGAGTCAAACTGGCAACCCTCCTCTTACAAGATATAAGTTCCCTTTCTACTAGGCCATGGGCTGCTGTGTGAAGTCAGCTCAAATGGCCATTTGTTTTCATGGACAGCTATTCGCAGCTATGAACTATTCATTTAAGTCTTTGTTACTTTGAATAATTAGTTAGACTCAAATATACTGATGATACACACAAGAAAAAATTCATTTCGCAAGCAAAACTGAGCAACCAGTGTAAAAGTGTGCCATTATCTTTTCGTTATTGTCTTTATTTGAGGTTTTAAAGCATGGGTGTGCTTTTAAATGGATGACAGATGGATTCTGTTGGACTGAGCAGGGATTGATTCACCAGATTTACTTGAATTTTATTTGATTATGTGCAAACAATTAAAGAGGATGTTGATCAATCTGTGTCCAGAAAGCAACTTCATGTTGGGCTTGTGACACAGCTCTTGGGTTCACACCAGTATACAACAACAGCAGCGTAAGTTACTGGTGACAAACATTGAGAAACTACATATTTATTTGAAAGATTGTGTTGCAATGCTGCACTTCTGAACCCAGTATACTGTACACAACAATGGCTGAGCTGTTGCAGGCATCTGATCTTTGACCTGACATGAACTATTTTTGTGTTTGTCCTTGTTTGACCACGCTGAAAGTCAAAATCTGGGTATTTGGTTTGATTTACAACATCAGGGAGGCGGAAAAGAACAATATTTACCATCTGACTCCCAAGTATGAAAAACATACAACGAGGGAAGTTGTTTTGGGGTCATCGGCTCTAAAAAGACCAATTTAATTGGAGGGAAAAGACACATGAAATAAAAAGAACAGAGAACAAGCCGTTAAAATCAAAGGGGGAATGTTTTATTTTGTGGTCAGTTAGTGACCACAGTGACAATATGGCTTGAATATACATATAGTTGGCCCTAGTTTCACAAGGATCTAAAACTAGCAGCGAAAACAAGCCAGGCACAGTTTTCGTACATTCTGCCCATCGATCAGCAACTTTATAGGCAACATCTGGAGTTAAAAACACACCAAGACTAAAAATAAAAGAAAGGCATTGATAAGTAGAGGCAGTTGGTTTGGACCGAGTACATACATACAGTAAGGTCCAGATGTGACCACTGTTACCGGCCTCCTCTAAAAGCCTCCGCGGGCACCGTATGGCTCCATGCTTTCAATTAAGAAATACAATTTAAAAAAATAAATAAATACTAAAAATAAATAATGTTTCACAGTCAAATGCAGTGAGACGTTAGCTGTAAAGGAGTCATATGGCTAAAACATGGGCTAAACACAGACACAGTGCTAAAGCCATGCTAGCAGCTCCGTGGTGTTTTCAGCTAATAGCTAATGTTAGCGTGCAACAATCGCATGCTATCAAGCTGTGTTAAGGTTAACATTAACATTGACTAATTATGGACATATACTTTTGATTAAATGTATGATATAATTCAGTTTTAACAGAAGTAAGTTGAGAAAATTAGCTTCTCCTTCGTACTTAGTCATTAAACATGTTCCTGAGGAGTTAATGTCTCAATGGCTAGTTCCAGATCTCTCAATAAAACATGAAGATATTTATGGTTTACCCATTTTGAGGAAAATAAATTAACAGCGAATGTCACTAAAATGTCTCAAATTAAAAGTTTAGATGGTGTTCATGACTGTTTCTAAATAAAGTGTAAAGATATTATTGATTTGGAAAACAGTAGAACACATGAAATCCAGAAGATTGTGCTAAAGTGTCTCTGATGCTTTCACAAAAGAGGGGAAGTGTACAGAACATAACCTTGAGGGTTGATAAATAAAATAAACTCACTCTTGGTGAATTTTCTGTATATTTACATGGATTCCCGTTGAGGTTTTTCCTGTAAATCAGACTATGAAAAGCTTCCAGAATATGCAGCATCCATTTTTATTTTACCTCATTCATATTCATCCCCTCCAGAAAATACGGTTTTCGAGTGCAGCATTGGCAGTGACCTTGTGTTGACTGTAAGGATGTGGGCTGCTTTTCCCGTTACGTTATTGTGAAATATCTCAGACAAAACAAGCACAGTGTCCTTCAAACCCTATTTCCCTCCATTAAGCTCTTCTTTTCCCCCCTTCTTATTTTGCCTTTCTCCTCATTTTCCTGTCTCTTCCTCTGTTTTTTATATTCTCATCTCTTTTCTGTTTTCACTTCTTTTTTTTTTAACAGTTCATACAAAGTACAAAGCTACTTCAATGTCTCTGATGTGGATCCACATACAATATGCCTCATCCGTGCACTGTTTGCCCACCATCATTTTATAATCCTTAAAGGTGCATTATGTAATAAATCTAAAGCAACTGGCCATAAAATCCTCCTAATATGTCACAGAGACTCAGGAATAATGTTCATATAACAAACTGAACTCGCCAACAACAACAGTACAGCCAAAATATTTGCATTAAAAAAAAATATTTTGCAGACTGCAAATCATGTTTATGTTTTGAAATCATAAAGTTTTGGCATGTGGCACCACCTACCGCCGTCTACCAATCATTACAGTCGGTAGAGTCTCAGCTGCCGAGCAAATCGCGGGTTGCCAGTTGCGTCAGAAAACGAAACCTAAAAGACCTCGGTATCTTGAAGTTGAATGTAGTAACCGTTTTTGGCCACAGTCTTACATATGGCACCTTTAATATTCACAGTAAATTAAGGTCAGACTTATCAGATTGAGTTGCTTTTATTTTTACCGCTGCCTTTTCCTTTCACGATAAAATATTAGAGGTTATAAGAACTGAATTCACCTGGTTGATAATAACAGGTGGTTTATGACTTGGATTTTATTTGACTAGTGTACTCAGAACTGCACCCCCCCCCCCCAACCTTTCCTTTTAACAAAGACCATCTGTTGAAATCAGATCTTGAGCTGTGTGTGTGTGTGTGTGTGTGTGTGTGTGGAGATGGAGCCTGTCCTTGAACCCTGAATTTAAAGGTCGTCACTCCTTCAACTTTTCCTCGAACAAAAAGCTCGAGCTTCAGCGTAACCTCGAGTTCAACTTGCGATAAAGCTGAAAGCTTCTAAGAGCTCGAGACACATGACGCATCCCGTTGTTTTTGTGCACTGCTGGTCAAAACTGTGACCTGGTATTTGTCAACAGAGCAGGGAATGTTGGACTGAAACAGATGACTGTGTTTCTAAAAATAAGAATGCCAGGAATGTCATTTAAGCTGAAAAGATTCAGCTGTTTTCTCTGAATAACACTGTCGTGTATTGAAATACAAATACAAATATGTTAACTGAATATAATAGATGTTTTTGTTTAGTTGAGATCATTTAGATGTTTTCTTCTATGCGTTTCCTGTCCAGCTCCTCGTGTCATCACCCCATTAGAGACTGTGGACATTCTGCTGGACCACAATGCCACCTTCATTTGTGAAGTGGAGTCACGTCCTCCTGCCGACATCACCTGGATCAAAAATAACCAACCAGTTATGTATGTTAATACCAAAATATTACATACACTTTATGTAGCCTGGCCACATACTTGCTCTAGGATGATTCCAGCTTGTCTAGACAGCTAAAAAGTGAAATATGGTCAAATATACTTTGGTTTCTTCTGTTCCCGTCTGTCTCTCCAGGTACTATGACCCCCGCTACATCACCAGGGAGCAGGGACAGATGCTTATCATTCCTCGTGTGAGAGAGTCGGACAATGGAGAATACTGCTGCATTGCCAACAACGGGATTGGAGAGGCAGCTAAGAGCTGCGGAGCTCTGCAGCTAAAAATGAGTGAGTCTGTTTTCCTTCAAAGTTGTGAGCCTGAAGTCCGGGTTCAGCCAACAATTCAAACAAGAACCGCAGAAGCCTCTCCACACTGAGACAGACGGGTAAAAACCACCGTCTCATCATGTCTGTCTCTACATCAGAACCACAGATCAAACGTCATCCCAACAACGTTACCCTCCTGGTGGACTCCAAAGCAGTGCTGCCCTGTGTGACCCTCGGTAATCCCAAACCCGACATCACCTGGCTCAAGGATGACGAGCTGATCAAGGTTTGTCAAGAAATTGCTAAATGAGGTTTGATTTTCGTAGACGTTAACTAAATGATGACCACTTTATTTAATCTTCTCTGCCAGATCAGTGACCGCGTGACCATTCTCGACTACGGCGCGTTGAAGATTCACAGCATTCAGAAGGAGGACGCAGGACAGTATCGCTGCGTGGCCAGGAACAGCTTTGGTTTGGCCTTTTCAAAACTTGTCACTATAGAAGTACAGGGTATGTGGAGCATATTGACGACTCATTTATTTTAACAAAGTGCCGTTTAAAAACAGTAGCATTACATTTGTGTTTTGGCTGCAGTGTGAGAGTCTGTGGAATTTGTCTCCAGCTCCAGCTCGAATCCTCCGCGTTCCAAAAGAGAAGAGAGTAGCGTACGGTAGCCTGATTGCCCTTGACTGTAACGCCACGGGAAATCCCATCCCCACCATCACCTGGCTGGAAAACGGGAATACTGTAAGTCTTAAGTTTCACTGTTTTACAGGTTGTGTGATTTTGACTACTCTTCCTGTTCAGACAACTGTTGATAAGTACAGTTGTCTGGGTGAAAAAAAAAACACAAAGGAAATGTGGTGTGGTAGGAGTCTGGAAAAGCAGCTTAAGCCCCATTTCCACAAAGTGGTACAGCTCAGTACATCACACAATTATTCCCATTTCCATTGTCAAACGTTGAGTAGAGAAAACCAAAATAAGCGATGTGTACTTTCCCCAGTTCTTTTTCCCATTGGGTTGTACCAACCCCAGTGGTCTGGCTTCTACAGGGCGGAGCTGGACGCACTGGTTAATGTTGAATCATCACTTGCATTCAAGAGTCGTGGAAAAGAGCAGTGTGTTTTTTCCGTGCAGACGTCTCTCAGACAAAAGCTGTGTCTTCTTGTTGTGATAAGGAGCGACGTGGAACTTATTGGTGAGCTACATTGTGTTCATGACATCGTTGATGCAGCTATCACCGTCAATCACACAAACATTGTCGTGAAAACCCCAGCCAGATCAGGGTTTACAGATTAATGGAACCCATGGAACATCTCTGTCTGACAACTGCTCAAAGCCGAGTGGAGGAGAGAGTGTGGAGATGACCTCAAGGATGTTGAAACGTACTACGTCACTACGTCTGAATGGTTCTTAAAACAAGAAAACACAATCCAGACAATGTATTGATGATTATCGAGGATGTGAAGAGCATTTTAGTCCATGAAACCAACTGCAGATGGTAGTTTTAAGGTTTAACCCATAGATTAAAGAAGGTAGATCCGATTAAATATTGACATTGCATTCCAAAAGAATCACAAAGAGTGCCGATAAACTTTGATAATAACATTTTAGGTAATCATTCCTCCATCTTTCCATCCATTGGTGTCCATTCCAACTGAACCATCATGAATGCCTGTGATCTTATCTCCTCCACAGTGGTTGAGTTTGGCTCAAACCTCAGTCTGCACAGCCAACATCAGTTTATTCACGTAGCAGACATTGTGACACATTATCAGCTACGGAGCCTTATATAATTGGAAAGCTGTGGCAATAACGGAGTTTATCGCCAAGGAATTCAAGCATGCATTCAAGTTTCATTTATGGAATCGCCATCTCTAACTGAGGTTAAGCTACACTGAGGTTCTCCACAGAATAAAACTCTACACGAATATAGTGGAGAACGTCTTGTTTTGTTGTGGTTTATGTTGAACGATGCTCTTCCTGCTACTGATACCAGTGGTGCTGCTGCTTATGTGCACAAAAAAGAGTAAAGAAGGGCACTAGAAACACACACAGTTAACATCTACCTTCATCTTCCTGTCACTCAGTCTCCCTCACACACACATACTTAACCATTGGCCACAAGATCAAGGATATAAACAGCAAAGGAATTCTCATGATGGCGACAGGAGATAGAAGAGATTGCTCTCCATTTAGCCAACAATTCTCAGTATTATCAGTCTTAAAGCGGACCTAGACCAGAAGGTCCAATTAACGCTGTTTTTTAGTGTGTATCTGCGTCCTTACCTTGTTTAATAAGCCCTGAAGGTTCTAAACAAACATTTCAGCCACTGCTGAGAACACGGTGTTTTATTGTAATCTCGGGCTCAGCGAGATCTCTGAAAAAACCCAGTCCGGTTACGTAAACATCGGTTCTCCGGAACAGCAGATCGTCCTGCTCCGGGCACTAGTCCGGGCACATCCGGTTACGTACATTGAACCGCAGAAGAAGAATAACGTCCGTTGTGGAGGTGTTTCACGAGCGACAGTGTCTTCTGACTCTGGGTCTGACTCTGGGTCAAAGTCATAAAAGGGACTGCAGTGGAGAGTTGGGAAGAAGCTATTTTTAAACATAAAACTATAAACTATTTTTAAAGTTAAAACAATCTTTTGATAATGAAGAGCAGTGCATCCACCGTTCCAGAGGGGGGAGCTGCGCTTCTGAGAGCGGGTGTGCTGAATATGTCACTTCCAGGTACTGGCCAATCACAAGACTCACAAGAGTTGAGTCTCAAATCTCGCGGCTGGGAAACACCGTCAGAAAAGAGGATTTCTATCGGCTCGTTTACAGCAACTAGGAGGTTTTTGACCATGAAAACAAGTTAATGTATGTAAGTAGACCTCCATAACTAACATATATGTGCAACAGGACCATCGATGTTGATGTTGCTGTTATGATCGTGTTGTCAAAGAACGACCATCATTAAGGCAATGTTTTAATGTGTTCACGTGCTGAATGACTTCAAACGTCACAGCCATTTAAGGTGGTTCACAGGTTCTGAATAAACACAGAGAGGTATAAAGGCAGAGAGGTATAAATGGTCAAACTGCTGTTATATATTGCTTTTGTAGGACAACTTCACACTACAGTCCAGACGTTGAAAAACATGCGGTGGCGTAATAATAAACTTAACATTATGTTTAACATGTGAGTCAAAGTGACGCTGCTCGGGCAAACATGCCATCGTTCCAACTTCAAAGAGCGAGCACAGCGAGGAACTGACATAAAACAACAGGAGTATGCAGTCTCTGACTGTGTCCCTCCACTTCCTGGAAAATAACAACATATACAGTAAAAGTCTATTTGGATTTTAACGTGAAAATGTTCTGAAAAAGCCAACTTTGTGGTGACTTTGATCAGCTAAATTGTGTAGGTTATGTTTTATGTGTGCCAGTGAACGCAGACATCCACTAAATAATGTCTGGGTATTAATGGGTTTTGGTGCAAATTACAATGTGATTACAGACCCATAATGCATGTAAATAGGTGTGGGTGTGTGTGTGTGTGTGTGAGTGTGCTGATTTGAAAAAGACTGTGAATATTGCCTTTTTCTTGGCAGCTTGTTGGGGTGATTAAATTGAGCAGGGCGGAGAAGAGCTCATCGTTAAAACAGATGCTAGCATCAGTCATACATGCCATCCAGCTCGTGTGAATACCAGGCAATTTAAATCCAAATAACTCAAAAAGTTTTTATTGTTTCAGTGTCACCCAAGCAATGTTAAATGTGAGAGTTCTGAGGTGAAATTTTCCACATTTTCATAGTGGAATTCATTATAAATTGTAGTGTTATTATCATCTCTGCCTGTTAAGCAGTTTAAACAGCCTTTTGATTGCCTTATGTCTGTCTGTTAGGAGCTGTTTGTGGAAATGCAAGAAAGAAATGCAGCTTTTAGTACAATTTCTCCTTCACTATCAAGACATTTTTTCTTCTTCTTTTTCATAGATTTCAGGTGCATCAGTAGAGGAGACCTTGGTGGGAGAGGTGGTCCTGTCCGTTCTTAAAGTGACCGTGAATAAGCCGGCTCTGTACACGTGTCTGGCCTCGAACAGACACAGCGCCGGAGCCAACACGGTCAAAGCGACCGCGAGAGTCACAGTCGCAGGTGACCACACGTTGAATTCTGTCACATTAGAGAATTATAGAGATTAGCTTATACTGTATATGTTGTTTTTGTGTGTTATTGTAGCTGCCAGTTATTTTAGTGGTGCCTTGTGTGGCCTCAGCTGTTTGGTGGTGCTGTCTCCCCCCATTTGGCTGATACCTCTCAACCTTCCCCACACCCCCATGTCACCACAGTCACCTCAGAAAACAAACACACACACTCTTCCTGGCCACACACACACACACACTGTCCTTCCACCTTGGTGACACTCTCATCTTAGCTATGACTCGGTGAGGGAAAGCACCATGCTTGGTTTTCTCCTCCAACTGAGATTGATTTTAATCTGCCTTCCTTCTTCTTCCATCTGTCTGACTTATCTCCTCCTGTTTGTGCTCCTTCGACCGACCACTTCTGGATTCTGCCGCTTCCCCATAGAGTGGAGGTAAGAGAAATGATTCCAATCTACTGTATGCTTCATTTGTTTACTTTTTGCATTTCAAATCCAGTTTAATGCAGTTAGATCCTTTTGTTATACACTACTGTTCAAAAGTTTGCAGTCATATACAAATGTCCTTATTTTAGAAGGAAAATCACCTTTTTTTCAATGAATATAACATTAAATGAATCAGAAATACACTCTATACATTGTTAATGTGGTAAACGACTATTCTAGCTGCAACGTTTAATGGAATATGTACATAGGTGTATAGAGGCCCATTTCCAGCAACCATCTCTCGAGCATTCTAATAATAATAATGCATTATATGGTACATTCTGTCTGCTAATCATGTTACAAGGCTATTGGATGATTAGAAAACCCTTGAAAACCCTTTTGGAATTATGTTAGCACAGCTGAAAACAGTTTTGCTGGTTCTTTGACGAAAGGGCAAGATTATTATTTGGAATAAAAATCATTATTTCCAATATTGTCAATGTCTTGACTATATTTTCTATTCATTTTGCAACTCTTTTGATGACTAAAAGTGTGACTTTTAACGGAAAACACAAACAAATCGTATAGGTGACCCCAAAGTTATTTTATATGAGCGACAAAAACCCAACTTCTTCTCGGTCTGCCAAGGACAGCGATGCAGTCAGACAGTCGATAAACCTCGCCACGCCGCCTCACAGTCACCCATGTGGTGCGAGAGATGAATTTGAACTTTGCTGAACCACTGCACAGCCCCCTGCAGCCACATCTGGACGATGGATAGAAAACGATAGAGAGAGAGAGGAAGAGGAGCAGAGAAGAGAAGAGAATGAATGGAGGGAAAACAGACAAAAGAGTGGGGGTGAAAAGTAAATGTTGGCCTTGGAATACCCGATGAGAATACTTGAGGTAAAACTGAAGAAAGGGATATTGGTCACGGAGGGGAAAAAGGTTTACTTGGAAGACGTGCCAACTCGTGACCACATGTGGACCACATATTTACGCTGAGACAGAGGGAGCAGAAAAGGAAGGAGAGGAACGTAAAGAGAAGGAGGACATGGGGGTTGA